>NC_142875.1:15057500-15670000 GCF_051225735.1 Oryctolagus cuniculus | reverse complement strand
TGGAAAGTGAAGAGCTAGGAACTCCCGAAATGAAAGCATTACTTTCCTTCAAACCATAGAACTGAGCAAAACAAAATCCATGCAAAACTGAGAATTTACAGGCTTACCTCTAACCATCTGAGCTATTGGCTTAATATGTTAGATTCAAGGAAAAAGCTCTTGGACCTGGCATTTCATGTTCACCATGTTTGAGTTATGGTTCTTGTTAGCCCTGTAATAATGCATCCTTTTTTAAAAAGTGAAGCCTAGTAATAAAATCTTTATCGTAATCCAATGCCAGCATGACTCTTCCTAAGAATTATGTTTCCTGGATTTAAGGAACCCCAGAAAAGATTCAGACTGAGATTTTATAAAGATAAAGTTTGGTGAAAAGAATACCCTTATGCATGAATGTTTTAAGAAGATTTCCTAAAAATATGCTATTTCTTACCCTGTCTTTATTTTTAACTATTAAATATGAAAATCCTAGTTTTTAGCTTTTAATATCCTTATGAATGGCCAGGCATAACATTTAAAGAGGCAGAATCCTTGGGTCCACAGTGGAGAGATTTGGATTTAGCAAGTCTGGTGGAGGAGGGGGTTAAGCCACACCTTAAGAAGTAGCTCAGATGCTGTTGTACAGACAACACCTTGAGGGACCCTATGTTGGCTGGGCCCCCAGACCCTACCCTGTGTTACTTGAAGGTAGGATTTTGTTTTATATTTATTGTAGTTGTTCAACATATGAATTGCCCTGCTTATCATTACTTTAACTAAAATACCAGAGAGTGGTTACACGATCAGGTGGCCCCAGATTCTGGCATCTGGTGGAGGCTGGTTATGGCAGATGCAGAGGTGGGGTCACATAGTGGGCCAGGAAAGAGAGAGAACATCTAGGCAGCACTTGAAGTAAAATAATAAAACCTGTCATGAGAATAACCCTCTGGCGGCACTCCCCCGGTAACCTAAAGACCTCCCATCAGACCCACCAATCAGATGCCATTATCAGGTTAAGTCTCTACGCTTTACCAGTCAATGATTAACATTAACACATCAGAGTGTAAACAACTGCTTGAGTTTTGGGGAGACATCCTGTCATACCCATGACAACATACAAGGCACAGCTATATGAGACTTAATGTCCACTGGCTTTGTGATCTGACATATGAATTTTCATGCTGTCAATAGCAGTTACTAGTTCTGTGAAAGGACCTGTATCCCCTCGGGTCCCTGGAAAGATGAAGAAAATGACACCTTCCTCCTTTAAGCTTATGGGGCTTATAGGAGGCTATGTTTTCATAGAGCCTTCATAGAACCCAGAGCCTGGGGCAGGGGTTTTGGAGTGACATCATGGTGATGTTACAGCCAGTGCACAACAATGGAGTTATGGCAGGTGAAGAGGCCAGATCACAAGGTGATCCAGGAAAGAGAGAGAACAGCTAGGCAGCTCTTGAACTCAAATAATCAAGACTGTCATGGGAGCAGTCCTCAGAGAGCACACTCCCCATAACTTAATGATCTCTGACCACACCCACCCTACAGATGTCATTGAGGTTCCTGACCAATGAGAAATGTGCCAACTAGGAATCAAAGTTCTGCTTGAGACAGCTCTTGATACCCTCCAAGGCTGACATTATGTAAAACCTGATTTGGAAAATGTGGTGTGGAAGCCACAGTGACTTACCCTGCCTCTCCAGCATGAAAGGAGGAACTGCATGTGGTCCCACAATGGTGGCTTACTTTTTGAAAGTTGAATAACTATTCCTATCAGGAAAACTCTGTGCTATTTTGTCCTGGGCTTTACTCAAACTTATTAGAAGTATTTCCTCTGCCCAGCAGGAAGGGAAGAAGAGAGGAAAAGAAAACAGACCTATTTCTGTTCTTGCCTAACAGCCCAGAAGCACTCCATCAAAGGCATTTGTTTGGACTGTTATTGTGCATATTATTACTGTAAAACTTCGTGGATAGTAATAATAGCTAACCTTTATTTAGTGCTATGATGGGCTCTATGTTAAACTTTCCCTTATTAAGTCTCATTGAATCCTCACAGGAAATCCTTGAAGGTTGGCATTATTTTTTTTTAATCATCATTTAAACACAAGGGAAGCAAAGCTCCAGGAAGGTTAAATAATTTGTTCAAGTAAGTGGTGTCAAAGCTTGACTTCCATCTAATGAGCAAATCTTGGGCCCATGTAAAAAATGGATTTCCAGTTAGGTTGAACATAGAGGGAAAAGTAGGCATTGCATACTTAGAAAGCAGTTTGCTGCTGGCTTAGAGCTCGGGTGTGTGCTAAGGAGCAGGGAATCTGCAGTGCTTCTGCTGATGGTAAATCGTGCATGAAACACAGAACAGCCACCACCAGCAAAAGACGTAGCTGAAGAGCTAGGGCAAGTTCTCTTTTACTTGCATTAGTCAAAAGTAAGAAATTACAATTCAAGTTTCCCTGTAGTCTTAATTATAGTCCTCAGGCTGCACACAGCACACTAAGTACTAATAATAGGGCCATCCAAGAACAAATTCTCTAGAGACCTCCCAGCTCTGCTGGGGCTGTTTAGGACAAGTGATAAGAAAACAATGTTCTGTATGAAGAAGCAGCAGGCCCCTAGACGGTGTGAACCTTTTTCTTGTTAATGAAGTGAAATGAACATTTTTACTGGTGTAAAACCAATAACAGAAATGAAAAGCCATTCTTGTTACTTACCTCAGGGCTGCCGAGGAAATATCTATTCAGCATGGTAGCAAGGAAGCGATAAGGCACCGTCAGGAGACCGTGCCCTGCGCTGCTCTGGCAGAGAGCACGAAGCACAAAAAAGGTCCTATTTTTAAGGGCTTTTCTACTTCTGATGTGCTTTGGGCCCTGTTCCTAAATCATCTTTGAATCAGAATAGCAATTCTTTTTCACCCACTTGGCTGGAGTGTTAAAGAATCTTTGGAAAATGTTCAATAAATGTCTTGAGCTCTATGTAAATAGGAAAAATGCAGTTATTTGTGAAAAGAATATCAAAGAAGAGCTTAATATTATCCACCACTTTCTATATTGGGAAGGAGATGCATTTATTACCAAGTACAAAAAGGTGGGATTATTTTGTGGAATAGAAAATAGGGTGCCTGCAACATAGTAGGTATTTAAGAATCTGTGGAATGAATTAGTGAATAAGAAAACATGAATAGGATGCTCATTAAAAACAGATTAGAAAGTTGAGCATGTATAATAAACAACCATTTGTACCTTCCATTGTAATTTAGTCTTTCACTACCCAAAGAAAGGTTTGTTTAATATAGGAAGATTATTAAGGCTTGAAATCATGGTGGAAGCATGATAGAACCAGTAATACATAGTACACAAGCCCACATCACCACTAAACTATAAAACTCAATTTTCTATGAGATTACCAAGAATATTCTTAGAACAGATTTAGGTAATGGGAGAATCTTGGTCTGTGAGTGCATGTGTGTGAGGAGTAAGGCTGGAGTCTCCTTGGTGAACTACTAGAGCCCAAGAGATGGCAGGGGGTGGGCATATTTTCTTCCCCACATTTTCTATTCTCTAGGAAGACTTAATTTCTTCTCAAGGTCACCTTCGATTCTGGTACCCTGAAGCCAGTGGCATTCTACCCTGGCCTGGCTGAAGAACTAGGTTCTTGGTTCCCTCCATCTACTCTCCACAGAAGGTATTGTACACATGTATAGCATTGTGGTTTGGGGTGGCAAAGAGTATGGACATGACAGAATTCCAGAGAAATCAGTCTGAAAGAGATTATGAGTCATCTCTGACCTTCAAGTCTCTCAGCTCTTCTGCTATCAGAACTTCTCCCTGAGTGATGCTTCCCCACTCGCCTTCCCCACAGTGCTTGGCCCAACATTCTCTTTATTTTTCCTGAAGCCTTCTTTTGCTTTCTGCTTTCTCTGATTCCAAGTTCAAGTTAACTTCTTCTAAAAAGTATTTGAATTCTCCCTTTACTTTGGCCCTAGCCCCACTGTGCTAAGCACAGAGCTTCTATATAAAAGCAGACACTGACATAGACATTACCAAGCAGGAAAAATTTTCCTGAAAAGACTTCTAAATTTGACTCTTAAGATAATCTTTAACATTGTCCTAAAGACAATGCTGATCTACACAGAAGGGCAGTTTGCTGCTGCCACTTGTTAGCTTGCTGGTGGTTACCTTTCATTCTCCAAGCTATCTGTTATTCCAACTATTAGATGAAACAACTCATCATAAAGTTAACAACCAGTTGTAATGCCTTTACCCTCTCACCACATCAGGGATCGTCATTGTATTTAAAAATGAATATGCTGAGTGGGAGTTTAGCCTAGAGGTTATGACTCCCACAGCCCACACTGGAATACCTGGATTCAATGTCTGTCTCTGATGATTGATTTTTGATCCCTGCCAGTGTAGATTGTGGGAAGTAACTACGCTGGCTTAAGTTATTGGGTCTCTACAACCCATGTTGGAGACCAGTAGGTGGGATCACTCTTTGTTTCTGTCTCTCTCTGCCTCTCAAATAAAAAATAATAAAAATGAACACACACACACACACACACTCCTGTTAGGCATCCATATCGGACAATGGGGACGTACTTTTCATACTTGACTCATGATTTGCTGAAAAGTTCCATATTTTCAGTGACTCTTGCAGATTTGAGCCTGAGGGAAACTGTTAGGGTTGTGAGATTCCTAGCACCAGAATTTCTGAGGACTCAGGTGGTCACGGGGACTGCTTCCTCCATTGCTCTGCTCTGATCACGGTTCCTATCAGCTCTCCCTGCTCAAATCACATTCCTGCTCTGGCTGAAGAACTACATCTAAAGCCCTTGCTTCTGAGACAGTTTGGTATCAAGATCAAGTTTGCAATTTATTTCCAGAAAGATGGCAGCATCAGTGCAGGTTTACCAACTCCACAGCTCTCTTAGGAACTGGAAAAAAAAAAAAAAAAAAAAAAGGAAGAAAAGCAAACCTGGGAATGAGAATATTAAAAAACAACACACATACACAGAAAAATAGTCTGATGTGGACTGTGCATCCAATGTTAAGGGATATGTCCCACAAAACGTGATTGGGACTGTGTGAAGGGCGGTAATGGCATCAGCATGCCGCTCTCCTGCCGGGGATGGATGAACGGTATTCAGAGACCTTTCTCTACCAGAGCTGTCACTGTGTAGTAAGGAAGGCTGCCACTGCGCTACAGCCTCTGTCTAGTGAGCTGCTTCCAATCCTGCCTCTGCTGCGCAGGGCCCCAAATAATCCATTACTCAATTAATAAAATCTTCATTTCTTTCTCTGTCACCCACAAACATCTTGACTCCTCCCTGAGGAAATGAGCGCATCTTTAGTTTCCTTACCACGCACCACCCCCTAACTCACGCTACCTCCTACGTCTGGTGGCCTTGCCTTCACCCTGTAAGGTTTTTGACATGTGTGTTTGGCCTTCAATGTATTTGTTCTCTAGAATGCTTGAAAAGTGAACAATGAAAAAGCCAATAAACCACACACATAATGTGACCGTGTGACTATTCACAAAGGAGTGATGTGATTCACAAAAGAAGGACTAGACGTTAGCTCTTCTGTCACATGCGGAAGTCAAATGGAGGCTACTTCCCACAGTCCATCGAGTTCCTAAGATAACACCACACTTTAGTTTGCTTCACATCTGGTTGTAACTTTCTCTTTCAGTTTTTATTTTTCTTGGGGTTGCTAATTGTCTTTCTTTTGGAGATAAGAATTTTATGTCTCATTATTATTATCTATAATATTCAATGTATAAATTTTGGCATTTGTTCAAAGGGAACCAATTTCATCTAATTTTTTTTTCTTAAATATATCTGAATTGTCATGCTTCCAACTCTTTCCCTTGCATATGTGAATTCCAGTGTCCTAGATCCCACCTCTTTTTGGTAGATTCTTTCTTACTTGTGTTGGGACAGTTTTTGAATATAATTTTCTTTTTAAACCAAGAGCATAGAAGAGGTGACTTTTCTGAATGTATTAACATTTTCTATTTTACCTGTATTGTTGATTGACAATTTTGCTAGGCATGAAATTCAGTGTTCAAAATAATTTCCCCTCAAAATTTTGAAACAAGGACAAGTATTTAGTATAGGATTAAGACACTTGTTAGAACAACTGCACAGCATATTGAAATGCCTGGATTTTTATTCCTGTTTGCACTCCCAATTCTGGCTTCTTGAGTCAAATAGCTGGGAGACCTAGATTGAGTTCCCAGCCCTTGACATCAATCTTACCCATCCCTGGCTGTGGTAGGCATATGGGAAGTGAATCAGCAGATGAGAGCAGTTCTCTCTCTGTCTGCCTTCCAAAAAATAAACAAACAAATAAAAATCAAAATACTGAAGCCTCTAATCTATTGTTTCTAGCTTGCAAAGTTCTGATGAGAAAATTATATCCCATATGGCTGATTTCTGTTTAGGTCTCCTCTCTGAAAGCTTTTGTAACTTCTCTTTATATTTTATATTCTACTATTTCATTTATATCCCTTGAATTCCATAATAATCACATGTTTTCTTAGGCTTAGGAAATACTCTATTATTTCTTGGATTCTTGTTTCTCCAAAGTTTCTATTAGGAATTTTTTTCTAGATCGATATTGGATCTATAGAATCCATCTCCTTGTCTCTTCAATTAATTTATTTCCCATGTTTCCATCATATTGGGCAGATTACCTTAACCTAGTACTTTCAGGCACATCTTGTATATGAGTGCAAATTCATTTCTAAGAACTCCTTGTTCACTTTCCTACTGTCTCATTCTTGATTAATAGATGCAATTACATTTCAGGATAGTTAAATATTTTTAAAGCTCTCTTCTATTCACCAAATTAACTATTTCTTCCAGGTACTTTTCATATTTTTCCTTCAAATATTTAGTATTTCATAATGAGTTCACTCATACTTGTAGGTAACAAGTTCATTAATGTGGGTTGTTCATGCGTGTTTCCTCTACCATTATGTTTTTTTCCAAAGATGCATTTATTTATTTATTTATTTATTCATTTTGTTGGAAGGAAGAGGGAAGGGGTGAGAGGCGGAGAGAGGGAGAGGAAAGGGGGGAATCTTCCATCCGCTGGTTCACTCCCAAATGGGCAGCTGGGGCTAGGCCAGGTCAAAGCCAGGATCCAGGAAATCCACCCAGGTCTCCTGTATGGATGGCAGGAGTCCGGGTGCATGAGCCATCATGCTCTGCCTTCCTAGGCACACTAGCAGGGAGCTGGATGGGAAGCAAAGCAGCTGGGACTTGAGCTGGTGCTCTGCTATGGGATAGCAGCACTGCAAGTGGTAGCTTAACCCACTGTACCCTAGCGACATCCTCTGCCATTATGTTTATCCATTTCTCCAGTAAACATCTCCCTGCTTTAGTTTCCTCAGGTTACTGTAAGAAAAGCACCACAAACCAGGTGGCTTGAACAGCAGGAATTTATCTTTTCACAGTTCTGAACTGTCGAACGCCGAGGTAATGGTATTGGTAGGATTGGCCCCTGAGGGCTGAAAGGGACTGTTCTGTGCCTCCCTCCTAGCTCCTGGTAGTTCCAGGCATTCCTTAGCTTGGAGATTCCTGTGTTTTCACATCATCTTCCCTGCACGTGTGTCTGTGTCTGTGTTTAAATTTCTACTCTTCTTGCAGACATCAATCATATTAGATTAAGGCTCACTTGAGTGATCTCATCTTAGCCTGAATACGTGTGAAGATCTTGTTTCCAAATCAGTACCGACAGTAAGGACTGAACATCTTTTGGTGGGACATAAGTCAACCCTTAACACCTCTCAAGGGAAAATCAGGGATGAGCTTTGTGCTGGTTAGCAATGATGAGCAGTTGCGCTGGTCGTTCTTAATTGAAAAAGACTTGGCCTATGAATCTCTCCCCTGACCCATGCTACCATAGCCAGTCACTTAATCATTTCATTTTGTAAGAGAGCAGTTCTCTGGATTTGGCTTATTCAAGCCTTCTCGTGACCAGATGCTCTATGAGATGAGAAGGATGTTAGAGGGAAGGTTTGCTTGATCCCTTTAAAACAGTAACCTTGGTCTGCTGCTTGGAGATGGGGAATTCCTTCTCTTTACACTCTTTAGTTATGGGAGTTGTTGTTTGTTTTTTTAAATTGCTGTTTATCTATGTGAAAGGCAGAAAGAGAATAAGACACACACCAACTCATGTAGAGAGACAGACAGAGAGAGAGAGAGAGAGAGAGAGACAGAGAGACAGAGAGACAGAGAGAGAGAATATCTCCCATTCACTGGTACATTCCCCAGATGCAACTGCCAGGGTTAGGCCAGGATGAAAACAGGAGCCTGAAACTCTATCCAGGTCTCCCATAGGGGTGGCGGAGAACCAACTACTTGAGTGATCACCCGCTGCCTCCCAGAGTGCTTATAAGCAAGAAGCTAGAACTGAGATCTGAGATCTGAGCCAGTATTCAACTCCCGGCGCTCCGATATGAGATGCAGGCATCGCAAGTGGCATCTGTAACCGCTGCACCAAATACCTGCCCCTACATGAGTTAGTTTAAGGTCCACATGTATTTTGAAGAAATAAACTTGACTAGATGTGCTTTGTCCAAAAGCCAAATGGGCTGTGAGCTATTAGGGGTCTGTATGTTTCCACCTGCTCAATGCTTGCCCCTTCCTTCCCAGGGTCTGCCTCAGCCCTAACTGCACCTTGGGACAACCAGAGTTCTTGGGCCTGGTCTGAGGATCCTTTGTCCTCCTAGGGCCTATACTAAACTTCCATCCCCAGGTCATTGGGGCTAGAGGGCTGTAACAAGGAAGGCCCTGCCTGAAGGCCAACATTCCATGCACTTGAATGAGAACATTCTGACAAAGATGTGAGAAAGCACAACAGTGCCTTGCAGGATGGATGGACGTGGGAGTCAGATCGGATCAGAAAGAAACATGAGAGGCCTGTGCCTGGGATCCTTAGAGGCACCTTTGGAAATTGTAAGGATGAGTGATTTGGGCAAATTAAGAGGGGTTACTGCTATATAAGCTGGGAATTGAACCTGAGAAGGCCCGGATACTGGAAGTCTATGCAGTTCACCTCAAGGTTGAATTCAACTTGAGTCAGAGCTTTAACACCGAGCAAGGGAGGGTTTCATGAGAAAGAATCGTCAGGGCCCGAGTCAGAGGCAGAACACGGGTCTTCCAGAACCTGGGATTTGCTCCACAGTGATGTCTTCTAATTCCAAGCATGCTGCGTGGAGACAATTCTGCTACCCCACCAAATGCCCCCCATCACTGTGACTCCCCCATTACTGCTGCCCCTACACCAACAGAACCGTCACCCAAGCCGACCTCTGGCACCAAGTTCCCATTCACTGCGGAAGAAAAGGCCATCATCAAAGAGCCATCTCAGATCACAGCCAGAAGCACTGTTCTGAGCTTGTGCAAAGGCACCGTGCTATTTAGATTACCCTGATAGAAGTGAGATACTCAGCAGACTCATAGAATGGCGGATGTCCTAAATAGCACTCTGGCCTCAGAATCAGCCCTAAAGGCACTCGGATCTGGCTGAAAAGCCCATGAGAGTATTTCAGGCATGGAAAGCCAAGACACTCTGGCAAAAAGATCTCTGTGAGTGAGATCCCAGTGGAAAGAACAGGTCTTCAAAGAGGGAGGTGCCTTTCTCTGAAGGGAGGAGAGAACCTCCACTTTGACTATGACCGTGTCTAAACAAGATAAGAGTCGGAGAACTCAAGGGGCTTCCATAGCCTTGGAAACTCATAACTGGTGCATAGGGAGATTACTGATGCCATAAACAGGAGTGTCAATTGGTAAAGTCAACAACAGGAGTCACTGTGCACTTACTCCTCATGTAGGATCTCTATCCTTAACGTGCTGTACACTGAGGCTTAATGCTATAATGAGTACTCAAACAGTATATTTCACTTTGTGTTTCTATGGGGGTGCAAACGACTGAAATCTTTACTTAATGTACACTAAACTGATCTTCTGTAAAAAAAAAAAAAAAAAGAAAGAAAGAAAGAAATTATCAATTCCCAACTTGACTCTCACTGGGATTAAACATGACAATAGGTCTGATCTGATTTCATCATCATTTAAAAAAAAATCATCTATTATTTTTCACTTTATGTTTTTGTGTGGGAGCAAACTGTTGAAATACTTACTTAAGGTATACTAAGCTGATCTTCTGTATATTAAGATAATTGAAAATGAATCTTGATGTGAATGGAAGGGGAGAGGGAGTGGGAAAGGGGAGGGTTGTGGGTGGGAGGGACGGTATGGGGGGGGAAGCCATTGTAACACATGAGTCGTACTTTGGAAATTTATATTCATTAAATAAAAGATTAAAAAAAAAAAAGAAAAAAAAAAGAAAAAATTTGATAAAAAAAAAAAATAGATTACCCTGATAGCATGCTGGGGGGGGGGGGGCACTTCTGTTCTGTCCCTTGCTTGTCTGTATTCGGTCTTCTGCTGGAGCTGTGTTTCCAGTCTGTCCGTGCTTGCTGAATCCTCCAGGTCTGCCCAAGTGCAGCTGCAGATCCTGCCCCATCTCGGGGCTTGAACAGAAAAATCAAAAACCCTTTTGCTTCCAAGTGTGTTTTGTGGTGCAGGCGGCAAACACCATCAACACCATCAGGTTCTCAGCATGGGCTGAACGCCTCCAGAACTAATGGCTCTGGCAACTTCCTTCTGCCCCAGGAAGGGTCATTGCTGTTCAGTGGTTCTGTCACCGTCCGTCGCTGTTGGGGGGTGCTTGATGTGTCCGGAGAAGGAGGAGAGTTTTAAAAAGCCATCGGAGGTCAATGGAATCCATTATATGCACAGTGCTTCAAATTCAGTTTTAACCTTTGATGAAATTTGCAGTGTTGGGATTTTTTATGCTAGAGCAGGCACAGGAAATCACAGGTGCAACTAATTTCCGTTTTGACTTACAGTCACTGCGGGCCCCTTGAATTTTTATATGAAATTCTCTCTTTAACTTGAGTGTGAAGTGTCAGAAGCCTGTAGCCCGTCTCTGTAATGTGCATTAGTAGGCAATATTGATTTGTGGAAATTAATTACTAGAAATAGCTCTCAGTGCTCTCCTGGTGTTTGGGAAGATTCTAGAGCCCCCTTGTGGCTATCTTGTAGGGAAACTGAAAACCAATGCAAACCTTTAAGCTGTTTTATTTGATGTGTTTCCCCCTCTCTCTGTTTTTGGTTACATCTGTTTGCTTGCTTTATGGCTTTGAATTCTTTTTCATTTAGATTAGAATCAGTGTAATTCACATCATTTCCACTGAGGACTCAGAGATGGTAGCAGGTGTCAATTTTAAAAGAACAGGTAACTTTTTTTCCAATTAACGCTAAGAGAAATAATCAATGCATGGGGCATGCTTAGTGGAGCTCACAAAGAAAAGGGAATTAGGGTTGCATAATTCTGCTCCTCAAGGGGTGTCTCTTCTCCCTCTCTTATTTTTAATCCACGTATTGATTTGCACAAATGTAAAAGTTACGTCTTGCTGCCCCAAGCTACATTTATTTTGAAAGGCTTAAAGCTTGCTTTCTCAAATTTACATATAGCAGAGGAAAGTGGGAAAATAAGCATCCTCATTTGAGTGTTTTAAAGTCTCTGAGAAAGCAGTGTTAAAAACTCTTACCTCTGTGATGCTTCAATCATGCCTGGAGACAAATATTTATAACTTAGGTCACTCTGCTCTGCTCTTGAATTGATAAAAGGAGCACCTCAGGCGAAGCTTAGACAGAACGAATGGATTTTTTTCTAGGAGATTTAAATGATCATGCACATATTTTTTTCTAAATTTATGTCATTGCTTTATTAATTAGACAGAATCACAGCAAGTTCTTGGAGCCCACTACAGCTAAAAGATCCCATTGAGCGACCATGTGGTAAGCTGGGCTTCTTGCTAATTATTGTGAGTAAGTGGATTTTGGAGAGAACCTGATTAAGGCTCTGCATTACTTCCAGTGTAATTTGGTTTCCTCTAGATTAGCTCCTGGAGTGACACTGGCATCTAGACACAAATGAATTATTAGCCCTGCTTGTTGTCTCTAGCATGGAGGAAAATGTCATGGATGGGAGTTGAGGAGGAAAAAGAGTTGGGAAATGAAAGGCAAAAGCCTTTGAAGTTGGGTCTAGATAGAATATAGGCAGTTGCACATGGTGTCTATTTTATTTTGTTTTCGATATACAGGTATGATTAGCACAAACAGCAGTGACACTGCTGGGAAGGGAGTGAGAGAGACCATGGAGAACATGTATATGCTGACCGAGTGAGATGCTGAGCAGACATGGCTTTGTTCTGTAACAACTGGGGACACCATTCTTCTTGGTCTTTCCATGGAATGGAGTTCTGCAATGTGCAAGGTCCTTTAAGTAAAACATAAAAGGCTACAAGGGTGGTATCAAAAGGATTCAAGATCCACCTTTGATAAGCTCCCACTGGCCAGATATTGGATCATTTGAGCAACAGTAAGGATAATGACTGCCACATACTGAAACTTAGGAAATATGTTTACCTTCATGAGCTCATAATGCCATAAAATAAATTAACAAACAAGTAAAACAACAAAAACACCCTTTGGAGAGTTCTAGGAAAGCAATCAGTCATTTGGACACCAGTAAATAAAGCAAATCAAACATTCATCTCCCTTTCCTGGATGGTCCACACCATACCTCAAGGTGAGGCAAGAAGATAAGGAAGCATTATTGCAAATACATAGAAAAGAAATGATAGAACTGAAACGTCACCATTTTGCAACCTCTAATGAATGACCATCAGGGGTTATGGGCATCACAAAAAGAGAGAGACCACTAGACATTATGAGTGCTTCCTGGTTGAAATCTACAGCATCACCTACATAGAAATAAAAGTATATTATTTCAGAGTGATTTGTCTGCAATTAAGAAATACCAGGGGGCTGGTGCCATGGCTCACTTGGTTAATCCTCCACCTGCGGTGCCGGCATCCCATATGGGCACGGGGTTCTAGTCCTGGTTGCCCCTCTTCCAGTGCAGCGCTCTTCTGTGGCCCAGGAGGGCAGTACAGGATGGCCCAAGTGCTTGGGCACCTACACCCACGTAGGAGACCAGGAGGAAGCACCTGGCTCCTGGCTTCGGATTGACACAGTGCTGGCTGTAGTGGCCATTTGGGGAGTGAACCAACAGAAGGAAGACCTTCCTCTCTGTCTCTCTCACTGTCTATAACTCTACCTGTCAAATTAAAAAAAAAAAAAAGAAATACCAGAGGCATATCCATATTCTGATATTTAAAATTTATGGCCCATTTTCCTGGGTCTTCTTTCTCAGTTAGTTCCCAAGAGAAAATATATTTGGAGTATATATTTATATACTTCAAACTTGTAGAAGTCTTAATGACATGTTTTATTTCATACTCAAAACCCTCATATGGCAAAATACGATAATATGTGCTGCTCAAAAGACAAGTCAGCTCCTGTAGGTCCAGCCATCATTGTGCACCTTCAAATCTTAAGCACTTAACTCAGTGCTCAGCATGAAATGCATAAGTAATGAGTGTTTGCAAATAGACAATAGGATTCCCAGAGCTGGAGAAGCAAAAGAGAAGTTCTAGTTCCATGTTTATTTACTTGCCGAACTTGAGAAACATTCTTCTGTATCTCAAAGCATCAGTTCCCCCATTTGTAGAATTAGAATCAGAACACTTTCTTTTTGCCTGTGACATAATCACATAGTGAGGATAAAATGAAATAAGAGATGAGGAAAGTACCACTTTAGAGATGTTACATAACTTTAAAAGGACTATGGGCATTTTAAAACTTCTTAACACAGCTTGTTTAATATTTACAGTTTTACTACATTTGGGGCAGTTTATGAGTCTCTGATGTTTATGGAGAAAGTTAAAGTCTGGAGAATCACATATGTTGAGGATCTGATATATATTAACTACTGCTGGCTCTGTTGTATTCATTGTTTTATTGAGTAATTCTTGCAACCCTACAAAACAAGCATCTATACTTTGGCCAATTAGATGAAGAAATGAAGGCTCCCAGAGGTCAGATAAGCTAATCAGTCACACTGAAAGTGAAGTGAGCCTGAAATTGGAACCCAAATCTTTCTGCCTTCAAACCTATTTTCCTTATGCTGCTTCTGAGGTTTCCAACACGCAAGTTATGCATTCATGCTCTGTCCAAATGAATAGTTGGACGTGTACATTTCTGAGTGCTCTCTTCCCAAATCAAAGCTTCAGAACAGAGCAGCCAACTTCAGGATCCAGCAACCTTTTCTGAAGATTTTTCTAAGACTCTGCATTGTGTGCAGAAAGAGAACGAATTCAAAGCCAAAGAGAGAGTTATGCGTTGCATGAGCACTGGCTTTGTGTGATTCTCTTGCCTTGCTATTTCTAACCATCCTTATTGTTCTGAGGTTGCTTCAGCGTTGGCTTCTAGATTTCTCAGACATGTAAAAAACTCATGCCACTGTAGCAATTCCCCATTTTCTCCAACACTCTTGCCTCAAGTGGAAATTTGTTACGCCACTTCGTGTGTGTGCTGAGCTCAGGAAAGTTGTTTCTGTGGCCTTTTCTACACCAAATGCTGCTAGGGACGCCTCTGTACCCACTCATTCCTGTGCTGGGATTACATAGCAGCCTCTGTGCCTCCTGCATCTTGTCCACTCTCAGCCTTAAAAGCTGCTGCCTCTCTCTCATCTCCTGCCCAAATAGACACAAATCCTTCATCCTGAGTTGCCACTCATTTGCCTTTAGAGCTTTGAATTCAACAAAGCCTGGGCCACTGCACCATTAAGCCACAAACTGCATTTCTAAGATAGCCTGACTTCTGCAAGATGACTCAGGACTGTCGAAACTGTCATTGCTTTGTTAAATCATGGGCATCATCTAAAAGCATATAGAACTTAAAGATTTATTCTGATGACTCAATTGGTTACTGCAAACGTGGCACTTAGGACTGTATTTGGACATAGTACCCACTCAACAAATGTAAGCCATTGTGAATGGTATTATGGATATCAATTTTCATTTCACCCAGAACCTTCCATATTTTATTAGCTTTCTCCTTTTCTGCTGTCTAGAGATGACCTCCGAGGCCCTCTTTCTTTGAGAGTTAGCCCGGGTGGAATAAAGTTGGAATCTCTCAGATATTTTATTTTATATACCAGCATGATTGCTTAGTCGTGATAGCAGAATGTAGCAAAATCCTAAAACAGAAGAATCTTTATGTAAGAACATGGCAAAAATCCAAAGAGATGATTTTTTTAAGTTCCTGTGATATTTTAGGAAAATCTGCACCAAAGCTGTCAAATATAGACCTAAATATTGGAGCGTATGCCTTGCTCTTACACATCCTGACTTGCTTCTTTTCCCTTCCAAATTGGCCAACAATTGCAATGGAAACACCTCGTCATTTCCACCCCGTGGAATTCTCACATGCCCTCAGAGCAGCGCCTGAGAAACTCGCTAAGAAGAGAGCTTGGCTGCACACGAACGGCCTGATAACACAATCTGAGTGTACTATCTGGTGTTCTGCTTTGCCTGGCTGGGATTAGAGCTGTGAGTGGGACTGAATTGGGCCTTATCTCACTCCAGGGCGGCTCCAGGCTTCAGGTGCAAAGCCGCCTGCATAAACCGCCGCTTTGCACAGCGCCTTGAGACGCCCTCATGCCCGAATCCCAGTGATGCAGTGCAAAGCAGAGCGCCTCTGAACCAAATAATCACAGAAGCCCCTGAATAATGCATGAGAGCAGGACCCTCCCTGGCACTGTACTGGGAGGAGCTGTACTCAGCAAGATAGCAAAAGCAAGCCCCTGGAACATGCATTCCCTGAAATTTATTCTTGCGGCAGCCACTTGGGGGAACGTGGGAGCAAATGTGACAGCCACCCGAAAACCATGGCATTTCAGTGAGTCTGAGGCTCCTGGGTTTCCTGTCAATAGAAGGCAGCGACATGACATGATTTAAAGTTTTATCTTATTGATAAATGCTGTCTCTTCCTTTAGGGGTCTAGGGACGGGTCTGATCATCCTTGAGAAATGACCTGTGTCACCCAGGAGCCTCTTCCTTCGTGCTTTGGTCACTTTAGTATCACGCATGGCTTCCCGTAATTAAAGTTAGCTGACACCTCCAGACGCTGCAGACAACCTGTGTCTCCTGGGGCTGTTTCTTTGAGGACTGGCACCGCATATAAGCGGACGAGGAACCTCCATCTTTCTGGTCCAGATGTCAGCTTTAATAGAGCGGCAGTGCAGATGAGTGAGATTGGATTCCACCAATGTTTAGTCTCTAATTTGATATTCCAGCTGCTCATTAAGTGAAAAATAAACAAAGTCTTTCTGAAAACTGTTTTCCCACCATCAAGTCACAAATCCCAACCTGACTGTCCTAAAATGGTCATCTGAAACCAAGCAAGGCATCTCCTGACCCAGCTGGCAGGAGACACAGCCGTTCTGATACCTCTCCCTTGGCATCCAGGGCCTTGTCCCCCATACCCTCCCCCTCCACACACACACAATGATGTCATGCCTCAGGCAACGGCCCTGGCCTCTCCTACTCTGTGGTCAAATGCACTGGCAGGAACTGTAGTGAAGCATTTTGATAATGAAATGGGAGCAATTCTCTTGGCTAGAAACTCCTAGGAATTTATTCGCTGCATAAATATTTTTGGATTGCTATGTCCATCAGTTTCTTATTTATAATACGCTTCAAATAGAGTGTGTCTCACTGTCCAAACCTGGGAGACGGGTCACATAGATCACGGTCCATCCATAATTGGCATTTTTTTTAAACTTTTATTTAATGAATATAAATTTCCGAAGTACAGCTTATGGATTACAATGGCTTCCCCCCATAACGTCCCTCCCACCCACAACCCTCCCCTTTCCCACTCCCTCTCCCCTTCCATTCACATCAAGATTCATTTTCGTTTCTCTTTATATACAAAAGATCAGTTTTTGTGCTCGTAGGGAAGAATATTAAGTAAAATGGAAAAAAGACTTCTCACTGTATTTTTCAGTTATAACACAGGGTGTTTTTTTAAAGATTTTATTCATTTATTTGAGAGGCAGATTTACAGACAGAGAGAAGGAGAGACAGAGAGAAAGGTCTTCCATTCACTGGTTCACCCTCCAGATGGCCGCAACACCAGAGCTTTGCCAATCCAATAAGGCAGGAGCTAGGAGCTTCTTCTGGGTCTTCCACGTGGGTACAGGGACCCAAGGACTTGGGCCATCTTCTACTGCTTTCCCAGGCCATAGCAGAGAGCTGGATTGGAAGAAGAGCAGCCTGGACTTGAACCAGCGCCCATATGGGATTCTGGCAGAGCAGACAGAGGCTTAGCTCAGTGTGCCACAGTGCCAGCTCAGAACACAGGTTTTTAAAATACAAATATAATTCACATGTATAATATAAAATGTGCGTTATGATCTCAAACCTGTAAAAGAAGCAGGGATTTAGGTATATATTTAACTGTGGTCATATCAGAATAAAGGACGACAGGTAATTAATTTTCACTCTTCTGTGTGTCCTCATTTTCCACAGAGATACTCTTGCATTTCAAACTGGGGGTAAAAATCGATCAATGATTAAGAAGAAAATCAAGACCAGCTGAATCCAAAGTCTTCTCTCTGTAAAGTTATTAGATGCACAAGTAAGCAAAGAGATGTGGAGCCTCTTGCCTCCTGAGGAGAGCCCCTTGGCATTGCTTTCACCTCTCCTTACCAACAGAAAGGGCAGATCTCAGGGCAGGAAGGAAATTGCAAAGAGGCTTCCAAAAATTCACAGAGAAATGCACATTATGGAAAAACCATGCATGGATTTTAAACATTTTTGCACCAAAATAAAAATTGCCCATGAACGTTATGAAGTACCCTTGTAAAAATGCCTTGGCCAAAGGCTCTGGCTGGTTTGCAAGTGCCCGTGACGGAGGCCGTGGCAGCTGCTGGGTTCAGTGTGGCATGACTCCACATGGATTCTGAGTGGTAACATGACACTGTTTTCCCTGATGGTGCTGCACATAGTTGGAACCCTCCTCTCTGACACAAGCCATTGTCAGCCTCCTGAAGTTTTTTATTATGATACTTAACAATCATAGTTTCCAATTTTCCATTTGCTCAGAACATCATTCTTAAATTCTTTAATTTGTTTTCAAGGCTGGAATAAAAGGCCTTTTCCTCATGTATCAAAGGGCCATCTGATTGCTAAGCCCTAACTGCTGCGATTCCCCCATCAGATTTAGGATAGTGCAGATAATACTCTATTGAGATAATAAAGAATGGGCAGCCTATAATGAGTGTGCAACACTAAAGAGAGCCAGGAAATTAATTCCATTCTGAGCATTTGGGAAATGACTCCCGCGCAGTACAGCAGGGCAGAGAGAGCTAAGTGGCACTTGTTAAAAATGCACACATCAGCATACGAGTAAGATGCACAAGTCACCTGTGCATACTCTAAAGTGAGGACCAAGTGTCAGATACCTCAAGCCTGCCCTGTACAATCATTCACAGCATTCTTCCTGAGACTAAGCTCTGGCAAAGCTTGAGTTAAAAGGAAAACCCATTTCAAATTCTATAGGGCAGGAGGACTTAGGAGAGATACACTACTTCCCATACATTTAACAACTTCCAGGAATCCTTGCAGCAGTGGCTGATAGAATTAATGTTTATTCAACAACTGAGTAGCTACGCTGGGAAGGGTCATGGGTTGTACTTTCTGGGGATGAAAAGTGAGTAGGGTAAGGTTCACTCTCTATGTGAAGCTTGTTCAATGATAAGACATTCGCCGATTGCCACAACAAAAGTAAATAGGAGGGGGCCCGTGTTTCTGTGAGTGGTGAGAGGGGAAGACATCCCCTTGATTGGTTTATAGAAGGCTGGGTGGAGGAGTTCCCACATGATTTGGTTTTGGGGAATGCATGAAACTGTGGAGTAGGCAGATATTAATTTTGTTGCTTGATTTTATAAGTTAAGCTTGTGGTAGAAGAATATATTTATTAAACTTCAGGGAACCTAGCACTGCATAGGCAAGTCATAGTCTCACTAAAGGAACAGTGTTTAATTACTGAAGGTAAAGGATCCTCATCATTTTGATGGGGACAGGGTTCTGCCTCTTCTCTGTTGCAGTGTTGGAAGAGGATTAGAAGGAAGAGAGGAAGTGGTGGGATTGAGAAACCTAGCATGGGACGGGAGGGAGCGATGCTAGAGGAGTGTGTGCTAATTCTGGAGTGTGTTCCAGATTCTCTCATCAAAAGCCTGGGTTCTGGATCTTCCCCTGCAAGTCTCTGACCATAATTGTGAAATGTCACCCTTGGTCTCTACTGCCTTCAATCCACCTTTCATGCTGTTGCTAAAGGAATCTGCCTAAATCAACACTTCCGTTTCAGCAATTCACAGTTGCATTCAGAGCCAGTGACAATTTGGTCTCAACTCCTGTTCTGGCTCGTTCCCTCCTGCCACTCATCCATTTACCAAGCACATGTTAGTGAAGAACCCAATGTGGCCTGGTCTAGGCAGGCCACAGGCCACTCTGGTGATCCTTTTTTTTTTTTTTTTTTTTTTAATTTTTGACAGGCAGAGTGGACAGTGAGAGAGAGACAGAGAGAGAAAGGTCTTCCTTTGCCGTTGGTTCACCCTCCAATGGCCGCCGCTGCAGCCGGCGCACCGCGCTGATCCGATGGCAGGAGCCAGGATCCAGGTGCTTTTCCTGGTCTCCCGTGGGGTGCAGGGCCCAAGCACCTGGGCCATCCTCCACTGCACTCCCTGGCCATAGCAGAGAGCTGGCCTGGAAGAGGGGCAACCGGGACAGAATCCGGCGCCCTGACCGGGACTAGAACCCGGTGTGCCGGCGCCGCAAGGTGAGTGATCCTTAAAGTATGGAGAGCTCTCATAAATATTTTGTCCCCTCCTCACCTCTGCAACTTGGTAGTTAAAGTCTTTTCTTACCCTAACACAGCCACACTGACAATACTTGAGAGTATTTTATTCTTTTCCTATTTCCTGGAGCAGTTGCTTAGTACTGAGCAAGCTCTCTGTAAGCCTGTGTTAACTAAATCACTTGCTAACTGATCCAGGGAGCAAATTATACAATACACTGCTAAGGAAAACATAGGTTCTTGAAACCATGGTGAAGAAAACCAGTGAATGCAACGTTTAAAAATAATAGGAAGAAAACTTCATTGCTACTAACTACCTGTTATTTGGGAAGTATTCTACTTTTTCCCCTAAGTCTGAATTGATGATCTTTCTCTCTGCATATCATCAATTGTTAGATGGCAGATGAATTAGGAGATCATATATATTTTTATTCTTTGTATACATTTAGACATTAATAAAGTCAGGTTACTTTTGGTGACAGACAAGAAGCATTTTTATCAAAAGAAGTGTTAACCTAGTGAGCAAGAAATGTCTATTTCATGTAGTAGTCATTTTCTTTTCATAAGCAATCATTTTGTGAACATTTGCTGTGAACCAGACTTTATGTTGGGTGCTGTAGAAAGTAAGGCCTATGGTGTGGTTATCAAAAAGGGGCTTACAGAGTAGGTGTGACCAATATTTTCACATGCAGATAAAGAATATGATAAGTGATACAGTAAACCTACGTGCTCGAAAGTCAAGGTAGATGGATTTGAGACCTCAATAAGGCTGGGAAAGATGAACAGGATACAGATGAGCAAAGGCAAGGGCAAAGACTTTCAAAGTAAGCTTTGGTAGCAGTATTCTTGTTTGTATTTAGAATTCACTAATGCAATTTCCTTTTAGCAGAGCAAAATACTCAAAATGGTTCTAAACAAGCCATGGAAAAATGCATTCAGTTCCTTTGAACTTCAATAGGCTTTGAGGTCCCTATGCAAATTATCAGGTAAAATGATTATTGAACTAATCAAGACACCCATTCCCTAATCTATCTGAGAATACAAGTGTTTGCCACCATTATTCTGATCACAAGAATGACAGTTCTAAAGAGCTCCAGCTGCTTTACACACATTCCTAAATGAATTCACTCAACCCCTCAATGATGTAGGTTGCAAATGGTAGATCTGCTGACAGGGTGCTGTCACTGAGGCAAACAGAGTCATCAGTCTTGGGGAGTGTTCTGGTTCAGGGAGATTGACAGAACATTCTCTGAACTTGGTAATTAGCCTTTCTTCCACTTTATCACATCATTGCGTGCCCAAGATCTCTTTGAGGACTTAATGCCTTAATAATTTCCGAGTGCTCCCAGTGTCCAATCCCAGTGTGTGGTAAATAAAGTGGACTCAAAGTTTGGAGAACGAATGAATTTACAGATGAAGAGGTGGAATAACAGTTTGCATATTTATTTTTCCCATTCTTGGAAGAGTTTAAATTAACTGTAAGAACAAACATAGAAACAAGTGATACTCTGACTCGACCTAGGAGACAGAGTTCAGGGAACTGAGGGTCGCTTGTTATTCCTCTCTACTCTTTGGCTTTCTTTCTGTAGACCGACTTTTTCCTCTATGTGGTTCTTTTGAACAAGTAAGGCCTTAAAAAACAAAACTGTGGATTTTAGGAATACTGAATCCTTTAGGTGATTTCATCAGCGACTGAACTGGGAATTATGGGAGCAGAAGAAAATGAGTTTCCTTTGTTCTGGAGTAGGGAGTAAGTCCATGAAATTGGAGCCAAGCTTTTCAGCCATGAAGACTGAGTGTGCAGCCTGGAAATAGACATCATCTCATTAATGATTTGTATAGTTTTCTGTCTGCATGGGAAGAAGCTAATCAAAGAAAAAAATGAGGTACTTCAAAAAGTTCATGGAAATTGACATTTAAAAATAGATATATTTTGGTGCAAAAAATTAGAACTCCATGTGTAGATTTTTTATAATAGATGTTTCCATGAACTTTATGAATACACCTCATAGAGATGAGAAAAATGATTTAATTAATCAAATTTTCACTCACTTTTTCTATTAATTGGGTGTTCTATGCTATTTATTTATGTCTGCTATATTTCTAACTTTTTATTTTGATTGCTTTTCAAACCTGGAAAAGATACATGAAAATATCTGACCAAACCAGCTGCCATTGGCCACTCAGATCCAGAACCATGAGGTGGGACAACTTTGAACTTTCAGTATAACTGTTTCACAATTACATCTCTGTATCTCCACACTAGGTTTACTTTTAGTAACAAGTTGAACCCTTTGGTTTCTAGAACTCAAAGCCATTTGATTTGTTTTACTGATGTAAGCACCACTCTATAATTTGCCTAGTATTTGTTAAATGAAGTATTAAGTTGAATAAAGTTAAATTTGAAACCAAGACAATTTAGAAATTGAGCTAGTTTCAGCCAGTTTTGAGATTACATAGCTTTCTAATGGAGTAAGAGTGCTAGAAGCCCAGTGGTTAGTTTTCCCAAGTGAGACAAAAGTATTTCCATATTGCAGCTGGTTCTAGTTGAATTTGTACAAGTATGTCACCAGCCATTTTTATTCTTAGTTCCCAGTCCTCTGACTTTTATGATTTTTTTAAAGATTTTATTTATTTATTTGATAGGTAGAGTTACAGACAAAAGGAGAGACAAAGAGAAAGACCTTCCACCCACTGGTTCACTCCCCAAATGGCCACAACTTCCAGAGATTGGCCAATCTGAAGCCAGGAGCCAGAAGTCTGCTTCAGGTCTCCCACATGGGTGCAGGGGCCCAGGTGCTTGGGCCATCTTTTACTGATTTCCCAGGCTATAAGCACAGAGCTGGATTGAAAGAGGAGCAACCAGGACATGAACTAGGCATCTATATGGGATGCCAGCACCACAGGTGGAAGTTTAGCCTATTATACCACAGCGCTAGCCCTATAGTTTGTAAAGTCTGGATCATGTTGAACTTGAGACACATACATGCCATTGAGACTTATCAGTTGATTGTCACCAGATTTTTTTTGCTTTTTTTATTTTTGGTATTTCCTATTTTGTTCAATTCATAGGGAAATTTGAAACTTTCTATTCCAAAGATCACTTAAATCCTTCTGTGCTGATACATTTGGTATCCTGAGCCCACTGACTTGTATCATGATGATCATCATTATTGTATTTATCTATTTTTTATGTAATTATTTTGTGAAATAAAAATTGATCTCTGTTGGAAGAGTCTAATGTGAAGAAGTCTGAATGTAGGACTGAAACAAAAATAATGATGTATTGTGTGGTATTAAACAATAGCATAATGTCCACTCTGAGCAAAACTTTGTCATGAACATTTCATTAGAGTGCAGAAGCTGTGTCAGTTATTTTCTGCTTTTCCTACTGCTCTTTTAGGAACTTTTCTTCCACTGATGGAATTGCCATTCCATCACAGTGAAAGACAACAGAGTAATGTGAAATGGTGATTGACAAAAGTGGGAGCTCAGGCTGGTCTGTCCTTGGCAGTTTCAGTAAATTCCCTATCCTGATTTAAAAGGAAGCCAGTGCTACTTTAGTTTTTGGAGTTTCTTTAGCACTTTTCAAAACTGTCTCAATTACCTATTGGTAAAGTTGGACATTCAGAACAGCAGATACAACAAATAGTTTAAATATTGTAGTAAATTAGTTCCTTGTAAAAAAAAAAGAAGAAGAAAAAATCCTGCCCTCTTAAATTCCTTTTTCCATTTATTTAGTAAATATGTATTTTTTTTCTCTCAGTTTTAGCTTTTTCAAGTCAAACAAAATTATAGTGGATATAACTTTACCTTTGAAATAATGAGTTTTTCCTATTAAGTAAATTTTTAAAATAAGCTAGAATTAATTAAACATAGGTTCTATAACTATCAGTGTGAGCTTGAACAGCTTGTTTCATCTCCTAAAATTCTTAGTTTATTCAGCACTGAGCAATAATGACAACAACAGTGAGAATGAGTGTTCATCTCATAGATTGCTGACATGGCTATACCTTTAGCACTCTGTCTGGTATTTGGTAAATTTGCAACATCATGGGTCTTGGGTGCTAATCTGCAAGGAAAGAATTTGCCATTCCAGTGTTCCAGTGAGTTTATCTAAATAGAAATTATATTTGTGCAATTTAAGAAAAAATTAGGAAACTTTTGCCCCAAAATCTTGAAACATATTTTTTGCCTAAGTGGTATAGGCAATGACCAGTTAGACTTAAATGAATGAAGGATCTCTTAAGTCTTAGATCAGCCTTCAACAGTTTATTCTTTCCTCTATTGATTAAGCACCCCAGAGGCTAGGTTCTCTTCTTTCCTCTATTGATTAAGCACCCCGGAGGCTAGGTTCTCTTCTTTCCTCTATTGATTAAGCACCCTGGAGGCTAGGTTCTCTTCTTTCCTCTATTGATTAAGCACTCCGCAGGCTAGGTTCTCTTCTTTCCTCTATTGATTAAGCACTCCACAGGCTAGGTTCTCTTATTTCCTCTATTGATTAAGCACCCCAGAGGCTAGGTTCTCTTCTTTCCTCTATTGATTAAGCACCCCAGAGGCTAGGTTCTCTTCTTTCCTCTATTGATTAAGCGCCCCGGAGGCTAGGTTCTCTTATTTCCTCTATTGATTAAGCACCCCAGAGGCTAGGTTCTCTTCTTTCCTCTATTGATTAAGCACCCCAGAGGCTAGGTTCTCTTCTTTCCTCTATTGATTAAGCACTCCGCAGGCTAGGTTCTCTTCTTTCCTCTACTGATTAAGCACCCTGGAGGCTAGGTTCTCTTCTTTCCTCTATTGATTAAGCACCCCAGAGGCTAGGTTCTCTTCTTTCCTCTATTGATTAAGCGCCCCGGAGGCTAGGTTCTCTTCTTTCCTCTACTGATTAAGCACCCTGGAGGCTAGGTTCTCTTCTTTCCTCTATTGATTAAGCACCCCAGAGGCTAGGTTCTCTTCTTTCCTCTATTGATTAAGCACTCCACAGGCTAGGTTCTCTTCTTTCCTCTATTGATTAAGCACCCTGGAGGCTAGGTTCTCTTCTTTCCTCTATTGATTAAGCACCCCGGAGGCTAGGTTCTCTTCTTTCCTCTATTGATTAAGTGCCCCGGAGGCTAGGTTCTCTTCTTTCCTCTATTGATTAAGCACTCCGCAGGCCAGGTTCTCTTCTTTCCTCTATTGATTAAGCACCCCAGAGGCTAGGTTCTCTTCTTTCCTCTATTGATTAAGCACCCCAGAGGCTAGGTTCTCTTCTTTCCTCTATTGATTAAGCACCCCAGA
Source organism: Oryctolagus cuniculus (assembly GCF_051225735.1). Classification (NCBI taxonomy): domain Eukaryota; kingdom Metazoa; phylum Chordata; class Mammalia; order Lagomorpha; family Leporidae; genus Oryctolagus; species Oryctolagus cuniculus. Next base: position 15,644,913 of record NC_142875.1, on the reverse strand, counting down.
GGCTAGGTTCTCTTCTTTCCTCTATTGATTAAGCACTCCACAGGCCAGGTTCTCTTCTTTCCTCTATTGATTAAGCACCCTGGAGGCTAGGTTCTCTTCTTTCCTCTATTGATTAAGCACCTCAGAGGCTAGGTTCTCTTCTTTCCTCTATTGATTAAGCACTCCGCAGGCTAGGTTCTCTTCTTTCCTCTATTGATTAAGCACTCCGCAGGCTAGGTTCTCTTCTTTCCTCTATTGATTAAGCACCCCGGAGGCTAGGTTCTCTTTCCTTTATTGATTAAGCTCTCCGCAGGCTAGGTTCTCTTCCTTGGGAACTCGCAATGTGTTCTTTTCCTTTCATTTAGTTTTTCTACCCCGAGTCCCACTGTCACCATTAACAGTTACTATGCACTCAAAAAGTGACACAATTTTCTTTTCCTTCTTTTCACAATTCCTTTTAAAGCAACAATAAAATTTCTCTACCAAAAGTGATTTTCGGGGTGTGGTGACAAAGTAACTCTTCTAAACTTAGAACCGCCCTGATGTGATAGCCATACTCTCAGATGAGATAGGAGATGAATAAAATAGCGAAAACAAGGGCAGGCCAAGCAGCTGTCCAGCTCCCCCAGTTTAATTCGAGTTCCTCCTGCAGATTTAAGACATCTTTGATTTAAAAACAGGCAGACACACCATTGTTTATCTTTAAGTGCAGATATATGACCTAACGACAAATCGAGAGCCAGGCATGGTTCCAGGACTCTGTAGCAATGTCATTTGTTTAGCTCTACAAGAAGGTCTTTTCAGAACATCTCACAGGACCTCTTTGCTGTTCCCAAAGGAATGCCAAGTTCATATGATTGACCCCGTATCTCTGAGCTGACTCACCTCTGTGGGCCACGGACTGCACTGGGATTGAATTGGCATCAGACTGGCTTTTATGGAAAAGCAAAAGGCCGAAGTGAGATCTTAGAATTGGAAGACAACTTGGAAGTCTCATGTCCACCCTGCTCCTCAGTGGTCCTTTTTGTGGCTTCTGTGACAAGTAGACCCCTAAGCTCTAAACACTCTCAGCAATAGGGTTGGTTTGGTACCCATCCTTCATCTACCCCACATACCACATAATCCAGCATAGCAGTGTAAATAGAAAGCTGAAGGAAACTTGGGTTTCAGCCTTGCCTTTTTTTTTTATAAATTTGAAGAATGTTTTATTTTATTTATTTATTTTTTGACAGGCAGAGTTAGACAGTGTGAAAGAGAGAGAGACAGAGAAAAGGTCATCCTTTTCCGTTGGTTCACCCCCCAAATGGCCGCTATGGCCAGTGCACTGTGCCAATCCGAAGCCGGGAGCCGGGAGCCAGGTGCTTCCTCCTGGTCTCCCATGGGGTGCAGGGCCCAAGGACTTGGGCCATCCTTCACTGCCTTCCTGGGCCACAGCAGAGAGCTGGCCTGGAAGAGGAGCAACCAGGACAGAATCCAATGCCCCAACCGGGACTAGAACCCGAGGTGCCGACACCACAGGTGGAGGATTAGCCAAGTGAGCTGCGGCGCCAGCCTAGCCTTGCCCTTTCTAATCCCCCTACCCTGATTACATCACTTCACTTCTTTGTAGGTGCTTCACTGTCAAGCAGTGCTTCATCTACTACAAAGGTTTGTTTTAATACCAAAGAAAACAGCAGATGGGTAATAACTTTTTTAAATTGTTGTGTTTTCTCTAAATGTAATATGTTGTTATTGCCATTAAATTTGTCAGTGAATAATTGCTGAATGAATGACTGATCTACTTAATTACCATTTCGCCCCATGCTCTAGTGGGTAGAAAAAAAAGTCCCAGCAAACAGTATTAAAGGTTAGTCCATGTGTCCTTATGGGAACATATGAAGTTCCTTCAGAGATTTAGTAGAAAATACAATTAAAAGATTAGTTTATTTTGGAACATTTTTAGAAATCCTAATATAGTTTTTTTTTTTTAAAAAGATTTATTTGTTTATTTGAAAGTCAGAGTTATACAGAGAGAGGAGAACCAGAGAGAGAGGGAAAGAGAGGTCCTCCATCCGCTGGTTCACTCCCCAATTGGCCGCAACGGCCGGAGCTGCACCGATCCAAAGCCAGGAGCCAGGAGTTTCTTCCAGGTTTCCTACGCGGATGCAGGGGCCCAAGGTCTTGGGCCATCTTCTACTTCTCTCCCAGGCCATGGCAGAGAGCTGGATGGGAAGTGGAGCAGCCAGGTCTCGAAGTGGCACCCATAGGACATTAACCTGCTGTGCCACAGCGCCGGCCCCTATATAGTTCCTTTTAATAATACACCTTTTTCATGTGCCTTTGGAAGACCCCTTGCATGTACATATGCCTGAAAATCGCAAATCCGATGTTCACAAGAGTCCAAGTTCATAATGTTCCAAGAGTCCATTGACTCGATATGGATGTGAAATTAGATACTCTGAATCCCAGTGTTAGAGTGTCAGCTACTGACCTCCTGCCTCTAATTTCTTCCAGGAATTTCTACTACATCACAATGTTGCGGGATCCAGTTTCTCGCTACCTGAGTGAGTGGAAACATGTCCAGCGAGGGGCCACATGGAAAACTTCTCTCCATATGTGTGATGGAAGAAGCCCCACCCCTGATGAGCTGCCTACCTGCTACCCTGGGGACGACTGGTCTGGGGTTAGCTTGCGGGAATTTATGGATTGCAGCTACAACCTGGCTAACAACCGCCAAGTGCGAATGCTGGCAGACCTCAGCCTGGTGGGCTGCTACAACTTGACTTTCATGAATGAGAGTGAAAGAAACACCATCCTGTTGCAAAGTGCAAAGAACAACCTGAAGAACATGGCCTTCTTTGGGCTCACTGAATTCCAGAGGAAGACACAGTTTCTCTTTGAGAGGACATTCAATCTCAAGTTCATCTCCCCCTTCACACAGTTCAATATCACGCGGGCTTCCAATGTGGAAATCAATGAGGGTGCCCGCCAACGTATTGAGGAGCTAAACTTCCTGGACATGCAGCTTTACGAGTATGCAAAAGATCTCTTCCAGCAACGCTACCATCACACCAAGCAGCTAGTGCACCAGAGAGACCGCCAAAAGAGGCGGGAGGAACGGAGGCTACAGAGAGGGCACAGGGCCCACCGTTGGCCAAAAGAGGATGCAGCCACAGAGAGGACTGTCACGGAGGACTACAACAGCCAGGTGGTGAGATGGTGACCCCCTGCTTGCTCCTCTCTTGGTAGGGGAAGGATGAGCAGATGCATTGACTTTTATTGCATTAGTTGAAGATGTCAGGTTATTCTGAGAACATCTGGCTGTAGGTGACTTGAATTGGACATGCACTTCCTCTGTCTTCATTTTTATCCAGCTGGAGATTAACCACCTTGTTCTTTTATTTCCCACATTATTCTATCAATGCTGTTAAACAGGAGAGGAATATATCCAACATAGACCACTTTAGGAGGTCAAGAGGAGAAGCAGCCAAAAGAAAGCAGTCGCTGCAACCTTCGCAGCAGCATAGGTTATAGTTCTGGTGCCTAGAACCCACAGAGGCACACATGAAAAGCCAAACTGTGGCTTGGATGTTCCGCTGAATCCAGTCTGTTTCGTACTGTCTCTGCTGTGGAAATATTGGTCTGTTTCATTAGACAGAGAAGGACCTTTTAGCCCTTAGATGAGGTTTTCTGGCAATGCTTCATTGACTGTGGGCTCTCATCTTTGAACTCTATTTGGATGTGTTTAAATCATAAGTAGAGTGATGTGTTTTGTTGTAGCAGATGCTTTTAAACAAAATTACCCTACTGTTGACCATCGCCAGAGACCCACATCCAGCAAAACCCAAACACCATAGTGCTAAGCCATGCTTCCTCTCCATCGTTTAGGGAACAGGGAGTGGATATAGGACAGGGATGATTGCAATTCCTGCAAACTGAACATTGGTGAGGTGTTTCCAATAACTTGCTTATTTATTAATGTCTAAGCAGATCACAGTTTACCAGTTTCAATCTTCAATGTGAGCAATGAATGATAAATTAAGAGAAGAAAACAAAGCAGGAGGAGACCTATATGGTTTACATTTCCAAGCCAGCTACAGAACCCTTGTTTTTATAGAAATATTCGAGTTTAACCCCTTTGGAGCAGTCATCATCTTTAATTTGGTACTGCCAGGTTTGAAATTCTGCTAACACAAAGGAAAAGAATTTATAAAGAACTTGACCTGGATTATATTTGAGGTCCCTAAATGAATAATAGCTCTGAGTTAGGCTAGGAGACATGGAACCCCATTAATAGGACACCTGTCCTAGGAATTTAGATGTCTTTTCTACTCCTCACTGCACACACTCCTGAATGTCTCCAGCACGGTAGCTTATTTTCTTCCCATATGATCTTTACCTGTTACTAGACTATGGATCCAGGCAGCAAATCAGGTCTAGAGTGCATAAAACTGGACTAAAACGTGTGCTGCATTGCCAACTGCTCCTTATTTTTGCCTTTACTCAACGATAATGGAAAGAAGTCTTTTTGAAAACCAAGGGGAGTGTGAAGGAACAGAGACTAGAAAGCCTTCGCCTCGCATTCAGTGGGAGGATCAGAGTGGATAGGAAGTTATACAACAGATTGATCTGATCAATCCCTTCAAGGAGCTGAAGGCAAAATGAGTGAAACCCCTAAATCAGATTGAAAAGCCTATTTCATTGATATCCAACATGTTTGATGTTTAAGCCAGCTTTGCTTAAGCCACTTCTCAGCCTCCAGAATACTCTCTCTGGGGTTGAGAGTCAATCAACCCACAAATGTTTATAGAGCTGCCTACACGAATAGAGAGGAGTTTGGCATCTCCATCAAATGGAGATCTGGAGAAGTGGCTCACACATTTCTTTCACCCCACCTTGGCTTCATCTGTGGTGCAAGGGATGGCCCTCTGTGCCAAGACTGAGAGAAGACTCTTTCCATACCTTCAAAAATTTTGTAGATGAGAAAAGTGAAGCCCATAGATGCTAAGTAGCAACCTTACCGGTTGGCAGCTAGGTCTAGCTAACTGCAAAGTGCAGCTCTTTTTACTCCGTCATCCCATACACCTGAGACAAGAGCTCAAGCCACCAAACATGCAAGAAGCCAGATGCTGTTGCAAGAACTGATAGCCTTTAACCGCTGTTTGTGGTGCAGCTGTGACAGCACCAAGCTTATAATGACCCAGAGCTATGCTGCCTTGGGTGAGTCCAACGCCCTCCACATCACTGGTCCATCAAGGAATAGAGAGATAGATGACAGTTTAGGCAACCAGACTTTTTTGAGTCACATACAAATTGAATTAAAAATGGACAAATGAACACTGCTTATTTATTTGTGTCTCCCTTCCCTATGCTTTGTTCCTAAGGTAGAAAGTGAAGGAACATGGCAGCTGGTAATAATGAACAGCTCGCTTGTTCCCTCTCCCTCTCCCTCTCCCTCTCCCTCTCCCTCTCCCTCTCCCTCTCCCTCTCCCTCTCCCTCTCCCTCTCCCTCTCCCTCTCTATCTCTATCTTTGTATTTCAATGTTAAGATCTAATAATGTTCTGCTGAGAATAGCAGGACTGCAAATTACCCTTCTGCCTGCCACTGTGACACATACACATGCATGCATGTTCACATGCACACACACACACACACAATGATGATGCAGTATTTTGTCATGTGGAAAATCAAAACAACTTAGAGAGCATTCAGATTATTCCCTTTAAACTCACTTCAAATTTTTGGCAGAGAATTCCTGCATAGCTGAGACTTGGAGGCGGCCCCTGCTAACTTCACACTGTTCTTTAGGTGCCTTGGGACTTATCTCAAAAGGCTTTCCACTGCCTTGCCGTGATGTGTGGTGCTCCACCTGAGACCAGATATCAGAATGTTCAGAAGAGAAACCATCTCTTTGCTGGCCCAAGGCCACGGATGAGCAAATTAAAAAAGACCGACAAGGGCTTCCTCCCTCATATCATTTCATTCAGAAGCAGCACACTTTTACATCCCTGAGGTCCTATGTTGATAGAAATAGAGAGGTAGCGACACAGTGTGTTCTCTGAAAATTGACTGCACATCTACATGCTGAGTGAAGCTCAGGGAAGGATGCCAATGGAAGGCAGCTGGGCCTAAGTATATGTGGGCAATTTAGCTGTCTCAAGACTGCAAAACAAATAAACTACAGATACATCAGTGTCCACAGTGCAAGAAGAGAGCCTCTCCCTGCTCCCTGGCCTCAAATTCCCCAGGGAATGCACAGGCTTCCACTCCCACAATTTGCTCAAAGACATCCTTTTCTTTGTCTTGGCAATAACTACACCAATAACCAGATTGGGATAGATGTCCTTGGGAATATGTGCATGTACGTGTGCTTTTAAATTTTATTAAGAATTAAGGTACACACTGTTCATTTTGCCTTCATCTTTTTGGCCATCTACTCTTGGTAACTGGAGAAAACTTCCATAAGTATTACTTTAATACTCTTTAATAATTGATAGCATTACTAATCAATGTTAGATGATAGCTTGTGATATCATGTGTTATTTAAAAATGATAAAGAAATGTTATCATTCCAAGGAGTTAACTTCACCATAAATAGTTTAAGGAAACTTTGAAATATGAGACTCCATTTGGTTATGCCCTCAAGGTAATTTCTCAAGAGTCTGAGTAGACATACTGTTCTAATATCGGGAAGAAGGTCTATAAAATAGAACTGGCAAGGAAGTAAGAATGTATTATTGAACAGTAAGTGTGTGTATATTGGATAGAATTGTTATTTGGCTATCTTAGCCAAGAAATCCAAAACAATAGTAAAATCAAACAAAATTAAAACAATTTCTCTCTCACTTAAAGATAGACTACTTTGATAGCTGTGATGTATGACATTACCAGAAGCCCAGGTGCTCTCTGGTTGCTCTTTTGTCTTAATGTGCAGCATTCATCTCATGATCCAAGATGGCTGCTGTGGCTCCTGCCACTTCATTTACATTTGAGACCGTAGAAAGGAAGTGGATGGAAACTGCATATATTGTATCTAGTCACATCTCATGGAGCAGAACCTAGACATTAGCCACGTCTACAAAGACTAGGAAATGTCTATTATGGGTTGCCATGTGCCTTGACAAATGTGGGAGTTCTATTAAAGAAACAATGTAAAAATTAATACTGACAAAACTTTCAGTGTCTGACATGAAAGGGAATTGAAAAATATTTCAGATGCTTCTCAACATCATTTATTTCATCATATGTTTTGTAAAGGATAAGATTAAATTTCACCACTTTGTATAGCATGCAATGCTTTTCAAAACATTTTTACATTTAGTATCTCATTTGAGTCTTCATTACATTCTTGTGTGTTAAATAGGATCTTGATTCATTTTCCCATGTGGTAAGTTGGAATGGAGATTCAATGGTGTTGAAAGATTTCCCAAAGATTCTAATTTATTAGCAAAGCTACTCAGAGCCCCAGCTTTTTGATTTATAGGCATTCCTACTGCTTTATGCTGCTCAGCTTCAGTTTTGGATTGGGAATTGCAAGAATATCAAAACTAAACCTTTATTGATTTATGTCTTCCCTTACCTTTTTTTTTGGAAGTGCAGTGACTTAGAAAATGCCATGGAGACGCGTTGAGTTGACTTTCAACTTCCTTCCTTGAAGAAGGGGAGTTCTTATTATGAATAAAGGGTCCAAGAGATGGAGAGTGTTGCAGTGAGGGGTGAGAATCACTGGACCTCAGGGAAGACATTCAGACAAACTAGTTGGATGTGTGCCATATCCAACTCCAGAACTATGCAAGATGACGGCTAAAGAGCTGTGCTTACAATCCTTGGGGAAGCTCAGTGTTAGAAATATTCAAAACTTGTAGTCGCCTGTTAGTGAAGCTTAAGAGGCGATCAATAGAATCCATACAAAAAAAAAAAAAAAACCCTCTTTCTCTACTTCTTCATTTTATCAGCAAGGCATTGCTTTAGTTTTGAAGGTTTTATTTGGTATTAAATGAGTTCCTTTTGCTTATTTGCTGGAGAAAAGAAATGCTTTAATTTGTCATAAGCTAACACCTTCACATGGAGAGTTTATCTGATTCCTTTCCCACCCACCATGACCCCTGGCTGAGATGAAAGTCCTATATAATGGGATCATCAGAGGTGGAGGGGTTGGGTGACTATGGCTGACTACAGAAATAGTGGGACTCCTGAAAGGGAGGCGGATATTTCAAAAGCTGAAAGATGAGGAATTAAATACGTGCAAGGCAATCTTGGAAAACTTTTTAAAAATGACTAAAAATGACTAGGATATAGTTTCTTTCTTCAAAAACAAAGGAAAGCTGGAAACAGGTACACGGTAATTCTTTTAGAAACTTAAACAAAAACTGAACGAAGCTCCTGAGAGGTCAGAGCACGGGATGGTTTTATGGACTGAAGGTTGATTGCACTGGAGGAACCGAAACACGGAAAGTTGGGTTGGACTTAAGAAAAAAGAGCGTGATCTGATCACAGGTGTGACTCTAAGGTTTCCTTTTCCATAGCTGTTGTGCCTCCATTGGTCTCTGGAACTGCAACTAAAAGTCCTCAGGCTGGATATCAGGGCTGGCTGAGCCTATACTGCTAACTATGTGGTGCCATCTTTCTCCAAGGCACTTGCGGCTTCCCTTCCTATCCCCTTCCTCCATCTCTGCTGGACATCGGTCAATCCCTACTATTCCCTCACCTCTTTCACCAGGGCACATCTCAAAACATTCTCTGAAACTCTGAGTCAGTGCTTCTGAGAAAGTGAGTGGGATCTGAGACCTGTGTGTTTTGTAGCCTAATGGATGGAATGCACATGGACCCATCTTCACAGTGCATTGACAGAATTCACCTGCCTTGCAGAGGCGCTGAGACACCCAATGGAGAAACCTGGGAACCTATGTTGTTAACACCAGCAACACCGGCATGGCAAAAGCCTCTGAACTTCCAGGCAAGGACTCGAGGTAACTGAACTAAACTCCAGATCGGATGCTGCAAATCTACAGAAGGGTCTGGAGGCTCTGTTCCAAGTGGTCTGTGGAAAAGACTGCAACTGTCATCCTGTGGCATGTGCTGCTGTGCTATGGGAACCCATCAAAGGACCAGATGTCTGTGCTTAAAAAACCCTTCCCTTCTTGCTGGGGAAAACAGGTGTTCTGAGAAGCGGAGCTGTGTGTGATTTAATCAGTGTCACATTTGTCTCTCACCTCGTCACTTTTTTGGTGTCGATTCTGTGGTCATCCATTCTTTTCCTTCTTTTCTCCCTCCAGAAGCCCTTCCTGGGATTTTCTTGCATTATTTTTTCTTTTATTTTTATCAACGCAATGTTGGGAAGAAAAATTTGGATCTTTATCTGGTGCCCCATTTTAGATGTAAAGATAGATATTCAATAGATAGTAAATTATTTCTCCTAAGAGATAGTTCCTTTTGTTTCTGTGCAATAATATGTATGAACTTGGTTACTAGGAGATTGTATTGTGACATGATCAGTCTTTATTGCTATTTAAAATGATAGTTTGTAGAACTGAGGATTTCCATTGGTGTGAAGCACAATTTAATGAATAAGTTAACATATTAAACTGTTGTGATGTCAAGAACAATTGTTTTCCCCCTGTGTTTTTGTCAGAGACATTTTTTTGTAAACTGAAAAAGTTAAACACTTTCAGGGATTTATGGAAATGGGATCCACAAGGCCAACTTTCTCAAACTGAAAAATCCATGCTTTGGCTACAAATGTGGTTATTGGATGTGAAACTTTAAAAGCCATAAAGTACAAAGAAAATATAGATTGAAAGAATTGAGAGCCTCTGGGGCCAGGAAGGATTTCACAAGCCCTCAAACATAGGCTTCTAAAACCATGTCCTCGAAGACCCCCTCTCCCCAGCCCAGGCCCACTCCAGCACTTTGCAATCTGCTGTGCAATGTAGAAGAGTCACGTGGGGGTGAGGGATGAGGTGAGGATTGGAAAAAGCTCGGAGAGAAACAGGGGTTGGCGCAACAGATCTGGGAAAACAATCTAAAGGAAGAAAAGGGGAAAGAAAAGAGGGGGGGAGGGAGGAATGGGAAGTGGAAGAACTGAAGAAATCCACAAACAACCACAAACACTCTCCCCAATCTTAGTGTATATGGTTCGACAGCAGTAGCTAATTCCTATACTATAAGCAAAGGAGATTATAGTAGAGCAAGTTTCTTCAAAAATTTCTTGAATGATGCAGCTTATATTTTCTTGTGGATCCTTCCCTTGCCATGGGTGGGATTTGTACCCTGAGAAAAATGTGATTGATATTGTCCCTCTACCTAGTGGGAATTACACGCAAAGGGAGCTTGACGTGAGGGCAAGTGAAGTTGCCATAAGGGAGGCTTCAAAAGACAGTTGCAGATAAACACACAGAAACACATGGTGTGCATGTGTGTCCATGCAAAGGGGAGACAATGTGGGGCTGTCAAGGAAACTTCAGGTAAGAGAAGGACCGTGGACCTTAAGATTTACATTTTGTTCCTTGTTAAAGCGCAGTAATCCCCTCTCATCTACGGGGATATGTTCCAAGTGTCCCACCGGATGCCCAAAACTGCTGTTAATACCAAATCCTTTTTGTAATATGTTTTGTTCTGAACATAAATCTTAACAACATTGGCATGTGATTTTTTTCCTCTTTTCTTAAAACATGAGCTTTCACTTTTAGACTTAAAGCAAGCACGTCAGAGTTTCTCTTTGGCACATGCAAATAGCCACCCTCACTATCCTGTGTTTGGGGGCCACTGCTAAATTAAGTAGGAGTTACTTGAATGCAAGTACTGCCGACTGCCTCAATTGATCTGATAACCAGATGGACTGCTTGGTGACAGGCGGCTAGCATTTACGAGTAAGACACACGGATATGCCGGACCAAAGGATGAGTCAGGTTCCTGGGGGCATGTGGCTGGGATCAGAGGGGCACACAATTGGAGGCTTATAATTTGTTTGTTTCCATAACTTGCCATTTAATATTTTGAACTGAGGCTGACCATGAGTAATGGAAACCATGGAACAGGAATCTGCCAATTAAAGGAGAAAACTATAATGTTGTAAATAAGGTTGAGAATGTTGAACTTATGGGAACTGTACTCTCAAATAAAATACCATTTTAGCCTCATAGACCAGTTTTCATATTAAATGCAGGTTTGCAAACTAATGGAATATAAAATATTCTAGCATAATTTTAATTATATTAAAAATACTAAATTTTATGATTACAAAATAATACATGACCTTAGAGAATTAGAAAAAGGCAAAGTTCTTAGAAATTCTTATGTTATACGAACTCTGATATTATTTTTATGTATTTTATGCATATACATTCTTTGGAAACACAAATTTAATAGCTGCTTATAATTTTACAGTTACCATATTTTTATCATTCTGATCATTTTCCACTAATATAAATAACATGGAAGTTAATTCATTTGTACCTGAGTATTAAGAGAATGGTGGAGTGCTTGGTTGCATTTTCCCAATAATCCAGAAAAAAAAGTATTTCAAGATTGTTAAAAGTAAATGAATTATGAAAAAATTGTTCTTTCAATTTTCAAGTCACCTATGTCATTAAAGAAAATCATACGGATCTCTCTAGAGCCACCCCACCTGCCCAGGACTCAAGGGCTCAGGCCGTAGGATGCTGGGAGTGTTGGCTGCTGTCTCTCAAGGACCTGCTCTTAGCTGGAGACACTTCTCCAAGGCCCTGCCACCTCCTGGGGCCATGCCACATCTGATGGGGATCTTGTGCAGGTAGGGCCAGAATCTTCGACAAGCAACAGCTGGGAAGGATAGCCTTGGCTCAAAAGCCCTGTAGGATCACCTGAGGACTCTGTTGTGAAATCTCAGGTCGCTTTCTTCCTCTGCCCCGGCTTAGTCTGTTTTGTGCAGCTGTAACAGAAATCAAAGACTGAGCAATTTAAACTGGACAGTTTGGCTCACAGTTCTGAAGACTGGGCAGTCCAAGATCAAGGGGCCAGCATCTGGCTAGGGACTTCTTGCTGTGTCATCTCATGATGGAAAGGCAAAGAGAGAGCGAGCAAGAGCAGGACACTGAACTCACAGCGTTAATCTGTTCATAGGAGTGGAGCCCTCATGACCCAGATGCCTTCTACAAGACCGCGACTGCTAATACTGTTGCCCTGGGAGTTAGATTTCCAGTACATGAACTTCTGTGCTCACAGCCAAACCGCAGTGGCCCTTCCTGCCTCCGTTACTCCCCTGCAGGTGTAGTCCCAGTCACCTTTGCACACACACACATCCTAACCCCACACTCCACTCCCTGGGGAACAAAACCTGCCCTGAGAGAGCCCCCAGTTCTAGGAAGCTTTGTCCCAGCACCTGCAGATTCGTCTTCTGGTCTTTTGAATTCAGCTATGTTTTTAGAAGTTATTTTGACATACTTTACCCAATATTTCTACCTGTTAATGGCTGAAACAGAAATCTTAGATGTTAGCTCAGTTGTTCAAGTTACCGAAAAGGAGTCTGTCTTTCGATTTTAAAATCTCCTTTAAATTCACGTTTCTGTTATTTCCAATTAAAGGGGAAAACTATAATGTTGAAAATAAGGTTGAAGAATGTTGAACTTATGGGAACTCTACTCTCAATATAAAATACCATTTTATTCTCACAGACCAGTTTTCATAATAAATTCAGGTTTGCAAACTAATGGAGTATAAATATTCCAGGATAATTTAATTATATTAAAATATTAATTTTTATGATTAAAAATAATACATGACCTTAGATAATTAGGAAAAGACAAATAGATAATTAGATAATTAGAAATTTTATGTTATACAAACTCTGAGATTATTTTTATATATTTCATGCAATCTATACATTCTTTGTACACGTTTCTATTCTCTTCCATGTTTTGGAGCTTCATCCTGTGCTTTCCATTTCAAGGTTCTAGATTTACTGGCTGCCTTGCACTTCTTTTCTACTTTTTAAAAAACCACTGATTTATTTGTGTGAAAAACAGAGATAGAGAAAGAAATCTTCCATCCTCTGGTTGACTCCCCAAATAGCCACAAACAGCTGGGGTGGGCTAGACTGAAGCCAGGGGCCAGAAACTCCATCAAATCTCCCACATGGGTGGCATGAACTCAGGTACTTGGGCTTTCCAGCATGTTAGCAGTGAGCGGGTCAGAAGCACAAAGTACCAGGGACTCACCAAGCACTCCAGTGTGGGCTGTGGGAGCTCCAGGCAGCAGCTGACCCCCCTGCATCACAGCATGCATCCCTCTTTCCTCTATTTCTGGAACTTTCCAACTTGTATGCTCATTCTTTCATAGTCCTTCATGTTCCTATTCAATCCTTTTAACAATATGCATGCTTATATTTTTAATTCTTACATATATATTTTACTTTTTTGCTGCTTAATTTCAGTTCCCAATTTATAACTGTACATTTATGGTTGAATTTCATCCTAATTTTCTATGTTTAAAATAATATTTAATTGTCTTCAAAGCTTTATTGCTATGATTTAGTGCTTTAAATTTCATCTATCTTATAATGCCTAACTTTTCATTTTTACTGGCAGTTTATACTCACATTTCTATTGAAGTTTTTTTTTTTTTTTTTTTTTTTGACAGGCAGAGTTAGACAGTGAGAGGGTGAGACAGAGAGAAAGGTCTTCCTTCTGTTGATTCACCCCCTAGATGGCCGCTACGGCCAGAGCTACACTGATCCGAAGCCAGGAGCCAGGCGCTTCTTCCTGGTCTCCCACACAGGTGCAGGGGCCCAAGCACTGGGGCCATCCTCCACTGCCTTCCTGGGTCACAGCAGAGAGCTGGACTGGAAGAGGAGGAACAGGGACTAGAACCCAGCACCCACATGGGATGCCGGTGCCACAGGCGGAGGATTAACCCAGTGAGCCATGGCGCCGGCCCCTCTATTGAAGTTTATTTAAATCATTGGTTGCAGCCACCCCTTCACAATATTTTGCAACACACTTGCATTATTTCCATTATTTTTTTAACTTTTATTTAATAAATATAAATTTCCACAGTACAGCTTTGGATTACAATGGCTTTTTCTCCCTCATAACTTCCCTCCCACCTGCAACCCTCCCCTTTCCCGCTCGCTCTCCCCTTCCATTCACATCAAGATACACTTTCAATTAACTTTATATACAGAAGATAAATTTAGTATATATTAAGTAAAGATTTCAACAGTTCATACCCACATAGAAACACAAAGTGTAAAATACTGTTTCAGTACTAGTTATAGCATTACTTCACATTGGACAACACATTAAGGACAGAGATCCTACATGAGGAGTAAGTGCACAGTGACTCCTGTTGTTGACTTAACAATTTGACACTCTTGTTTAAGGCATCAGTAATCTCCCTAGGCTCTTGCATGAGTTGCCAAGGCTATGGAAGCCTTTTGAGTTCACCGACTTTGATCTTATTTAGACAGAGTCATAGTCAAAGTGGAAGTTCTCTCCTCCCTTCAGAGAAAGGTACCTCTTTCTTTCATGGCCCATTCTTTCTACTGGATCTCACTCGCAGAGATCTTTCATTTAGGTCCTTTTTTTTTTTTTGGCCAGACTGTCTTGGCTTTCCATGCCTAAAATACTCTCATGGGCTCTTCAGCCAAATCGACATATATGTTCTCCCTGATTGGTAACAACTAATCAAGCACCAAAAAGGAAACCTGTCGAAGTGAAAAGGACACCATGAGAAACAGTGACTTGATCAGCCCTTGTTCTGACTGTTTATGTACAACTTAATACTTTATCCCTTTTAGTATTTTTTGTTCTACTTAATACTATTGGTTGAACTCTGCAATTAACACACAATTATTCTTATGTGTTTAAATTTAACTGAAAAGTGATCCCTGTTAAATATAAGAGTGGGAATAAGAGAGGGAGGAGATGTACAATTTGGGACATGCTCAATCGGACTTGCCCCAAATGGTGGAGTTAGAATCATGCCAGGGGATCCCAATACAATCCCATCAAGGTGGCATGTACCAATGCCATCTCACTAGTCCAAGTGATCAATTTCAGTTCATAATTGATCATAGTGTTAGGATTAAGTGTCAAAGGGATCACAGAAACAAGACTAGTGTCTGCTAATACTATCTGATAGAATTAAAAAGGGAGAGAATGATCCAACATGGGAAGCGGGATACACAGCAGACTCCTAGAATGGCAGATGTCCTAAATAGCACTCTGGCCTCAGAATCAGCCCTTAAGGTATTTCCATTATTTTTTAACCAATGCGTGGTACTCAGCTAATTCTGACTTCAGAATTTTTATTATGTAGGAGCTTTGTATGTATTCAATTATTATAAAAAGTCCATGAATATCTGAAAATAATATGCATTGCCTTTGAAAATAGATATAAGACAAACAGGTATATGATATAAACTATATATATAACTGTATGTTATAAGTATATGTCTGCATATAATCATTTAAATACACATATATGTATGTGTATTTAAATGTATATATTTATATATACATGTGTATATAATTCAGTAGAGACAGATGATTGACAAGAATTTTTATGAATTAACAGTTTTTATCAATCATTTTATCAATCATTATCAATATTTTATCAATTTTATCCATATTTTTATCAATTCATAAGAGTTGTTAGCCTTTGCATTTTGGTGATTTATTATTGTGTTAATGACTTCCATGCGCTTTATTGTTGAAACTATCATGCTCAGTACAAAATGACCTGTTTTGATACCTTTTGCTTTAAATTCTCCTTTCATCTTAGTATTATTTTCAACATTTGATAACTTACAATTAACGTGTTGTTTAATTCTCCACATAATCTGAGTCCTTGCCTTTTAACCTGAGAGTTACAAGTGATACATTGTGGCTTTCTGTTGTTTTCTTGTTTTCTGATTTCTACTGTTTCTTTTTTTTTTCCTGTCATCATAAACTATGACTTATTTGGAATCAATGTTAAGAATGCAACAACATTTAGTTGACTTTCCTTTTTGTAATTGAAGATGTTCACATTTACCTTCATCCCTCTTCCTACTTCCAGTTGTTTATTTTAATTCTCTGGATCCACAACTCCAGATTAGAAATAAGCTGGGACTTTAGATTCGTATTGTTGTGGCTATACTATCATTACAGTTAGCATTACAACTTTATTGAAAGAGGGCGGATAATAAACTCTTATTAAATCTCTCATCTTCATCTGGAAGTACTGAGTTATAATGTCAGTGTCTTCACTGCTCCTATCAATGCTTGTGCGTATATGATCATTTACATTATTCAGACACTTGTTGAATGCGAAATAAGAAGACATGAAGATAAAGAAGAAATTAGGACTTCACAATTAGGGTTTGAAAGCTATGGGGACAGCTTGCTTTCAGGATGTTATCAGTTCCTAGGAAAAATATATTTGCTTCGTGAGAAAAAAAAACTGAAGGAATGAAAATTGTAACTGAACAATAGAAATGCAACTGCTTTCAAGTTTAATTTATGACTAGCTAAAAGCACAATAATATACACAAAGTAAGGGGGAAGTAGGAGATAGCATGATTTTTCTTAATTTAAAAATATAATTTTTACATATTTCTGTACAAGAACACTGACAGTTTTAATATCACGGTAACCATTATTGAATAAATACAACATAAAGAATTCTTTTCTGGAAAGGAAAGATAGTGCCTTCACATATCCATGGTGCTCACTTTATCTGGGGCACAGCCAGGTGCTAATGCCCTCCCTTGCTTGTCTCTATACGTACAGGTGTTAGACGACAAGAAGTCATTAAATCCTTGCAAATCAGGGCATCACTCCCAGGAGCCCTGCCAGGAAGCCTGCCAGTTAAGTTTTAAGCAGAAGCTTATAAATTACTGCTCTTCTAAGAGTCACTGCTGATGGTTAGTGCTTACAAGTGCAACTGCAAGTCACAGCCAGTGAGCCCCCACCAACCACCGTGCACCCCATGTTAAGGGAGAAGCAGAAACACAATCTATGCACTCAGTTGCTGTTGAAGAGTCACAGTCCTCTGCTGATATCATTTTCTTCACATGCAAGGGGAGAAAACCATCCCTAGGTGAGATTCTGCAATTTCAGAAAAACAGCATCAACGCTATGATGTTGTATATATTGGTATTATGATCAGTTTTACTAAGTCATTGCAACAATATTCATTGCTTTTTAAACAGTCCCCAAACTCAGCTTACCAAGATATTTCCTCCATAATCATCTCTATGACTTATTAGAGAGTCTACAATAACTTCGCCCCCTTCTAGATCTATACCCAGAATGATGATAACTTAAGTCTTTTCATTGTCATTGAAAGAGCAGGGGTTCTTCTTTGATGGTTTTGGTAATTTCTTTTATACTCACAAGCTAAGTGGCAAGTTCCCAAGAAAATGCCCTTGCCTTGCCCCCAGATCAAGTTTAAGGAAACTCTTCACCCCCAACCATCTGAACCCAAACACTCCACCTTTCTTGTCCTTTATTGTACAACATTTATTCTGGATTCACACTTTGCTCTGTGCTCACTCTCAGCCCAGAGGGTCTTCCCTCCTCCTCATGTCATGATCCACAACCACAGACCAGCTCGGTCTCCCTCCATGCCTAGCTCAGCATGCAGCACATATACATGGGTTCCTGATTGCCCAAGATTTAAGGTCAGAAGCATCCTTAACCCTCTTTATCCTTTACTAGAGCCTGAAGATCCTTACCATCAGGGATCACTTCTGCCCATTCACTAGCATTAAGCCTGGCACATAGTAGATAGTTAATATATATATATATTAACTATGTAAGAATGAATTAAAAGGTGAATTAATGAGTGAATTGATCCAATATGTCCTCCTGTGTAAGCTAAGCAAATAACCTAGCATCAATATAATGACCTATATTCTGACAGTCCCAAATAGCTGATATTCTCTAGATCTCCATTTTAATGACATAATGAATACCTGCACCTGAGTGTCTTCTAGTCACCTCTCAATTCAATTTATCCAAAATGATATTCCTTATCTGGTCTTTTACCTTCTGAACAAAAAGTGTTCTCCCTTCTGTATTTTTTAGCCTCCAACTGAGTCATAAACTATAAAATCAATCATTCATCCAGGGTGGAACCCCTGGTCTTCCTCAACAACTCTTACCCACCATGATGATGCTGTCTGCAAAGTCCATCCCCACGGCTGGTATCCTACTCTCATCTTGTTTGCCAATAGAACCTTTTATACGTCTTTTTTTAAAGATCTATGTATTTATTTGAAAGAGTTACCAGAGAGAAGAGGCAGAGATGGAGAAAAAGAGAGGTCTTCCATGTGCTGGTTCACTCCCCAGATGGCTGCAACGGCCAGAGTTGTGCTGATCTGAAGTTAGGAGCCAGGAGCTTCTTCTGGGTCTCCCGTGCAGGTGCAGAGGTCCAAGGACGGGCCATCTTCTACTGCTTTCCCAGGCCATAGCAGAGAGCTGGATTGGAAATGGAGCATCCGGGAATTGAACCAGTGCCCATATCGGATGCTGACCCTGCAGGCAGTGGCTTTATGCATTATGCCACAGCACCGGCCCCTATACCTGTTTTAACCAGCACAGAATTACTAGGTGACATAACTTTTCTCTAATTAGGAAATTCAGTATTCCAGAAAGTAAATTTTAAGTAACCTGAAGATTTCACAGCTGGTAACTATTGGGATTAGGATTTGCTATTTGAAGTCAGTTTTGCTTTAATCTAAAGTCTAAGCTCCACTATTAAGTCTTCATTCTCTCTGCTTCCAGACTTTCCTCTCAGCCTGACTCCACCTTTGTAAGGACCTGGTCATATAATTTCCCTACTTAACCACCTTAATGATGACGATTGACAATAGGATCAAGTAAACTGTCCAGAACATGGCTCTATGAAACATCAGTTTGTCCCCTCCACCACGTTGTCTTGCTCTCTGCCAAGCCTGTCCTTTAGCCTAGTCACACAGAATCCTTGAAGAATTCTTCTGAATGGTCCAGGGGAAAATTACCTAAAAGGACCATGGGATGGGAAGGAAAGGGCATGGAGATGCTGAAGAACATCAAGGAAGATGTTAAAGGACAGCAAAAAGGCAAAGGCAATTGTTAGACCTGCGAGACTCCCATAACACAATCACCATATGGGCTGAGTAGGCAACTGTGTCCTATGCAGAGGAAAGAGCAGAGAGGAGGAAACGGTAATGAAAAGAATCCTTTGGTTAGCTGTGTACTCTAGGATAATAATAGTTGAGAAGAGTCCAATTTGATATCAGGTCCCATTACTACAAAGAATTCACACACTGTGGGCAGGATGCCATGCCTGTAAAGCTATTTCTGACCCTTTACAAAGAGAAATTTTTGAGTGCCTATCTTTGGTAATAACAAGGAGGAACCTGCTGGGGACATTTTATCTTGTTTCTGTTTCTTTGTCAAGCTTTGGAGAGAGAACTTATGCACATATTGGGGACTTTTTTGAAGGCAATTTGTAAAAATTACCAATGTTGGTAATCATGGAGGGACATGGTTTTGTCTAAATATTTTCATATTTGATTCTATGAAGAAAAGTAGTTCTAACCTAACATTTAGCTAACCAGAATACGTGTATTTCTTTGATAGTACTATTCTTAGATTCTTTTTCCTGAAAAGGTGGAAGCTTATCATGAAGCAAAACGTTTTAGTCTAAGTTTGCCTTTTTAGTTTGTTTTCTTGCTTTAAGGCTCACTATCTTGTTAGCATGTGGTTCCTGGACTGTCTATGGATCTCTTTGATGAAAGCCTCAAGGTAAATTGCTTTGCTTTACCTCCTGAGATGGTAATTTAGATAGACAAGAAAAATCAGACTCTCATTGGCCTTTCATGATCCAATCTTCCCGTAAACAATCAGAAATAGGTAACAGTGGTGCATTAACTCCTTGCTGGCAAAAAGAACTCCATTCTTGACTTACAATCTACAAGGCTGTAAGCTTAGCTCTGTCATAACCTCCCAGACTGCCTGATCATTGAGACTATTCCAATATTTTCAAGAATAAGTGTGGACATTCCAATGGAAGCCTTAGCCTGATCCCCACCTCACTCCTCTTTCTACCCCTTGCTCAGATTGTGTCAACTCTGTGAACATCTCAAGCCAACGGTCCAAGCTGTTATCAACTCTCCTCCCCAACATGAACTCTTGGGTGGACTCCCTCCCTCAGGACAAGAGAGCTCTTGAGCCCTGGATGCTGTTGTGTGTTGTTTAGTCAGAAAATTCTGGGAAGATTTAAGACCCAGAATGGAAAATGGAGCCGAGGGAAGAGGCTCAGGACCTTCAGTAAGCACATCCGTCCTTGTCCCCGTGGGATCCTTTACCATGAGAGAGTGGCTGGAGGAAGAGCACAGGGGCCCTGGTTAACTAGTCTAAGGATAGTTCTACCAACTGACTATGCTCAGCCCCTGTGGACATCACTATTGCATAGGAATTGACAGCATGCCCTGCCCAGGTACTACAGGCAAGCACTAGTGATTGTGACTGCCTGGAAGAGGTTATAACAATCTCCTTGGACAACCATTGGCAGTGCCTGATGATTTCCCAGAACTGATCAATTCCTTTCAGTATTCAAATGTTAGAAATCTCTAAGGATCCCAGTAATACATGAATGCTCATGATGTCTATCCTCTTCACTTCTGTATTTCCAGGTTCTGAAAATGTAACTGATACATAAATATTAGATGCATGCAATTGAACAAAAATGCCCAGATAATGCCATGTCTTCAAGTCTTCTCAGGTAACATCTGAACAGATCCTCTTCACCCATGAGCACCAGCTAGGCAGGAAGGAGGGACTGGATGGATAGTGGTGTGGGTCCTACAGGAGGGTAGATAGTTTGCTGAACATCTATCCTTATTAAAAAAAAAGTCATGCTTTACTAAGCTTCTGGATAGTGGGAATGTGATCCTGGCAAAGCAAGAAGGGACAGCTTGCATGGTGGCGCTTCACCTGCACAACTACCTGGGCTGTCAGATACATGGCACTCCTAAGGAGTCCAGCATGTTCCTTTTGTGCCTTCCAGAAACTTTGCAGACAAAGCAGCATTTTCAAGAGCATGGAAACATGCTTACTCTGCTCCCACCACACAGTCTCTGCTCCAGTTTCAGTTCTAACGATCCTACTTCAAGTAAGTTTAAAGTAGAAGCTGCCTCAAATCCTTCTGGAATCCAATAAAGATGGAGTCTGAGGAGACAGAGAAACACATGTGTGTGATGTAGCTTTACATGGCACTCATGAACCTCAGGAACCAGAAGCAGAGGCTTTGGATTGTTATTTTTCTGTTTTGTAAACAAGCCAGTTTTATGGGATGAAGGTGCAAAGTGCACTGAATAGAAACAGAGAAGGCATTTGCCTGATCTAAGATGGCTCTGGTCCTAGAACGCCATCATCAAGCTTTTATGCAAAGCCCCTGACTTTTCCCTGTTGGGTCAGTATTGAATATTCTAGGAATGCCATTTCTGCTGTTTTTGGTGGGAAAGCATGACCCTTTGTCACTGGCAACTTATTTGATGCTTTCTTCTTTTCAGTAAAAACGCACCACATGCACAAAGTGAGACATGTGAATGCCTTCTTACTGAAGACCATAGCCTGTGTCTGTGGCTTTGAACTGTACTGATACAGTCACGCGTCACTTCATGATAGGGATGCATTCTGAGAAATGATTCGCTAGGCAATTTCACCATTGTGCAAACATCAAAGAGTATACTTACACAGACTAAGGAAGCTGTGACACCATGAGCCATATCGTCTTGTGGGAACACTATGGTGTCTGCAGTCTCTCATTGACCCAATACATCATTGGGGGAAAATGACTGGACTTGGAATAGTGTTTTACAATCTGTGGTAAGAGGCCAGACATGGAAACACAGCAATGTAGCATCTTCTTTGGCTAGTATTACCATCTACAGTCAAAGTTGTAAACATGCTATTTATGGTTAAGCACAAATACCAACTTCTAACTTGTCTTCTCCAAAGCAAACACTATTAGGGGTATTCTTCCTTTATCCTTACTTACAATATGAAGCAGTAAGTGGGATCTACTGTCTCCCACACATATTTCTAGTCACTTTCCAGGATGAATAGATAGCAAGAAGATCTATAGCACTGAGCAGTGGAGACAAAGAGCAATGGAGGCAGTGGTAGATGGCGTAGCTGTTCATTGATGTCCCTGTACCTCCTGCTGCGGGTTGGGATAATAGCTTATACTTCCCTGCTCTGTTGAACTCGGGCAGGGTCAGCGAAATGTGAGCAGGATGAAATGTGTCACTTCCAGGCCAGTGCTTTAAGAGCAAACATGTGCTTGAGCATGTTTGACTTTCCCCTGCCCCAGCAGCCAGCAATGCTGCAAGGAACAGCTGCTCCACCAGCCTCGCCGTCTGAGTGCACATGATGATGGGGGTGGCTCAGCAGAGAGAGTAGCATCTGACCTGTGACAGACACACAGCATGAGGGAGACAGCAACCTTTGTTGTTTCAGCCAGCCAGATTTTCATAACCTATCCTGAGTGATACAGAGTGAAACATTAGTTATTTCCAGAGGAATGGAAAGTATACTCCGGCTTTGCTTCAGAATACCTGGCTTGTAGTCCTGTCTCTTTCTAGCAGTCGGATATAAGCCAAGTTATTTCAAATTTGGGAGTCTCTGCCCAGTCCATTACTCCCATGGGGTCATTGGAAAGATCAAACATGAGATTTTTGCTTTATAATTGTGGGTATTGGCACCGATGAGGGTTTCTGCAAATCTGAAGGAACAAGAATTAGGGTTCTTCAGCTCTGCGTCCTTCAAAGCCCCTCCCTTGCTGTGGGCACTGGGGTGGGGGTGATGTCCAACATAAATGGGACAACTGGGAAACTGTTGAGGATGATGATAAGAAGATGAGAAAGAAAGAAGAAAGACTTCTGCCCTCAGGGGGCTGTCCCATAGAGGAAATAACACAAAGTATCCAAGAAAGGTCTTCAGGAAACTTTTGTTGCCACATCGGGTGGGGTGGCGTGCAGATGACTTATCTCCCCTGAGGACAGGTTGCTAAGAGATGGTTCAGGTGGATGAAGAGCATCAGGGCAGTGCTGGGATGGGGAGGTGGAAAGGTTGCAGTTCTTACAGCGTCTGATCATAGGCGTGCACACACCCACACACACACACAGACACGCACACAATCCCTCGAAGTCATTGTCATTTTCTTTGTTTTTCAATGAGAAGGCAGAGGCTCTGAGGGGTGAGGGCACTTCGCTAAGCTCCAAACGCAGGCCTGGGTGACTTCAAGCCAGTCCCTCTGGTGATCTCACTCCTGCCTTTCCACTGGCTGCTCTCAGTGCCACCTGCCATCCGAATGCACCTGGAAGTGCTGGTGGCATATTCCATTAAAGCCAGTACCCTATCTCCTTGCCTCCCAAATTAGGTGGTTATATTTTCTCTTCATACAGGTCTTTGGCAGTCTCCACTGCCTGCGGGCCCTAATTGAGCAGGAGTCTCCTGGGGGCTCCACTCTGCTATTTCCTGATGAGCAAGGGGACAAGGGAGCAGAGAATGCGACCATGCTCATTATGGAGCGACCCCCATTTGTCATTGCTCTTACAGGCATCATCACTATTTTAATTAACCATTTTTGCCACTGGGCCTCCAAATAATTGTTCTCTGCATTGTTCAAACCACGAGGATGGATACTTGTAAAGGTACAGGCTTTCCTCTCCATCAGCCATTGCTAATTAAAGGCTGAGGAGTTTTAACTCTCACTGCAGAAGGCCGACAAGTCAGGTAGGATGCGACCCTCATTAGCACGGGGAAGATTACAAGCCCTGCTGTTATTATCCAGGCCCCAGAACCCCTTCTGAAAGTCACTGCTTGCTAAAAGGGAGTGTTGATCTGATGTAGATTTTTGCCCTGCAGAGCAAAGTTAAAAGATAATTTTCTATTCTAGCAAGGGAATGAGATAGCATTTACCTTCCTAGGTGAAGGGTAATTTTCTAGTTAACCGGCAGGTAAAAAATCAAAGCCAAAAAAAAAAAAAAAAAAAAAAAAAACAAACCTCTCCAAAGTTTGACTGTGAGGGAGGTTGTATGAAAAGGAGTCCAGTAAAGGGAACCCCACTGCACTCAGGATTGTGGGGATAAAGACTCCCCTGGGACTGGTCTTGGAACCAAGCTGCACGGCATGAATTCACTTAACTGGTGACTTGGTGTAGATATACGTGCCATAGAGCCAAGCAGGGGACATGAAGCATTTGAAAGCACATTGTAGAAATGGCTTCAGGGCCGGCGCTGTGGTACAGTGGGTTAACACCCTGGCCTGAGGCACCGGCATCCCATATGGGTGCCGGTTCGAGTCCCGGCTGCTCCTCTTCCGAACCAGCTCTCTGCTATGGCCTGGGATAGCAGTGGAAGATGGCCCAATTCCTTGGGTCACTGCACACATGTGGGAGACCTGGGGGAAGCTCCTGGCTCCAGGCTTTGGATCAGTGCAGCTCCGGCTGTTGCGGCCATCTGCAGAGTGAACCAGCAAATGGAAGACCTCTCTCTCTGTCTCTACCTCTCTCTGTAACTCTGACTTTTGAATAAATAAAATAAATCTATTTAAAAAAAGAAATGGCTTCACAAAACTGCTTTCAGATTCAAGTGGTGGAAGCAGGTCCATCTAGCACATAGTCACAGCAATTTAATTGAAGCCAGCAATGTGTCATGGTTCCAAATATCTGAAACCTGTATGGGCAAAGCTCCCTGTGCTGTTCACTATGGACCTCTCTGTCAGCTTGGGGAAAAGCCAACACATTCTGTGCACCTTCTCCCCCTCTGCGACTGGATGTCAAGTCCATTTGTGGGAATCTCCTTGAGGTAATCCAGGTGCGCCATTGCTTCAAAGTTCCACTTCCTTCAGAGATACTGACTATACAAACGGACAATGGACAGACTCACAACCTGCGGCCATCTGCTCAAGAAACCAGCCCATTTTCTCCAACCAAGCCAGGAAACCAACCTTCCTCCATGAGTCAGACTCTGGAAAGTCAGATCACTCTCTCTGCCAACAACACACCATCTCAAGCCAAACAATAACCAAGAAACAGTCATCTTCAAATAGCTGGGACTTGACTAACAAACGACTATCTCCCTAATGTTTGTCCCCACTTCCATCTTAGAATCAACCAGGGAAAGTCAAGTATGTTACCCTAACCAATCACATGAAATTCTCTGCTCCTGATTAGCAGCCTTCCAGCTTTCCCATGACAACAGCCTCCAAGTAGAGCACACTCGAAGTCATCCTTTTTTTCCATCCTAAAGCTTCCCTACATTTCTACTTGCCTTTGAGTCTCTGCTGGTTCCCTTACTACAGCAAGCTCCAAATAAATAGACATTTCTTTCTCATTTGGTTGCTCACTTTTTGTTTCCACACTTACCCCTCTATCCTCTATCCCAGTGCTTCGTGGAGCCTTTTCTCTTCCCTGGTCTTCCATATCAAGATCACAGTTTTAACATTCCAATGATTATTATGAAAGATATTTTATTTCTTCCCATCCAAAACCATAGCAGGTTGTTCTGGGCTCACTGGTATATTAATTAAGTACTGTGAAGGAAATCACTCCCAAATCTCAGTAGCTTACTACAACAACCATTCATTATCTTACAATTTCTCTGGGTTAGGAATCTGGGCACTGCTAAGCTGGGTGCCTGTGTTCCTGATGTTTCTCAAGAGTGCAATCAAGTTCTCTCCAAGGGCTAAAATTATTTCGAGGTTTAGTTGGGGCAGGACCTGCTTCCAAGGTCAGTCACTGGTTTCCAGTGGGCTTCAGGTTCTGTGGTCTGTTGGACACAGGGCTTTGGTTCCTCCTGGGCTGTTGGCTGGAGGCCACCTATGCTTCCTTCCTATATGAACCTGCTCATGGTATAGCTCACAACATAGCTGTTGGCTCCACCAAGTGAGCATTAATGTGAGAAGGTTTTGGCCAGATGGAAGTCACCGTCTTCATGATGTAATCTCAGAAGTGATTTCTCATCATTTTGGCCATGTCTTGTTCATTAGAAGCAGGTCCTCAAATGCAGCCAACAAAAAAGGGGAAGATTATACAGGAGCATGATGACTGGGAGGCAGGATCACTGGGAGCTACTGTAGTGGACCACCACCTAACTATACGAAGGCTGGTCTGCTCTCTCTTGAAGTCGATTTGTGTTTCTGTGCACAACATCTCCCATTCTTAAGCACGTTCCTCCCTTTCTCACCTCTCAAAAATTATAAGCAAAATCTTGCTCTTTTCCCCTTTGAGCAAATGTTGAGGGAGCTATTCTTTTTCAATCGATGTTAGATCTACTTTCTCACTTTCCCCTGTCTCTCACCCAAGATAAGAGAGTGGCCATTATGTGTGGAGACTCCAGGGAGATGGTTGTGCTTGAGGCTGTTAGTGACAGATAAGAGGGCAGAATTTCAGATTCCTATGTCCTTTTCAGTGTCCGTGGGTCACTGACCACATTGCAGTTCTGTCCAGAATCTGCTCTGGGCTACTGGGAGGATCATCTAGGTCAAGAGATTTGAAATCTCCCCAAAGGGTGTTGATTGTTTTGGGGATGCCAAAGTTAAGGATGCCTCCCTTTTCTGGGGCTACAGCAACTTGGTTTCATTTAGCCTTTTTTTTTTTTTTTTTTTGACAGGCAGAATTAGAGAGAGAGAGAGAGAGAGAGAGAGAGAGGTCTTCCTTCTGTTGGTTCACTCCCCAAATGGCTGCTAAGGCTGGTGCGCTGCTCCGATCAGCAGCCAGGAGCCAGGTGCCTCTTCCTGGTCTCCCATGCGGGTACAGGGCCCAAGCACTTGGGCCATCCCCCACTGCCTTCCCGAGCCACAGCAGAGAGCTGGCCTGGAAGAGGAGCGACCGGGACAGAATCCGGCGCCCTGACAGGGACTAGAACTGGGAGTACTGGCGCCACAGGCGGAGAATTAGCCTAGTGAGCCACGACGCCAGCCGGTTTCATTTAGTTTTACTTAAAGTCAAAGGAATGTCCTGATCTTTTAAAATAAATTTTCCTGGGGCAAAGTTTGCTGCCCACAATGAAATCTATTAAAACTGCCCTATGCTTTAATCCATGGCAAATTTCTATTAGATGTTTCTTCCAATTAATTTGAGAAACAATGGAAAAATTTCTGTACATAAATTAAGTACACAACCAAACTAAACAAACAAAAAAAACTCCAAAGAAAGAATTTGTACATATAATTCATTTTCTCCAGAAAAAACACATAGACATCCTCTCAGAGAAAGTACAACGAATTTGACCTGTTCCAGTCAAGAAAACATTTATAATGTTAATAACCTCTCCTCCTATAAGCATATGGGGGATATGCTGTAAGGCTCTATTAGGGAATTCAAGGCTCATTTGGAGATTTTTCCATGCATGCCTTCAATATGCATGAAATGCAAAGACAATGTATGGGTCTGTTTATCAAGCTTATTGGGGCAGAGACTCAACTCCCAAATAATACAGCGACTTCTTGTGTGTGGCCAGGCTGGGGAACTTCTCACATCCCACACTGCTCCCCCTCATGCACTTCAGTGCCCGTGTTCATTTCTGTCAGCTCGCTCTATCTCCAAACATTTCCTAAACTCCCCTGGTGCTCAAATTTGGGAGATATGAGGGCTATATATTGCAGAAATCATTATCTTGGTAAGATCTAGAAGTATAATTGGCATGCAATATCCAAAGTCCTAGCTATACCCTAACTCACAAGTGGAAGAGTTAACATTGCTTATTCTCTTAGTGATTCCACATTCCAAGCCACAATCATTTCAAGGTAAGGGAGTCTAAGCCAAACACATCCTCTTTCCTTCCAGAAATCGCCTTCTCTCTTTCTATCACAGAATGGTCACAGAGGACAGGTTTCACTAGCCACCAGATTCTGCAGCTTGTTTGTCTCCTCATGATTCTTTCTTGCAAAGCCATCCTTGATCCTTGTTCTTCATCTCTTTTTTCTCACATGTTCTAGGAGCCTTCCAGCAGCCCTCTGCTCTCCAGTCTGAAACCAGGAGGATTTGCAAAGCCATGGACCAGGTAATGGCATTGCAAGGTTTCCTAGGAGGCCCACGATCTTCAACTTCTTTCCTCTATCCCCCTATCTAGTTATTAATAAATGCCAAAATACCTCCAGAAGTCTACCATTTTGTACTACCTCCGTTCCTCCTGTCTTGGCTCAAGTCACCACCATCCTGCGCCTGGGATGTTGAATTGGTCCTTCTGTTTTTGTATCTTCTGTCCTAGGCTAGGCTCCTAACAAACTACCCTCACTGCAGAGTAACACGTTTTTAAACAAAAGTCAGATCTTGTCACTACTCTACATAAAATTCTCTGGTGGGTTCCCTTCTGACCCAGGAAGTGGTCCAGGCAGCCCGTCATCATCAGTGCCTGTCATCTCTGCCTGCTATCATCCTGTTAGCTCATCTCCTACTATTGTCTCTCTCCCAAGCTCACTTCACTGCAGCCATAGCAGCCTCCGCCAGGTACACTCCATGCCCAAGACCTTTTCACTTGTTTCTCTGTTCATTTAGAGCCTTCGTCTCCCATCAGGCTCCCTCCTCCATCTCCTTCAGAGCAGAGATCAAGTATTATCTCTCTCTCTCTCTCTCTTTGACAAGCAGAATTAGACAGGGAGAGAGAGAGAGACAGAGAGAAAGGTCTTCCTTCTATTGGTTCACCCCCCCCCCCCACATGGCTGCCATGGCCAGCGCTGCGCCGATCCGAAGCCAGGAGCTGGGTGCTTCCTCCTGGTCTCCCATGGGGGTGCAGTGCCCAAGCACTTGGGCCATCCTCCACTGCACTCCCTGGCCACAGTAGAGAGCTGGCCTGGAAGAGGGGCAACCGGGACAGAATCCGGCGCCCCAACCGGGACTAGAACTCGGGGTGCTGGCGCCACAGGTGGAGGATTAGCCTAGTGAGCCGCGGCGCCAGCCAAATATTATCTCTTACCAAGACCTTGCCCAGGTGCAACCATTGCCACAGGCATTTCCTGTGCTTCTATTCTGCCTCATTTTCTGCTTAGGCATTCATTATCATCCAGCATCCCATGTGTTGTACTTGTCTTGTTGGTTTTCTCAGTGCATAACACATAAACTCATAATGAAGGGCACTTTTAAAGTTGCAACTGATAAATCTCCTAAAACATTGCCATCAGGTAATGGATACATGTTTATTGTATGAATGAATGAGATGTGTAAGGACACTGAAAACCCCACTCCAGCCCTCCTCTTCACAGACTAACAGTCTTGTCATCATGTCTCATTTGCCTCTCCTCCAAAGAGTTAGGATTAAAATACATGTGTGCACATATGTGCATTCATATATTTCTTTGTTCTTGTTATTCTGTTTTTCCTGCAAAGTGCCTCCAATTAATAAACTCCTATTTATCCTTCAAAACCTTTGATTTTTGCTGGTTGAACTCCTGATTTAGTGGAGCATTTAGCCTTTGGCTAGAATGGAAAATTGAAAATATGTTATCTAAAAATAAAAAATAAATAAATCCTAGATCTTAGGCCAAGGCTTTGCAATACTTCCCCTGTCTTCCTTTTAGTAGATTTACTTGCTCTTTTACCTCCTCTGCAGAATGCTTTGTGTAAGCCTGTGTTGTAATATAGTCTGATGCTATTGCAGATACTGTGTAGCTTCTTCTTCTTTGCATTGCCTTATTACCCACCCAAAGAGCTAAAGGCTATCAGTTGAACAAGTGTGGGCCTGACAATGCTGACTTGGTAATATAGCAAGTTAAGCTGCCTCTTGCAGAGCCAGCATCCCATATAGGTGCCAGTTTGAGTCCTGGCTGCTCTGCTTCTGATCCAACTCCCTGCGGATGTGCAGCAGAATATGGTCCTAGTGCTTGGGCCCCTGCACCCAAGTGGGATACCCGGAAGAAGCTCCTGGCTCCTGGCTTTGGCCTGGCCCAGGCCCAGCCATTGCAATCATTTGGGAAGTGAACTAGTAGATGGAAGACCTTTCTCTCGCTCACTCTCTCTGCCTTTCAAATAAATAAAAATAAATATTTAAAAAGACAGAGCAAGTATGCAGCAATCATTTGTCACATTCTTCATTGTGTTGAGCAAGGGGGGGGAAGGGGATCTTTGATGTTGTATTTTATACTCTGAGTATCTCTCACAGAACCTAACACAGCACTAGGCAAATAATAAGCTCCAGAAATACTTGCAGAATGATTAATCCTGTGTTTCCTGGACCTGCCCAGATACAAAATGTTACCTGGAAAATTGTAAAGCTTTAAAGATTCTTAGGATCCATTCCAGACTTACCAGAATCTTCAGGGGAGAATCCAAAAATGTCACATTATTCACAAATGCCAGGAGGAATCCTATGACCTAGCAAATCCCAGTAAATCCTGGCTAAACCTGCTGTGACTAATGCAGGAGCTGGATGCACATACACACTGATTTTATTCTGTTGTCTCTCATATTTACTTTAGATAGTCTGTTGGCTAAATGTGGGTGAAAAGTCTGACTCTTTCTTGTAAAATTCCATACCATTGCTTTGAGCTCATTGGCACCATGGCACAGAGGAGTGAAGAACCACAGGGTTTTCTCCTAGATTCATGAGTTAACTTTTAGAGCTGCATTTTCTGTTGGCCTCAGTTCACCCATCTGTAAAATAATATGATGCCACCTCCTCACAAGGGGATTAGGAAGTTTAATTATATTTGGAAATTCTTTGCATCTGTCAAAGAGTAGAGACGTGTAAGGTCTAATTAAGAGCAATGAGTTGGTGCTCCTGGGTTATCCTGCTGTTAATGTCATGTCTGTGCTTAAATTCACAGATGAAAGAGTCTCTTGGTTTTCACTTTAAGTAGCTCCTGTATCCTCCTGTTTCCCATTGTACACTGAGGCCCTGCCACAGTCTCTCCCGGGCCAGAGTGGCATTTCTCAGCCTGTTTTTTCTGGAATTTCCTGTAAGCCAACGCGATACCAGCCCTCAGCCAAGCTGGGCTCCAATCTGCCTGCTCACCCTTCAGCCAGCTCAGCCTCAGTTCCCTCCTTTGCAAACGGAGCAATATTTACTACAAAGGATGACAGAGAGGATAAAAGAAGAACAACTAAATAAATGGTCATTATGTTTAAAGAGAAAAAATGTGAAGAGCAATATTTGAGTATTAAGAGGAAAAATATCATGCACAGCAAAATTCCCAATGTTCTAGAGAGTTTAGGCTCACAGGGATATGAGACTTGGGAGAGGAGAAATTGGGTAACTCTTTTAAAACCGGAAAAGCAAAGCCACTGAGTATTGCTGGCAGGGTGGGGTTACCTGGGCTCACTGCAGCGAGCAGCTGGAAATGGTCAGGAATGTGGGGATCTCCCGCTGTATTGTGGCATCCAGGTCATCTGTCTGCATATGCCCAGTAAACAGATGGAGATGCCAGTGTTTATCAATGTTACAGCATTGTGGCAGGCATTCAGTTCAGCAGTTGCAATGTTACGTGGGGCACCTGCAACTCATATCAGAATGCCTGCTTTCAAGTCTTGGCTCCGCTTCCAATCAAGGTTCTTGCTGATGCACATCCTGGGAAGCAAGTGATGACTCAAGTAATTGGATCCTGACATTCACACGAGAAATCCAGACCGAGTTCCTGCCCCAGCTGTTATAGACACTTGAGGAATGAACCAAAGGATGGAAGATTTGTCTCTTTCAATAATAAGATAAAAATAGTATAATGCTGGTTTTTAATAATATTAGACACCACAAGTCGAGTTCCTTGTATCTTTCCCCATTTCCCAGGGCATCCTTTCCCACTCCTGCCCATAACCTTTTAGACTGCCCTAATCTGCCCCTACCCTTGAGATATGACAAGTAGCAGAATAAAACACCATTACCAGGAGTCAATATTATATACTCTTTTCAGGATTCAGGGCACATCTAACAAATCAAGGAAATTTGCTAAGCTAATGAATTAATGGAAAAGAATGCATCTATGATCTTCTGTCAGAAATGTCCCTCTCAGTGGTTTTCCAAAATGAATTTGTAGGCCAACTGGTGGAGTCCAGGCTGAAAGGAGGTGAGGGGAAGGCTTTGCTTGGGGCCACCTTTGACCGTCCTCTGGTGCTTCCTCCTAGGGAGCAGCACATTTCTCCTGTACTGTAAGCCGGAGACATTGGTATGAGTCAGCAGTCTAGAGAAAGAGAACCTACAAGAGGATGAGAGATTTCAAAGAATTGGTTCTCGACTATGGGGGCTGGCAACCCTGAAATCTGCAGGGTAAGAGTAGGTCAGCGGACTGGGGAGTCAGAACCGTGTACGGCAGTTGAGAGTCTGGCATGTGAAGGGTAGCAGGCTGCAAATGCAAGCAGAGCTGCAGTCCTGGGGAGAAGTCCTTCGTTGGGAAATCTCAGTGTTTACTGGCAAAGCTTCCAGGTGTTTGGGTGAGACTCACATGACAGGGCCATCTCCTTTCATCAAAATACATTGTTTTAAGTATTCATGAAATGTGAAAGCATACCCGAATAACAACATCCAGAGCTAGTGTTCACCAAACACCTGCACCGTAGCCTAGGCAGGTCAGTACCTAAAATCACCCATCACCCATCAATTCCACACTCCGGCTGCTGCCATTCTTCAGAGAGAGGAAACACTTGCTTCTCATTCTCTGTACTTTCTGACCCTCTGCTTTTCTACTGGGAGTGTGCCAGGACCAGCAAGTGTGGAGGCTAGCAGAGAAAGCTAGGGAAAGGGAAGATAACAGTTGTGCAAAACTATTGTGATCTCCAAAAGAATCTCAAGTCATTTATTAAATAGAAGAATTTAAAAGAACCTTCATCTTCGTTTAACTCCATGTCTGCACCAACATCCTTCTTCAGTCCTTTGCACTTACAACAAATTGTCTAAGAAAAGCTGAAGCAACTCTGGTCACTTCCCCCAGGGAAGAGATACAATTTAAAGTGTGGGTAAAATTGGGATGGTATAAAATGCAAGCAGACTTTGGCACAAGAAGAAGTCTCCCTTGCTCAGCATCCAGCTCAACTTCTTGTTGGGTATGGCACCATCCCGCCTGGAGATGAACAATTCTTTTATCTTTGCAGGCCAGCTGGCCCTGGTGCTCTCCAGGCAATCGATCAGAGAGGATTGTTGCCAGTTCTCTCTTGCAAGCAGCCACCAAAGGATCATGCTACCTCCCTGATGCCTTGCTGATTCTCCTAACTCTGCGCAGCCAGGCTCCAAGATGGACAGTGCTGAAATCATTGCTGCTGGCAGTGGTAGTGGGTGTGCAGTCTTATTTTGCAGATGGAAATATGAAGCGTGATGATGACTTGCTCTTCAGTGACAGATTCAGAAACAGCATCCATGATAGCTTGTTTCCTCAACTGATGAGTGCATCAGGTAAAGCTGTTAAACCATCTCAGAGTTACACTAAATTCAAGTTCTCTAACATACAGACAATGACCAGTAATAACCACTGGTTCATTGGTCTCACAGCATCTGGCAATATTGACTGGATGTGATGCTGATTATGTCACTTAGTGAGCTTTTCTTCTGTGATGCACACATGATAGTTCATTAAATCTGCCAAGCTAGACAGACAGAGAGAGAGGTCTTGTTCACTCCCCAAATGCCTGCAATGGCTGAGGCTAGCCCAGGATGAAGCTGGGATCTGGGAACTCAATCCAGGTCTCTCATGTGAGTGCCAGGGACCCACGATTTGAAACATCACCGCTACCTACCAGGGTTTGCATTCACAGGAGGCTGGAACTGTGAGTGGGGTCAGGACTTGAACCTATGCACTCCGTATGGCCTGTGGGTGCCCCAGATGGCACCCTAACCATCAGGCCAAACTCCCACTCCTGCTAAGCTGGTTTTAAGCCCTGATTTACAAGCAAGGAAACTGAGGCACTTGGGAACCCACCAAGTAGCCATGTTTGGGTTTAGACTGTTCTGAGTGACCCACCCTTCTAAGAAGCTAACATCTGAATGTATGGCTCCCTTAGGACACTTGACTTAATCACTTTAGAATCTGTGATGTGTGCAAATTATACACATTCATCCATTAGGAAAATTAAGGTTGATTTACCTGATTTTCAATTTACCAAATTAGAAATTGATTTTCATACAACGTTAAATGTCAAACTTGAGGAATTGCCAAGCTAGTGTTTGACATCACTATTAATACAGATGAGGCGTGTTCTTCCACTTTGGCATCATTATACACAAAAGCTACCTACAGGAGCAGAGAAGCCAGCGTTTCACAGACGTTTGCTCCCTGACTGGATACAAAGTAATGATAATGTGTTGTATATTTCTGTAGAAAAAGAAAAAAACAAAAAGATGGGGATTTGGGATGTTTATGTCACAAAAGAATGTTAAATGTTTGAAGAGAAAGATGTATTTGCCAGATTATGCATTACACAATGCAGATGTATACTGAAGCACCACACAATATGCCATAAGTATGCACAATTTTATGTCTGTTAAAATTTTATAACAAAAAGATGCTAAAGTTATGAAATGAATGCACATAAACAAGATGAAAATGATAATGACCAGAAAGAAAATTCACTCTGGTTTGTTGAGGTACTATAATACCTGGTAAGTCATGAAATTGACTATTTTGTCTCTCCTCATAGAAACCTTTTTATTATTTTTATTAATATGTCTCATTTGAAGTAAGATTTTTCCCTGTGAAAACTCCCATTGAACTTCTTTTCAGTGTTCCCATAGGAAAATAGATTTCATTTTACCAAAGAAATTGCCTTAGAATTATCTGTACTGGCATCATGTGTCCTGTTAAGTGATAGATACTGAGATACCTTGGTGGACTCAGAAATTAATTTCCTTTGTGTTCCATGGCCTTGCACACTGGTTCCCACTGTTGATTGTTACTCATATGTCACTCTTTCCAATTATAAATGCTGCTTGAGAAAAAGTGTCTTGAGGAAAAATAAAAATAGATCAATCATAATATTTATACCTCCTGGGAAAGAACTCATTACATTTACCTTGCCCTCAAATATAGTATTAAATTGATTTTCCTTTAATTTTTTCAAATTTGCGATTATATTTACACATTCATACATTCACCAAATGTTTAATGAACGTCTACTACACATCCACAGTCATGAAGTAACTGGAGATGGCAACAGCAAATCACACTGGAAAATCCCTGCCTTCATGGAGCTTAGCTTCTAGTGGTATGTATACATACCAACACACATACCCACACACAATATGGCTTAGACAGAAATACGTTAGAACCACATGCTAGTGCTTGAGACATTAAATTATTTAGCACATTCATTTCTTATGTTCTATAGCCTTGATAATTTCAGATAAAAATTGTTAGGTAAGTATAAAGTATTTATAGGGAAGTACACAGACTTTAAGTGTACTGTTCAGCAAATTTTCCAAAGAAAAATACATCATTGGAAACATCACACCTATCAGTATTATTACCCTGCCATAAAATTCCCCTTTACCTCAACAAGTAATTGATCTTTTTCCCCAAAGATAATAATCAACTGACTTCTCTCACCTTCAGTTAGTTTGCTTGGTTAGAGGCTTTATACAAATTGATTCATACAATAAGTGCTTTTTTGTGTGTGTCTCTGGCTCATTTCATTTAGGCATTTTTTTAAATTTTTTTCTCTTTTTTAAGATTTCCAAATATTGCTATGTATGACAGTAGCTTGTTCACTTTTGAGGCTGCATATTATTTTGTTGTTGAATTATATCATAATCTATCATAATTCATTCAGTCTACTGTTGGAATTTGGGCTGTTTTCAATTCAGAGTTATTAGTGATAATAGTGATAGGGATATCCTTTTTAAAGATTTATTCATTTATTTGAAAGAGTTACAGAGAGAGAGAGGAAGAGAGAGAGAGAGGAAGAGATGGAGAGAGAAATCTTCCATCAGCTGGTTCATTCCAAGATGGCCACAATGTCAGGGGCTGGGCTAGGCCTGAGCCAGGAGTCCAGAGGTCCATTCAGGTCTCCTACATGGGTGACAGCAGCCCAACACTTAAGCCATTTTCTGCTGCTTTTCCCATGCCATGGATCAGAAGTGGAGCAGCCAAGATATAAACTGGCACCCATATGGGATCAGTATTGCAGGTGACAGCTTTACCCACTATACCACAATACTGGCCCCTGATATAAAAATTCTTTTACATCCTTTTGGGGACAAATACCTGTAAAAATGTAGAATTGACATTGCTTTCTTACAGGGTATGCCTAGGCTCAGATTTAGTAGATGCTACCAAATGGTTTTTCTAAGATGACTGTTCTCTTTTACTCTCTGACCATTCGCTCCACATCCTCAACACTTGGTGCTCTGCATTTTACGTACTTATAGCTGTTCTGGTCCGGTAATGCAGAATCTCCATGTGGTTAGCATTTACATTTCTTTGGTGAGTACTGATGCTGAGCACCTTTGTTTATTGGGCATTTGGATAGTATCTGTTGTAAAGCTCCTCTTCAAATCTTTCTTCACTTTCTGTTCGGTTGTCTGAAATTTTCTTGTTCACTTGCAGGAAATCTTTTTAGATGCTGGATGGGAATCCTTTAGAGGACTGCAATTATCATCCTCATTCTGTGGCTTCCACTTTCCTCTCACAGTATGTTTTTCATCAACAGGGGTCTTAATTTTAAACCACTCCAACATTTCAGAGTTCCTTTTATTTTATTTTATTTTATTTTATTTTATTTTATTTTAGGAATACAAGCTTCATGCATTTCATATATACAAATTTGGGAACATGGTGATTCTTTCCACTCAACCTCCTTCCTGCCCATACTCCCACCCTTCTCCCTCCTCCCTCTCTGATTCCCATTTGTATTTTTTACAAAGTTCTACTTTCAGTTAATTTTATAGTCATATGATTAACCCTACACTAAGTACAGAGTTCATTGAATAGAATGATGAAAAAAGAAAAAGAAAACAAGCAAGCAAGCAAACATTGTTCTTCAACAGTTCCTTTCTTATGGTTAGTGCTGAAATGAATACCTAGGAGGTGTAGATAAGAATATTACTAATATTTAATACTGAAAACAACAAACACTTTGATAGTACTTATTAGGTGCAAATAGCACCCTAACATTTACATGTGTAACTCAGCTTAGGTGCTATGACTGAGATACTTTCATTGTGATTTCCATTTACAAATTAAGAAACCAAGATTTAGACAGATTGTGCACTTTGTTCAAGCTCACAGAGCTGGTATGTGGCAAGACCAACATTTGAACTCAGGCACTGTGGCTCTAGAACTAAGGCAATGCCACCGCTCAGTAGTACTATATTGATCATGTACTATCATATAAGGATATTATAATGTCTAAATTTAAACAATTTATTTACATAGTGCAAATTTTATGACTTTAGAGAAATCAAATTTAAAAAACATAGCTACAGGATACACCATGTGTTTGTCTTCCCACCACTCTAATTTTCCTGATTCCAGTGTCTCTGCTTACGTTTCAGAGAGACTGAACTAGTTTGTGAGTGATTTAGTTAGTTTTAGCAGGCATGCTGCTCCCTTAGTTTCTAGTACACTGAGCATGCTAAAATCGAAGCACTGAGGTCCACCTTCTCATTCTCTCTCCTGTGGCAATTGCGATTTTACCAAGGGCTTTGAGCATAGTTTCCATCTCAACTTGCTTGTTTCTGTGGCTTGAAGCCAGCCCTTTAAAATCAATTTCTCTTGCCCTTGACTCTAGTGGTTGGAGTCGGTTTGATTTCTATTTCTTATTCTTTCTTTTATTTAAATCCTGGCTTCCATCCAAAATGGGAGGGGAAATGAGCCTAAACCTTTGAATACTGATACAACCAGCAGAGTATAAGGCTGTGGCCCAGGACAATGACTTGGGGCCTGCAAAAATAGGTCTGAGTCATTGATAAGCAGCTGGACAGTGTGTGGCGGCTGTTGTAACCCACACACTTCAACCATTAAGCAAAGAGAAATGGCCAAAGAGTAATATGTAGTTTGGGCTTTTGGAGAAAATTCATGATCAGGTGCAATTAGCAGGCAAACCTGATGAGAAAAGTGTGATTGGTCCTCCTGAAGCAATTAATTAATCTGCCTCCTGTGAGAGTGATGCAAACGGTTGGAGCAACCATATCATATTACACAGCTCTAATTGGGTTCCAACTCCAGTAGTCCATATGACTAAATGGTTTATAAATAGGACCTTAGATACAGAGCACAGGCGCACTAAGTATAAGTCAAGAATGACTGCGTTCAATTTAATTAAAAGTTATCTGAGGTAGTGCTAAGGGAGTTGCCTGGGCTCAGGCACATGGGGAAGTATTAACTTTGAAGCACAAACTTCAAAACACCATTGTGCTGCTGGAAGCAAATCTCTGTGCTACACGGCAGGGGATGTGGGGACCCATTGCATAGTTGCAGAAAATTGCTATAAGCAAAACCCAGAACACATTTTCCATAAAGAAAAACGTCAGGCATTTTAAGCTGTTTATTGTCTGTCGAAAGGTTGAAGGTGTTTCAAGGTTATGCTGTTTGTGTGGTTCGTGGGCTCTAGCTTCCCTAAACCCCTTAGGAAAAAAGGATCATTCGAAAATGTCTTGGATTCTGCTCTGACATAGCCTTTCTCAACAACCTTGAGCTGAGTCATTGTTGACTCTTTCTCGCCATTGGTTTCTCAAGGGCATGGACATGTCTTGTTAAACATGATCACCGAACAGTCCTCACTCAGTTTTGTTTTATGAAAGAAGGAATGGGCAGATCCAAGATGGCTAACTACTAACACAATGCACTGGCCTCAGGCACTGAAAGCTCTCAGAAAAACAGAGGAAGGCCCATGTCCACAAGGGACTCACAGAGAGAAACTGTCAGGGTAAAGGGAGAGGAGGCTGCTGCACTGGTGGCTTTGGCTGAGGGAACGTTCCATGGTCTTCACTGGCTTCAGGTCTGTCCTGGGAAGCAGCTGGGTGTTGGGGTAACTGTTTTTCTCTGTAAAGTGAGGACGCGTTGCCTCACTCTACTCCCCTGATCAAGGACCAGACTCAATCTGCTGAGGTGAAGCTGCAGTTGAACTCAGTTGGCAAACATAAGACAATTCATCACTGCCAGAGGCCACCAGGACTGGAACAGGACAGCTTGCAAGGTGGAGAGTGGACCCCTGCACCCTGTGACTGTGGGAGTTCTGGGCATAGACGTGGAGCTGAAAGGTTTACAGGTCACAGCTCGATTCCTTTGCAATCACTCTGGCTGAATGTGTATAATCAAAGAGACCTATACATTGGGACGGATCATGGAAGGGTCAGGATACACACTGTGGAGTAGGCCAGTTCTCTATACAGTGCATGCCTGGGTGGATGGGGTATACTGTCACTGCGACTCACTCTACCCTGTTCATCAGCTGATTCACTCTGACATACAAAGGAGTTGGGGCTGTGAACACACTAGCTGGCTCCAACATCCTCTCCCCCACTGACTGTAGCCAGAGGTGCTCCCCTCTGCCCAACTTGGGTGTCACTGTGGAATCTTTTACCACCTACAAACAGTGGCCAGTGCACACCCCAGCCTTAGGCACTCCACCAAGTCCCAGAGGCACATTTTCAGGGAATAAATCCTTAAATTAAAAAAAAAATACTTCAGAGGAGATAGTATCAAGAGATTCCTCCAGGTGCACAAAAATCAACATAGAAATCGGAAAAAAGAATGATAAACAAGGAAGTCAATATGAATACCCAAAAGGAACATGGTAATTCATTTTTGTTGGACTGTGGCAACTAGGAGATTGATGAAATGCCTGAAAAAGAATTCCAGGGAATAACTGTAAGGTTACTCAAAAATCAGAAAAATGGTTAAATGAATTTAGTAATCCAGTATATGATAGGGATAAAAAATTCAGCAAAGAGAGAGATATTGAAGAACTACACAGAAATATTATTAATGAAATGTTCAACAAGTCAAATAAAATACAGTGGAAAGTTTTACTAATATATTTGCTTAGGCAGAAGAAATATTTGATCTAGAAGACAATTTCCACTGGGTCCACCTTGACTGCCTTTTAACCTGACTCCTCACATTCCCAAACTGATGGAGAGAGGGGAGGTGGGGAAGGAGGGAGGGTATCTTGGGGGGATGAGGAGAGAGGGGCTAATGTGGTTCTCTTCTTGGAACTATACCTATGGAATGCATGAAATCTGTACTCTCTATATTAACAAAATATTTTTAAAAAGAAAAAGGCAAAGGATGAAGCATAAATGGCTAACAGACACATGAAAACATGCTCAGGATCACTAACCATCAGGGAAATAATATAAAAACCACCATGAGGTGTCATCTCACCTCAGTTAGAATGGCTGTCAGTCAAAAAAAAGTAAGAAATGCTGTTGAGGATGTGAGGGAAAATGTCCCCTAACACACTGTTGGTGGGAGTGCAGACTGGTGCAACCATTATGGAAGACAGCGCGGAGATTCTTCAGAAAGCAAGAAATAGATCTACCACATTATCCAGCCATCTCACCCCAGGAATTTATCCAAAGGAAAGGAAATGCTTGCTTTCCTTCCCCAAGTTTCCTTTAGCAAGGTCATCGTGCCTGCCCCATTTCTTAGGAATTTCCAGTTTTACCATGAGATTAGCAAGGGCGTGGTGTTCCTTCTGAGCTCACACTTTATTATAAAAATAAGGTCCTATCCCCACCCCTGGCAAAAGAGATTACAGATCAGGTGTTTTGATGGGTTTTGTCACCACCTTACAACTGAATGTCAAGCTGATAAGTTTTTTTCTTCCCCAAAATTGTGTTTATAAACCCCAGTACCCCCAGCCCCCCTTTGGGTTTTGCCTTTCTTGGAGCCCCCCTCCTGGCTACTCGGGCTGGAGGTCTCTGACTTAAATGAATCTTGCTTTAAAATAAAAAAAGAGTAAATTGCCCTCTATGCTTTTCTTTTTAAATATTTTTAATTAAACATGCACTCTTTTTTAATTTTTAATTTTATTTAAGGTCTACACACTTCATATATACAAATTTAGGAACATAGTGATTCTTCCAACCCACACTCCCACTGTTTGTTCTCTCTTTCCTATTCCAACATTTAATTTTTACGAAGATCTATTTTCAGTTTCCTTTCTACTCATAAGATTAACCCTACAGTAAGAGTTCAACAGATAGAATGAGGAAAAATAAACTGTTCCTCAACAGTACAGACAAGAGTTGCAAACAATTATTGAATCTCAAAATGTCAGTTTCACTTGTATACATTACATTTTAGATGCTCTGTTTGTTATCACAGATCAGGAAAAACATGGTATTTGTCCATAGCTCAGTTCACAGTAGCTATGATATGGGATCAACCTACATGTCCAGCAGCTGATGACTGATAAAGGAAAGGTGGTGTGTGCACATGGTGGAATATTACTCGGCCATTAAAAGAAAGCAAGTCTGACATTTGCAACATGTATGCAGCTGGAGAACATCATGCTAAATGAAATAAGCCAGACTCAAAAGACAAGGCTCTGTTTTCACTTATTTGCGGCAGTTAATGTACAGAAAGTATATAAAAATTGGGTGAATATGGTCATTTTATATAGTTATAAATAGTGCTTCACGGAGTCACGCCATATAAATGATAATACATTCTTAATTCACACATTAAAAAAGGAGAGGGGGAGGGATAGTAAGGACTCGCGTAAGCTCTGTTCTTAATTAGGGTGTTTATTATGAGTGTGGTCAGATGACAAAAATCCTCATTATCTGTACCCTTGTGTGCATTCCATGGTATGTAGACTGTATTTCAATAAAATGCTTAAAAAGGACAACAGCAATGAGGGAAAAATTAAATAGATAAATATCTAAGCTCTCTTTTGACCTTAAAATTCTATTTCTGTGTTCAGAAATACTTTACATTGGGTGAGTGTTTGGTGTAGCAGTTAAGCCACTGATGACAATACTGACATCCCATATCACGGTACCTGGGTTTAATTTTCATCTGTGGCTTCTGACTCCATGTTCCAGCTAATGTGCACCCCTGAGGGCAGCAGGCTATGTCTGCTATGTTGGATCCTTCCCAACAACATAGGAGACCTGATTGGAGTTCCCAGCTGCTGACTTCAGATTTGCCCAGCTCTGGCTTTTGCAGACATTAGGGGAATGAACCAGTGTGTGATTCTCTCTCTCTCCCTCTCTCTCTCTTCCTGCCTCCTTCCCTTCCTCCCTGTATGTGTGTGTCTATCTATCTGTCTCTCAAATAAATAAACAAGTAATTTCCAAAATATTTTTCAATGAGCAGTTCAGGAGTTCAGGAATATGCTAAATATGATCATAGATTCAAAGCAATGGTTTACCAAGTAGGATGAGGGTAGGGGCAGGGGAATGACCTAAGCTGAGAGGGAATAATATTGACAGGGCTTATAATTATAATCACATGGTGATAGGGAAGTGATTGGCTTGCT
This sequence comes from Oryctolagus cuniculus, assembly GCF_051225735.1. Taxonomy (NCBI): domain Eukaryota; kingdom Metazoa; phylum Chordata; class Mammalia; order Lagomorpha; family Leporidae; genus Oryctolagus; species Oryctolagus cuniculus. The sequence continues at coordinate 15,602,597 of NC_142875.1, read as the reverse complement.
GTCAGCTTTATTACAGACTTAATTTTGTGTATGAACAATGCATTCACTCATCACTAGCTCATATTGCCTGGTGTTCCTCACCTGAGTGACTTCAACTTTATCTTGTCTTTTCTTATTCAACTTTAAAAACTTTATTAAAGTTTTTTTTTTCCCTATAGGGGAAAAACAGTCAACTCTGTGGTAAGAGGAAGCCATACAACCGTATGGTTTCCAGTATTATGGACAGGTGCAGGTCATCAACAAATACAGTGCAGAACAAATCTTGGAATATTTCAAACCTGAAATTTCAGCTTTGATTAAACGGCCCTGGCTGAGTCCTGTGGTGCACCATGGATGAGTGCTTGCCTTTGTGCTCCAATGTTCCAGCTCAGCCTTGAGCCTGCTAGTCTTCTGCCCTTCTAGGCTCCCATTGCCACCAGACATACCCACAGAAAGGTCTGAGTTCACTTCCAGAACCATCAGACATTGGTCAGAAATCAAATGAACTTGGGTTGACTCTGGATTGAGGGAAGAAGAATTTTCCTTTACTGACTGCGCTTCCTTTCTTGCTGTTATCAAATTCCCATTTCCTGTTGCCTCTCTCTCTGTGAATAATGCTGCAGGAGCCGACTGCTTCTAAGCACCGTCTTAGCCTGTCTGGAGTGACAGATCACAGCCAGGTGCAGACTGGCAGGTGGCTTCCCTTACCTGCTCCTGTTGAGTCCTCCTGGTGTCTTTATATCTCCAGAAACCTGTGACTGTTCAAATACCTCACCATGCCCCTGACCTCCATCTCAAGAAGATGCCTCAGCTAACACAGCTTCCAGGTTATTGTGAAGGCAGAATTAACTTACATTGATTAATTTCTCAATGACAAATTTACATTCTCTAAGGGGCAGAGATTCTGTGGCAGCAAGACTGACATGTCCACAGGCATGAACAGGTGATCATCTGGTGAGATGATTAGACCAATGTTTAGGAAGCATGTTCCACAAGCAAATCTATTCTGCCCAACACACACACACACACACACACACACACCCTACATGAACACAGAGACACTGATGGATGTATTGCCAAGGAATGAATATACCTTTAATGAATTGAGACATGACTTTACCTGACAGTTATTTCCATCTAGATACATTACACTGATGTTCGTCGTGCAAATTTATCAAGCGCCCTGCTGGACAATAGTTTTTCACAGCTGGTCTAGAAAAGTGAGAGTGATAGAATCAACAAGTCAAGCTGGCACTGAGAAGGGAGACTGCTTCCTAAGGACACTGGGGAGTCTCCCCAAAGGCAGTAGTGGTTGATCTGAGCCTGATGCATCAGGAGAAGCGAGTCCCCACCGCAGGAATGGATTTACTGCTTTACTGATGGACTGTGTACTGTATGTTATCACTTGGAAGAGTTCCAGGTTCAAGGCATGCAAGATGCCTGAGACTTCCTGGGAGGATGAACTCAGACATCAGGGTGGTCGTGTGGGGCCCGTCTGGGGGAATGGGATGGGCTGAGAGAGTGAGGAACATGCAGACAAAAGAGACTTCCCCCTGTCCCACCACAGCTTTCATGGCTGGGCTGTGGATGGAAAGGTCCCACAAGCTATTCACGTATTTCTTCAGGCTGACTCTTTGGAAACATGTTTCTTTCTATTACAAGGAGGCCTGAATGCTTTCCAAATGAGTAATTCGGTCTATATAGAATTCAGGACCACTCCTGATTTTGTGAATCAAATTCTCTGTTTTGTAAAATTTTTCCAGGTGAAATTCATATAAAATGAATTTAAAGTAAACAATTCAAAGGTATTTCATATATTCACAACATGGTGCGACTATTTGTTCCAAAACATTTCCATTCCACTAAGCAATTATTCTTCAATCTCCCCATTTACAACTCCAGAAGCTACAAGCTGCTTTCTAGCTCTGTGGATTATCTATTCTATCTCATATCAGTGAAATCATAAAATATGTGACCCTTTGTATTTGACTTCTTTTATTTGCCATAATGTTTCCAAGTGTCATTCATGTTGTAGCATGGATCAGTAATTCCCTTGTATGACTGAAAATATTCTATTACATGTAGAGACTGGATTTGTATATCCATTGATGGCTACTTGGGTTGTTTCTACCTTTTTGAAAGCTATTGTGAATAATTCTGCCATGAACATGGGTGTACAAGTATTTATTTGAGTGTATGTTGTTAATTCTTTTTGGTATGTATGTAGTAGTCAAATTGCTGGCTTGGGTCTATATTTAATTTTTTGAGGTGCCACAAAAGTGCTTCTAATGATAGCTGTGCCACTTTACAGTCCCATCAGAAATATACAAGGATGCCAATGACTCTATGTCCTCTCCAACACTTTTCTTTTCTGTTTTTAGAATTATTATTATAGCCATCCTAATGGATCTAAAGTGGCAGCCTGTAATGGTTTTTATTTGTTAATGGTTTTTATTATTCCCTGATGATGAATAATGCCAAGAAAGACTTTGATGGGCTTGCTGGCCATTTGAATATCTTTTCTTTTTTTGTTGGTGAATTGTCTATTCAAATCCTTTGACTATTTTAAAATTAAGTTGTTTGTCTTTTTGTTAGTAAGTATTAAAAGTTTATTTTTTATTTTTGAATCTAGACCCTAATCCCATATATGATTTGCAAATATCTCCTTTGGTTATGTAGGTCATCTTTTCACATTATTTTTTGATAATATTATTAATGTTAAAAATTTTTAATTTTTAATTTAAATTAAGTTGAATTTATCTTTTTTGTTTCTTGTGCTTTTGGACTCTTGTCTAGGAATATATCCTAGAGTTTTTCAAAATATTTATTTACTTGTTCAAGAGGCACAAAGACAGAGAGAGACATACAGAAAGGGAGCTCACATCTTGTGGTTCACAACCCAGATGGCCACATGGGTGAGCTTGGAACTAAATCTAAGTCTCTCACATGAGTGGCAGGGATGCGGCTAGTTGAGCCATCACTTGCTGCCTTCCAGACTGCATATTACAGAGAGCTGGAATGAAGAGTGGAGACAGGGAAACAGGTCCCCAGCCCATGGACTCCAGTGTGGGATTTGATTGTCTTAACCAGCATCTTAACTGCTTGGCCACAGGTCCATCTCACACCCATGTTTGTTTGTTTGTTTGTTTTCTGAGAGTTTTATATCTTTTTTATATATTTTATTTAGGTTGTTAACCCATTTTAAATTAATTTTTGTGTGTGGTGTGAGGCAGGAACTTGTTTGCATGTGAATATTCAGTCCTTCCAGCACCATTCTCTTAGAAGACTAATTTGAACCCAATGAAAAGTCTTGGTACTTTCGTCAAAAATCTCTTGACTATAGATGTATTGGTTTAATTCTATACTCTTATGAAATTATGAAATTTTGTGATGAAGATTTCAGTCACAGTAAGTTCCATTTTGTTCATTACTCCTGATGACTAGCTTCTGAGAGAATTTCAGAACATGAAATTTAATCTTTGTTTATCCTCCCTAAGTCACTAAAACATTTCTGGACCTCTTTTCTACTGGGGCTACCCAGTAGTTCAGTATCTGCTGACAACTGAAAACTATTTTGAATATGTTTAAATAATAAGTTTTACCATTGTGATGTTATAACACCATACAAAGTTCAGGATGAGTGGAGGCCCACACATTCTTTTGCTTTTTCTCTTTAGTTCCCTTGAAAGGGAGCCATTGATTGGAACGTAGCATCATTTTACCTGAATGCTCTTCTGATGAGGTTTTGTTCTTGTGCAATTGTCCTTTGTGTAGCTTCCCTTTTAAATTTACTCCATCTGTGATATCCTGTGTCTTTCTCCACATTTGTAGTTTTTTGGCTGAAGCTCTCTGACTGATTATTTACCTGTTGAAATATTTACATTGACTCTTTGAGGCCACAGCTGCTCCTGGCAGAATTACTGTTCAGCCCCAAAGGGCTAGTCTTTGAACTTTTCTCATTGAAAAGGTCAGGCAGTTATGGGGATTGACAATTTTTAATTTTGTAACCTCTTTGGAAAGTTGAAAGAGGAAACTTGAACAAATAAATTAGTGTGAGCTGGCCAGGAAATCCACTGAAAACTACCAGCGGAGGAAAGAAGAGGCAATTTAACTCCGGTAAACAGAGAGAGACACTGGGTGCGCCTCTGACAGCATCAAGCCATGTCATCTTGTACACTGAAGGAAGTTTGAGTTATTGATCCCCTAAATCTCCTCTAGCCCTTGTCCAGTTATGAGCTCTCACCTGAGGTTCACTTGGTTTATTCTGATGCAAAGATTACTTGCTGATATATGGTGCCTAGGGAATACTGGTGTGGCATGTCCAAGCAACTCTGCTTTACGCAGAGTATTCAAGAGATTTGCAGTCAAAAAGCTTCTGAATGCTTTGACTACAAAGAATCACTTCTTGGGATTGTTTCTTTAATCTGAACCCATTTCCTTATACTACAATGAAAGAGAGAAACATATCCAAGTTATGTTCTGAGAGGCTGGGGCAGTGTTCAGACACTCAATCTCTTGAAACCTTACTGTGAACAATGGGGTGGAATCTAAGAGCCTCAGCCTGAAAGGGAGTGAGGAGAAGTCCACTCTGGGATCAGACATGTCCTTTAATTCTCAAGAATAAAATTGATTTTTGGAACCTTCTCCAGTCAATCTCTTGGGGTTCACAGTAAAAAATGAGAAAAAGAATTTTGTGAAATAAGTTTTACAGCAGAAGTCACAGAACAGTCAAATTAGTGATTCTCATGGATCCAGTCTGATGTTAAGAAATATATGGAGTTGAAGAATGTCTTCTAGTACCTCTTCATCTCCATTCCTATTTCATTCTTGTAAAGTCAGGCCTTTCCACTGTATGTTTATGTCCTAATAAAGCACTTCCCTCAAGGCTTCCACACTGGATCACCCTTCTCTTAAATCATTGTGAGTTGCCAGCACTAACTTCTGGGTCCATTCCTGAAACACTTGCCTCCTTTTGGTCCCCAAACCTCGGTCTCTTCTGCTCAGTCTCTTCTTTGGTTATTCATTCTCAGTCTTTACTGATTTCCTGTCTTCTGTTCCTATAGGCATTTTTATTCTAGAATTTTCACCTTTACCTTCTCTCCTCAGTCTGTGTGACTGTTTCCACTCATGGCTTTATTTATCACCCACAGTCTGATGTCTCTCACATCTGTGGTTTTAACCTGTCTCCCAAACCCCAGACACATTTACAGCTACCTCCTGGATGCCTCCATAGAAGATACCTATAGGCTATGCATAGCTTTCTGAAATCTCTCCTTCTTACGCTGGTTAAAAGTGATCAACTCCATCACCACCTTCTCCCGTACCCCAGGTTTGAACATTCAGTTAATTGCACTTCCAAAGGTGTTCACATGCTGCCTATCTATGCCTACGCTCATTGCTCAACTTAGAGCCACAAGGATCTAGTAGTTTCCTGACCCACAGCCTAGAAGTTTCATGAAGGCAGGAATTTTTGTCCATTTTTTTCACCATCTACTTCTAGCACAGAGCATAGTACCAGGCATACTGTAGACAGTTTATGATTTATTGAATAAATTTTGTTCCTAGATCCTCTTCCCCTTTTAATTCATTCTAAACAACTATCAGAATTAGCCAAAATATAAACATAATTGTATTCTCATTTGTGTGGAAACTTTAAATGGTCACATCCCCTTTGCTATAAAACAAAGGCCGCCATGTCTGAGTATAAAACTCTAGATTTTTCAAAGAGTGGCTGCAATGTACTCTGAAGACTTATTTCCTAATATTATCTGCCATCACCATACCTGTTGGACAGATTCGACCCTTTCTAAGCTCTTAAGGTGTTATAAATATTTACATCTCCTTGACTTTGCTCCTTCTGCTAACTCTTAAAAATACCCTTCTCTCCTCTGTCCCTTACATGGAGTGGTCTTGTATTTATGTTCCTATGACTGATTAAATTTTTAAAAATTCAAGAATTAGGAGCAGGTAAGAAAAAGTTAATATAATAAAGCATTGAGATCTGATTAAATATTAGGGAGAAGAAAAAAAGCCTGCCATTCCAAATCTCCATCTTTAAAAACTACCTCTTTCTTCCTCCACCCTTAGAACTCAAACTTCCCTCACATCTACCTCTACCAACTCAACTGCAGAAATGACAGGAGAAAGGAATATAGTGACTCACATCTCACACTCATAGTTTCTGAGTGGAAGAAGAAGCTGAGAGAAATGGACGATAAGCAAATATGTAGACCAAGACTTCAATGAATGCGATGTGTTAAAGAAAGCAGGGTTTAGAGGCGGTGCAACAAAACAGAGAGTCTTGCAGAGAATTGCTCAACCGAGAGAAAGTTCCGGTGCTGATGGAGGCACCAAGGTGATGGGGGCAATGAGACCGTGGGTTGGGCAACTGTCTGCTTCTGGAAGCCCTCATGCCCACCCCACCCGCCAAGAAACTGGTTACTCAGTTGCAGGCTTATGAACTTCCTTCTCATATTTCTTCAAGCATATTCCTGAACAGAACTGGTGGCTCTGTGTTCTGGCCCCTGCCATCTTTCAGGAGGTGATCTGTTCTGCTTATCAAGATCCTGTCTTCTGAACTAGATCCTGAGTTTATGGAGAGCGAAGCTTTCGACTCGACACTTCAGAGCCTTTTTCCAGGTCTTGCGCCTTGTGGATACTTAACAAGTGTTACTAACTTGACTTTTTACAAATGCTGTAATTGCGGCCCAAAGCAACTAAAATGGCTTACCCTGCACTCTGTATCTTGTTTGTGACTGAACCAGTTTGGAACAGCAGTTGTTTGTTTTGTTTTTGTTTTTCCTTTCAGATGTAAAGCTCACCATTTATAGTTGAGAAATTTTCTGTTACCTGCACATACATAGCAAAGAATTACGGAATGTTCACAGTGCTTGTTTTCTTCTTCCATATTAGGATCTACACTAGCAGGTATCACATGAGAGGTGAAGGCATGCAGTGAACAAGCAAAGCTTCTCAATCTGATGGACCTTCTATTTAGATGCTCCTGAGAAGTCCTTCAACTCTGTGGTTTACCTCCCCACCTGTGAAAGGGGACTCCTTGTCGCACAGCCCAGGGATGCTGCAGGATTAAACAAGATAGAGGGAGGTCTACCACTTAGACCTTCCCAGTACATCACTTGGGTAACAACTACATCAATAACCCATTCGTCCCATTTTTTAATATGAGAGGTCATTCAAAACAAGAAGTAAATCACAACAAACTACAAAAACTAAAAATTATCTCAAATATCATAAATCCCAGAAAGAAATCCAATATTTATATTAATACTCTGATATACGTCTATAGTACTTTTTCCTACATATTCTGGCTATGTGCTTCTAAAAATCATTTTGTGCTGAAAACTACAAATCATAAAATCTGCCATTTTAACTGACTTTAGGTATGCAGTGTAGTGACATTAAGTGCATTTACAACACTGTGCAACCTTCCCTGTTATTTCTGCAACAGAGCAGGGAGAGAGAACTCTCCCCCTGAAACATGGTGTGAGTAGTGAATAAGTCCCCTTGAGTGGTGCGGCACCAAATTCCAGGCTACACTATCTTTTCTGCCCTTCCAAGCCTTGGCACCATCTTTCCTTCTGCAGAAATCCACTATTCCAAATCCTCCCACCTATTACTCTTGTGGCATCCTCACCCATTTCTTGGTCTAGGCTGATCCTCTGCAGCCCTTATGAACCCCCCCTCTCCAAATTGGTTGGGAACCTTTCCTCTGTGCTGCTACCCCGCACTTGCTAGGTTGTAGCGATGTTCACACCATTTTGTTTGCATGGACCTTTCTTTCCTTGTAAACATGAATTCGTCCAGAGCAAGGACTGTTTTATTAACAATGGAATCCTGTATGCCCATGGACACTTAACGGGTAGCTGATAAGTATCTGATGAGTGAAGGAATGGGATAGCAAAGCACCTACCACTTTTTACTTAAGGATGCCTTAAAATTTTATTTTACCTATATTATTTTCTTAAGCCTCCCCGCTCCTTCATTCATTCATCCTTTCAACAAATGTTCATTAAGCTTCTCTATGAGCCAGATACTCATTTTAGACCCAGGACTACAACAGAAAATAATAAAAAATCATGGATTTTGGAGTTTATATTGTAATTGGGGAGAGAAAGAGAGAGTGAAAAAGCAGAAAAGAAACAAATAGGCAGTCTGCCTATCATATACATTGATGATAAGAAATATGTGCTTGAAAAATTGAAATACAACTTTGAGAGATGATGCTAAGGCAGAGAGGTGGAAGGAAGGAAAATATTGAGTGTGTGATTCTAGGGAAGAAAATGGAACACATGAGGAAGGATATCAAGATGGGCAGTCTGGGGCAGCAGAGAGAAACAGGTACTCTTCCTGAGAACGGGGAAGGCTAGAGCACAAACATGTCCAGCAGTAGGAGGAAGAGTACTGACATCAAACCACAGTACCAAAGTCTGGCCCTCCCTCTGGAATTTGGTAGTGGAAGAAGGAGAGGTTGAAGGGACTGGGGACTGTGGCTGAGCGTTGTAGGGCTGATTATGGAATAGTGACCAAGGACACACAAGGAAGAAGCTGGAAGCTGCTCACCTGGGAGATGTCCTATCATTCTTCTAACCTTTTCCTTTCCAACTCAGAAGAAAAGGAACGTACAGCATAATTGTTTTAATTGTTAAGAGCAGTTGTGGGAGTAGAGCCTTTCACAAGAAGTGACATATATAGCCCCCAAAATAGTCCTTTAATTTGAACTATGGAATTAAAATAGCTCATGTCAAAATAACCACTTTTAGACACACTTTCACAGCAGACTGTGAGCTCTCTGAAAACAGAGTAGTGATTTTCATCTCTTTGCTTGCCATGACAAGGTCTGCGATGGAGCAAGCCAACATGTACAATCTAAGTCTTGAAAAAGAAGGAAAAATTTTAGTAGGATTTTACTAGGAAATATCTTTCTTCTTCGATTTTTGTTTTAAGCATGAGACTTTCATTCCTGAATTCATTATAATATCTTCTCCTTACAAAGTAATATATTTTATATAATCTTGAAAAATAAAGAAACTATATGAAAAATATCTTCATGTCATGCAAACTGAAAGTCTTTTTTTTTTTTTTTTTGACAGGCAGAGTGGACAGTGAGAGAGAGAGACAGAGAGAAAGGTCTTCCTTTTGCCGTTGGTTCACCCTCCAATGGCCGCCGCGGCCAGCGCGCTGTGGCCGGCGCACCGCGCTGATCCGATGGCAGGAGCCAGGAGCCAGGTGCTTTTCCTGGTCTCCCATGGGGTGCAGGGCCAAAGCACTTGGGCCATCCTCCACTGCACTCTTGGGCCACAGCAGAGAGCTGGCCTGGAAGAGGGGCAACCGGGACAGAATCTGGCACCCTGACCGGGACTAGAACCCGGTGTGCCGGCGCCGCTAGGCGGAGGATTAGCCTAGTGAGCCGCGGCGCCGGCCTCAAACTGAAAGTCTTTAAGAATGATAACTCATAATCCACTTGCTCTTTCTCCTTCCTCCAGTGCAAGTCCTCAAATTCCACAACAGGTATTTTTATCTCCTGCCCCCCTTATTTAGAGATTGTATTACAAATCTGTGTAAGTCATGGTTCTCCAGGGAACAGAACCAATAAGATTTGGTTCTACACAATTGTGTGCACTGGAAGTGCCAGAATGTGCCATCAGCAAGATGGTGAGCCAAGAGTCATGACTGGTTTGCAGCAAGTCCATGGTTTACAACCAGGGAAGCCAGTGTTGTGAACCCCAGCCCAAGGGCAGGGAGAGGCCAATATTCTACATCAATATAGGCAAGCAGGAAGAAAACACAGTGAATTCTCTGTTTCCTTTGCCATGTTGTTCTACTTAAGCCCTCTATGGATTGGAAGACACTCGCTCACATTAGGGATGGTGTATCTACTAGGTCAATGGATTGAGCTACAAAGCTCAACCAGAAATATCCTCATGGACACACCAGAAACAGTGTTCAATCTGGGCAACCAAGGCCCAGCCAAGTTGAAACATAAAATTAGCCACGACAGAATTTCAAGGCTCCAAGGGTTATGGACTTGTGCTTAATATAACTTGGCCCATTATTTGTGGCGTCTGAGCCATTTCCCTGCCAGAGTCATGGCTGCCCTCAGTTATGTCAGCTGCCCACAAAATTGAGTGATGACACACCAGGATCTTCTTTTTATGACAACTCAGAGCCCTCTCCCTAAGGAATTGGAGCTCTGGAGTCCTCTGTTGATCAAAGTCTCCTTTATGCTACTAAAACCCTGAGCAATTTCACGCAGAAATGTGGAGCGCAACACACTTCCCCCCATGCCACACTTTCTCACTGAGGCAATAGGGCTTCTCGTCTTCTGACTGTGACCCCAGCTCCCTTGATCTAAGCTTCAAGTCTAAAGGATGCATCTTCAGAATACATTTGCTGCCTCTTCCATGCCTGAGATCTAGGCTTCTCCCATGAGAACATTTATCCAAATGACTCTTCACTTGCCCACCTGCTGTGATCTGAATGCTTGCGTTCCATCAAAACCCACATGTTAAAACTTCATTGCCAATGTAATAGGATTAAGAGACAACAGGGAGTGATGAGGTCAAAGTGACAAAGCCCTCATACACAGGATGTATGCCCATGTATGCCACATGGGGCCGGGGCCGTGGCTCAGTGGGTAAAGCCACCGCCTGCTGTGCTGACATCTCATACCAGCGACGGCTCAAGTCCCAGCTGTTCCACTCTGATCCAGCTCTCCGCTATGACCTGAGAAAGCAGTAGAAGATGGCCCAAGTCCTTGGGCCCCTGCACCTGCGTGGGAGAACTGGAAGAAGCTCCTGGATCCTGGCTTTGGATTGGCACAGCTCTGGCCATTGCCACCAACTGGGGAGTGAACCAGAGGATAGATCTCTGTCTCTCTCCACCTCTCCTCTGTCTGTGTAACCCTGACTTTCAAGTAAATAAATAAATATTAAAAAAAAAAAAAAGGAGGTGCCACAGAGCTGCCTTGCCCTTTTCCCCCATGTGAGGACATGGTGGGAAGGCACCAACTATGAATCAGAAGGCAGGTGCTTACCAGACACCGAATCTGCCAACACCATGATCTTAGATTTCCGAAACTCCAGAACTGTGAGAAATAAATATCTGTTGCTTATAAATTACTGCATTGGTGGCACTTTGTTACAGTAGTCTAGTTGCTCTAAGACACCACCACTTTACACAGCACCGCCCCCCAACTAATGTACAAATATGAAGAAGGCATTGACAAATTGTCATTTAGTGATTTTTGTTGTAAACATTTCCATGTTTTTCTTTGCTTTTTAAGAAAGATTTATTTATTTATTTATTTGAAAAGCAGAGTTACAGAGAGGCAGAGGCAGAGAGAGAGAGAAGTCTTCCAACCACTGGCTCACTCCCCAAATGGCTACAATGGCTGATGCTGGGCTGATCTGAAGCCAGTAGCCAGGAACTTCTCCTGGATCTCCCACTCAGGCACAGAGACCCAAGCACTTAGGCCATCCTCTACTGCTTTCCCAGGCCATAACAGAGAGCTGGATTGGAAGTGGAGCAGCCAGGACTTGAACCAGAGCCCATATGGGGTATCAGCACTGCAGGCAGTGGCTTTACCCACTACACCACAGCACCGGCCCCTTTTCTTTCTTAATACTGTTTTGTTGTATATTTTTACAAAGTTGGGACTGGCTAATATAAGAGTTTTATGTACATTTCTTGTTTAAATCTCAGATACAGAGCATTAAATATATCATATCTTTCAGTTATAGAATACATCATTATCAATCTAAGCAAAATGCTTTTCAATTATAATTATAAATATAAATGCCTCTATAACAATAAAAAAGTCTTATTGTGCCCTACTGATGAGGATATTTTCCTAATGATGGTGATTTTTACAGTGTGTTGTGTGCTTCCTAAACTCTCATTTTGTCTTACATTTTTTTTCACTGAACATTTTTTTTCAGACTTACTATTGTGTATGTCATCTATTTTTTGTCATTTCACCATTTGCAACAATACATTTTGTTTATTCTTTCCTCCCATATTAAGTGCATAGGTTACTCTAACTTGTGCTACTGCAACAGATTCCATGACCGGCATCTCTTACATATTCCCATAGAATCTGTGTAAGACTCTCCGTGGTATATATCTAGAAGTGGAATCACAAGATCTCAGCTTCTCTAAGGACCACCACATTGTTTCTCAGTGTTTTTCAAGTTTCTATCTTCCCAAGCCCTTAGAGACAAGCTCTTCTAATTTTTGCTATTATTACGTGCAAATCAGTATCTCGTTTTTATTTGTATTATATTATTCTTATGGCTATTGGAGTGTTGACATCTCTTTATAGAATTCTGTGCCTTGGAGGCTTCTTCTATGGAAAACATTCAAAGCTTTGCCCATTTATCCTCTTTTTGCACTTAGAATTATATCTTACAAATTTCATCATACCCTTCATTAACATTTTTATAACTGGTTAATAATAGTCCATAATATACCATATGTTGTTTCTAGCAAACCTTTAATAGGTTTTCTACTTTTACTAATTCTGATATACATCCTGGACATACACATAAATTCTTGTCCACATATATGACTATTTCTTCGGTTGTGTCTTGCAAGAATAATGATTGATTTGAGGGACTTGAGCCACTTTAAGCCATTTAGTACGTATTGCCAAATTGCTTCCCTAAGGTTATGGCATTTACAGTTCCATTAACAGCAAAGAAGCATTTATCTTACCACACACTCACAAGTATTGTTCCAAATTGTCGTCAATCTGAGCCAAGCACCCTCCTGCTTATTTTCGCTTTAAATATCTCACTAGTGACACCTGGATCTATTTAACGTAGATTACAGATTTGCATTCCTTCTTTGTTAAACTATCTTTTTCAAGCTATTTCTTCGCCCAGTGTCTCTAGGCTGTGTTATATTGTTGACTTGCAAGAGATCTTTATATTAAACAGTACTTATGTTGTATGGCTTTCTGTATCTGTGACATATGGTGATAGTTCTAATACTTGAAGAGATGGCAGTTTTGTCTTCTATGGGTATCTAAGAACAGTGGATTACAAGAATGCTACCAGATGTCTGAAAAAAATTACAAAAAATAGCTGTAAGCAGGGGAGCGACATCAGATAATGGTTTCCAACAGCTAAGCAACTTTAGTCTGGCTGCAGTTTCTGTACCGGAAGAGCTGACCGCCACCTCCCTCTAGAGAAGTCCCAAGGATTCCTGCTGCTGTGCAGTTCGGGTCTGTTCTTTCCACCCTTGCCCAGTCATTCCATGTTGTGCAGTTTCCAGATCTGATGGGATATGAGCCTCTTTGTCATTCTCACATAGTTATTAGCGCAGCATCTTGTTTCTGTGCTGTGTCACATTTTGCTGAAAGCCAGTGCATTAACCTCCAGCGAACTCTTGAAAACATGTGACCCATGCTTCTGTTTGCACTGAAAGCTGGACATGTGTAAGGTTAATCATGGAGCCATGTAACTGTCATGCTGCAAGGGGCGCAGAAATCCTACCTGCTCTGTTGTACTTCAGGCATATCTTCCTCTTTCTGCTGGGAGAGGAGAGGAGAGGAGTCAGTCAGCCTGTAACCCTTTGCTAAACAGTTAGAGAGTATATGATGATGCTTGGAAAAGTGCAGGGTAAACATGCTTACCTTTTCCTTCCTTTATTTCCATGAACTTTTGGAAACCCCCTCACATGTATCATATGTCAGTAGTACCTGACACTTGTCCTCTTATCAAATCCTCCTAGGCAAATGTATAGCCAATCCCGGTTCTAAGCTCTGTTTTCTTCGATACTAGATGTAGAAACTATACCCAAACCTCCAGAAACTTTAAAAAGGTTGATGTTTGCTATTACACAATAATAAGTATTCTTCACTCTTGTGTATATGTCCTTGTAAGTACCAAAAGGAAGGGCTGGCGCCGCGGCTCACTAGGCTAATCCGTCCCGGTCGGGGTGCCGGATTCTGTCCCGGTTGCCCCTCTTCCAGGCCAGCTCTCTGCTGTGGCCCGGGAAGGCAGTGGAGGATGGCCCAAGTGCTTGGGCCCTGCACCCCATGGGAGACCAGGAGAAGCACCTGGCTCCTGCTTTCGGATCAGCGCAGTGTGCCGGCCGCGGCAGCCATTGGAGGGTGAACCAACGGCAAAGGAAGACCTTTCTCTCTCTCTCTCACTGTCCACTCTGCCTGTCAAAAAAAAAAAAAAAAAGACCAAAAGGAAGATGCCCATGTGCTTTAAATAGACCAGATAGTCATCAAATTAATTTCTTTAAAAAAATGTATTCTGCTTATTTGAAAGGCAGTGACAGAGACAGGGAGAGAGACAGAAAAATCTTCCATCCACTAGTTCACTCCCCAAATAGATGCAATGATTGTGACTAGTCCAGGTTAAAACCAGTAGCCCAAAACTCCATCTGGGTCTCCCATGTGGGTAGCAGGGGCCAAGCACTTAGGCCATGAAATGCTACTTTCCCACACACAGTAGCAGTAAGCTGGATGGGGAGCAGAGCAGCTAGGCCTTGAACTGGAGCTCTTGTGGAGTGCCATTGTCCCAGGTGGAGGATTAACTCACTGTACCACAATGTGAACCCCTATGGATCTCATTTCTAAGAGATTAACTCACCCTCTACGGGACATATCTTATTCTATAGCTTCAAATTCTTTATTCTATTTCTTTTAGTCCTTATAGGTGGGGAGTCAGGAAACTTGTCTCAAATGCTTTTTTAAATTGTAAAAGTGTAGGATTTGGCCGGCGCCGCGGCTCACTAGGCTAATCCTCCGCCTTGCGGCGCCGGCACACCGGGTTCTAGTCCCGGTCGGGGCGCCGGATTCTGTCCCGGTTGCCCCTCTTCCAGGCCAGCTCTCTGCTGTGGCCAGGGAGTGCAGTGGAGGATGGCCCAGGTGCTTGGGCCCTGCACCCCATGGGAGACCAGGAAAAGCACCTGGCTCCTGGCTCCTGCCATCGGATCAGCGCAGTGTGCCGGCCGCAGCGCGCCGGCCGCAGCGGCCATTGGAGGGTGAACCAACGGCAAAGGAAGACCTTTCTCTCTGTCTCTCTCTCTCACTGTCCACTCTGCCTGTCAAAAAAAAAAAAAAAAAAAAAAAGTGTAGGATTTACTGACCGTGAGACGTACAGATCTTAAATGCCAGTTCTAGCAGTTTTGTGTGATGAGCATATAGAATACTTCCCTCAGCCCAGAAGGTTCTCTTGTGTCATTTCTGGTCAGCCTGTCTCAGTTTCTGCCACTCTACTCCAAAGGACTCCTACTCAGAATATAGACATAAATTCCCATAATTTGTTTTGTTTCTGTTGAGTAAATATCTTAGAGTGGAATTCGTATGCCTTAGGTTAAAATATGCTTAACTTTATTTTTAAAAATAAATGAATAAATCTACTGAACAATTTTCCCAAGTGCTTGTAATCGCAGTGTGTGAAGTGCAATGTGTTCCAGAGTTGTTTATAAAAATAAGGTAACAGAAGCAGAATGAACTGCATTGGTATGAGACAGTCATTTTGCATCCAACTTGTATCTTCATCATTCTGAACTATATCTAGATATCCTTTAACAGAAAATGTGTTACAGGTTGGTATAAATTCCATTAAAATTCCAGAAGTAGCAATGATAGTTTATTTATTTAAACTGCAAAAATATTTAACAATATCATCATTATTTTAATGATTCCAGTGATTGTGACATAGTACCTTATTTTGGTTTTAGTGGAATTTGCTGATGACTGAGGTACTGAGCACCTCTTCATTTGCTGATCCGCCATTCATATATCTTCCTTTGATTTGTCAATTCAAGACTTGTGCACTTTTAAAAAATGTGCATTATTGTCTTATTGTTGAGTTATAATAGCTCATCCAATATCCTAGATAAAAGTCCTTTTTCAGATATTTATATTGCAAACATTTTCTTCCAATATATGTTGTACCTTTTTGTTTTCCTAATTATGTCATTTGAAGATTAACTTTTTTTATTTAGATAAATTTATCTTTTACTTTCTATAAAGTTAAATGTTTTTGATATCCTTCCTGCCCAAAGAATCTTTATCCTACTGCACATTCTGAAGAGAGCCTTCTTTATTTTATTTCTTCCTAGAAGTTGTGTATATGTGTGTGTGTGTGTGTGTGGGCACTTGTGTATGTGTGTGTTGAACTTAGATTTATTCTTGTGAATGCAATGAAATAGTAAACAAGGTCTTGGGGCTGGAGCTGTGGCGTAGCAGGTAAAGTTGCCTCCTGCAGTGCCAGCATCCCATATGGGTGCCAGTTCAAGACCCGGCTATTCCATTTCTGATCCAGCTATGGCCTGGGAAAACAGCACAAGATGGCCCAAGTCCTTGGGCCCCTGCACCCATGTGAGAGACCCAGAAGAAGCTCCTGGCTCCTGGCTTCAGATTGGTGCAGCTCCATCCACTGTGGCCATCTGGGGAGTGAACCAGCGAATGGAAGACCTCACTGTATGTCTCTGTCTCTGTCTCTCTCTTTCTCTGCCTCTCCTTCTCTTTCTTTGTAACTCTGACTTTCAAGTAAATAAATAAATCTTTAAAAAAAGGTCCTTTTACTTTTTACATGTGTAGTATACCTCTTCCAAGCAAATCCGTTGAAAGAAAACTTTCTCTTTGCCCATTGAATCACCTTGGTGACTCTTAGAATTGACTAATGATACATAGATCTGTTTTTTTATTCTCTATTCTGTTTCATGGAATCTATTTCTACCCTTACCATACTATTTTGAATAATGTCGCTTTATATTGTCTTGAAATGAGGTAGTGTGTAACTCTAGTTTCGCTCTTCTTTGTCAAAATTGTTTTGGTTATTCTATAGCCTTTGCATTTTCACTTGTATTTTAGAATCTTCTCGTTGGGCAAGAAAGAAGAGTGCTATGATTTCACTTTTTTGTGAAATCTATAAAAAGTGTATCTCATAGAAACAGAGTAGAAAGTGTTGACTACTAGTTGGGGGTGGGGTAGGGGTTGAGAAGAGGAAGTAGAAAGGAAAAAGGGCAGATACTGATTAAGGATGCAAAATTCAATTATAATGGAGAAATACGTTTTAGTGATCTATTTTACTGGGTGGTGATCACAGCAAATAATCTATTGTTCATTTCTAAATTGCTAGAAGAATAGATTTTTAATGTTCTCACAGCAACAAAAATAAGATAAAGGTTGGTACAGTGGTTTGAATTTGATTCCAAAAATCTCTGTGTTGGAAATTCAGCCCACAAATGCAATAGTGTTTGGGGGATGCTTAGGTCACCTGACCTTAAAAAAATGAATTAATGCCAATTGTAAAAAGGCTCAAGGCTGTGAGTACAACCTCTCTCTCTCTCTCTCCCTCTCTCTCCCCCTGCCTCCTACCTTCCCTCCCTCATTGCCCTTCTGCTACTGGATAATGAAGTAAGACCTTTGCCTAATGCCAGTCCTTTGATCTTGGACTTCCCAGTCTCTGGAACTGGAAACCAGTACATTCCTGTTCATTATAACTTTGCCAGTCTCAGATACTCCGTTACTGTGACATGAAATAGACTAAGACCACTAGTATGATGATGGACAATGTTAATTAGATAGATTGAATCTTTCTACTATCCACCACTTTGTGACCCTTAAATACGTACAATTATTAAATTTTTCATTTAAAATATTGAAAATTTTAAAAAGAAATTCAAGAAAAAAATCTGTTATTGATTCATAATTTAATTCTGTTGTGGTCAGGTAACATACTTTATATTATTGTATCCTATGACTCTTACTAAATTTAAATTCATGTAGCAGTGGCCTACATTGGTAAATGTTCCATGTGTACTTACGAAAATGCATGTTTATTCCACTGCTTCTAGGTAGAGTCCTCCATAAATAACAATTAGGTCAAGTTGGTTGATCATGTTCTTCAGATCTTAAATACTTATTGACTTTCTGTGCACATTTTCTATCAATTATTGAGAGTTCAGAAATATTGAAATCATGGATGTTTCTGCTCTCCTTTTAGCTCTAATAGTTTTACTTCATGTATTTTTGGAGTTTTTTTTTTCAGGAACATAAAGATTTTAGATATATTGTTGGGAGACAATTGTTTGTGAGTTGCTTACATTTCTGCACATTTTCTCTTTTTTTAAAAAGATTTTTTTTATTTGACAGAGTTATAGTGAGAGAGACAGAAAGAAAGATCTCCCTTCCATTGGTTCACCCCCAAAATGGCCGCTACAGCCAGAACTAGGTCGATCTGAAGCCAGGAGCCAGGTGCTTCTTCCTGGTCTCCCATGCAGGTGCAGGGCCCAAGGACCTGGGCCATCCTCCACTGCACTCCTGGGCTACAGCAGAGAGCTGGACTGGAAGAGGAGCAACAGGGACTAGAACCTGGCACCCATATGGGATGCCGGTGCCATAGGCAGAGGATTAACCAAGTGAGCCAAGGCACCGGCCCCCATTTCTGCACATTTTCTAACCAGTGTAGCGGTATTAACAGTTTTTGTTTTGTTTGGGAATTGTTTGCTTTTGTCTTCTTAAAAAAACAAAACAAAACACAATCCTGGGACATAGAAATATTGTTTCCCTCCAGAAGAAAGTGCATTTTGTGTCCTGAACAAGATGATAAATCTGATTCCTCTTTCCTAGGCATAGTTGAGCATATTGCTTGCAGATCATTGAAGGATTGTAATTGCATAGGCTTTGAGCGATTCAGCTGGGACACACATTCACTGTGTTCACAGCCACCAACCAACTCATTCCGTATTGTTGCTCTTTTCCTTTATGCTGTGCAAAATATTTTTGCTGGGTATAAAATTCTGATTTGGTAAGTTTCCGCTTTTGGTTCTTTAAGGAGGCTGCACAACTACTTTTTACTTGTTCTTGGTTACAGACTGCTTCTTCTGCTCCTCTATGACTACTGTAACAATTTTTTTTCATGAATGCTAGTTTTCTTAATTATATTATGATGCATCATGATATAATTTTCTCCATTGCTTTTGTTTAAGTTTCATTGAGCTTCTTGGAGAACTTTGGGCCATTATTTCTTCAAGCAGTTATTCTTATCATAATCATTTTTCCTTCTAGGACTCCAATTTCCTATGTGTTAGGTTACTTAAAGTTGTCCTAAAACTCACAAATATTGTTTTTTTTGAGATTCTTTTGTCTTTTTTCTCTCTATATATTTGATTTTGAATTATGTTGCTTTGTATTCAAGTTTGCTAATCTTTTCTTCTATAAGCAGGATTCATTATTAAATCCCTTCAAGTGTTTCTCATCTCAGATACTACTGCTTCATCAATTAAATTTCAATTGAGTTTTCAAAAAAAACTGTCTTCTGTGAATATTCTCTTATACCTTCTTGAATATCTATTATATCATTTCTCACTCATATTATCATTGATGCCTATATTAACTTTTTAGGGCTACCAAAACAAGTTATCCCCAAATGAGCAGCTTTGAACAAGTATTTGCATTATTGCAGCTCACATGTCTGGTATGAAGATGTTGGCGGGTGGATTCCTTTTGAGGACTAGTTGGCTAGGATATCTCACAGACTCTATCATTGGTTTGCACATCATAATTTCTCCCGGAGTCTCTTCACATCCTCTCACCTTAGGCATATCTTTCTCTGAGTCTAAATTCCCTGTCCCCCTTCTTAAGGACACGAGTTGTAACAATTTAAGGGCCATCCTGATAACTTCATTTTAACTAACTACTACTTCAATGTTCCCATACCCAAATATGGTAACATTCTGAATAATGTGCATTTTGGGAAGATGTGATTCAACCCATGCAACTTCATTTCTGTATTTTTCTATCTATTTTCTTTTTACTTCTTGTTATAAATTAATTGACAAATATATATTATGGCTTCCAGGATAATTTAGTATTCCTTCAAATATTGTTGTTTTTGGGGGGCCAGAATTGTGACATAATGGGTTAAAGCACCACCTGCAAAACCTTATGGTGTTGGTTTGAGTCCCAGCTGTTCCTCTTCTGACCCAGCTCCCTGCTAATGTACTTGGGAAAGCAGAGGATGATGTTTCAAGTCATTGGGCCCCATCACCCACATGGGAGACCTGGATGAGGCTCCTGGCTCCTGGCTTCAGCCTGGCCCAGCCCATATGTGGGATGAACCAGCAGATAGAAGACCTCTCTCTCTCCACCCTCCACCCCATAACTCTGTCCTTCAAATAAACAAAATAAATCTTTAAAAAATATCATTGCTCTTTCATAAGAGATGGCCTTAAATTACTTAGGAACAAATTTTTTTTTAACTTTTATTTAATGAATATAGATTTCCAAAGTACAGCTTATGGATTACAATGGCTTCCCCCCATAACGTCCCTCCCACCCACAACCCTCCCCTTATCCACTCCCTCTCCCCTTCCACTCACATCAAGATTCATTTTTGATTCTCTTTATATACAGAAGATCAGTTTAGCATACATTAAGTAAAGATTTCAACAGTTTGCTCCCACACAGAAACATAAAGTGAAAAATACTGTTTGAGTACTAGTTATAGCATTAAATCTCAATGTACAGCACACTAAGGACAAATATCCTACATGAGGAGTAAGTGCACAGTGACTCCTGTTGTTGACTTAACAAATTGACACTCTTGTTTATGGCCTCAGTAATCACCCTAGGCTCTTGTCATGAGCTGCCAAGGCTATGGAGCCCCCTGAGTTCACCGACTCTGATCATATTTAGACAAGGCCATGGTCAAAGTGGAAGTTCTCTCCTCCCTTCAGAGAAAGGTACCTCCTTCTTTGATGACCTGTTCTTTCCACTGGGATCTCACTCACGGAGATCTTTCATTTAGGCTTTTTTTTTTCCCCCAGAGTGTCTTGGCTTTCCATGCCTAAAATACTCTCAGGGGCTTTTCAGCCGGATCCGCATGCCGTAAGGGCTGATTATGAGGCCAGAGTGCTGTTTAGGACATCTGCCATTCTATGGGTCTGCTGTGTATCTCACTTCCCATGTTGGATCATTCTCTCCCTTTTTGATTCTATCAGCTAGTATTTGCAGACACTAGTCTTGTTTATGTGATCCCTTTGGCTCTTAGTCCTATCATTATGATCATTTGTGAACAGAAATTGATCACTGGGACTAGTGAGATGGCATTGGTACATGCCACCTCGATGGGATTGAATTGGAATCCCCTGGTATGTTTTTAACTCTACCATTTGAGGTAAGTCAGCTTGAGCATGTCCTGAATTGCACATATCTTCCCTCTCTTATTCCCACTCTTATATTTAACAGCAATCACTTTTCAGTTAAATTTCAGCACTTAAGAAGAATTGTGTATTGATTACAGTATTCAACCAAAAGTATTAAGTAGAACAAACAAAAAAAATACTAAGAGGGATAACATATTAAGTTGTTCATCAACAGTCAGGGCAAGGGCTGATCAAGTCACCGTTTCTCATAGTGTTCCTTTCACTTTAACAGGTTTCCTTTTTGGTGCTCAGTTAGTTGTCACCTATCAGGGAGAACAAGTGGTATTTGTCCCTTTGGGATTGGCTTATTTCACTCAGCATAATGTTTTCCAAATTCCTAACATGGATCACTTCTCAGTTAAAATTTAAACACCTAAGAATAATTGTGTGTTAATTACAGAGTTCAACCAATGGTACTAGAACAAAAAAAAATACTAAAATGGATAAAGTATTACATTGTACATCAACCGTCAGGACAAGAGCTGATCAAATTTATTTTTTGCATGTTTGTTTTCCAGCTTTGCTAGGTGGGCCCAGAATAGCTTTCAGTGTGATTTCTTTCTTTCTTTTTTCTTTCTTTCTTTCTTTTTTTTTTTTTTTTGACAGGCATAGTGGACAGTGAGAGAATGAGACAGAGAGAAAGATCTTCCTTTGCGTTGGTTCACCCTCCAGTGGCCGCCGCAACCGGCATGCTGCGGCCGGCGCACCGCGCTGATCTGATGGCAGGAGCCAGGTACTTATCCTGGTCTCCCATGGGGTGCAGGGCCCAAGCACTTGGGCCATCCTCCACTGTACTCCCTGGCCACAGCAGAGAGCTGGCCTGGAAGAGGGGCAACTGGGACAGAATCCGGCACCCCGACCAGGACTAGAACCCGGTGTGCCAGCGCAGCAAGGCGGAGGATTAGCCTAGTGAGCTGCAGCACCGGCCTTAGTGTGATTTCTATTTGCCTCTGCAAGAGTGACAATGCCGTCATGAGAATCATCCCTGGAGCTCCCTCCAGGAGGGAGGTTTTTCCACTCCGGCTGGTGTAATTATTGGTAACTGCTCCACGCAATCCCTCCTGTGCTTTTTCTTCGTCTCATGTAGTTTTCTACATGCAGTGGGTGGTACTAAGCAGGAGATTCTTTACTTAGGGATATTTCTAAGTCTTTTCCTGCATTTCACCCTGTGAAGCGTCCCAGTGCACCAAGCTGAATAATCTTGGGACTCTTGCTTTTTCCTTGCCCTTTTCTTCGGTGTATTGTCCAAGATCTGAAAAAACACTATTTCATGGATTTTGCCCATTTTAAAATTTTTAAGTGGGAAGTTCAAGCCAGTTCCTCTTACTTTGTTGTGACCAAAGTGAAAGTCTTAAATTTGACTTTGTATGTTCATTCAACACATATTTATTGAGTGACTACTATGTGCCAGGCACTGCTTAACATGCAGGGTATGCACCAGTGAACAAGAGCATATAATATCCCAAAGAGTTTAGAACATAGAAAATCAAGTACTAAACAAAATAAACAAATGAATAAATTACTGAAGTGTCAGGTGGAATTTTGTGCTAAGAAGCCAATTAAGGCAAGAAAGGTAAACAAAGAGTGTTGACAGGGAGAAAGGATTGTAATTTAAAATAAAGTGTACATGCAAGATGCCACAGAAAAGAAATCAAGATCTGGGTTGGCAGGGGATGAGCAAGTCATGGAGATATTTGGGGAAAATGCTCCAAACTGGAGGATCAGCTAGTGTGGAAGCCCTGAGGCAGGAGCAAGCCTGGGGTGTTTAGGAAAATACAAAGAGGCCAGTGGGAACGGAATGGAGTGGAACAAGAAGAACTGATGATTGTGGCTGGGAGTGGGAGTGAGCCATTCCTGTAAAATCTTGAATCCCATTATAGGTATTTTGGTTTATATTATGAATTATACAGGGTGGTGCAAAGCCCCCTTAGCCACTGTCTTGAGAAGAGAATGTGACAGTACAAGGGTGGATATTGGGAGGTCTTTGAAATAATCCAGGCAAGAAATGGTGAGTAGAGTCAAAGCAGTGAGGTTTGAGGCATAGTATCTGATGTTAGAGTTGACACAATTTGTAATTATTAGGTTTTACAGTCAAGCCATCCTCCCTCCCTCTCCTCAATTAGGACTCAATATTACCTTGTAATACCACAATTAGAAGAATTAGAAGGTCAAACGCTTCATGCTGTTTTCTGGGCTAGGCTGAAACCCTGGGGGAGAATCTAAGGCTTACTTGAGAGACAGTGACAGAAGCAGATTTTAACTTGTTTCTCCCAGCAGCGTAAATCTGCCATTGGCCTCAATTTCATTACACGTAGATTCTAACAAGTCTGTTTTGTCGTGCTTTTGACTACTAGGAACAGGAGGAGGACCATGTTTTTAATCAATGTGCAAATGAAGAGGAGCTTACATTTTCTTCAAAATCTGACCTTGAGTATTCCTTGTAACTACCTAGGTGGTAGTTTTAAACTGTCAACAAAGCAGGCTCTGAAAAGTTATCTGTGTAATTAAACATTCAGGAGAATTTCTGTTTTTTTTTTTTTTTTTTTTTTAAGGCTAAACTATATTTGGGAATATTTGGTTGAGGTTTCAAAATAATTAGTACATTGACTCTGGTTTTGCTAAATCAAATATGACTTGGTTTAACAGCATCTGTAAAGA
This sequence comes from Oryctolagus cuniculus, assembly GCF_051225735.1. Classification (NCBI taxonomy): domain Eukaryota; kingdom Metazoa; phylum Chordata; class Mammalia; order Lagomorpha; family Leporidae; genus Oryctolagus; species Oryctolagus cuniculus. The sequence goes on along the minus strand of NC_142875.1, from coordinate 15,578,765 downwards.
CTTTGTTCACTGGGGTCAGCACTGTGGCGTAGCGGGTAAAGCCACTGCCTGCAGTGCTGGCATCCATATGGGCACCGCTTTGCGTCCTGGCTGCTCCACTTCCAATCCAGCTCTCTGCTACGGACTGGGAAAGCAGTAGAAGATGACCCAAGACCTTGGGCCCCTGCACCCTTATAGGAGACCGGGAAGAACCTCCTGGCTCCTGGCTTTGGATCAGCACAGCTCTGGCCATTGCGGGCCAATTGGGGAGTGAACCAGCAGATGGAAGACCTCTCCCTCTCTCTCTCTCTCTCTCTGCCTCTCCTCTCTCTGTGTAAAATAAATAAATCTTTTAAAAAGAAGACTTTATCCACTCTTGTCATTCATTCATATTTATTGGAGAGTTAGTATGTTCCAGGCCCTGTGCTGGGTAGTTAGGAATACACTATTTCTTTCCCATATACATTAATATCTATGAAGAACAAAATGTGTAATGGGATAAATTAGGAAACTGGCAGGAATCTGCTGGTATGCAAATTTTAGGAGGGATTTTTATGCCAGTTTTGGGAAGGTGCGTCTCCCAGTTGCACGATTGGTGTGCAGGGATAAGGGGATGGAGAATGAAAGTGTGCAGTGATGTGGATAAAAGTCACAGAATGGGAGAGATCAAGCTGCGTCGGGGACCTGCAAGTACTTCAAATGTTTAGAGCTCTTCACAAGAATATCAAACAATGATACATAGGGGCCAAGCACACGGACGGTTGTGAAAGAACACACCAAGGAGCTTGCAATGCAATGGCATAGTGGCAGGAATCATTGAAAAAACTTATTTTAGCAGACGAGTGCCTTTCCTCTAAGAAAGAGCACTCTAACTGCTGGGTGGTGATGTGGTGGTGGCCATGTGAATGATAAGGAGCCCTGTTAGTGGCCTGCTGTACCAGGCCGTGGGAGTCAGATAGATAGCCGGAGATCTCCTTCCAGAAGTAGAACTGTGGAATTATAAAGGGTCATCAGATCACAAACCAGAATCAAAAGGGCAGATGTGACTGGACTTGGCTATGGGAAAGGGAAAGACATGGAAGGACCCAAGTCTCTGGCTGAGTTGGGGGTGAATAGCAGAGCTATTGACTGAGATGTTGGGAGTAGAGAAATCAACCTGGATGGACTGTGATGAATTCTGTTCAGAACCAGTTGAGCTTAAGCTGTCTGTGAATACTTAGCTGATTATGTCCACTGATTTTCCAGGGGCTCGGGACACTCATCCTAGCTCACAGATGATTGCTGGAGCTTTGGCAAGAGCAGGGATCAGAGAAAGAACAGGTCTGGAGGGATGAGGCTGGGCCTGTGTGAAATGCTGACTTTTTAGGGACTGAGAAAGGAAAAGGGGGCAGTGAAAGAATACACAATGTAGCAGCCAGGGAGGTAGAAGGAAAACCGAGATGATGCCATGGCAGGGAGAAGGTGGATGTGCAGAATCTGAAGCAGGTAGGGGCTTCCAGAAGTCGGAAGAAGGCAGCAGTGTTAAACTGTGTGGAAGACTCAGGTGAGACAGAGCCTTAGACAAAGCATTGCTTTGGCTAAAAGGAAGACACCCATTGTTCTTACAAGCATGGTTCCAGAGTAGTGAGGAAGGAGGGAGGAGGCAAGTCGTGGTGAGTGAGGTACAGAGGAGAGCGGCCAGTGGGGATGGCTGATGCAGGCTTTGAGGAAAAGCAGAGTGAGACAAAGTGGGACCTGAGGCTTCATCTTGAGGAAGCTTTGGTTGTTTGCAGTTATTTCTGGATGAGACGGAGGTGACCTTATTCACGCTGATTAGAAAGAGTGAGTGTGGAGAAAGCAAAGCCTCCATTATAGAGAAGTGATGTCTCTTAGGGCAATGTTTCCAAAGAGGCAGGAATGTTGAACTCTAAAATACCTAAGGAAGGAGTAGACACACCTAAGATGGAAAGTCATTCTGAGAAGATCAGACACAGGGTAAGGACGGAATCTGTTATGGACTGAATTTCATCCCAAGTATTTATGTGCTGGAACCTCACTCCCTAGTATCTGAGAATGTGTCCTTATTTACAAATAAGGTCCCTGCAGATGTGGTAAGTTAAGATGAGGCCATACTGGAGTAGGGTGGGCTCCTAGACCAATATGTTCTGTGTCTTTATGCAAAGGGGAACTTTAAACGTGATCATGCACACACAGGAAGACACCACAGGATGTCCACAGAGATGAGGATGATGTGGCTGAAGACGGGGAATACCAAAGATTGCCAGCAAACGCTCCGACTCTGGAAGAGAGAGAGAGAGCAAAACTTTCACAAGCACCTCCCAAAGGAGTCAACTATTTCATTGCTTTATGTATTTGCAGGGCAGAGACAGAGACACACACACATAGAAAAAGAGACTGTGACAGACAGATGAAGAGATCTTCCATTTGCTGCTTCATTCCCCAAATGACTGCTGCAGCTGGGGTTAGGCCAGGACAAAATCGTGAGCCTGGATGTCCCTGTGGGTGTCAGGGACCCATACTTGAGACATCACCTTTTTCCTTCCAGCATGCACAGTAGCAGTAGCATAGACTCAGGTACAGCCAGGACTCAAACTCATGTACTCTAATATAAGAAGCAGGTGCGCTAAGCAGCTTCTTAATAGCTGTGCCAAATGCCTGCTCTGGTACCAACTCTAGAGCTCATACTTTTGACCTGGATCAATTTGAGATAATAAGGTTCTGTTGTATACAGTACAGTAGTCTACCACTTATTTGGAAGGAAGCATCTTAAGACCCCAGTGAAGGTCTGAAACTGCAAAGAATGCTGAACCCTTTATACAAGCACTGGGACTCTGTCTGATAACAGAGGAGGTTACTAAGTGAGTTATGGGCAGGTAATATGCATGGCTTGGATACACTAGACAAGGGGATGATTCATGTTCTGGGCAGGACAGAGTGGACCAGTGCAATATTTCACCACTTTTCTCTTAATGGCATACAATTTAAAACTCCTGAATTCCTGATTTCTGAAATTTTGATATTTTCAAACTACAGTTGACCAAGAACAACTGAAACTGCAAAAATTGAAACTTTGGTTAAGAGTGGGGGCAGGGGGCATTGTATTTTACTGCATTAGCCCTAGCAAAAATAAGACTGTACCAATGAGAGTGAGTTTACACATTGATGGACAAGAAGTCAGAGGAGTTCTGGCCCGATCATTGCTACTCAGCGTCCAGTGTCATCTTTGTGGAGTGGCTGGAGAAGGTGGCCTGGGGTGCTTGGAGATAAGTGGAGAAAGCTTGAAATCATCATTCTAAACAGTGTCAGACAGCAGCCTGGAAGACAGTGAGAGATTCTTGGGCAGGGATGTGGCCCCAGTTGAGTTTGGATCTGAGTCCTTTATGGAGTATGGGGTGTGTGTGTGTGTGTGTGTGTGTGTGATCACTTTGTTTTTCCTTTTAAAGAGTCCTTCCAGTGGCACCCCACAGCCCAGTGTGATTATTTTGGAAATATATTTTCCACTACTGAAGTCAAAGCCAATGAAGTCTTCCTGCCCTGCCTGCTTTTTCCTAGACCCTAGTTCTTAGCCAAGATACAAAATTCCAAAACGATTTTATTCATAGGAAAGGTCATTAAAATTATTCAGCAGGCTCTTTGCCAATGCGCCTCTCTCCTTCTTCCACCCCCACCAGCTAATCCCTGGGGTTTAGCTTATAAAATCCATGACTAAATAATGTTTTTGTCTTTCATCATCAGCTTTCTCATAGATTTGGTAGCTTTAAGCTGTACTCGGGAGCTGAAATGTCTCCTCAAGGCATTTTTCTTCACCTTTAATCCCAAGGATGTCTTAAGAGTCTTATTTTTTCCCACCATGAATATGAATCAAGTCTCAGCAGGGTCCGTAACTAACAGGTCCTAAAAAAGCACGGTGGCATTGCTGATGGGGGAACCTTTCCACTGAAATCTTGCAAGAGTACGTTCTTTGTCACATGAAGCATCAATTTCTCAAGGTAGAATATAGCAAAGTTATGTGAAATACAACAGAGAGAATGGAATGCTGATGTTCGTGAAATTCATGTTGGTCACACTGCTAAGGAAGCCAGTTTTATTTTATAGCCTGTCCTCTGAGTAAGCAGCAAAGTTCAAAGCCTTGCCCCAAAGAGGATGAAATTCTCAGAGCTATCACGAGACCTGCAAGTGCTGGACAGTATGCATGAGAGAAAGGGAGGCCAGCAAAGACTGGGGCCCAGGACATCTTCAGGAGGAAACCGGGCAGGAGTATTGCAGCAGCAGTGGTTATGATTTGTGTTGGACCCCAGTTGTCACATGGGAGATCTGTGACAGTGTCCCTAAGAGCAGTCTTCTCCCCCTACAGAAGAAGGCAACAATGCAGGCCCCCAAGTCTCCAATGGCTCATTAAGGAGGAAGCCATTCAATTAGAAGGTGCTTATTAATAGATGTGGAGTCCAACTAACTCTATCCAGTGGCAGCAGGTCTAAGCCTGGGACAGGATTTATTCACAACTGCCACATGTAAAGTGCTTTCTTTAAGAGGAGAGGGGTGAGGGCAGGTGTTGTGGCTTAGCAGGGTAAAGCAGCCACCTGCAGTGCTGGCATCCCATGTGGGTGCCTGTTCAAGTCCCGGCTGCTCCACTTCCGATCCAGCTCTCTGCTATGGCCTGAGAAAGCAGTAGAAGATGTCCCGAGTCCTTGGGTCCCTGCACCAGCATGGGAGACCCTGAGGAAGCTCCTGGGCCCTGGCCTCAGATTGGCACAACTCCGGCTATTGTGAACCATCAGATGGAAGACCTCTATCTTCCTGCCTCTGCCTCTCTGTAACTCTTCCTTTCAAGTAAATAAATAAATCTTAAAAAAAAAAGAGGAGAGAGTGCACCTGGCTTTCTTTTGCTCATTCTTCATCAATCACCCTGTGTTTGGATGTATACCCAGTGAACTCAGATCATTCCCCTCTCCCCTTGTTCATATCACTCTCCAAACTCCAGTTTGGTGGTAATGATAAGATCTCAAAGGCACACATGGAACCACAGAAGAATGAAAGTGCAAAGCATCCAAGAGACAACCCGGTCCTTCCTCTCATCCCACCCCCTCCTCCATATACCCTCTCATCACCACTATCCCCAGTGTTACTTTTCAGAAAAGAAATTCAAAACTGAAGCTGGGGATTTACATAACTTGACTGCATGGCTTATTCCTAGCAAAGCTAACATTAAACCTTGATACTTTGATTCCACATCCAAAGATCTTCCTATTGCCCAATGGAAAAGAGTGCAGAGCCTTGAGATTGATGGGAAATACTCACTGGAATACACATAGTCAACTCTTTCGTTAGGAAATAGCTCCAATCTCCATTTTTCTTACAAAATGGTCTTTTCTGTTCTAGTCAATTTCTGCATTTAAGATGGATTTCATTTCATCCATACTTCACAATTTATTTCAGAACATCATAATTTATTTCAAAACTTCATAATTTTTTCAAAACCTTCCACTACATTGAGTTTAATCCTTAGCAATAATAATAATGATGATGATAAAAGAAAAAGATAAAAACACCTGTAAGAAAGAGAAGTTTGGTATTACTTGGCATTATTAGCTTCATTTGAGAAACAAAGACAATGAAGGTAGGAGAAGAGTTTGAGACCTAAATTCACGGGTTTATACTTATAGGAACTGAAACCAGATCCCACACTCACTGACTTCTAGCCCAGTATTTTCCTACTATCAACAGGCAATCATTAAACTCTCACTATATATCAGCTCTTACACCAGATCCTGGTCATTGAAGAGCTAACTAGAAGACGTCAGCTTTCAAGGATTTGAGAACCCAGTAAACAAGTGTGTTATGTTTGGTCAAAAGCAAATTATTAACTCACGTCCACTAAAGAAGTCACCTGGCAACTCTGAGTCTCACTTTCCTCACCTGCAGTCACAATTTCTTTGTAGGATCCCTGAGAATACATGCAATGATACAAAACCATTTCCTTTCAATTCATGCAATCCTATAAAGAAACCCTGAGAACAGAAGCAAGCTACCGTCCTTTGGGGGTTGTGAGGGGAGGCTTCCAGGCAAAATTACTCTGAGAAAACAAACATGTGTTTCAGTGAACTTAGAAGAACCAACTTCCCACTGATTCACACAATGCCCTCTGAGCCCCTGTACTCTTTGGGGGGAGGGACCAGAGCCTGCAGGGAGCTCTGCACAGTGTGACAGATCTGGGAGAGATCTATTCTGACATGAAATTTGCTCACGTGCTGAATGAATAAGAACACATCGCTTACGTTCTCTGATACTGGCCCCTGAGGGGCAGAAAAGTATAATTATCCCGATAAATAACATGGCATTAAAAGTCAATAATGGGATGGCACCTTCCTGGCAGCTAGATTGTAATCGCACGAATTCAGGCCTTGAGTTTGCCAAGGTGCTTGTTACTGCAGGGTTACTGTGGGCTTATTATATTCTTTTGGCCTTGTACATGACTGTCTCTGCAGCTGAGTTCATTAGGTAAACAGCTGGTGTAATTGATAGTGTGAACACCACTTCATTTCCTGCTGTTCTAAGAGAATATGCTCCAAGGCAGAAGAAAATGACCGGTTCTGCCACTGTGAGTTCTGGCCAGTTTTCCCCAAGGAGCATACTTTAGGCTGAGTACAAATTGTCTTTTTTCTTTAAAAGAGAAGAACATGGGAGGGTCTCTCTCTCTCTCTCTCTCTCTCTCTCTCTCTCTGGCAGGAGTTCTGGAGTTCCAAGGTCAGATCTCACTCAGCTCAGAAAACTTTTACCCAGACCTGCCCAGACCACTGGAAACCCTTTTCAAGGCCAGAAGACATGAGTGGGTCAACAAAGAAGGATGAGCCCTTCAATTGCTGCTAACACCAAGCCCAAGATTTCTCAATGTGGAGGAAGATGCATCCTGATTTTATACTCGAAGCACATTCAGTTGAGTGGATTTTTTTTTTAAGAAGAAGAAAGGGCTGTAAAATGGAATGGGAAGAAATCCTTTACCTTATAAATTACTGTGTAAATGTGAAGAAATTGCAGCAAAAATCCCAAAAGCTGAAGAAAATTATTCTACAGTATATCCAAATAATTATGGTAAAATAATAGTCAAAATTTGAATAATCAGAATAATAAGACATGTCTTGTACTTGCAAAATCAAACTAGACTAATATGCCACCGTTATTAAACATGGTATTTCTGGGATCAGAATATACACACACATTAGCAGAAAGAATGATTGAAATGAAAAGAGACCCAATTTCACATGGGAAGTACAAGGGATGTGGTATTGTTCCAAAACCAGCAATGAGTACCAACTCTTGGCTTCTTGGCTATGAGGGTTGGAGGGGTACCAGCTTGACGTGGGTAATTCGTATTGGTGGGTAACTACTATCTGTTACTAATTGTTTCACAACGCAGAGTGCCAGAGGAGACATCAATATTTCTGTTTTTTTCTTCCATTTTTTTCCCCTTCAGTAGGGAGTAGGAGGCATTTTTTAGAATGATACTAAAGGCAAATTACATAAATGGAAAGAATTTTTGGTCTACAAAAAAAATTGGAAATGTGCATTTTGAATTTAACTTAAAAATAATGTCAAAGTATGTATGAAACTCGAGAAAATATTTATGACATATGTTATAAAGATTAAAAACCTTACTATATGGGCCGGCGCTGTGGCATAGCAGGTTAAAACCCTGGCCTGAAGTGCCGGCATCCCATATGGGCACCGGTTCTAGTCCTGGCTGCTCCTCTTCCAATCCAGCTCTCTACTATGGCCTGGAAAAGCAGTAGAAGATGGCCCAAGTCCCTGGGCCCATGCACTTGCATGGGAGACCTGGAAGAAGCTCCTGGATCCTGACTTCGGATTGGTGCAGCTCCGGCCATTGTGGCCATCTGGGGGGTGAACCAGTGGATGGAAGTCCTCTCTCTCTGTCTCTACTTCTATATGTAACTCTGTCTTTCAGATAAATAAAACAAATCTTTTAAAAAAAACCCTACTATGGAGGGTGCACACTGATAGTCCAGGAAAAGATAGCTTAATAAAAATGGAGTTACTGTAGCCTCAGGAAAAGGTTCAGGAAAAAATTGCAGAGGAAACTCTTCCAGATCTAGTGGATGTGACACGGAGGACCTACGGGGAGAGCAAGGTTGCCCACCACGTGGAAGCCCAGCCGCAGAGTCTGCATGCCAGCGCTGGAAGGGGAGGTGAGACAAAAACCTCGGTAACCTGAGACATTGGTGGGGAAAGGCAGAAAGAGCCTAGAGGGAACGAGGCCTGAAGCCCCACTGGGGAAAGTTCACCAGGCTGACTGGAGGAGAGAAAAAAAATGAATAAATAAGGGGAACCGGCATGGACACTAGCCTCTCTCTCCACTCACCTTACAAAGCCAAGCAAGACAAAGAGCAGGTGCCATTTTACGTATGTAAAGGGCGCCCACCATTAGCCAAGCAGAAAAACCTGACTCTGGTGGGGAGAAATAACAGGAGGTTAGGACCTAGTGAAAGTGTGGAGCTAACAAACTGAGACTGTGAAAATCTGAGAGGGGGGCAAGAGAAATCACCGAGTATACAAACTTGGTAACCTTGGCAACCTGGTGAGAGACTGCGGAGAAATTGGAGACCACACTGAGGGCTGCATAAACATTGTGTGGTCCCAGGGGTAAAGAAGACGAACACCCACAGGGGCCAGATTTCATATATCAACTACCCTCAGTTCCACTCAGCTGTGTGGAATTACTTCCCAACTGAGTCAAAAAAAAAAAAAAAAAGAGAGAGAGAGATAGAGCAAGCGAGCGAGAGAACAATCTGGGTGAGTAACCTTTGGCACACCCTTAACCCTGAAGAACCAAACAGAGCTCTCTGGCCACACCCATCACAGCCTCTAAGGATCCATCAAAAGCACAGTCCACTTAATCTAGAGTCACAGTATAATGAGAAAAAACACCACAGCGAAGAAACCAAAGAATATCTCCACAATGTCAAACAAACGCAGAAACTGAGGTAATAAGAACAAGGAAGTAACTATGATGCCCCCAAATGAAAAAGACACCCCAATTCAAGATTATGAAGATGATGAGATAGAAGAAATGCAAAAAGCAGATCTCAAAAAATTTATAAGAACATTAAGAAGTTCTCAAAAACAAATTCTTGAACTACAGAAATCCTTAATGGACAAGATAGAAAATCTCTCTTGCAAAAATGAAATATTAAGGAGGAATCAAAATGAAATGAAACAACTAGTAGAACAGGAAACTGTGATAGTGATGAGAAATCATAATGAAATGAAGAATTCAATAGATCAAATGAAAAACACATTAGAGAGCCTTAAAAACAGAATGGGTGAAGCAGAAGAGAAAATATTGGACTTAGAAGACAGAGAACAGGAAAGGATACAGTCAAACCAAAGAAAAGAAGAGGAAATTAGAAATCTAAAAAATATTGTTGGGAATCTAGAGGATACTATTAAAAAACCCAACATTCTGGTTCTAGGAGTTCCTGAAGGTGTGGAGAGGGAGAAAGGATTAGAATGCCTTTTTAGTGAGATAATAGCAGAAAATTTCCCAGGTTTGGAGAAGGACAGAGACATCCTAGTACAGGAAGCTCATAGAACCCCTAATAAACATGACCAAAAGAGATCCTCACCACGACACATTGTAATCAAACTCACCACAGTGAAACATAAAGAAAAGATCCTAAAATGTGCAAGAGAGAAATGTCAAATTACTCTCAGAGGATCTCCAATCAGACTCACAGCTGATTTCTCATCAGAAACCCTACAAGCTAGGAGGGAATGGCGAGATATAGCCCAGATACTAAGAGAGAAAAACTGCCAGCCCAGAATATTATATCCTGCAAAGCTCTCATTTGTGAATGAAGGTGAAATAAAGACCTTTCACAGCAAACAGAAATTGAAAGAATTTGTTGCCACTCGTCCAGCCCTGCAAAAGATGCTTAAAGAAGCATTACACACAGAAACACAGAAACATGGTCATCAATATGAAAGAAGTTAAAGGAAGGAAACCTCACAGCAAAAGATTACAGGAAGTTCAAAACATATATTAGAAAATATCTTTGGCAAATGGCAGGGCAAAGTTACTACTTATCAATAGTCATATTGAACATTAATGGCCTGAACTGTCCAGTTAAAAGACACCGATTGGCTGATTGGGTTAAGGAACAAAACCCATTTATTTGCTGCTTACAAGAAACACACCTTTCCAACAAAGATGCATACAGACTGAAAGTGAAAGCCTGGAAAAAGATATACCATGCCCACAGAAATGAAAAAAGAGCGGGCGTAGCCATCTTAATATCGGACAACATAAACTTTACTGCAAAAACTGTTAAGAGAGACAAAAAGGGGCACTATATAACGATTAAAGGATCAATTCAACAGGAAGATATAATGATTATCAATGTATATGCACCTAATTTCAGGGCACCGGTTTATTTAAAAGATTTATTAAGGGACTTAAAGGGAGACTTAGACCCCAATACAATAGTACTGGGGGACTTCAATACTCCATTCTAAGAAATAGATCAACAGGACAGAAGATCAAGAAGGAGACAGTAGATTTAAATGACACTATAGCCCAAATGGATCTAACAGATATCTACAGAACTTTTTATCCTACACAGAAAGCATTTACATTCTTCTCAGCAGTACATGGAACTTTCTTGGGGATTGACCACATACTAGGCCATAAAGCAAGTCTCAGAAAATTCAAAAGAATTAGAATCATATGATGCAGATTCTCAGACCATAAAGGAATGAAGGTGGAAATTAGCAACTCAGGAATCCCTAGAGCATATAGAGACCGAACAACATGCTCCTGAATGAACAATGGGTCATAGAAGAAATTAAAAGAGAAATCAAAAATTTTCTGGAAGTAAATGAGGATAACAGCACAACATACCAAAACTTGTGGGATACAGCAAAAGCAGTGTTAAGAGGAAAGTTTATATCAATAGGTGCCTACATCAAGAAATTGGAAAGGCACCAAATAGATGAGCTTTCAATTCATCTCAAGGATCTAGAAAATCTACAGCAAACCAGACCCAAATCTAGTAGGAGAAGAGCAATAATTAAAATCAGAGAAGAAATCAACAGGATTGAATCCAAAAAAACACATTACAAAAAATCAGCCAAACAAGGAGCTGGTTTTTTGAAAAAATAAACAAAATTGACACCCCATTGGCCCAACTGACTAAAAAAAGAAGAGAAAAGACCCAAATCAATAAAATCAGAGATGAAAAAGGAAATGTAACAACAGACACCACAGAAATAAAAAGAATCATCAGAAATTACTACAAGGACTTGTATGCCAGCAAACAGGGAAACCTATCAGAAATGGATAGATTCCTAGACACATGCAACCTACCTAAATTGAACCAGGAAGACATAGAAAACCTAAACAGACCCATAACTGAGACAGAAATTGAAACAGTAATAAAGGCCCTCCCAACAAAGAAAAGCCCAGGACCAGACAGATTCACTGCTGAATTCTACCAGACATTTAAAAAAGAATTAACTCTAATTCTTCTCAAACTATTCAGAACAATCGAAAAAGAGGGAGTCCTCCCAAATTCTTTCTATGAAGCCAGCATCACCTTAATTCCTAAGCCGGAAAAAGATGCAGCATTGAAAGAGAATTACAGACCAATATCCCTGATGAATATAGACGCAAAAATCCTCAATAAAATTCTGGCCAATAGAATGCAACAACACATCAAAAAGATCATCCACCCAGACCAAGTGGGATTTATCCCTGGTATGCAGGGATGGTTCAATGTGCGCAAAACAATCAATGTGATACACCACATTAACAGACTGCAGAAGAAAAACCATATGATTATCTCAATAGATGCCGAGAAAGCATTTGATAAAATACAACACTCTTTCATGATGAAAACTCTAAGCAAACTGGGTTTGGAAGGAACATTCCTCAATACAATCAAAGCAATCTATGAAAAACCCACAGCCAACATCCTATTGAATGGGGAAAAGTTGGAAGCATTTCCACTGAGATCTGGGACCAGACAGGGATGCCCACTCTCCACTGCTATTCAATATAGTTCTGGAAGTTTTAGCCAGAGCTATTAGGCAAGAAAAAGAAATTAAAGGAATACAAATTGGGAAGGAAGAACTCAAACTACCCCTCTTTGCAGATGATATGATTCTTTATTTAGGTGACCCAAAGAACTCTACTAAGAGACTATTGGAACTCATAGAAGAGTTTGGCAAAGTAGCAGGATACAAAATCAATGCACAAAAATCAACAGCCTTTGTATACACAGGCAATGCCATGGCTGAGGAAGAACTTCTAAGATCAATCCCATTCACAATAGCTACAAAAACAATCAAATACCTTGGAATAAATTTAACCAAGGAAGTTGAAGATCTCTATGATGAAAATTACAAAACCTTGAAGAAAGAAATAGAAGAGGATATCAAGAAATGGAAAAATCTTCCATGCTCATGGATTGGAAGAATCAATATCATCAAAATGTCCATTCTCCCAAAAGCAATTTATACATTCAATGTAATACCAATCAAGATACTGAAGAACTTCTTCTCAGATCTGGAAAAAATGATGCTAAAATTCATATAGAGACACAGGAGACCTCAAATAGCTAAAGCAATCTTGTACAGCAAAAACAAAGCCGGAGGCATCACAATACCAGATTTCAGGACATACTCCAGGGCAGTTGTTATCAAAACAGCATGGTACTGGTACAGAAACAGATGGATAGACCAATGGAACAGAATTGAAACACCAGAAATCAACCCAAACATCTACAGCCAACTTATATTTGATCAAGGATCCAAAACCAATTCCTGGAGTAAGGACAGTCTATTCAATAAATGGTGCTGGGAAAATTGGATTTCCACATGCAGAATCATGAAGCAAGACCCCTACCTTTCACCTTACACAAAAATACACTCAACGTGGATTAAAGACTTAAATCTATGATCCGACACCACCAAATTATTAGAGAGCATTGGAGAAACCCTGCAAGATATAGGTACTAGCAGAGACTTCTTGGAAAAGACCCCGGAAACACAGGCAGTCAAAGCCAAAATTAACATTTGGGATTGCATCAAATTGAGAAGTTTCTGTACTTCAAAAGAAACCGTCAGGAAAGTGAAGAGGCAACTGACAGCATGGGAAAAAATATTTGCAAACTACGCAACAGATAAAGGGTTAATAACCAGAATCTACAAAGAAATCAAGAAACTCCACAACATCAAAAGAAACAACCCACTTAAGAGATGGGCCAAGGACCTCAATAGACATTTTTCAAAAGAGGAAATCCAAAGGGCCAACAGACACATGAAAAAATGTTCAAGATCACTAGCAATCAGGGAAATACAAATCAAAACCATAATGAGGTTTGACATCACCCCAGTCAGAATGGCTCACATTCAGAAATCTACCAACAATAGATGCTGGAGAGGATGTGGGGAAAAAGGGACACTAACCCACTGTTGGTGGGAATGCAAACTGGTGAAGCCACTATGGAAGTCAGTCTGGAGATTCCTCAGAAACCTGAATATAACCCTACCATTCAACCCAGCCATACCACTCCTTGGAATTTACCCAAATGAAATGAAATTGGCTAACAAACAAGCTGTCTGCACCTTAATGTTTATTGCAGCTCAATTCACAATAGCTAAGACCTGGAACCAACCCAAATGCCCATCAACAGTAGAATGGTTAAAGAAATTATGGGACATGTACTCTATAGAATACTATACAGCAGTCAAAAACAATGAAACCCGGTTATTTGCAACAAGATGGGGGAATCTGTAAAACATCATGCTGAGTGAATTAAGTCAGTTCCAAAGGGACAAATATCACATGTTCTCCCTGATTGGCGACAACTAACTGAGCACCAAAGGGGAAACCTGTTGATGTGAAATGGACACTATGAGAAACAGTGACTTGATCAGCTCTTGTCTTGACTTTTGATGTAAAATGTAATACTTTTAGTATTTTTTTTTGTTCTAGTACTATTGGTTGAACTCTGTAATTAACACACAATCATTCTTAGGTGTTTAAATTTTAACTGAAAGGTAATCCCTGTTAAATATAAGAGTGGGAATAAGAGAGGGAGGAGATGTACAATTTGGGGCATGCTCAATCAGACTTGACCCAAATGGTGGAGTTAGAAACGTGCCAGGGGATTCCAATACAATCCCATCAAGGAGGCATGTACCAATGCCATCTCACTAGTCCAAGTGATCAACTTCAGTTCACAATTGATCACACTGATAGGTCTAAGAGTCAAAGGGATCACACAAACAAGACTAGTGTCTGCTAATAGCTGACAGAATCAAAAAGGGAGAGAATGATCCAACATGGGTAGCGAGATACACAGCAGACTCATAGAATGGCAGATGTCCTAAACAGCACTCTGGCCTCAGAATCAGCCCTTAAGGCATTCAGATCTGTTTGAAGAGCCCATGAGAGTATTTTAGGCATGGAAAGCCAAGACACTATGGAAAAAAAAAAAAGAAAACCCTAAATGAAAGGTCTCTGCAAGTGAGATCCCAGTGGAAAGAACGGGGTCATCAAAGAAGGAGGTACCTTTCTCTGAAGGGAGGAGAGAACTTCCACTTTGACTATGACCCTGTCTGATTAAGATCGAAGTCGGCAAATCCAAAAGGCTTCCATAGCCTTGGAAACTCATGACTAGAGCCTAGGGAGATTACTGATGCCTTAAACAAGAGTGTCAAATTGTTAAGTCAACAACAGGAGTCACTGTGTACTTACTTCTCATGTGGGATCTGTCCTTAATGTGTTGTCCAATGTGAAGTAATGCTATAACTAGTACTGAAACAGTATTTTACACTTTGTGTTTCTGTGTGGGTGCAAACTGATGAAATCTTTACTTAATATATACTGAATCGATCTTCTGTATGTAAAGAAAATTGAAAATGAATCTTGATGTGAATGGAATGGGAGAGGGCAGGGGAGATGGGAGGGGTGTGAGTGGGATGGAAATTGTGGGGGGGGAGCCAATGTAATCCATAAACTGTACTTTGGAAATTTATATTTACTAAATAAAAAAAGAAAAAACCCTACTCTGCAAAAAATCTAGTAAGATAATCAATAAGAGAAAGACTTCAACTTTTAAAATGGGCAAGTGATCAATGAAGTATTTCACACACACAAAAAAAATAGGAAAGACACAAATATTTTCATGAACAAATACTTTAACTTCCTAGAGGATTACACAAGAATACAATATTTTTTTGCTTATTAAATTGACGAGTATAAAACAAAGTTTTAATAATTGTTGTCATGTAACCAGAAGAATGCATGTCTGATAGATGGATAAAGAGATATCTTTATGGATGACAATAATTGGAAATTTGAAAAATGTTCATGCCTTTTAACCTAGCAGGTTCACCACATGGCAGTTATCCTGCGCAAGCTATTATAGATGACTACAAAGATTTCTGTGTATTCTAAATACAATGTTTTCAATTTAGAATAATAAAAAGGTGTCTCATTATACGACTACTTGGGTAGTAGAGTGTAATACAGTGGAAAATGATGTTAACTGTACAAAAGCACAGTGTAGAAGTATATTTAATGAAATGGACAATCCTTTTTTGTAAATTACTTGAATAAACTTTTCACACCTACAAAGCTACAGTGATTTTATTCTTGATAGTGAGATTACTGTGATTACTTTTCCATGCTTACCCACACTTTGTAAAATGTAAACAGTGACAATAACTTATTTAGAATGTAGAAACTGTGATGTCCTCTTATATTTTCTTTCCAGAAGCCTGGTAAAGAGAAATTCACAGTGCCTGACAGGCAATGACTGACGTGACCACCTGTTTCCTTATGGTGGTGGAGGCTTGTGCCTGCCTAGAGCTGGTCCGTAGCACTGTGGGTTGCTCCCAATTGCAGCTGCTGGACTGGACATGGGCCTGTAACTCGGTCTGGATCAGCAGCATGCAGCTGCCTTTGGCCAAATGTTGGCCATGAATAGGAAACTTAGCCCGTGAGGTCCCATAGGACTCGTCTTAGAATTCGTGCTTGATTGACCAGAAGGAACGTGTTCTCTTTTTTGTTCAGCTGAACTCCAAACTTCATGCTGTCTCCAACAGCCGTTGAAATAAATCCTTCCAAGTATAAGGCCCACAGGGAAATATATGAAGCAGAGGGATGCGAGGAGAATCAGTCCCCACAACTAAATCCCTAGATCAATTCAGCTGATGCCTCCCTGCAGCCACACAAACTAAACAATCTCTCTCCACTCCAAACCTACCAGTTAAGTGAGAAAAAGCACAAAGCAATACTTTTACCCACTTTAAGCTGATTTTGAATTGGTGTCTATGACTTTCATATGAAAGAGAACTAATCAACACAGAACTCAAAGAGTTTGGAATGATCACTCAAAAACAGATCCAGAAAACTTTTAAGTGTAGGGGTAAGAGGGTGTCCATTGTGAGATCTGAGCTGAAACACTGAACAAGCTAAGGGACCTTCAATAGGCCTCCCAGGCTGTACTACATCCACTTAACTAGTTTGAATGATAGAAATAGGGAGCACTCATCAAAAGTTAGCTGGAGAGTTCCAAAGTCCCTTGCAACACTGATTGAAAAGTATACAAATCCTCGAAATGGATGGGGTGATGGACTTGCTGAAAATCCTTAATTTGCAATGTTTCTTGTTAATCATGCATACAGCCTAGACCAGTGTTTCCAAACTTCAATGTCTCATCAGTAAGGATTCTGACAAGAAAGCAAAACTATTGTGAAAAATAATATGGTACAAGTTTATTATGGGAACTGGACCTCTCAGATCCATGGGATGAGTTGGGAAGTAGAGTTGGAAAATCAAAGGTAAGTCACTAATGAGCCTGCCTGAAGCTGTGACGTGTGCTGTCTGTTGGTGTAGAGCAGCAGGAGCTTTGAGGGAAGCCTCAGAATCCAGTGGGAAGGTGAGGGATGGTGGCGAAGAGTCTGGGCCAGCCCATTGCCTCTGTGTCTGGAGGTGGGCTAAGTGCTCCTTCCACGAAGGGCTGGCAGTGCAGGAGGAGGTGAGCATGCGGAAGGGGAGAGCTCAGTGTGTGGCTTCAGCCCGGCCCAGGCCTGCCAGTTTCAGCCTTTGGGGGAGTGAACCAGTGCATGGAAGGTCTCTTTCTCTGTCTCTCCCACTCTCTCTGTCATTCTCCCTCTCAAATAAATAAAATGAATCTTCATTTTTTAAAAATGAGCTTCAGGGCCGGCGCCGTGGCTTACTAGGCTAATCCTCCGCCTTGCGGCGCCGGCACACCGGGTTCTAGTCACCGTCGGGGCACCGGATTCTGTCCCGGTTGCCCCTCTTCCAGGCCAGCTCTCTGCTGTGGCCAGGGAGTGCAGTGGAGGATGGCCTAAGTCCTTGGGCCCTGCACCCCATGGGAGACCAGGATAAGTACCTGGCTCCTGCCATCGGATCAGCGCAGTGTGCCAGCCGCAGCGCACCGGCCGCGGCGGCCATTAGAGGGTGAACCAATGGCAAAGGAAGACCTTTCTCTCTGTGTCTCTCTCTCTCACTGTCCACTCTGCCTGTCAAAAAAAAAAAAAAAATGAGCTTCAGAGCCAGGTGGGCAGCCCTTGCCAACTTCATTTTATTTTCTTTTTTAGAATAATAAGTATCACTCAGCTCTCCTTATGAGAAAGTAGAAAATTAGTTCAGTTGTGATGAACAAAAGGGCAGTTCTCCCAGGTAATCTTTTGTTCAGTGTCACACTGGAGTAAACAATGGAGATCACTCATCTCTATTTGACACTGGATGTTTGGACTAAACTTTTGATTCAAATGGTCATTTACCACCTGGCACTTCATCAGTTCTTTGCAGGGACTCATTTCTATCTTCCTCCCTTGGTCAAGAGCAGCCAAGCCAAATGCAGAAACCTACTGTTAAGAGTGAAAGCAGATTTGTGTGTGAGCGTGTGGGTGCGTTTCATCAACTTGTCCATTTGTTCGAAACTGGCCTAGATTTTGATTTGTGGAGCCCATGACCAAGTGACAAATTGGGCCACGGAGTAAGAGATGAGTTATAGGCATAATAAGCACATGTAAATAGCATTTACATATTTAATGATCCTTTTATTCTATGGCAATTTTGCATGAAATATTCAGAAAAGAAAGTTCTCTTTACTTATGTAAAAGATTTCTCTCAAGTGCATTATTACCACTCTGGGGGAAAGTAACTGTATCATGCCATAATGTGGCCAATGAAGACATTCAAGCCTTCGTTTCTACGTCAGTCACATGGAGGTCCTCATCTCCGTCAGCCTTATGGGGTCGCCTCTTACTTTAACAGTGAAATGAACCCAGCCCTCATAGGACAAGGAAATCCCACTCCCAATTCTCCATCTCTAACCTGCCACTGGGCCAAGGCTTTTATTGCTCCTCACCTGTTTCTGCTCCTGGGTTTTATTTCAGTTTGACTCTCAGTGTCCCCCAAACCTCCCAGTTGTGGCTATTGATCTCACTTCACCCCACCATCAACCCAAACACAAAAAATGGTCCCTTTCTTGAGGTGTTTTTGCTTTTCCTTTGAAACACGGCTCATTGAGACCCACTTACATCTAGAGAGGTTTTTACTGATGAACTTGGTGATCCAGTAAGTGGGACTGACATTAGAGAGGACAGCACAGCAAAAGGCAGCAGGTAACACTAAACAGAGCATTGACTTCCTGCTCTACAGTGAGTTTCCTCCTGGAAGATTTCTGTCCCCAAGGTCCAAAGCCATCACCCTGATTCAGCCTTCCCTGCAGTGTTCCCTTTCATCTCTGTTCTCCAGCCAGCATCTCCTCCATCACCACCACTTCTCAAACATCAACACTTTACAGTGTGGGTCCCTCTGATCGTCCCTGCCTAACCAGGGCGCTCACTGGACCCAGCATGACCCACCTCGGTGTCCCTCTCTTGCTGTACACACAAAATCATTCCTTGCTCAGAAGGAAGGAATTCTGTCTCCAGCTGCTACATCAATAACAATTGGAGTTTGTGTGTGTGTGTGTGTGTGTGTGTTTGATCTTCTGAAAGGGCATCGAGCCTCCAATTTCCACCATAACTAGTGTATGAGGGTGGAGGAAAGACATACATAATTTCTGTGGGGAAACTCAATCGTTGTTCAGATCGATTCCCAAGAGAAAATGGTTTACACAATCCAACACTGTATAGGCATTATCTGTATTTTGTACACAATAAGCTCACCATGAAGTATGCCACACTCTCCATCCAAGATCTCTACCATTACAGCTCATGTCTCTCCTTAGGGAGACCCCTTTCATACTGAGTTGGAGTTACTAGCAGGTTTTCTGTGAGGGAAGGACGTGTGTGCAGCAGGGCAAGGAGCTGAGAGCACTCTTCCCACAGAACCTGGCAGGCTCCCACTATACATGACACTCTCCTGCCAGCGTCACCATTCAGAGCAGGAAAATGCGCCCTCCACGCTCAGTCTCCAGCCCGCCAGCCAACATCCATGCTTGGCAGCTCAGCGTGCTCTTCTCGTCCCCAGCGCCCCGACTAGCCAGCTCTGGGCCAATGCTGAGTCCCCAGGCCCTGGGTAGCCAGCGTCCCACTCTGACACCTTTCTCTATTCCTTGCAGACTCAGGATTCTGAGGACAAAAGGAGGATGTCTGTTATGTTCGTGGCCATTTGCCTCAAGGTGGTAGGAGAGAGTGGACAGCTCCTTGACTGGAGGTGACGTTTGGTGGCACAGACCCACAGTGTCAGGGACGCAATCTCCTATGACTGCATTTTACCCATGGCAATTCTCATTGCCTCCGTCTGCTTCTGACTCAGCGCTGACTCTGCTTTTCTGGACATTTCCTAAGAGCAGCCAATTCTGCCTCCCAAACTCCCTCATTCTAATTTAACATCCCTGGCAGGAATGCTTCAAAAATTCCTATAAATCTCTCATACAACCTCAGTTCATTTTCTTCACAATAAACTAATCTCAGAAATTCTTTGTTCTGCCTCTACACTTGACAACCCTTCTATGCTTCTATTTGTAATAATCTCTTTAATATGTGTATGCACCAATGGAGTTGCCTCCTTGTTTTGGGGGAATGCATCTCAAGTCCTGATTATATTTCAACCTAACAAACATTTGCAGTCTCATCTCACTAACGCGTTTGAAGTCCTGTGCCCTAGACGTTGACTTTAGGGGAAAAATGCACTACTTGCTTTCTTTCTGAGAGCTTGCCAGTGTTGTATGAGGTGCTTGGCATACTTCTCACCATATTTCTAAATCCTCCTCTCCAATTCCTGCCATTCTCAAGATAGTTCCTGGACTGTGTTGTGTGCAGTCTGTATCAAGTAGGCTGGTCCACTGGGTATTCTACTCCAAATCAGTCTGAAACTTTCTATTTCCAGAAAACAATCTTTTTTTCTTTTGTAAGAAATCCTGTGCCAACAGATGTTGCCTTGCGTTGGAACATTGGAGGGGTTTTCTGGTCAACTCCTGCCTTGCAGTTTAATTGGGCTGTGAGTGTTCACATTCTCTGCCATTCTCAGTTTCAGAGAATTTTCCAAGTGTCCATGTCAGGGTCAGAAGTAGGGTGAGACCAATGGTGCTTCCAGAGCAAAACTGAAGGGAACACCAAACACTGTAGTAATCAAGGGATTTCATGAATTAGATATCATTAGCGCAATATATTAAACAAACAGACGTCAACCAAAAATCCACGATCAACCTAATAACAAAGTTTTAAATAAGAACACAATGAGTTTTACTGATTTATTGCTTCAGGCTCCATCCAGCTGGATTAGGCACATAACTGCCACTGTTCTGCCTTCAATTTAAATGTTGATACTTTGTTGACAGCAACATTTCTTGGCTTTGACTTTGATTTCTTTTTATTATTGAATTAGATATTATTTATCTTGATTATTTAGTGGTTTTGGCATCCAAGATGATCCTAGGTCGTGTCTGTGGCCTTTCTTGCTCTTGGGTAATGATGACTTAAAGGCCAGCACAACTCAGGCTCTCTAGCTAGCGGAACTGCAGGGCATTCTGGGAGAGCACCTAGTCTTTATGCTTTGAGAGCAACAGAAAAACTTTTTATTGATGCCAAGCAGAAACTTAACATTGACCACTGGACATCTGCTTTGCACTAGAAGCTGTCCCACTCTTCCTGTTCTCCTTGTATTCTTTCTCCCTCATCACATGAATACTTTGTGAATCATCTTTCTAAAACCAAAATAGCAAATGAAGAAATTTAGCTCTCCATAATGTGTTATTTCACTAAGAGTAATTAGACAACCAGTTTTTAAGCCAGCGTTTCTTTTTTGTCTATGGCATATTAATTTAGCAAAGGTCTGGGTCTGCCCACTAGTGGCAAGTACTAGTAACATAAAGATAAATAAAACTCAACTTTCAGGCCTAAGAGGGTAACACTCTAGCTCCTGGTCCCCAGTCAGACCATACCAGACTCTCTCCCCAGACCCAACAGCAGAATCTCTGAGCTGGGATGTTGGTTGGTTTTGAAGTGCAGTGAGGATGGACATTGTTCTTCTAGTGATGGGAAGGCATGAATATTTGCTCAGGAGTGCACCATACCCTAACAAAGGGCAAAGAGAAATGAGCACAAAGTGAAAGTACGGATGAGTTCTGCCTGGGGTTGGGAAGAGCTTCACAGAGGAGGTGGCACTGGAATGAGGCCTTGAAAGATGAAAAAATTGCTGGGGCCAGTGCTACGGCATAGCAGGTAAAGGCACTGCCTGAAAAGCCAGCATCCCATGTAGGCTCTGGTTTGAGACTCAGCTGCTCCACTTCCAATCCAATAATCCAATAATGTGCCTGGGAAAGCAGTGTTAGATGGCCTGAGTATTTGAGCCCCTGTATGCACATGGGAGACCCAGAAGAAGCTCCTGGCTCCTGGCTTTGGATTGGCCCAGCTCTGGCATTGCAGCCATTTGGGGAGTGAATCAGCAGATGGAAAATCTCTCTTTCTGTCTCTCCCTCTATCTGTAACTCTACTTTTCAAATAAATAAATAAAACTTTAAAAAAAAGAAAATAAAAGAAATTGCTAAGCCACTATGTTATACTCTGAACACTGGAAAAATGTTTTGTTTTGCTTCATTTTGTTCTGGCAAAAAAGGTGACTACCTGAGGCAGGTTTTTACAGCTTGTCCAACAGGGCACCACCCTTCATACAGGATGCTTGTGGGGGTGCAGAATGTAGAGACAGGATTTTGTGGCCAGATATGTTCTGAAAGACTGCATATTTGTTACCTGTATGGGAGATTCATGGCCTATGTTAGCATGTTGAAGACTCCATGGAACCTTTCAGTACTGATTTTGAAATCGAATGCAGTCATTTGGACAAAATTTTTTTTAGGCTGGCATTTATCCCAGTGGTTAAGACACTCATGGCCATATCAGAGTACCTAGATTCAGTACTCACCTCCAGCTCCGGACTCAATAGACCAGGGAGGAAGTGCTGATGGCTCAAATATTGGGTCCCTGCCACCCATATGAGAGCCCTGGGTTGAGTTCCTGCCTTCTGGCTTAGCCCTGTCCCAATCCCAGCTGTTATGGGTATTTAGGGAGTCTCTGTCTCTCTATCTCTCAAATATGTTTTAAATGTAAAAAAAAAAAGGTAAATACACATAATTTTTTTTTTAAATCACTTAGTGTTTTGCTTAGTTTCATTGTCACTGAGTTCCCTCTAGCATCTTAGACCCAGCTACTGTACCAGGAAGTATACTTAGGAAGTATTGTCAGAGACTAGGGAGTCCCAGTCACATCTCTACACACAGCTCTTCCAGATTTAGACTACACAGCAATCAAGGTAGGAGAAACGAAAACAAAGGAAAGGCTACCCAACAATTGCTCAGATTTGTTCTTTCTTTATTCTTATCTTGTCCTAATCTGTACATATCTTTTTAAGATTTATTTTATTTCATTTTATTTTTTTAATTTATTTGACAGAGTTAGACAGTGAGAGAGAGACAGAGAGAAAGATCTTCCTTCCATTGGTTCACTCCCTAAATGGCCGCTACGGCCGGAGCTATGCCGATGTAAAGCCAGGAGCCAGGTGCTTCCTCCTGGTCTACCATGCGGGTGCAGGGCCCAAGCACTTAGGCCTTCCTCCACTGCCTTCCCGGGCCACAGCAGAGAGCTGGACTGGAAGAAGAGCAACTGGGACTAGAACCCGGCACCCATATGTGATGCCAGCGCTGTAGGCGGAGGATTAACTAAGTGAGACATGGCGCCGGCCCCACAAGTACATCTTAAATTCATAATCAATATACATGGTAGTTTGGGTTCTTGTTTTCTTGCTAAAATTTAATTATAGATGTCTTTTATACCGTTCCATGATTTAATAACTATTATTTTTAATATTCCATCAAGAGAGTAACATGGGTTGTGTATTTTGTGTAGCATTAAAATCAATCCCAGTGGTCCTGCAATTTCAAGCAATTTTATTCAAAGAAGAAGTAAAATTATATATCCTTTTTAGCATTATTTCCTTGGAATACATCCCCAGAAATGTGATCACCCAGTTAATGGGATCTGAATATTATTACCTTGATGGAAATATGTGGTCCTGATGGAATTAATAAGTTTATATCTCTGGAGTGAAGTTAAGAAATGGATGAGAATCTCAAGAGTTGCCCAGGCACTTCTTTCATGGTTTACCTGTAAAATCGGATTTCCCAGTGGACAGAGCTCAAATGCAAAAAAGAGAGTCTCTGTACTCAGAGCAGGGTATATCCCACAATTTTTTTTTAACCATCAAGTCTACTCAGACAGAAAGATGTATATTTGAATCTCCTAATTCTTGAATCTGCCAAGTGCTGTCCTTGTTTGGTCTCCTGGGCTCTGGGAGTCACCGAAAGACTTTGCACAGAGCCACACACTCCAACTCTGGAACCGGAGATCAAAGCCAGCTTTATTATGCCATATGTATTAAAACATATATTGGAATATATGTTTTAAATAGCAAACAACCTGTGGCTGAAAGTTAGCATTCTCAACTCTGAAGCTGTTGAATTTCAGATATTAATATCGAGAAGGAGAAGCAAAATAAGGAGACAAATGTATTTCCTTGTGAAAAGTGGTATCTCCAGAGTCCAGGTACATTTTGCACACTGACAATTCCAGGTGGCCTTTCTGCTGATCCGGAGCAGATGTAAGTGAGGGCTGCTGGCCTGTGAGTCTGGAGCTGAGCTGACGAATCAGGCATGACTACTCCCTCACGCTGGAATGACGATTCTCTGTGCTCTGAATCCAAGTCTGAAGGAACTTTGCCCACTGATTTGGCTATGAGTGATTTTGGACACTTGCCACTTAAGGATTTGGTTCTAATTTTAGAGCTAGAATAAAACCTGGAACTTGATAGCTAACATTTTGTACCAAAAAAATAGGCAAATGGACAAAATGAACGAGTTATATAAGACTCTTTTTTCACCTATTTAGGGTAAAATTTCAAATCATATTCTGCAAAGGTAATTGCATTTTGTGATATGTAAATGTCTTTCCAAATATAAAGACATGTGGGAACATTTTTCTAGGGATGTGAAGGTAGGCAAGGGATCATAGGATGAACCCATGAGGCCATAAAGAGTTATTGAAGCAGAAGAGTATTGATCACATTTATTACAAGAGTTTTAAGACCCACTTGTAGTCTTATGGGTTTTATCTTCTTGGCTTGATTGTTGTTTATCCCTCTGGGTAATCTTTTGGCCAAAATGATGCTATTGAAAAGAAAAAAAATGAAGTAGGAAAGTAAGGAAAAAACTGTAAAGAGATTATTTTGAGGAGATTGAAAATATAATGTGAAAGTATCAAGTACAAACTCTTTAAATAGCAACAAATAGAACAACAATGGCAATAAAATAGAGTTGGGAAAATGGGAGAAAAAAGATAAGCAAATTACATCATTGAGTTATGGCATACGACATTATTTATTAAAAGTGTTATAGAAAGGAAGAAAAACATAGAAAAAGCTATCATGAAAACATAAATTTCTGAGAAATGAAGAACCCACATGTCCAGAATAATTAAAGCAAAGACAGCCACACTGAGGAACCTGTTTGCCAAATTTCAAAGCACCATTGGAAGTCCCCCAGGTACAAAACACAAAGAGTCAGGACTCTGTGTGGCTTCTGACTTTCCAGCTCCAGCATTCCACAGACTGTGGAGCATCACCTCCAAACTCCTGATGCAAAACTATTTTCCGTTTAGAATGCTGTACCCATCAAAAATAGGTAGCATGAGAGTAAGCTCAGACTTGCAAAGATTCTGATGTCTCGCTCATTCTCCATTTCTTAGAAAGCTGCTAAAACAGCTTTATAAGAAAGAAAGAAGGTTGGTAACCAGACTGGATGATCTCTAAGAAAAATAAGAAGGCTGTCACCTTCATTTGACTCAAGAATTCTCCAATGACTTGGACATTCGAGTGAGCCCCATCCCCAAGCTTATATCCAGGAGAGAGAGTTGCCTTGCTCCTCCCATGAGCAGGATTTTGGGACGTGTGTTTGCTATGCTGCCATGTTGCCATAAGCACCAGAAGTGTGACATTAGTTCATGTTCTACTGGGTGTTGCCAGCTGGACAAGGAGGCATCCTCTGGACTGCACCTTGGGAAGCTGATCTCAACCAAACATGGCTTCCCCACACCCAATCCCATTAATCAGACATGGCTCAAGCTGGCATCCCTGTGATTTAGCTCACAATGCTTTAGCTGCTAGAGCAGCCAAGAGCAGCAGCTTTTGGAGGAAAAATGGCAGATGCTAAAGGGGTAGAGTTGGAGGATGGAGGACCCTCCTTCTCTTCTAGGTAGTACTCTCTTCTCTCAAAACCAAGGAGACAAAGTCCAGTCATCACCAGTGGCTTTTGGAAAGGCATTGGCCCTGGGCAAAGAGGGACAACTCCCAGGTAAATCTGCTCAGCAAGCACCTGGGCATATAATCTCCTTTTGAGATTTCTCCTTCTTACTCCATTGACACCATGCAAATTGGGGATGTCCAGGCTGTAACCCCTAATTACACTCACTCTATGCCCACCTCTGCATGGGAAGCATTCCTATCCTCAGTCTGTACTGTGGGTCAAAGTGACCTCTCATTTCTTCTCCTTCTCACCTCCCTGTCCACCCAGGAAGAAAACATCAACATGCTTCTTCGTAAACTGATACCTGTTATCAGAAAGAATGCAATTGAACTGAATTCATCCCCACCAGGTTGAGAATATTGTAAATTTTCCACTTGCAAATGACCTGCAGGGCATTATACTAGATGAAATCAGTCAGGTGCAAAAAGGACAAATAGCTCTAGAGCTCAGTCTTTGGTGGAATCCACCAAGGTGGCCCCATGAGAGTAACTAGTGAAGAGTGGTTGCCGGGTGAGCAGGGGAGAGGGTGGGAAATGGGAAGATGCTGCTCAAAGGGTACGTAGGATGAGTAAGTTTCAGAGTCATTGCACAGCCTGGTGACCCTCATTAATGGTAATGCACTCTACATTTCAATACTACTCAGGCATAAAAAAGAATGAAATTCTATCTTTTGCAACAAAATGGATGCAACTGGAAATCACCATACTTAGTGAAATAAGCCAGTTCCAAAAAGACAAATATCATGTTTTCCCTGATGTGGCAACTAAGAGAGTACAAAAAATGTAATGTATATGGACTAAATTGACATTTTGAAATTTGATTATTGTTTGCAGCCCCTTTCTCTACTGTTGAATAACAGTATTATTTTCTTCTTACTATTTGTTGAATTCTTTACTTAGTAGAGGGTTAAGCTTATAATTATAAAGTTAACTGAAAGTATGTCATTATAAAAATTAAAAGAAAAGAAAGGAAGAGGAGGCAAGGTAGGGGCATGGGTGGGAGGGAGGTTGGGGTGGGAAGTATTCCTATGCTCCTAAATCTGTATGTATGAAAATCATGAAATTTGTTCATCTTACATAAATAAAAAATTATACAGGTTTCTAAATGAGCAGATTTTAAATATTGTCACCCCCAAAATTGTTAGCATGTGAGGTATTAAATAATTTATTTAGCTTAATTTGCTCACTCCCAATGTGTCACATATCAAAACATCACATTGTGCACCATAAATATATAAATTTTATGTTTCAATTAAAGGTAAATACAATACAATGAATCTAGGTACTTAGAAAAACACAGAGGGACACGGTCCATGCCTCCCAGTAATACTATCTTTGAACTAAGTGTGGAGCCAGCTGGCTGAGCTTCAGACAGTGGGCAAGCTTGTTGGGATGGAATGGTTTTTCTGGTGACTTGCCAAAAAAGTGGGGAAGTCTATTTGTTTCTGAGCTTTAGGGCCCCTGAATATGAGAGCCATTGAGCTTGCAAGCCATAGGGAACTTATGAGGCTTTGCTATTTATCTGATTTATTTTATAGCTAAGAATAATGAAGCCCAAGAGGAAAACCAGCCACAGATATCACTTTTGTGGCAAAACCAAGGAAAAAAATCTGTCTGGTTCCCATCAACAATCCTTTTGCTAGCAATGCTATCTCTACTCCAGAGGTTCTGCAGAGGTTCCATTGTATGACCCCTTGCCTATTTACTTACAAAAAAAATCCCCATACATCCTTATATTTGGAAGGATATTTACATATTGCATAATGTAATATCCTTCCAGAAAATTATTTAAAATTTTATTTTGAATAGGTAAGAAGATAGTCTTGTACAACTCTGCATTTTGCCTGTTTGCCTTTTTATTTATTAGGTAGAAAATAAGAGCTTCAAAAATGATTGCAGTAGATAGGGCACCTTTTTGTGCAACCATAGTCTCAATACTACATAAGCCAGACTTTAAAGAGAACATATCACATTAAAGACATTTACTGGATAAACAGTAAACCAGCAGGAGAATAATAACTCAATACTCTGTGTTCTGTAACTTCAGGGAAGATCCCTTTCTTGGTCCTTCTAAGTGTTCTAGTCTTGCTTTGTGTGAAAGGTTGACTTGACTTGACTGATACAACATTCCAAAGACAGTATTCTGAGCTTATAGTGAGCTTCAGGCAACCAGAAGTCCTCCTAGCTAGGGACCAGGGTTTTCAGGTGCCATATGTGTGCACACAGCAAGCCTTGGTGAGTCTAACACTCTTCTCATGCAAGATATGGGGGTAGGGTTAGGGAAGGTGTTTCTAGAATATTTCAGTTATCTCCATGTCTTGGCACTCTTGATTTTACTAATGAGATCCGTTTCTAACTGTCCTCATACTAGTCAATATATCGATAGTTTTCACTAACAAAATCTCATTGTGTACTGACTTTCAGGAAACAAATAAACACAGTGTGGATTGATGGGTATTTGACTGCCAAGTGTATACATAGTCACTGTCTATGAAATTCGCCCTTGTCCATTGTGAGCCATCTGACCTCTCCTTGGCTGTGCACTCTTAGATAAGGCAATCAGCTACATGTAGAGCTAAAGCTGTACTTTACCAGCACCTTCATAACCTCTCACTGCCTACAATGAAGTAATTAAGGTATTTTTCAGACTTCACTACCACGTAGTCTTCTGACCTGTGTCAAGTTTCTTCAGCTTCATCCTTCTAGGTCATGTCTTGTCCTATTCTCTTGTTCCATGATGGTTGAGCAGTGATTACCAGCTGACCTTTTTCTGGTTTCTTTTTCCAAGATCAGAACATAGCTTTCCTTAGAAAATAGTACTAAAAATCCATTTCCAAGCTCCTGGATATTCTGTCCTACTGATCATGTATACTTGGGAAATAACTTAAGCTCCTAGGAGATAAGATATTAGAATTGCTGACCACTCATTGAACTGGTGAGTAAATTCTTTCTGCAGTGATCCATGTTGGTAGATATTTGCTCGTGATGTAGAAGCAAACTCAAGCAGTAGAGTCAAAGAATGTAGTGCCAAAGCAGGATGCATGATCTAAAAAGAATTATCTACAACATTAGGGTCCAAGTAGGCCCTTTTCTGATTTCATGCAATAGCAAACTGTAACCTGGTGGCCTTGGCCTTGACCTGCCATGACAAAGCAAATATTATCAGCCTCCAAGTCTACAGATATAACCAACTGCAGAACAAAAATATTCAAAAATTATTTTTGGTTCTGTACTGAACATGTGCAGACTTTTTCTTGTTATGATTCCTTTAGCAATACAGTTTTAAACTATTCTCATAGCAATTACATTGTATTCAATATTATAAGTAATCTACAGATGACTTAAAGTGTGCAGCAGGATGTGCTTAGGTTATATGTAAATACTACATCATTTCATATAAGGAAATTGAGCATCCATGAATTTGATAACTGCAGGGGTCCTGGAACCAATCCCCCATGAAAACCAAGGGACTGTAACTCTGCCACAGATGTTGAATTATACAATTAGAGATTTATTTCTTCAATTTCGACTCTTGCCACACCTTGAAATACAAATATCCACAAAGGGAAATTGAAATTGCCCAATAAACCAGTGGGGAAGAGAGATTTTGGGGATAATAAGGAGTTGGTCAGACTCTCTTTCCCATGCCCCTAAAATCAAACTTTATATTTACCTGTTTCTTCTGCTTCCTTGTAAGATTTGCACTGATAAGGAAACAGAACTAAATCCTCTTACTCTGACACATCCAAATAACCTTGTGATAAGAGATCAGAAGGAGTTCAGGTGGATTTGCACTCCCCAGGTATAATATTTGCCTTGTCTGATTTGTCATTTTGTGCAAACATTGGCTATTATTTTTATGGCCAGTAGAAGGGCAGAAGCCAAAGCTCTGGCGGAGAGTAAATAACATATTCCACAGCGACGGAAGAAGACATTAAAAGCTCATAAGCAAGGGAGTCGCCGCCTGTGGAGCCCATCCTTGTGATTTACAGCACTGAGGCTTGCTGAGTGCAGCCCCTCCCTGCAATTGGCAGCTGACCCTTCTTAAAATGGGAAAATTGTGGCCGTCTGATAGGCTTTATTTGGGATCTATTGTGTGTGAAAGCAGTCATTTGAAAGAAAGAGGCCTGGAAAAGTGGCTTTTCCAGGTCATTGTGCTCCACAGACTGTGTATCTGCAAGTGGACTGGGGCCTGCGATGGGAGGCCCCATGTAGTGTCGGAACGACCAGAAGGACTCTATTGGTCACCCCACCCCAGGGGCAGACTCTGTCCCACGCATGTAACAGAACTGTCCACTCACAGTGACCCACCACAGAGATCTAATCGGGTTTATCCATCCACCAGGTCCAAGCGTGGGAGGGGTGGCAGGGATTCTGGGAATGTGAGGGTGAGGGTAGGAATGAGGGGGTACTCGGCAGAGAAGATAATTACCACAGCAGCTAATGCAGACAGCAATCATCCTGGCATTGTTCTAGGACCCCTTTAATCCTGAAAATAATCCTCTAAGGTGCACACCCTGGTAAGTGGAGGAAACAGCACAGAAGGATGAAGCCAGGAAGTGAGTGGTGGGGACGGGATCCAAGCCCAGGCATTCTGGCAGACGCTATGGTGAAGCAGAGGCTGGTTGCACTGGGAACCCATGGCCCTGCCCTAGAAGGCCAGATTGCCTGGGCATTGGCTGAGCAGTGCCTCATGGGTATGGCTGGTGACTCCTTGTGGGAAGGTGAGCAAGGCCCTACAAGGGGGCCCCACATGGAGCACTTTTTCACCTGGAGTGCAGATTTCCCATTTTCTCCTCTTCACTTTATATCCCACCCTCTCCTTTTTCATCCAGTATCCAAACTCTGTCTCCCTTTGGATACCTCCTGACAGGGCCAGGAGAAAGAGAAAGCCCATTAACTGATGGCCCACAGTGATGTGGCACTCACAGGTGTCCCTCACCCTTGTCTTGTGCAGAGCAGCCAACCTGGGAGCTGTCACCTTGAGAGGGTGATGAAGCACGACAAATAAGAGCTCCTTCCATGATCACGTGGGACACAAAAGCAGGTCACGTCCAAAGGACAAGCATGGCCCGGCATCCCGTTCTCCTAGGGAATGGGAGTGATGGCCTCTTGTTGACCAGTTGAGAGCTTTCACTCCCTGTGTTCTGCTGCTAGATAAAATGTGTTAAGTCGCCCCCCCATGGATCACAACTGCTCTCTGAAAGCCCCTTCTCCAGAGCACAGCCATGCTTCCTGAAACTCTCCTGTCAGCCACCTGGCACAAGCTCAAGTCCTGTAACAAAGCCCTCCCAATACCTTTATTGTGACAGCCCACAGTCCCCTGCATAGAACAGTCATCAAAGGAATTTTGAACACAGGTGCATCCGTTGTGAAGAGTCTTGAGTGAAGAGACTCAACAGCCATTAAAATTAAAACTCAAGACACCTAGAATAAAATAGACACACATAAAGGCAACACACCTCACCCCCATTTCCTTTGAAGGCTGGGATGGGCAGTTTTCTGAAACACCATTATATGGTATCCACTTCCTGGAAGGGAGAATGGCTTATTTCCGATGTATGCTTATCCCTACAGAATGTCTTCTCAATCACTCTCTCATCATCCACCGCCATGAAATACACAAAATCTATGCAGTGACGGAAGAACCCCAAACCAAGTTAGATTTTCAAAAGTGGGTGGAATATCACTATCCCCCTGCTGAAGTCCTGGCACAGTGAGAACTATACTGGTTATGCAAGTACTTCTAAGCTGCATGGAAACACTGATTATATCCAATCTTTTCCATGCCCATTGTCTCTGCAGAGTTGCTTACCTTAATTGGGCTTCTGCCTTGGTCAGTTTTGTGGTTTCTGTTGCTGTAACAAAATAGTTGAGACTAACTAATTAAAAAGAAAGGAAGTGTTTGGTTCGTGGTTCTGAGGACTTGGAAGTCCGAGTGTGTGGTGCCGGCATCTAGTGAGAGCTTTCTTGCTGCATGGTAACAGGGCTGAGGGCATCACTTGGGGAGACACAGCAAGTGTGCTAGCTGAGGTCTACCCTCCTCTTCCTACAAAGCCCCCAGTGCCAGCATGGCTGTCTCACCCTTCTGGCCTAATTACCTCCCAAAGGTCCCATCTTCAAATTGCATCAGGATGAATTTTGGATTAGTTTACAACACATGAGCTTTGGGGGTTCACAGTTAAAGGACAGCAAGTTCCCACTGTTGAACCATTACAATAATCTCCCCTATTCCCTATGCCTCCAGGTCAGCCTCCCGCTTTGGTGCAAATGATTCTGCTGAAACGCTCAGGTTGCCCATGTGGCTCTCCTGAGACCCTTCAGGGGTAACTGTTCTGGGCAGGAGTCCAGACTGAGACCCATCTATCACGTAAAATGTTCAATATTTTGAAGGTATTATATGCTGAATGTCTGGTAACTAAAATACGTGTTTTTTTCTCTCTACTTGGACACACTTTTCTATAAATAAAAAACATGAAACCATGGTAGATTTATGACTGAAAATTAGAAAAATGCTAAAGACACTGAATTAAATTATTATTACCAAAACTGATTGTTCTGTTGATGAACCAACAATACTTCAATCAGGGAGAAAAAATAAGGAATGTGTAGTTTATTATACAAGGATACTTCAAAAAAAAAGTTGTGGAAAATGAATTAAGTGTAAGTTTATTTTGGTACAAAAGATTTTGATGTTCATGCACAGTTTTCCCAGATAATGCATTTTCTATGAACTGTTAATAAAATACCCCTACTATGTGCATTTCATGGAATTTCTTTTTCTTGCTTTTATTTCAGAAATTTTACTAGTGATATAATTACTATTCTATTCTGACAGTAATTTTCTATATAAAATTTAAATGTAGAGATGGATGTTGTGGTACCAGTGAATAAGCTGCCAGTTGGGGCCCTTGCATCCCATATTGAAGTTGCTTGGTTCTGGTCCCTACCACTCCATTTCTGTCCCACTTACAGCTAATACACATCTCGGGAGGCAGCAGATAATGGCTCAAGTACCTGAGTCCCTGCCATAGACATGGGAGATCAAATGAGGTTCTAGGCTTCTGCCTTCAGCCTGGCTCAGATCCAGCTGTCACAGGCATTTAGAGAATAAAGCTTTGGATAGAAATCTATGTTTCATTCTGCCTTTGAAATATCTGACTAAATAAAGCATAAATATTTTTCAAAACTTAAATGAATTTTATTAAAATATTTCAAAATGTTGATGAATTTTCATTGGAAACATAAGTTACAAATGAAAACTGATTATTTGTGTATCTTTTCAAAGTTATCTTTCTTTTTTTAAATATTCAGAGTGTATCTACTAAAACTGAAAAGCATTTGGAGCAGGCATTTGGCACAGCAGCTAGGACACGATTGGGACTCCCACATCCTACTCAGGATGCTTAGGTTTGAGTCTGGGCTCCTCACCACATTCCTACTCCTGAGGAGTGCACTCTGCAAGGCAGCAGTGACAACACGAGTGCTTGGGTCCTTGCTACCCATGTGGGACTCCTGGATTGAGTTTCCTGCATCTGGCTTCAGCCTGGCCTAACTCTAGCTGTTATAGGCATTGGGGAAGCAAACCAGTGAAAGGGACATCTCTGTCTGTCTATCTCTGTATCTATCTCTGTCTCTCTGCCTTTCAAATAAACAAAAAAATCCCCACAATTTAAACAAAAACTGAATGAAATAGAATTATTTTGTGGGGCTGGCACTGTGGCATAGCAGGTAAAGCTGCTGCCTACAGTGTCCACCACCTGTAATGCTGATATCCCATATAGGTGTCGGTTCGAGTCCCAGCTGCTCCTGTTCTGATCCAGCTTTCTGCTATGGCCTGGGAAAGTAGTGGAAGATGGCCCAAGTCCTTGGGTCCCTGCACCCGTGTGGGAGACCC
The DNA here is from genome assembly GCF_051225735.1 of Oryctolagus cuniculus. Classification (NCBI taxonomy): domain Eukaryota; kingdom Metazoa; phylum Chordata; class Mammalia; order Lagomorpha; family Leporidae; genus Oryctolagus; species Oryctolagus cuniculus. The sequence continues at coordinate 15,545,034 of NC_142875.1, read as the reverse complement.
AGAGGAAGCTCCTGGCTCCTGGCTTTGGATTGGCACAGCTCCAGACATTGCGGCCATCTGGGGAGTGAACCAGCGGATGGAAGACCTCTCTCTCTCTCTCTGCCTCTTCCTCTACGTCTCTCTAACTCTGACTTTCAAGTAAACAAATAAAACCTTTAAAAAGCAAAAAACAAAAACAAACTGGGGCCTGCGCTATGGCGCAGCAGGTTAAAGATGCGACCTGTTGCGCCAGCATCCCATATGGGCGCCGGTTCGAGTCCTGGCTGCTCTACTTCCAATCCAGCTCTCTGCTATGGCCTGGGAAAGCAGTGGAAGCCCCTGCACCCACATGGGAGACCTGGAAGAAGCTCCTGGCTCGTGGCTTTGGATCAGCTCAGCTCTGGCCATTGTGGTCATTTGGGGAGTGAACCAGCGAAGGGAAGACCTCTCTCTCTCTCTCTGGATACTTCTCTTTGTAACTCTTTCAAATAAATAAGTATTTAAAAAAACAATAAAATCCTGTACTTGCTAAAAAAAACTTTGTATCAAAAATTTTAGACCAAAATTCTCAAAATTGTTTAGAAACTATTAATACCACTGCAAATGTCTTTGAAAAATAAATTTTAAACTTGCGCTCAAAGTCCTAGTTATCCATATAAAGAATTAGCATCATCCTTCTTGTATATTACACCTAGGCCTACATTTATACAAATTTAATAGTAATATGAATTATTAGTCCTGCGAAACGCCCTTTGGCCACCCATGAGCAACTGTGGAAATATCTGTGAATCCATGAGTATCTGCAGAACCACAAATCGAAACATCCAGGGATACAAGAAGGTGAACACTTGGCACTAGTGACAGAAGAAGCCACTTCGTTATGCAAGAACTCATTGCACTCCTGCTGTTTGAGAGGAAAGATTGGCATGCTCACTCATTTGTCTTTCCGTCTCAAGTGCTTCTCACCCTGACACCGCCCCTGCTGCAAAGCACTGTACAACTTTGACTTGGCAACTCTTCATTTCATGTGCCTTCCAAGGGACCCCTAGGGCAGATACAGGGAAGTGTTTTTCCAGGAGGCAGGGCAGCATTAGTCCTGAGGGTGGATGTTTGCTTACCTGCAGCCCTGGATGCCCACCGATAACCGGAGCCCTGTATTTTAGTTTAATTGTGTGTGTGTTAGGCCCCTGTTATCACTTGGGTTGCAAAGTGAACCCGTCTTTTAGAGGATAAAAGTATCCTCTAAACTGTGCCAGCTATTTCTATGCCTACAGGTGAGATAGGTTTTTAGTTTTTATGGAAAGGATCACCTATATAACACGTTTTAGAGAAATGCAATGTACATAAGCATCCATCAGTGTGTGATAAGCTTCTAACAGGATATCGTGCAGGTCAGTATATGCTGCCTCTCTGAGAACTCTTGGGAACCATGATCGCACTGGAGTAGACCAATGTGCCAGAAGATGTTGAGCTTTTAAGGGGAAATCTGAGACCATAATCCCTACTCATAGAGTTCCAAAGTCATAAGAACTTGTGAGAGTGGACCTACTACCACTAATCAACATGTGCCAGCAATAAGATTCTAGCATTTTCCTTCTCCACAAGAAGTCAGTGGGAAGGAAGTAGATCAGGCTCAGGCCTAGCTCAGCACAAATCTGTCAGGGCTTGGGAAGAGGGCAGGCATTGCCCAAGTGAGTATGGACAACACATTTCCTCTGAGCATGCTCACCTCGATCTAGGCAGGGCACTGCCACCATCATTCATTGGGATCTAGACTAAGGAGACTCACTCAAATCTTTGTGGGGTTGGGTTTATTGGACTTCCCCGATATCTCTCTCCTCCTAATGTTTGGAAACAGAATTATCTCCTTTGGACTGAGTACAACCCCAAGATTCTTAAGAATTGGGCTAGGAACTATGGAGACCTAAAAGAAACACTAAGTATTCTGCTAAGAAGGGCAAGTGAGTCTTAAGTGATTCGCTGGGAAAAAAACAAGGGAAATCATTGTATATATTTTCCTTTCATGAGTAGCAACCCTATTACTTTGATTTTCATTCAGTGACATTTGCAACAACATTTATGACTTCCGTTTTCAAGAAATTTAGGCCATCCAGGAAGAACATGATCATGTGTGTCAAGTTTTGCCAAGAGGAGTAAGATATTTAGACTCTTCCCTATAGATTCTCTAAGTACCTATTGCACCTAATAATTTTTTTTTTGACAGGCAGAGTAGACAGCAAGAGAGAGAGAGAAAGAGAAAGGTCTTCCTTTTTCCGTCGGTTCACCCCCACAATGGCCGCTGTGACCTGCGTGCTGCGGCCAGCACACCGCACTGATCTGAAGCCAGGAGCCAGGTGCTTCTCCTGGTCTCCCATGCGGGTGCAGGGCCCCAGGGACTTGGGCCATCCTCCACTGTACTCCCGGGCCACAGCAGAGAGCTGGACTGGAAGAGGAGCGACCGGGACAGAATCTGGCACCCCGACTGGGAGTAGAACCTGGGGTGCTGGCGCCGCAGGCAGAGGATTAGCCTATTGAGCCGTGGCGCCAGCCTGCACCTAATAATTTTAAACACTTGACAAACTCATCTTATATAAAAATACAATATAAGGGACACTGTAAAAATAAATCCAGACAACTAAACAGCCCATAGTAGAAGAGACCTCATTGACATGAAGAGTCTAAGGAAGAATCCCCATTGGCGTGGTGGTTGCAGAGTTGGGCCATCATTATCCAGGCACGTGACCCACGTTAGCAAAGCCATGTAGATAAATGAACAGAGGCCAGGCTCTATAAAAGGAATTTCCACAGATGGATTTGGCTCCCTTGAGGAAATTATTCCAAAGCCCCAAAGCTGTTCTAGTTTGTTTTTGCTTTTGAGAAGCATTCCAGATATTACATACATCGCACTGAAATTACTTTCTGTGTATTTGTCTCTGCACTGGAAAGAATGTTCTGGAACATTCTTGAAAGCAGCATGATGTGTGAGACTAAGAATAGGTCTCTTGTGCCATTTAGTACCGTCGTTTATTTACCATGTGACTTTAGGCAATCCTCTTCATAATCTGGAGGCATGAAGCAGGTGCCTCAAACCATTTTAGTGAAAAAAATCACACCCACATAAGTAGTGATGATCAGGTTCAGGCGTGAGAAATTGAAAAAGCCACAATGATTCAGACTACAGAGGTGTTCTCAGAACACTCGGTTACGTATGCAGGGTAAAGGAAAAGAAGGAAGCAAAAAGAACTCCATCTTATTCCCACGGGACCAGGGGACACGGGGCCAACTCCAGGTATCTGACGATCGGTGACCTTTAAAAGAACTTGATATTCAGAAATGTGAGATTTATTGTCCTATAAATGACACTGAAGTGGGACGTGTAGAGCTATGCAGGAAGATCACAGATCAGGAAGCTGAGGAGTCCCAGGACAGATTCCTGTGGACATTCCAACAGAAGAACAAGAGCCACCAAAGGAGGCCGGGGACGAACGGCTGTGCCTGAGTGACCACAGGAAGCAAAGATGATTCCTGCAGATTCTAAACGTCTCCAGGGGCCTTCTGTGGTCATCGTTGCGTTTCATTGCTCTCACTTGATTATGTTGCTTCCCTTTGCTAAGGGAGAGCCGTGTGTTTGAGTGCCCTGCTGCAGACAGGACACTCGCAAACAAACGCAGCCAACACAAGCATCTGCGACTCTATTTAGAGGGATCACAAGGGAAGGGAGCATGGCATCGCCTGGGGCCCTTTTGGACTCCACTTCGCCTGCCTGCTGAACTGGCAAGTGCAGGTGACAGCTTCCTCGCAGTCTCTGAACACTGTGACCGGGTAATGACAGCTGTGGCCGCACGCCCAAAGCTGCCACACAAACTCATGTGCTGTTTCTGAGGAAATAGTATGCGAATTGAGTTTTTCAAGCTCACAAAAGAGAAGGCTAAAAGGTGCTTTAATTTATAGCCCTTCAAGTATGGAAAAGTGTGTTTTTCCTTCCCTTCTAAGGAAAATGATAGTTTTTAAAACCTGCCATGAAGTGGGAAGTGGTAAACTTGATGCAGGAGATTTCTCCGTGTGCACGAGAAAGCATCTCCGAGCCATTGTTCCTTGTGGGGCCCTCAAAGGTGCTACTGAAGAGCTTTGCCTGTCTCTGGCCCTGAAATGTGGTAGGGAAGGGACAGCAAACTCCTTTCTTTACCTTTCAGAGTGCAGAGAAGAGAGCTGTGCTACACACTGTCTTCTGGCTCCTCTCTCTTCCCCTTCCCAAGTGCATTTAATATTTTGGACAACATTGGTTAGAATGTGCTCATCTTGCTCCCTTGGAATGTATGTCCACCCCTGCCCATGCAGTGTGACGTTCTTGTCCACTCCTGGGAGAGGAAGAGGCATGGAGCCTCTGTGTATGAAACACCTATCACACACTATGCCCTGTCTATGGGAAAACTAAAATGCAGAGACAAGGAGGCGACTTCCTCAGGGCCCCTGGCCAGCGTGCCTCCCACTCCAGCAAGGTCCTTGGGTCACATTTCTGCAGCCTCTCTTTTCTCAGAGACTCTCTGGCTGATTTGTTCCAGGTTGATGGTAGATTTATTTAGGTGACAATAACAGAGCCATTTTTGCTTTATGGGGTGATAATCCCAGTCATATGAGGCTTAATATTCTTTTAGGTTGAATGGTTTATCTGAAACACAAGTTTTCCATTTGCTTTAACATTGGATAGACATTTGCATATTGACTTTTTTTTAAAAGATTTCTTTATTTATTTGAAAGAATTACACAGAGAGAAAAGGAGAGGGAGAGACAGAGACAGAGACAGAGAGAGATGTCCTCCATCCACTGGTTCACTCCCCAGATGGCTGCATCAGCTGGAGCTGTGCTGATCCAAAGCCAGGAGCCAGGAGCTTCCTCCGGGTCTCTCACGCTGGTGCAGGGGCCCAAGGACTTGAGCCATCTTCCACTGCTTTCCCAGGCCACAGCAGAGAGCTGGATTGGAAGTGGAGCAGCCAGGACTAGAACCAGTGCGTATATGGGATGCCGGCACTGCAGGCAGTAGCTTTGCTCACTATGCCACAGCGCCGGTCCCTGCATACTGAATTTTAACATAGGCCTCAAAGGGAACCCCTGGCTGAGAACCAGACCTGTCTGCAAGCCAGGCCAGGCACAGGTATGGTTCCTTCTTCTCTCAGGTAGGGGGAAGGTACCTGAAATTATTGGATTATAATTTTCCCCTTTGTATTGAACCTTTAAAGGTGTTGTAGAGCAATCAATTATCCCCATTTTTCCTGGGACTGTCCCTGGTTCCATGCTAAAAATCTCCATACCCAAAAAGGTCTCTGTTCTGGGCAAACTGAAATGACCAGGAACCCTACTAGCGTCCACAGCTGGAAGAAATAATAAAAAAGAAATTAGATACGCAGGCAAAACCTGAAGCAGAAGCATGTTGGAAAGCAATTTACTGTCCTTAACCAGTAGATTGTTCTTATTTTTCTGATGATAGGGTGGAATACTTTGAATGACAAGGAAACAACCTAAAATTTTATTGAAAGTTGGACCAGCTACATAAAATGTGTACCCTCAATCACTGGAATATTATACAGCCCTAAAAATAAAGGGGTAGATGTATACATTACCAATTTAAATAATTTCTAGGATTAGAGCAACAGACAAGTATGTATAAATCTTTGGCATATGCATGCTATTTATAGAAGGGCACTGGATTATTTCCTAGCATTTGGTAAAAATGTTACTGTAGCCTTAACATTTAGTACAGCACACAGGTTGCCTGACAGTTTCTGTGGGTCAGGAGTCCCACCATTGGTTAGTGAGAGTCTGCAAGGCTACGACCCAAGTCATTCCTGGACAGGGTTCATACCTGGAATTTTGACTGGAGAACTAGCTGCTTTCAAACACAGGTGGTTGTTGGTGGAATTTTCTTTGTTACAGGGCTTCATGCCTGGCCCCTACCCCGATGCCTCTGATGTACACTTTATCAGGCTCCAGTGTTTCTTCCTTAGCTTGCAGATTATCTGTTAATAATAACTCCTTAGTTAAGGGCACGACAGAAGGGTAAAGCCAGAACCATGACCCTGAATCACAAAGACTCGAATTGACCCTATAGCTGGCATCTCAATGCTAGCCCTGATCAAAGTAATACCCAATTTACCCCTAAATTCAGAGAGACTGGAGCTCACTATTGCTATTCCAAAAGAGACACATTAATCCCTACCACTAACCAATCAAAGGAAGTCAATGGGCTCTGTGGATCAAGCAGAGGCCCCGCCTATGAACTGATCACACACTGCTCATACCCAAGTGTGTACACTAACATTTACTGCCTTTAACCCCTTGGGAGCCCAGGAATTAGCATTAGCTGCCTGGTTCCTTGCTCTGCACATTACAAATAAACTCCTTCTTTCTCCCACCAGCCCAGTGTCAGCGATGGCCATGCTTTGTGCCAGGCGCATGGGCTCAGTTTTGGGGGTTCTGTAGCAATCCCTGCAACCAGTTTTGGGGTACTGTGTAATAGGCCAAGAGCTTTACTTTTTCACCAGGTGCTTGTGGGTGGGAGGCCACTCTTCCCTTGTCTCATGGCTTCCCAGCTTGGTCATTTGCTTCTTCAGTCAACCAGGGAGTAGTAAATTCAAGCAAAATGATGGTGACTGTCTTATATGACTTATCACAGAATAACATACATGTGATCATGTGTGTGTCCTGTTTGCCACATTCTGTTGGTCACAAGGAAGTCATGGGTCCTGCCGCCTCAAAGCAGGGGATAACTCATGGTGAGGGTGGGGAATCAGAAGATGTGGGTTGGCTGGCACTGCAGCTCATTAGGCTAATCCTCTGCCTGAGGTGCTGGTACTCCAGGTTCTAGTCCTGGTTGGGGCGCCGTTCCTGTCCCGGTTGTTCTTCTTCCAATCCAGCTCTCTGCTGTGGCCCAGGAAGGCAGTGAAGGATCGCCCAAGTGCTTGGGCCCTGCACCCACGTGGGAGACCAGGAGGAAGCACCTGGCTCCTGGCTTCAGATTGGCGCAGCACCAGCCGTAGCAGCCATTTGGGGGGTGAACCAATGGAAGGAAGACCTTTCTCTCTGTCTCTCTCTCTCTCACTGTCTAAAGAAGATGAGGGTCACAGGGGTCACCCTAACGGTCTGGCACAGTTCCCTGGAAACTAATCACAGAAGCTGCTTCTGAAGAGAGGGCCAGAGCACAGAGTGGACAGAGACTTTCATTCTTTTACACATTTTTATCTATCATATTTTTTGCAAAGAACATTTATTACTTTTTTATCAAAACAAAGCACACTCATCAAAAGCTTTACAGAAAACCATCAAACAAAAAATTCACTAATCATTAAGAAAATAAAATGCAAGACAAAGGACTCATGCTATAGGGTCCCTGCTCACCGCTCACAGTCGTGTTCCATGAAGCGGGCCCCTTGCGGAAAGAAAGGCATTATCATTGCTGGTGAGCAGGACAGCACGATGCAAGTTTGTCTTGCCAGGTGGAGGGTGCATATAGCAAATGAATTCAGTAGGAGACCGAGGGTATACAGAAATGGCCAGATGTTGATTGGACACGCTTGAAACCAGCCAGCAAGGGAAGGTAGCCTTTGAATTCCAAATTTCCATGAGTTAGGAACCTCTTGCTTCTGAAAAGGCTCTAGTGTTCTCAAGTTCTGGGTTTCTCTGGCTTCGTTGGTCCTCCCAGTTAGATTTCCCTTCTTGGGTGCCTGCCATAGCTGCATGATATGCAGTTGTCTGCCCTGGGTATCCTTTGTGCTTGGGTGACCTCATGCTAAAAAGCAGGCATTTAAGGAACTATTATCAGTCCCATTATTAAAGCATATGTTGGGGAAACTTTCAAGAAAATAATCGGGAAGAATAATGAGATTTTTATTTGGGGTGTCCATGGAAACCCAGGAAAAGGGCTGTCTGATTTGCAGTTTAACATGACAATCTTCTCTCTCCAGCCCAGAGACAGCTCAACGCCAGGAGTTGGACAAGATTTACACATCAATTCACCATACAAGAAACTCAAGGCGTGTTTTATGGCAACTGAAGAACTTTTATGGTATATTTAGTTGACTGGAAAGAGTATATTGTGATATGTGGTCCATTCAGTCTTAAAGAGCAAAACAAGCTGATTCCCTTTGTGGTACCTATAAGGAGACTACACACAGGCTAATCGATGGATAGAAGGATGCTCCAAGAAGCTGTCTGGAAATCAAACAGCAATAAGATTTCATGGCATTCCTAGTGGACTATGAACCAGTAATGTTGGCCCCACAATGGAAGCTTGTTGAAAATGCAGAATCTCTATTCCCACCCTTGACCTACTCAATCAGCATCTGCATTTTAAGAAGATCAAATGGAGATAGGGATTGAGAAGTGCTGGTCTAGACTACTCCACACTAGGTTGCAGTATACACCCAGAATAAGTCGCATTGTCATAGTAAATAAATACTCAAGAATAGTTATTACAGTATCATTTAGCAACAACAAAACCCAGGGAAATTAAAACTAACAATCATCTATAGGGGATGGAAAAATAATTTAGAGTTTGTTTTCCAAAGGAACGCTATAAGAAGTTAAAATTAGCAAGACACAGCTCCATGTATCATGAATATATAGAGGAATGGATGTATGGACAAAACTCAAAAAGATAATAATGAGCCCAAAAAAGCAATAGCAAAAATACCAGAATGAAGTATACAATGTACTACCATTTACATGAAAGTCAAAATCTAGGTGTATAGTTGCACACATAAATAGTGAGTAAGCATTCTAATGACAAATTCAAGAAATTGGCTTGCAGGAGTGAGTTGAGGGTGCATACATGGTATTTTCAGTGTGCATTTTACACACATGCTTATTATACTTTCTCTCCTTTGTGTTATACAAGGGATGTTTCATAAAAAGTCACCTGACGATGCCAAATTCGCCTTCAAATGCACAGAGTAATTTGCAATATCACAAGCTGTGAGTGGTTTCCCCCTTTAATCCACATGCTCACTCAGTCTCAGTTGGCTAGACTTGCAATTTTTGGCTGACAAGTTGGGCAGGTGTGAAATGGTGTCATGCCTCAGGATTAATCTTCCTTTCTCTCTGTTTAAGTGAGGTTGAGTATCATGTGCTTATCGACCATCCACTTTCCCCTTCAGTATACTCACACCCCTTGCACATTTTTCCCATTTATTTGCTTTTCCTTATTGATTTGTGGGAAATGCTAATTAAAAGCACAGAGAGTGCAAGTTGATGTAGCAGCTCTCTCTCACAAACCAGAGAGCAAAAGCTACTAGAAGGTGTCTGGATACAAACCAGGTGACATCTTAGGTTTCCCAAGCAAATCACACACTTCACATTTTTGTTCTTTGCTATAACTGCAGGATTATTAAATACACGATTTTGCAAAAGTAAGATCAATCCTAAAAAATCAAAGAAATAAAACTTGTTTCTCAGTTGTGTCGGTATCTCACAGTGTTCTTCAGTAGATGTTCCTCTTCTTGCATTTAAAAAAAAATAATAAAATAATCAATTCACCAACTAAACACTTGGGACTAGCAACTCTGTATATGATTTTCCATGGGTAACTATTTTACCTTGCAGAGCTTCCCAAGTTCATCTATTTTTGCTGCCATTTTTACAGCAAACCAGTAAAAACAGTGATAAGATAAATTACCAAAATTGGAATTTTCCAACTCAGCTAAAATCTGTACTGGTCCTTTTCTGTTTGTGTGTTCATTAAGAAAATGACAATCTCTGGAAATTACTTAGTGAAAGAGACTTCTTTTTTGTGCTTGACTTAGTTATTTTATAGCTGTCACTGTTTATATCTTAAAAGAAGGACATATTTTCTTGTTTAAAGTGAGAGGAATCAATTTCTTTAGAATGCTGGAAAATCCTTGTGCTTAAACGATTAGGAAATCTCATTTATGTGATGGATGCTCCTTAGGAAATTTTTGGTAGCAGCCCAAAGAGAACTGCAGTTCCATTTATAATGGGAAAGGTAGCATCATCTTGGTGAATGAGACCTATTACTTTAAGTAATAATGGGTTTTTTCTCGGTCCTGTGGTGTCCAAGGGATTTTTAAGTCATGCAAAACAGAACCCCATAGATGTGTGATGCACTGTTTAGGTCTGTGATCTAACTCCGTTTACATATTCATAAAGTCTTCAAGGAATCCTGGCCATTTGGTCAGTTCTTAACCTTTCTGTGCCCTTCCAGGCTCTTGGTGTATTGCTCTTTTGTAGTTCAGCCCACATCCCTGAGATGAGTCCATCACGAGACAATGGAGAGACATAGGAGGTGCAGTGAACACCACCAGGTCACACCAAGCTGTAGCAAGCCAAGGATGCTCTCTCGGATGAATTGCAAGGGAGAGAGGACAGCTCTGCAGAAGCACCAGCTTCCCAACGTAACCTCTTGCATGACAGAAGAGTATCCTGGCGGCAGACAAGTCCATAAAAGAGGGTCTGTCTGGGAAGCAGAGGAAAAGGAATTCTTGGGATCCATCACCTTCCCCTAGCTCCCACCTCCAGCCTTTATTTCCAAGTTCCTTTGGAAACCAGGGATGGAACGTGAAGCCCAGACCTGTGTGCACTTGCAGTTGTGTATGGTGGCTTTGCGGGCTGTGTGTGGGCTGCCAGTGGGTGGGGCTAACCAGCGCCGTGGAGCCAATAGGGGCAAAGTAGCAATGTACCAAGCAGGGACCTGAGGAGGCTCTGGGATATTAAGTAGCTGGTCCACAATCTCACAGCTAGAAAGGATTTGGTTGGCAATACATCCATAGGTTTGAATCCAGAGCTGTTATGTGTATCTAATACTGAATGGTAGGAAGACTGAACCTATGGGGCGGGCACTTGGCTTAGCAGTTGAGAAGCTAGTTCATACATCCTCACCTCACAGCAGAGTGTGTGGATTTCATCTGATTCCTGACTCCAGCTCTGGCTAATGCAGCCCCTGGGAGGCAGCTGGTGATCGCCCGAGGAATTGGGTTCTTGTCATCCATGTGACAGACTCGTATAAATAAATACGTAAATAAATAAGGAAATAGATATTGTCACCTATGTGGCAGACCCATATAAACAAATAATTTACTAAGTAAATAAATAAATAAATATTGTTTTCAAAAGGACTGGCTCTGCTCTCCAGCTAAGAGTGACAATGTCCGTTGCCACATTTGGCCAAGCCATACTTCTTGGCTTGGTTTTAAATCAAGATTTCTAGGGTCTCTCTCTCTCTCTCTCTCTCTCTCTCTCTCTCTCTCTCCCTCCCTCCCTCTGTCTCTCTGTCTCTGTCTCTCTCTGTATCTGTCTCTCTCTCACACCTCCTGGTCATCTAGCTAACAGCTCACCAATGGAGACTCAAATGTGAACTCACTCCACCCTCTGTCCCCCAAACAGTAACCTACCCACAGTCAGACCGTGAAGGTGCCAAGCTTTCTATGAGAACTTTAGGATAATGTGAGTGCTTACAATGTCTTGGCACAGGGCAGCTCAATAAAAACGAGTGAACTCAGAACGATGTTGTGTAGATGCCAGACAATTTATAATTGGTCCTCGGACCTCCTGGCCTGCAGCCTTGAGCCACTCCCCACGGCTGGGAATGTCACCCTGATCTCCCTCTATCGGCCCCTCCCTCCAGCTGGCCCTGTCACTCACCCCCTCCCAAAGAGCTTTATCTCCACGTTGCCTTCTCTCGGCTGGGAGTTTGATCTCTTCCAAATCTCTTTCCTTCCTGAGCTAGGAAAGCAGAAAGTTCTTACTGTCTAATTGCAGAGGAATTTTGCTCCTTTGTCTCTATCTTGCTGTTTCATAATGTCCCTTGGGCCTCACCTAGCATGGCTTCCTAAAAATATGCGGTAAACTAGAGTCTCTGCAATCCATAAAACAGGAACAGAAGGAAACTTCTAAATTAATTTTAAATTTTGAATTTTCTTTCTTGGCTTTCTACTTACTAGACCAAAAATCTCATAATAATGATATCATCTTTCCTCTAATAGCATTATTACTGAAAATAGTTTAATGCTTTCTTTTTGGCAGTGGTTTTCACATTCCACTATGCGAAAATCTATTTATTCTTTTAAAAAGTCATTTGGAGCAGCTCTTTTCTGTGTGTATTTTTGCTATCGAATGAATGAATATATAGTTAAGGTCATTGGTCTAATTTTATTTTCAGTCCTAAGTAATTACTTTTTCACCAATGTAAATGTTGTTTAATCAAACCTATGCATGCTTCCAAAGAGAACTCAACTCTGCCGTGCGTGGTATGCTCAGGGCAGCCTGGCTTACTCTCTGCCTCTGCTCTTGCTTCTGGCAAATCAGCCAGACAGGGCCTGGCTTTCTGAAGGGTCTTTCCAAAAGGTAGATCCTATTCCCCTGCCTCCCTTCCTGCCGAAACACTTGTTTCAAGGCCCCAGCTCCTCAGCAGCCCAAGTGAGCTCTGCACAAGCCCGTGTTGCCCACTTCTCTCGCACTGGGCGCCATCCTCAAATGCCCCACTACAGCTGAGCCCTGCAGAGCTGGGCACGTGCCAGTCTCCGCAGCACCTGTGAGCTCTGGCCAGTCCCACGCCCTTTGTCTAAAAGGCCCCCGTTGCCCACATTCTATCTGGGGGTCTGATGCGATCCTACTCACCTCTCTGGTGTCAGCCATATGCTTCCCAGGAAGACTCCACCTGCACCCGTGGCACTCCACATGAATCCTTTCTAGCACACTGCTCTAGAAGCGCCTGCTAGCACGTCTGCATCTTCCACTCCTGGGAGAGGAACTTCGTCTCTTTGGTTCACCATTTCATGCTCACGTTGAAAAACGTGTCTGGCTCTAGGGCATCCACCAGTGCACATGGTTTCTCCATGAGTGGCCAGGAGTTTTTGTGCAGTCTGTACACTGCACAATCATACACAGCGGCCCCACCTTGAACAAACACATTTTAGTTCTTCTCATTAAAAATTGTGTGGATCTGATATCATTTGGTATACCCTTGTCAATATCGCATCACTGAGTCGTACCATGGAAGTGACAATACATTCTTCTTCCCCACATTATGATCATTGTCATGGATCCTTCACACTGTGATGTTAATATTTCTGTTTTCAGGAAAACAGCATACATGGGTATGTATGTAATGTCTACATTTGAAGTGAATGTGCCAAAAATGTAAAATTTTAAAAAAACTTAAAATGCTGAATCAATTTATCTGTTCCATGGTTTTGACATTCACCTCCTAGCAGCTGTATTGTTGATCCTCTTTTTCCTTTAAAAATTCAATTTTAGTGTTTTGGAGCAGTCTTTATCAATTAATTGTTTTGAAGATGTTTGCACTGCCATAGTCTCTGTTAAGAAGTTGAGGCTTATAGCATAAATCAATTTCAGAAGCACACAGCCCACTCTGCCTCACTGAGAGGCCCATCTGATTTCCTAAAAAATTCCTGTGCTTTTTATGCAAAATTTGACTATGCTATTCTCAGTTGTTTAAAGGAATAAGTGGGTGGAATAGGAGAGGACACAGCTGGATCCATTACCATTTGTTCTGCAGACAGTGGGGTCTGTTTTTCATCTATTCCAAAGCTTGGGAGAGTTTGGAAGCATAAAGTTTATGATCACTGCTGTTTGGTGTGAACCCTACTGTTCCTTTGATTAACCCACACCCTTGCAGCAAATCTGCCCTGTGGACCTCGAAGCCACCCCTTCCCGCCCAAGTACCCAAGTGCTCCCGCTCACACTGGGAGAAGACCTTTTGCACATGCAGAGAACCCGTACAGCAGACAAGGAAATGGCATTAGAGCACCAAGCCCCCTTCCCTCCATGTTGTTAAAAGAATTGTATAAAGACCACGTTCGTCATAATTAAGGTTCTTCAAAATACCAAGGTGTTCTTTGTTGAATGCTGCCTCCCACGTCCTAGCACTACTAAACCCTGCACGGCAGGGACAGGCAGAAGTCACTTCCATGCCTCATTCCAAATTCAGGGCAGCGCTGTCAGCCTCCAATTGGGCCCTCATTAGGCCTTCTCAGAAAGATACTTCAGATCTGAGAAGCCTGCCCAGAAGGATTTTTAAATTCTCTCTCTCTTCCTCCCTCCTTCTCCCTCCCTCCCTCTCTCCCTCCCTCTCCCTCCTTCTCCCTCCCTCCCTCTCTCCCTCCCTCTCTCTCTCTCCCTCCCTCTCCCCCTCCCTCTCTCCTTCTCCCTCGCTCCCTCTCTCCCTCCCTCCCTCCCTCTCTCTCTCTGCCTCCCTCCCTCTCTCTCTCCTTCCCTCTCTCTCTCTCTCTCTCTCTCTCTGTGTGTGTGTGTGTGTGTGTGTTTAAAGAACAGGAAGAACAAATTCAAATGTTGTAGGAAGAGAATCTGGACATAAATCTACCTCCTCTTCATTCTTTCACTCCAAAGCCCCTTGTGTTGCTTCCTGAAATATTTATATGAGCAAATACTTTGGCTTATCATGAAGAAAGTCTGGGATAACATAGTCAAACAAACTCATCTCTAAAAGAAGATAAAGACTCCCAGTGGAGTCAGACTGCCATTCGACACTTAGATCTTCTAACGACAGTAAGTAAATATTAGTGAAGGCAGTTTTTTCTCCGACTTCAAGAACTAAGCAAATACGTGAACATGGAAATAACACTCTAAAGAGTAGATTTAAAGATTTATGTTGGGAAATATTAAAGTTGGCTCTTTTACATGGCACCTGTTTCCAGGCCTTCCAGGAATTCTGCCTTTTGCTTTCTGCACTTAACAGTATTACAATATCACTTTTAAAAGTACCTAACATCAGGGCTGGTGCTGTGGCGTAGTAGGCTAAGCACTGTCTGTGGTGCCAGCATCCCACATGGGTGCCAGTTCATGTCCCAGCTGCTCCTCTTCTGCTCCAGCTCTCTGCTTATGGCCTTGGAGAACAGTGGAGGATAGCCCAAGGGCTTGGGTCCCTGCACCCACGTGGGAGACCAGGCTCCTGGCTCCTGGATTTGGATTAGATTGGCCTAGCTCCAGCTGTTACAGACATCTGGGGAGTGAACCAGTAGATGGAAGACCTTTCTCTTCGTCTCTCCTTCTCTCTGTAACTATGCCTCTTGAATAAATAAAATAAATAAATAAAATCTTTAAAAAAATAAGTACCTAACATGATTCACCTGAAATTAATGTTTATTCATTTAATAGCTTTTTTAAAATGTTTTTTATTTAGTTGACAGAGTTAGACAGTAAGAGAGAGAGACAGAGAGAAAGGTCTTCCTTCCATTGGTTCACCCCCCAAATGGCCACTGCAGCCAGAGCTACGCCGATCCAAAGCCAGGAGCCAGGTGCTTCCTCCTGGTTTCCCATGCGGGTGCACGGGCCCAAGCACTTGGGCCATCCTCCACTGCCCTCCCAGGCCACAGCAGAGAGCTGGACTGGAAAAGGAGCAGCCGGGACTAGAACCTGGCGCCCATATGGGATGCTGGCACTGCAGGCAGAGGATTAACCAAGTGAGCCATGGCACCGGCCCCTTTATAGCTTTTCTTTTTCATAATTTCACTTTTGTCTGTTTCATTAATGTGACAAAACAATGCAAACTAATTTTAATAATCAATGAGAAAGTTCATATTATGAGATTTCCATGACATTTATTAATCCTTGTCAAAATTTAAATACTCTATCTGTTGTAAATATATAGGGAGATGATGAAAATAATAAAACTAATATATATCCAGTATACTATAATTTAAAATATTAGAAACGTTGAGAATGAAAGTTTTATTTCTTTGGGAAAGCATTTTGCAAAGTCTCAGTTTGAAGAACTCACTTTATCATTTCTTTTTTTTTTAAAGATTTTATTTATTTATTTGAGAAGTAGAGTTACAAAAAGAGAGAGGTAGAGACAGAGAGAAAGGTCTTTCTTCCGTTGGTTCACTCCCTAGATGGCTGTAGCGGCCAGAGCTGCGCTGATCTGAAGCTAGGAGCCAGGTGCTTCTTCCCGGTATCCTGTGCGGGTGCAGGGGCCCAAGCACTTGGGCCATCTTCTATTGCTTTCCCAGGCCATAGCAGAGGGCTGGATTGGAAGAGGAGCAGCTGGGATTAGAACCAGCACCCACATGGGATGTCAGCGCCACAGGCGGAGGATTAACCTACTGCGCCACGGTGCCCGGCCCTCTTTATCATTTCTTATAGGACAAGTCTAGGGAATAGTTAATACTCTCAGCTTTTGCTGGTCTGGAACTGTATTTATTCGTTATATGTAAAGGACAGCTTGGCTAGATTTAGTACTGGTTGGCAATTTTCCCCTTCAGTCTTATGAAAGTATCTTCCCACTCCTTCCTTGTCTGTAAGGTTTCCGCTGAGATGTCTGCAGTCAGGTGAATCTGGACCCTTTTATATATTATTTATTTATTTTCTCTTGAAATTTTGAGATATTGCTCTTTATTTCTATCCTTGGAGAGCTGGATTATAATACATCCTGGGGTAAACTCGACTGATTTGAACCTGACAAGTGATCTCTGGGCCATGTTACACCTGGGTAATTGTATCTTTTTCTAGGTTTGAGAATTTTTATGTTATTGTATTCTTTTTTTTTTTTTTTTGACAGGCAGAGTGGACAGTGAGAGAGAGAGAGAGACAGAGAGAAAGGTCTTCCTTTGCCGTTGGTTCACCCTCCAATGGCCGCCGCGGCCAGCGTACCACGCTGATCTGATGGCAGGAGCCAGGTACTTCTCCTGGTCTCCCATGTGGGTGCAGGGCCCAAGTACTTGGGCCATCCTCCACTGCACTCCCGAGCCATAGCAGAGAGCTGGCCTGGAAGAGGGGCAACCGGTACAGAATCTGGCGCCCTGACCGGGACTAGAACCCGGTGTGCGGGCGCCGCAAGGCAGAGGATTAGCCTATTGAGCTGCGGTGCTGGCCATTATTGTATTCTTAGATTTGCTTTCTACCCTTTTGATATCCTCAACTCCATTGAACCCAAATTACTCAAACAATCGCTCATTTCATGCTGTCCCACAGTTCCACAGTTCTTGTAAACCTTCTTCATTGCTGTTTGTTCCTTTTCTAAAATTTTTCCTCCTCTGCCTGTATTTTCCATTAGCATATCTTCAAACACATCTTTCTTATGTACAATCTGTTCTGATACTGATACTTTTTTCACATTTAAAATATTTGCATAACACAGTTTTCAGTTGAAGGACTCTGATTTTAAAACTTACTTATATCTCTCTGTCAAGTCTCTGAGTATTAACTCATTTCCTCTGTATTCTCTTGACATTCACTGAGTTTCCTTAAAACAATTATTTTGAAATCTGCACTCAGATATTTTAAAATTTCTGTTCTTAGGTGATTTTTTTCTATTACCTTCCTTTAGTTGGTAGGTGAACTCATGAATTCTTGATTTTCTTTTGGTATGTAACATCCTCTTTGCATTGAAGAATTGAGTTTTTTTCCAGTCTTCATAATCTGGCTTTGTATGTGGTTGTGTAGGTCTGGTCACTTAGGGCCACAAGATTCCACATGGTTCCAGGGGAAGTTCAGAGGCTAGGGCACAGGTACTGGACTGGGGACAGGTTGTGTTAGGGTCTGCCTAGTGCTGGGTTTTACCAGCCCAGCACTGAATTTGGAGACAGTACTGCTGTTCTTTACTGACTGCCCAAGGTTGGTAGGGGGCAGATAAAGGCAGCCTCTTGGTTGCTTAGGCTGGCACTAAGCTTAGATAATCCTGAATCTCAGACACCAGGCCTTGTGCAGTCTTGGGAGCACCTGCCAGGTCCACCTGGATTTGACAGTGATACCCTCCAAAACAAGACCAATCCTCTGGGGTGGCAGTCTCTTCTTGATGATGAGACAAATCTAGAGACCCTGTCTGGGAGCACTTACCTGGGTATAGAAGCCTCTGGATCGCATCAGGTGCTGAGTCTCACCATGGTGGATCCAGGCAAAAGCCCAAGCTCCCTGTTCTACCCCCTAGCAGTAGCTGATGTTGTATGTTGGAGTTTGGGGGACAAACAATGAAGGGCTCCATTAGATGTCTGGCTAAGGAAGGTATGGGCTGGGGGAAAGGTCTATGGGTCCCTCTCGGCTCTGATTTTTACCATGGTATATCTGTCAGTGAATTTCAAGTGTAACTCTGGACTTGATTCACTCTCCCTCTCCCAGGTGGGAAGCTAGGGATCTTTCTCCACACTGTGCTACTTAGTTATCACTAGGGGAGGAGTGGTGTGGATAAATTTTCTTCTTCCTGATTTCTTGAATACATATTTGCTCATTATTATACTAAAACCAGGCACTGTGTACTCTCATCTGGCTTCCATAGACTTGTGAAAGAAATTTGGCTCATGAATGGCTGTTTTGTTCATACTGGTGTCTCCTGCAGAGATGATAGCTGGGGCACCTTATTCAACCACCATCTCTTCCCCACGTCTTCCATGAACTTTTTAAGGACACTGTGTATGTTGAGGGAAGGACTTTAAGGCTCATTAGCTCACTAGTCTCACAGGGAAAAGCTGTTGCTCTGAGAACAAGAAAATGCAGGGAGAAATTGTTAGCTCTGGAGAACTAAGAACCTGAACTAAATATTGACTTATGTATTCAGCAGTGTTGAGCTGTCACTCAATAGCTGAGGCTTTGCCTCATCTGAAAAATGGAAATGGTAACACACACCTTGTAGGACAGTTACATATATGAAAGAAAACATGCATCTCTGTGTATGTGTATACAAAATATTGTGCATGGTGCCTGGAAGACAATAAGGACTCAAAAAAGCTATCGCTATGCTTTATACAACAAGAATGAGAACAGGAGAAAAATCAAAACAGAACTTGAACAAGAGAGGTAAAAAAATCCAATGGTGATAGTAAAAATCCTTTGTAAGGCCACAGTAGTTGTCAGGGAGTTTGAGAGGCACAATCTCATTCAATCAGATGTGACAAGATGTGACAGAGAAGGCCTCCAAGGGCAGCCTGGTCATTTCCATGACTGTGGACTTCCTCGTACACAGGACTGCTACCTCTCAGTGACTCACAGTAGGCCAATAGCTTGGTTTATCTATGAACACCTTGGATATTCTAATAAAAATTTTTATGTATTCCAGGAAGTATTTTCAAACTCAACAGTTTCTTTTTCACCTAATTGTTTCCCTGATTCAACGTTCACAGAAAGCACGTCTTTGCTTCTTTGCTTCCCCATTTGTTTGAATACAGTACAAAGAGAATCAAATTTTAATAACTACTATTATTATGTGTTTACACATAATGAGGCTATTTCCATGTTCCCACAGATGGTCTCGAATAACTAAACATTATTACAAACAGTTCTCATAAATGCGGATCTTCTGTACTAGTTTCTTTCATCTCTATCTATAAAATATAGTTATTTTCACATTTATTTTATAATAAACTTTATGCTGCACTAGAAATTATCTGGAATTGTAAATTTTTCATATTTCTTTCAGAGGGAAGTGGAAAGAAAAGTTTTTTATGGTGAGAAGCACTCTGCTAGAGTTTAATTAAATAAATTTGGGAAGATCATTAATTATCTGGGACCTAAAAAAAGAGTTAAGTGGGTGGCGAAGCAGCCAGAAACACTCTTGTTCACTGCTTGTCCCTTCAGCTCAGCTCTTAGCACTTCACACATTTTCGCTGTAACTACCAAGTAGTCTTTTTCCTGCTGCATCATGTTCATACTTGTCTCTGTGCCTTGAAATAACAGCCCGAGAAAAAGATGAGGTGGCCTCTTCCAAGGTCCTCGCAGAGTGGACGGAGGATATGTCTGATGAGAGGAGCAGATGAAGAACCAAAAGAACAGACTCTGGTGCTCTGTGCTCCCCAACTAAATCCTTTACCATGATAGAAAAATGCAGCTCGAGCTTTGCCCCGTATGCATCAGCCTATCATCTTCTCCCGCCAGCCACAGAACTGTGAACTGCCCCTTAGCCCTACATATTACACTTGTTCTGCATTCACCTCCATGGGGCTCTACTCGCCTTACACACTTTGCTTTCTAGTCCTTGCATGTAATCTTCAAATTAAGAATTTCAAATTCTGGCCGGCACCGTGGCTTAATAGGCTAATCCTCCACCTAGTGGCGCCGGCACACCGGGTTCTAGTCCCGGTCGGGGCACCAGATTCTTTCCCGGTTGCCCCTCTTCCAGGCCAGCTCTCTGCTGTGGCCCAGGAAGGCAGTGGAGGATGGCCCAAGTGCTTGGGCCCTGCACCCCATGGGAGACCAGGAGAAGCACCTGGCTCCTGCCTTCAGATCAGCGTGGTGCGCTGGACGCAGCACACCAGCCATGGCGGCCATTGGAGGGTGAACCAATGGCAAAAGGAAGACCTTTCTCTCTGTCTCTCTCTCTCACTATCCACTCTGCCTGTCAAAAAAAAAAAAAAAAAAAAGAATTTCAAATTCTTAATTTCCAGAAAAAGAACAATTTGATTTAGTGAACTTCCTGTGGGCTGAATGTTTGTGCCCACCTCCTACTTACTTACTCTGAAGTCTGATCTCCTGTGGGTGCTATTTGGAGTTGGGTCCTTTGGGTACTTAGGCCATGAGAACAGAGCCCCCCTGAGTGAGATTAGTGTCTTTACAGGAGTAGAGAGCAGGAACATTGTCTGTCTCTAGGCCGTGTGAGGATGTAGGGAGAGCATGGCTATCTGCAAACCAGGAGGAGGCCTTCAGCAGACACAGACAAACCCTGATCTTGAACTTCACAGCATCCGGAACAATGAGAACTAAATGTAAGTCACTGAGTGTGTTTACGTGATGGATAAAATGCCAGTCCAGTCTGTTTTTGTTATGGAGGCCGTGATGACAGAGGTACTGACCTGCTCTAGTAGAATTGCGCACTTTCACCACGGTTCAAGAGGCCCATTGTATACATATATTTCAGTTATGTTAAAACGAATTTAAAAAAATGTTATTTTGTTGTTGGCATCAGTGTTCCTATTAGAAGAGGAACAATTTTATTTAGGAAAATGAAAACTGAAGGGAACAGAAATTAAGACCTCAAGTGAGTGGATTAGCAGGAGCAACACAGAGGCAACTAAAAGAACTATGTGGAGGCTGGCACTGTGGCATAGAGAGTAAAGCCCCCGCCTGCAGTGCCAGTATCCCAGTTCAAATACCAGCTGCCCCTCTTCTAATCCAGCTCTCTGCTTTGGCCTGGGAAAGCAGTGGAGGATGGCCCAAGTCCTTGGGCCCCTGCACCCATGTGGGAGACCTGGAAGAAGCTCCTGGTTCCTGGCTTCGGCCTGGCATAGCTCCGGCCTTTGAGATCATCTGGATATTGAATCAGCGGATGGAAGACCCTTCTTTCTCTCTGTCTCTCTGCCTCTGCCTCTCTGTTACCCTGTCAGTTCAAATGAATAAATCTTAAAAAAAAAAAAAGAAGAAGAAGAAGAACTATGTAGTAGGGAGCAGGGAGAAGACAGAAGAGGGATGTTGGGGGATGTGCTGAAGACATACAGAGAACATGGTGGAAACTCTCCAAAATTGGAAGCTTCCAGAATTGGCTGAGAGCCTTTTATTAAAAGAGAAGTCTAATATTCAATTTAAATCCATCATCCATGTGGTAAGGAGACACAACCCTCCCACTCAGCACTTCAGGGTGCTACAGTGGTGGCATCACATGGCTGGAACTTTGGGATTTGAAGGAGAAGGATCGGTGCCCTGTGTTTCTGTTGACACCAGGAGTGACAGAAAGGGAGAAAGATGAAAGAAAATGCACAGTGGAGAAAATGAAACCTGAAGAAACTGGGTCACCAGAGTTGACAAGGAAATTTAGAAAAAGAAATAGAAAACGAAATACCATGCTTCCTGTATTCCAGATCCTTGCCTCTGCTCCCCACTGTGAACAATTTACCAGTAATTTCCCCACCTGTAAAATTAGAGGGATAACTAGATGCTCCCTAAGGCCCCTTCTACTATAATACTCTATAAATCTCAGCTTTTCCACTGAGCTTGGGGAAAATAATAAAAGTTATTTCCTATTGTAGAAAAATATCTGGTGATATGAATTAACTTGATTAGGCACAAGAGAGGACACAAATAATGACAGTCATTTAACACCCAGGTAAGAAAAACAGAAAAGAAAAAGTAAATTAAGAGAAGTATTCTCATGGCACCAAACAATGACTTATTCAGACTCTTCTGGTAGTTTTGTTGCATCTGTTCTAAAAATTACAATGTGTGTTGAAATTACTACTTCAGTGTATACATACAATGTGTGTCAGACATTTAGGTAATTATGTTATTTTTTAAAAAATCAGTTATGGAATCTGTGGATTACAAGCATGTTGATATAAGCAAAAATATCAACTTCTCATTCGCTTCAAACCTGGCAATGTAAAGATAACCAGTGGTTAATGCAAAGATAGCCAGTGGCTCAGCGGTTAAAACTCTGGATAGGATGCCTGTGTCCTCTTTCAGGGTTTAATTCTTGCTTCTGGTTGCTGATTTCAGCCTCTGGTTAATGAACACAATGAAAGGCAGCAGTGATGGTTCGAGCAAGTGGTTACAGTTGTACGAGATCTGCCTTAAGCTCCCAGCTCCCAGCTTTAGCTTTGACCCAGCTCTTGCTGTTGTGGTCATTTGGGCAGTGAACCAGCTAATAAAGAAGAATAGGAATATGTGGGTTGGTTTGATCCACCCCTTTAAATGTTGAAATGGTGGTGTGTCTGTGTGTGTTTTGCAATGGAGAGATTGATGCAAAGGGAAGTAGGAAACTACTGTAATTTGTTTTTTTTTTAAACTTTTATTTAATGAATATAAATTTCCAAAGTACAGCTTATGGACTACAATGGCTTCCCCCCCATAACGTCCCTCCCACCCACAACCCTCCCCCTTCCCACTCCCTCTCCCCTTCCACTCACATCAAGATTCATTTTCGTTTCTCTTAATATACAGAAGATCAGTTTAGCATACATTAAGTAAATATTTCAACAGTTTGCTCCCACACAGAAACATAAAGTGAAAAATACTGTTTGAGTACTAGTTATAGCATTAAATCTCAATGTACGGCACACTAAGGACAAAGATCCTACATGAGGAGTAAGTGCACAGTGACTCCTGTTGTTGACTTAACAAATTGACACTCTTGTTTATGGCATCAGTAATCACCCTAGGCTCTTGTCATGAGCTGCCATGGCTATGGAAGCCCCCTGAGTTCACTGACTCTGATCATATTTAGACAAGGCCATGGTCAAAGTGGAAGTTCTCTCCTCCCTTCAGAGAAAGGTACCTCCTTCTTTGATGACCCGTTCTTTCCACTGGGATCTCACTCGTGGAGATCTTTCATTTAGGTTTGCTTTTTTTTTTTCCCCCCAGAGTGTCTTGGCTTTCCATGCCTGAAATACTCTCATGGGCTTTTCAGTCGGATCCGCATGCCTTAAGGGCTGATTCTGAGGCCAGAGTGCAGTTAGGACATTTGCCATTCTATGGGTCTGCTGTGTATCTCACTTCCCATGTTGGAAACTACTGTAATTTCTAAAATGAACAGATAGTGCTGTGGTTTAGTTGATTTTCTGCTGAGCATATATAAACTGGATGCATGTCGGAACCAGTGGAGTCCTGTACAGGATTCCGGCCTAGATCCAAAGCCTGGGTTCAAAGCCTGACTTCAACACTTATTATTGTTGTGGTCTTAGTTGTTGCCCATGCTTCAGTTTATTCATATACTTGTCACCTCTACCTCTTAGGATAGTTGTGGGGATTACATGAATGAATGCAGATGAAGTCCCTAGAGCCATGCCTGCCAGCTAGTAATCACTCTGTTAATGTAGGCTATTAAATAAGCTAGAAGATTCTCTCATCAGGAGAGCTTTAGAAGGGAATTCATTAAGAAAGAAATAAAGTTTTGTTAAAATATTGGGAAAAAATAAGGGATTTAGAAAAAAAATGTGTTGCAATGGTAGGGTGTATGCAGGAGAGACAAAGGAGCTACCTTGTATTTGTTGCCGATTATATTTCCGAGGTAGGCACATTACCTACAATAACATATACAAGCTTCCAAAACTCTCGAGAAGAATTACTGCCTCCACCTTGCGGGCAAGGGGATGGAGGGTTCAGGGCTGCTGAGTTGTTTAGCTGAGATAGCACAGCTAGTAAATGTGCGTCTTTCTCAGACTCATGTGTGTAGACGCCAGTCCTAAAATCTTTCACCACTGCATGGCACTCTCACAAGACTATGCATGGAGGGTGTGGCCTCTAGGACTGGCTGTCTAAATCAGAAATTCTTAAACATTCTTGACTTGGGCCTACTCTTCCCTCATAAAAATGTTTGAGGACTTATAAGAGATTTGGTTCATGTGGATGATATAGAGTATATTAAAAATTAAAACAGAAAAATTTATTAATTTATTTTAAAATTCCAATTGTATGCCCATTGTGCACTAAGACAAATACTGCATATTTAAGAAAAATAATGATGTTTACCAAAGCAGGAACTATGAATAAGAATGGCATTGTTGTAGAATGTTTGCAAACCTTTTAATATCTAGCTTAACAGAAGAAAGGTGGAATCTAATTCAGCTTATTTTGCATGTTGTTTTGGTTGACATATGCAAAGAACATCTGACCTCACACATGAGAGTAACAGGAAAACAGGAGCATTTTTGGAACATTATTGATAATTTTGGACATTCCACTTGAGACTATACCAAAACTCAATAAGTGATAATCCCTTAAGGGCTAATTACAGTGTAAAATCTGAAACCATATCAACAAACTTTTCATTCATTCTATTTTAAAACTCATTGGTCTACGTGTACTTGTAATAGATCTTTAGCATTCTTAATTTTGTGACATCACACCTAGGTCATTTGTAAAATACTAGTTCAGTAAGTTATACAATTTCCCAATGTTGATGCCTTTCATTATTCAATACCAAAAATAACAACATTGATAAATACTATCACAATTCTTATCAGAAAAATATTTAAGAATTGGGAAATGTATCAAACTTCTGGAATACACATATGATTTCCACAATTCTAATTCATGTGAAAGATTGAAGTTAAACATTGGAAACAAGTACTGTGAGTGCTATTCCTGGAAATGACAGGTGAATTTTGATGATTTTCAATGAATGTCTTCCAAATGCTGGAGTCTGAATAACTATAGTTTGTCAGTCATTCTTTCAAGTGGAAAGGGCATTTTGGGAGGAAAGACAGCTAGAAAAGCTTGCAACCCAAACAACTGTACAAGTGCTTTTATGCAGAACAACCATGGATTTTAGCATGCAGAAGTGCATAAGTATCTATAAAATATATATATGTATAAATAAATAATAAAATGCACAAATAGAAATGAAATATATATTCCCCATTTTATTGCAAAGAGCCATAAGATGCACACTTTGGAGTCAATGATTTTTGTGAATTAGTGGTAAGTGGTACTGCTTGATTAGGTCATGAATGCTCTGCCTTCATGCATAGGTTAATCCATTCATGGATTAAAGGATGAATGGTTTATTGCCAGAGTGGGTCTGTTATAAAAGTCAGCTTGTCTCTCTCTTTGGTGTGGCCCCTTTTGTCATGTGATACCCTGAACAGTTCTGGGACTTTGCAGATTGTCCCCATTGACAAGAAGGACCTCATCATATGTGGCCACTCACTCTCAAATTACCTGGCTTTCAGAAGCGTGAGCCTAAGAGATTTCTTCTGTTTCTTATAAATTATCTCAGTTTCTGGTTTTCTGTTATAGTAACAGAAAACATACTAAGACATCAGTCTTATTAAAGTTTCTGATGCTCTTGTTGAAAACTAATTTTATATAATTAATGGGAGGAAACGTCGAGAAAAGGTAAAGGATGAAGTGGGAATGAAGGAGGGATAAAAAGGCAGGAAGGAGATGCTGAGTTGCTGACTCGAGCGGCTGAACTTGCCTTATTTTTCTTGCTCCAATCAGCTCCTTTCATGGGCCTCAAATCTGCAATATTATGGAGAATGTATTTTTAGCAGGAATAACGTTATTGTAGGGATGTCATTTCCTTAAAATTAATTATTTATGGCACTATGCATAATTTATGATATACTTGTCAACAAAGCATATATATTGGTTAGAGAAGTATATTTATTTGAGAAGCAGTTGCATCTGTAGTGTAAATTGTAGACCCTAAAACAAACCCCTGTTTTTTTGTTTCTACTTGCACCATGGTCTTTGTGTGCAAACTCAGGAAAGTCCCCTAACCCTCTGTACTTTGGTTCCATCTGTAAAATGGGAATCATGATAATTATTTCTAATTCATAGGATTGTTGTAAAGATCAGGTGAGTTAGCACATTTAAAGTGTTTACAATCAAGTGCTATAAAGAGCCCTTCTATCATTGTCACCATCATCATAATCATTATCATCAACATTATATGGATTATTGGCTCCTCTTACTCTTTTTTAAATTATTTCATTTTATTTATTTGAGAAGCAGAGAGAGAGAGAGAGAGAGAGACAGAGACAGAGACAGAGAGAGAAAAACATCTTCCAACTGCTGGCTCATTCTTCAAGTGCCCCAGTGACGGGAGCTAAGGCCAAACTGAGGCCACAAGTTAGGAACTCAGCCCCATGTTGGTGGCGGGGACCCAAGTACCTGCTGCCTGTTGTAATGTAGGTGGGGATAGAGGTAGCAGGGAAGAGTGCAGATTTGATAGCCCCAGCTTCCTGCAGCCATGCATGGCTCACACTGTGGCAGCATGTCCCTTGGAATGTCATTGCCTGTCCAGGACACATGACCCAGTCTGCACCATCCAAACCCCCTCTTCATGCACTGTCCAAACCCCTCTTCCATGCATCATACAAACCTCCTTTTCTGTGCACCATCCAAATGCCCCTTCCCTTTCTACATAGCAGAATCCAGGAAAGTTCAAGTTCCAGGATGTTACAAGCTTAGCACCAGCTTTAAATATCCAATATGGCTACAAGCTGTGTCCCTGTAATGATATTTCAGTCATTTTAAAGTCATTATAGTAAAATAACCATGGCCAACACTCCCATTCCCATCATACGCCTGATGCCATGACATTTCGAAGAAACGTCATGTATCTAAATGTCTGTCTCTAAAAAGGAGCATGGGAATGGTTGGCACTCAAGCATTACCCAAAATTCTGCCCCCTCTGAATATTCAGATAAGCC
The DNA here is from genome assembly GCF_051225735.1 of Oryctolagus cuniculus. Lineage (NCBI taxonomy): Eukaryota > Metazoa > Chordata > Mammalia > Lagomorpha > Leporidae > Oryctolagus > Oryctolagus cuniculus. The sequence goes on along the minus strand of NC_142875.1, from coordinate 15,517,993 downwards.
CCATGCCAGGCACAATCCCTATGTTTTTTTAACAGTTAAAAGGACAACTCCAGATCTTGTGGAGGGCAACTGACTCCCTCTTGAGTTTGCCCACACTTGTTCCTTGAGTGTGTACATTTGCTTTGCCTTAGATGCATATTTCTCTGTTGTTCTCTTTTATCTGTGTTTGTCACTTGAATTGTTTATCATGTGGAGACAAGAGCCTGGACCACACCTAACTAGGGGCTACCCTCCAACAGTGGGAGTTCATCAGGAGTGAAACCGAAAAATGAACCCAAGTACTCTGATACAGAACTCGGTGTCTGAAATGTTAGGCTAAATGTCCATTCCTGTATTATTTAATTCTGATTTGAAATGCCTCCACTGCAGTGCACTCAAGGCAAACACAGAAGGAAGCATATGAAGTGGATCTTTTAGCAAGGAATTCCATCCTCATAATTTTAGATGAGAGTCCACTGATTTCTTTAGTCTAGAAAGTATACATTTTGATAGAGATGAAAGTATCATCCAAAAGCATCAGTGTTCCTATTGCCAAAGTCAAAAGATAACAAACAGCAGTTTCCACATTGAAATTTTCTCATTGTATACTCCATGATGACTGTCTTCAAAAATTACATGGAAAATGTATATAATGAAAAACTGTGCATGGCTCTAAAAATTGGTTTGCATCAAGATAAATTTATCTTTTAATTTCATTTTCTGTGAACTTTGTGAAGCTCCCTCGCATTTATCCCCTCTGGCTCATTTATCACTCTCTCTTTTCATTCTAATCTGTCTCAACCTCATTTAACCAAGTAACTCTCAAGCTAACTTTATACATGTTCTTGACAATTTTTCTCTTGACTTCGGTTCTTCCTACAGACTTAAAATGATGGGCTAACATTTGTAATAAGCAAGAATGTTCCTCTGCTGCATCCTTTGCCAAGCAGGTGCAGCCCCAGGGTAGGTTATGTTTTTCCTTATGCATCAATGCTGATGTGAGTTAGCTTGTAGCTCACGGTGATTTTGGTCATATGGCACTATTTTGTACTTCAGCAAACACAGAGAGAATGTCGTTGGCAAAGGAAGTCATAGCATGACCTAGCAATTCATTTCCATCATGAAGCACGGCCTCCAGGCTGAGGTGCACCTCTTCCATTCTGGGGAGATAGACACAAAGTGGACATCACCACCGACGACAGCTGCCTGCATCAATGCAAACAGGAGCCAGAAACCAACAAATACCAACTGAAGGAATAGTTAGCCATGGGAGCATTACTTTATATCCCAGCAAGCCCCAGACACAATAGATTCCTAAAACAGGGCCTGGGGCCAGCGCTGTGGTGCAGTAGGTTAATCCTCCACCTGAGGTGCCAGTATCCTATATGGGCGCAGGTTCGAGTCCCGGCTGCTCCTCTTCTCATCCAGCTCTCTCCTATGGCCTGGGAGAGCAGTAGAAGATGACCCAAGTCCTTGGACCCCTGCACCTGCATGGGAGACTGAGAAGAGGCTCTTGGCTCTTGGCTTCAGATCAGCCCAGCTCTGGCAGTTGCTGCCATTTGGGGAGTAGACCAGCATATGGAAGACCTCTCTCTATGTCTCTCTCTCAATGTTTGTAATTCTACTTCTCAAATAAATAAAAAAAATTTTATAATAAATTTAAAAAATAAACAAATCCAACACCCTGCTATTTCCCAAAGGCTATCTCCACACACTAGATCCTTCTTCTCAGTTGGTTCCTAGATCCTTTGGAATCTTTTTAAGAAGAACAGTTAGGAAAATATTGATTTTGTGAAATGTACTGTTTAATATTCACTCTATGACTTCTTACAGAGGATCTTTCTAGATTGAATTAAAAAAACAGAACCTGGTATCTGTAATTTAAATTATACAGTAGGTATAGAAATGCCCTGTATTAGTACACGTACTAATTTTTAAATTTTTTAAAATTTGTCATGCAAGTTTCATGTTCCTTTCCAAACTCCAACCCTTCTTCTTCCTTGCTTGTGTGTTCCCACTCTTAAGTTTTACAAAGATCTATTTTCAGTTTACTTAATGATAGTATAGTTAACCCTACAGTAAGTAAAAGAGTTCAAGTAGTCTGAAGAAGAAAACAATAAGAACACTGTTCCTCAACAGAAGAGACAAGGTCTGTAAACAATCATCAAATCCCAAAATGCCAATTTTGTTCATACAGATTACATTTTTTTTGTACTCTGCTAGTTACCACAGATCAGGGAAAACAAATGGTACTTGTCTTTTGGGGACTGGCTTGTTTCATTAAGTATAAAGCTTTCAAGTTGCACCTATTGTATTGAAAGACAGGATTCTTTTTTTTTTGACAGCTAAATAGTGCTCCATAATGTATATATAACCACAATTTCTTTATCCAGTCAACAGTTGATGGACATCTGGGTTGATTCCATATCTTAGCAATTGTGAATTGTGCTGCAATGAAAATAGGAGTTCAGATAATTTTACCAATTTAATTAACATTCCAACAGGAGAATCACATTTTAAAGAGAGAGATTGGATAGCCATGCATCCTCACGTTGCCTTTTCTAGCTGTACCGGGCTAAGCCAGCATTTCCAACTTCTCGTTCTTTTTTTTTTAATTTTTATTTTATTGCAAGATGGTCACAACTGGAAACCATTATACTTAGCGAAATAAGCCAGTCCCCAAAAGACAAATATCATATGTTTTCCCTAATCCAACTTCTTTCAGCCACTGCTGATTTTCTCTGCGGCACTTCCATTTCTAGTAAGGTTTTCTATGCCCTCTAGTGGTTATTTTGTTTCTGGCATTTGAGTCAAGTTGGGCAGCAAAATTTTGCCAGAGGGAGAAAAAGGAGTGGTGGCTGGGTTCTTAGTGTAGCATTCGAAAGGGTATCTGGAGTGCTGTTCACATTTGAGCGGGATTCTAGAAGATTTCATCTCACGCTCCCCAAATGCACGTTCAAACTTCAACCGCATTTTTCTGCCTCTTTCTTTGTGTTCCCCACCACAGATTCCACCTCCTCTAGGCTGTGTCAAAAAAGAAATTATTTGAAAGGCAAGCAGACAGACAGACAGAGAGCTTCAGTCCTCCGATTCACTTCTCAAATGCCTCCAGCAGCTACAGCCTAGCCAGGGAAAGCTAACTCAATGCAGTTCTCCCCTGTGGGTGGCAGGGTAGCAGGGACTAGATTACTTGAGCCTTCCCGGCTGCCTCCCGGAGTCTGCATTAGCAAGAAGCTGGAGTCAGAAGCCCCAGCTGAGTATCAAACCCAGGTACTCTGATGTGGCATGTAGGTATCTTAATAGCTAATCTAAATGCATGTTATTACATCTTATAGTTTATTCTAAGAACTGGTTACTTCCACTTGAAAGTTAACAAAGAAGAGAGCACTTCTTGCCTTCAATTTTGGTTCCTGGATAAGAGCCTTGAAAATTCATTCCTCCGAGAAATGAAAAATGAGGCATGCCAGTGATTAAAGCCACAGGGTAGATCCATATGGCATTTGTGGGGCCCTTCTCGCTGTTTTCAAATCCTAGGAACTCTGCAGAAATCAGGTGATACCCATGGTCAGGCTTCCAAAAAGCCAAGGTGATTTGAAAAATACATTCTGAGCCGTAACAGCTGCAGTTGCGTGGTCAGAGGCAGATTTATTGTGGTACAGCTGCCAGGTCCTCCCTATGCCTTCTGTAAATTTTGATTCCTAGTAATTATTGAAAGTGACACCAACTCTTGTTAATTAACCCCCTGACACAAACAGAAGGTGTGTTTCCTCCAGAGGCCTGGGCGGTGGCATAGAAAAGATTTCACTGCTCTGCACTCTCACCCCCTTATTCAGCAACCTGTGAAAGACTGAAATGATGAGGGTTTGTTCAGAATCAGTATTTGTGCTATCCATTGCTTATATGGTGATGGAATACAGGGGCAGCTCCACAATAGGTCAATAGGACAAAGAAGCTATCGTACACTATAAAATGTATCCAGTGGAGGTACAAGTGATCCTTGGGCCAGCTTCTCCATAACTCTCATGTCATAGTCTCAAAAGATGGTTTACATAAATATATTGTGAAATCAATTATGTGTATGTATATGTGCATACATAGATATCTATAGCTATGTCTATGTATCTCTATCTACGTCTATGTTTCTATATCTGTGTCTATGTATCATCTATCATGGAGGCAACCATCCATGGATTGAAAATATCTGGAAAAATTTTTGTATCAGTCCTAAACATTCACATCTTTTTTTCTTGCTATTATACCCTAAACCATATAGAGTAACAACTCCTCAGACAGCACATATGTTGTAAGTAGTATAAACATGATCTATAGTCAGCAGGATGACGTCCTTAGATTATATGAAAAACTCTGTACCGTTCTGTATAAAGAACTTGAGCATGTACAGATTTTGGTATTTGCATGGGGTTTTGGAACCAATCCCCTGTGGATACTGAGGGACAACTGTGTGTGTGTGTGTATGTGTGTGTGTGTGTTTTAAAGGATATGAGAAAACAAAACCCTGGGAACCCTGGGACTCACTACCTTTCTAAACTGGCATGTAAATTCCCTTTGCCAACAGCTCTGTAATGAGTGTGCTATGGCAAACCTCCTTACCCAAACTTCGTATTACACAACTTTGAGGCATTAACCAGTCTGATGGATGTGAAATGGCAGCTTGCTGTAGTATAGCTTTGTATTTCCCTGAATTTTAATGCATTCAAGCAGATTTTTCACATAAAACAGTTCATGGAAAAATGGAATTAAAAGCTGTTTATTTCAATACAAAAATGTCAAAATGCATGCATTTTTTTTCATAATACATGTTTTTCACGAACTTTGTAAAAGCCCTGGTGTGAATGGCCTTCAAAGTTTTTACCTCAAAATAAGCTTACTTTTAATCTTATTTTTCTATGAGCTTTGTGGAGTATCTCCCAATCTGAATGTGTTTTCTTAGCTTCTACTGAGTTGTCTGTTTTATTCACTCATTTGTGTACTTTATATATTCTGTGAATGTAAGGTCAGTTGTTTCTATTGCAAACATCTTCTCCCTGCTTGAGGCTTGCCTCTTTTGTGCTCTTCATGGTATACGTTGATGAATAGAAATTCTTAATGCTTTTAACATCATTGGACTTATCGTTAATTTATTTATGGCTTATGTTTTATGTTGCTTACTTAAAATTTGTTTCCTTTACACACTCCTTAAGAGTATTTTTTGGTGTCTCCTAAAGTGCTACTGAATGATGTTCCGTGTTTGTGGCAAGGAGGATGACTCTCTGCCAAGGATCCTGAGTTGTTGTTGGGAAGCAGGTGCACAGTTAATGAGATAATACTTCTTCGCATGTAATGCAGCCATGTGGCTAATCCTTGCCAATGGACTAGGAGTAGACATAAGGGCACTTATGGGAGCTGTGTGTGCCTCCTTCTCTGTTTCCCCACCCACAATGCTGCAAGGCCTCTGAGATCTTAGGATGACTGGAGCCACAGGTGGAAGGAACACAAATACTTGAATCACTACATTCAGATAAATAGCCTGCTGCTACAGTGAAAAATTTAAGTTCTCCACACCTTCATGTTAAATTCTACCTTCCAGTTCAATGATACTAGCGGTTAAGATCAATGATAGGGGCCGGCGCGCGGCTCACTAGGCTAATCCTCCGCCTTGCGGCGCCGGCACACCAGGTTCTAGTCCCGGTCGGGGCGCCGGATTCTGTCCCGGTTGCCCCTCTTCCAGGCCAGCTCTCTGCTGTGGCCAGGAGTGCAGTGGAGGATGGCCCAAGTCCTTGGGCCCTGCACCCCATGGGAGACCAGGAGAAGCACCTGGCTCCTGCCATCGGATCGGCATGGTGTGCCAGCCGCAGCGCACCGGTCGCGGCAATCATTGGAGGGTGAACCAATGGCAAAGGAAGACCTTTCTCTCTGTCTCTCTCTCTTTCACTGTCCACTATGCCTGTAAAAATAAAACAAAACAAAACAAAGAGATCAATGATAGGCAATTAGGTTGTGAGGGAAGTGCCCGCATGAATGAGATTAATGCCCTTATAAGAAAGATCCCAGAGAAGCACAGTGAGAAAATGCCCTTCTATGAATTTAACTGTACTGGCAACCTGATCTCAGACTGCCAGCCTCCAGGAATATATCTGTGCTGTTTATAAGCCACCCAGTCTATGATATTTGTTATAGCATCCAGAGCTGACGAGATGTTTGTTAATCAGAAACACCTGCACTGGTGCAGTCACTTAAGCAAGAAAAAACGTCTATCATGTTAGTCGCTAAATTTTTGGGTACTTTGTTTTGTCAGCTATGCAATATGGAAATTGATATCTTGAAATGTGAAGCCGCCTTTAAAAACTCTAAACTACATGGCACTGACATAGTGGATGGGTGACAGGCAGCAAGGAGAAAGATAAAGCAAGACAGAAATATGGAGAGCTGTGTAATGTAGAAGCATAAAATGTTGCCTGTTGTAATTTTGAAAGCAGACCAAATGCCTGGTATAAATGCAGTTCTGCAGGAAGTAGTTGATAAAAGCCAGAAATGTTAGTGTAGGTTGGTTTCTAGTCCCTGATTACATCAAAGTATAAAAAAAAGACATGTGCTCAAGCAAGAAATGATTGGAGAGCAGAGATGGAGAGAAATGGACAGAGTCCAGAAGTCTAGGGGTCGAAAGATTGGCAAAGCCGACTGTTGCTACACCCTGAGCCAGGATTAAAAAGTTAGAATGAAAAAGTAGTTATGGCAACAAAGGCCCATTAGGAATTATTCACTGCACAGAAGGCTTAGGCCCTGTGGCCAAGCTCAAATTGAGGTTATTTCTTTCCAACTCAAGGTTATTTTATGAGCTGACCTCCCGGTACCTGCCATCACAATGATTGCGGCTACAGTAGAGCTTGGGGAATGGAAAGAAAACATATGAATTAGATTGAGAATTTTGTCTATGTAAGAAGTAACACGGTTATTCAAACATGGCATTTACTGGAGGCAAACCGATGAGAAGTCCATTAAGTTTCTGGTGCAGTTTTGTTGTTAAATAAACTGCAATATGGCTTAAAAAAAAAAAAAACTACAGGGAAGGCATTGGGTGTAACATGAAGACACCAGCTGGGACGGCCTACATCGCACTTTGGAGTACCTGCATTCAAGTGCCAGTTCGGCTCCTGATTCCAGCTTTCTGCCAGTGCACACTCTGGGAGGCAGAAGTGATGGCTTGTGGGGAGCAACTCGGACTAGACTAAGTTACTGGAATTAAGACTTATTCTATGCATCTGCTCTCCCACAATATGGCGCTGAGAAGGGAAACAGCTTCTACACAGCTGCCTCCAGTTCAACCAATAAACTGTAGGACCTGCTCCTGATTGGAGGAGAGCAGCATACTCGGCGTGTGGGTAGCAGAGTTGGGATTGGCGGAAGAGGACTATAAAGGAGGAGAGAGACAACATGCACCGGGAACATCTAAGGGGAACATCTATCTGAAGGAACACCTGTGCAGCCCCCGAGAGAGCCGGCCGGTGGTGTGCCGCTCCCCCGCGGAAGTGAGGAAAGTGGCCAGGGGGAACCGCCCTTCCACGGAGGTGGAAGGGACGGTAGCCAACCCGGGAAGAACCAGCAGCAAACCCGGGGAGGGCCAAGCAGACAAAAGAACAGCGCAGGGTCCTGTGTCGTTCCTCCACGAAGAGGGGGAGCGACAATGGCTCAAGTACTTGGGTTCCTGCCACCCAAGTGTCTGTCCTGGACTGAGTCCTGGGCTCCTGGTGTGGGTCTGATCCAATCTTAACTATTGAAAGCATTTGGGGAGTGAATCAGAGGAGGGAAAAGTGCTCTCTCTCTCTCTCTCTGCCTTTCAAATAAATAAAGATGATTTTTAAAAACCTGATGATATAAAATAGCTGTCATGCCTCCAAACTTGACCCTGGAAAATGCTGGTGCTAAAAACTGAGCCCCCTTGTGGAGAGCTCTCCCCTCAAAGCCCTTCTCACTCAGTGCTTCTCTCAAACCATGCACCACAAGCATGCAGCTCCCAAAACCACCAGGAAACCAGGAAACCTAGACTCAGGGAGGCAGAAACTCTAGGGGCAGAACCCAGAAGTCTATGCTGCCCTCCACGTGATGCCAGGGTCTTGATAAAGCTGGAGACCACCACCATAGGGGAGTAAGAATGAGACAGCCTCCTGACAGTGGAAAGTTTCTCTTCGAGAACAGAACTGAGTCTGGTCTGGAACTTCCTGCGTTACCAAGGAGCTGTCTTCAACTGTCTAGGGGCAGAGTTTAGGAATTCCTATGACTCTTGTCCCTGTGCTTCCCTTTCTTTCTGAAGATTTTGTATTGTAGTCATATTTGATCTGCTCTGCCTTTATGTATTGGAGTTGGGGACAGTAGCTAGACAACTTGTAACAGATGAGTATCTACTACCAGATCTAATGGAGAGAACTGTGACCAGGGATTGCCAATCGAATAAGAGAAAGATGGTGGGGCCGGTGCTGTGGCACAGCTGGTACAGCTGCCATCTGCAGTGCTGGCATCCCATATGGGTGCTGGTTCGAGTCCTGGCTGCTCCGCTTGCGATCCAGCTCCCTGTTATGGCCTGGGGATGTAGTAGAAGATGGCCCAAGTCCTTGGGCCCCTGTACCCATATGGGAGACCCGGGAGAAGCTCCTGGCTCCTGGCTTCGGATTGGCGCAGCTCTGGCCATTGCAACCATCTGGAGAGTGAACCAGTGGATGAAAGCCCTCTCTCTGTGTGTCTCTCTGCCTCTGTTTCTGCCTCTCTGTAACTCTGACTTTCAAATAAATAAGTAAATATATAAAAATAAAAAAAGAGAAAGATAGTTAACAAGGGTGTCGCTCCCCCTCTTCGTGGAGGAACGACACAGGACCCTGCGCTGTTCTTTCGTCTGCTCGGCCCTCCCCGGGTTTGCTGCTGGTTCTTCCCGGGTTGGCTACTATCCCTTCCACCTCCGTGGAAGGGCAGTTCCCCCTGGCCGCATTCCCCACTTCCGCAGGGGAGCGGCACACCGCCGGCCGGCTCTCTCGGGGGCTGCACGGGTTCCCTTAGATGTTCCCCATAGATGTTCCTGGTGCATGTCGTCTCTCCCCTCCTTTATAGTCCTCCTCCGCCAATCCCAACTCGGCTGAGTACGCTGCTCTCCAATCAGGAGCAAGTCCTACAGTTAATTGGTTGAACTGGAGGCAGCTGTGCGGAAGCTGTTTACTTCTCTCCCAGCGCCATATTGTGGGAGAGCAGATGCATAGAATAAGTCCTAATTCGAGTAACTTAGTCTAGTCAGGATTGCTCCCCACAGAGGGAGAGCAGATGCATAGAATAAGTCTTAATTCCAGTAACAGTATAGTCCGAGTTGCTCCCCACAGATCCCCCTTTCTTTTTATTTTTTGGCGTTGATACGCGCCTGTCTTCGGTGTCCCGCGGCACACACTCTGCTCTGCTTGCTAGAGTTGCCACAGGTTCTTACAAGTCCTATCAATCAGGCAAACCGAATCCGGGTCCTCTCTTCGCCATGTTGTGAGGAGGTTTTTAGGCGCTGATGCGTGCCTGTGTTCGGTGCCCTGCAGCGCATGCTCTGCTCTGCCTGCAGGGGCTTACAAGCCCTATCAGGCAAACCAAATCCAAGCCTTCTCATTGCCATATTGTGGGGGAGACTTATTAGTGTTGGTTCGTGCCTATCTTCGGTGACCTGCAGCTCATACTCTGGTCGAGCTGCTTGCTGGCGCTTACCGCCTTAATTAGGCAGACCGAATCCAAGCTTTCTCATTGTTGTATTGTGGGGAAGCCTTACTGATGTTAATTCGTGCCTGTCTTCGGTGACCTGCGGCGCATAAGCTGCTAGCCGCCCAGGTGCTCATCGCCTCACTTAATCAGGCAGACCGAATCCAAGCTCTCACATTGCAGTGTTGTAGGGAGGCCTTTCTATTTCTCTATTTCTCTATCTCCGGGCATTCCTATTTCTCCCATTTTACTTCTATCTTCCAGCATTCCTATTTCTCTCACTTTACTTCTAAAACTTCTGTTTCTCTTATCCCTGCGGCTTTCCGGCGGCGCTCGCCCCGAGGCTGCTTCTCGGCACCTCGCCCCGCGGCAGCTTCATGGCTCTGCGCGGCTTCCCGGCGCCTCGCCCCGCCGGCGCCCGCCCCGCGGCGGCTTCACGGCTCTGCGCGGCTTCCCGGCGCCTCGCCCCGCCGGCGCCCGCCCCGCGGCGGCTTCACGGCTCTGCGCGGCTTCCCGGCGCCTCGCCCCGCCGGCGGGTTCCCGGCTCTGCGCGCACGCTCCGCAGTCTCCACGCACTTCGCGCCCGCACCACGGCCTCGCGCCAGCCCCTGCGTTCCCCATCTATTCACGCCCCGTGCTCTCTCTGCACGCGGCGGCTTCCGCGAATGTTTCCGCCACCACCGGCATTCAGTCCAAGTTCCCCGGACTAACCTGGCGAATTTCAACCTGGCGGCCCACGTCTCTGCCTCTGGTTCCAGATCTTCGCCTCTTGCTCCCCGGGGTGACTTGAAGAATTCCAAGGTGGCTTATATCTCCGCCTCGGCCTGCACTCGCGGCTTCATCCTCCCTAACGTTTTTCTCTACCCGGTATGTTTCCTTAAGTTTTCTTCCAACAATATTCCTCTCATTTCTCCTGGCTACTCCCCACAGTCCGTATCCGAGTCCAAGCCTCCTCCAGGTTTCACTTTCGCTTTCAATCTCCTAGCTTCCCCGCCATAGTCCGCATCCGAGTCTATGAAAGCTTTCACTTTCGCTTTCAATCCTAACTTCTTTCCCACAGTCCGTATCCAAGTCTATGCCTAGGCTTTCAATAGCTTCTTCCGGCACCTTTCTCGTCCGGCTTTCCCCTAGGCTCTTCGCTAGTCTCTCTCTCCGGTATTTTCCTGCTTCTTCCCGTTTCTTCCCTCCTAAGTTTCCTATCCGAGTCACGGCACCATTATGTCGCTCCCCCTCTTCGTGGAGGAGCGACACAGGACCCTGCGCTGTTCTTTCGTCTGCTCGGCCCTCCCCGGGTTTGCTGCTGGTTCTTCCCGGGTTGGCTACTATCCCTTCCACCTCCGTGGAAGGGCAGTTCCCCCTGGCCGCATTCCCCACTTCCGCAGGGGAGCGGCACACCGCCGGCCGGCTCTCTGGGGGCTGCACGGGTTCCCTTAGATGTTCCCCATAGATGTTCCTGGTGAATGCCGTCTCTCTCCTCCTTTATAGTCCTCCTCCGCCAATCCCAACTCGGCTGCCCACACGCCGAGTACGCTGCTCTCCAATCAGGAGCAAGTCCTACAGTTAATTGGTTCAAACGGAGGCAGCTGTGCGGAAGCTGTTTACTTCTCTCCCAGCGCCATATTGTGGGAGAGCAGATGCATAGAATAAGTCTTAATTCCAGTAACTCAGTCTAGTCCGGATTGCTCCCCACAGATCCCCCTTTCTTTTTATTTTTGGCGTTGATACGCGCCTGTCTTCGGTGTCCCGCGGCACACACTCTGCTCTACTTGCTAGAGTTGCCACAGGCTCTTACAAGTCCTATCCATCAGGCAAACCGAATCCGGGTCCTCTTCGCCATTGTGAGGAGGTTTTTAGGCGCTGATGCGTGCCTGTGTTCGGTGCCCTGCAGCGCATGCTCTACTCTGCTAGAACTGCCTGCAGGTGCTTACAAAACCTATCAGGCAAACCGAATCCAAGCCTTCTCATTGCCGTATTGTGGGGGAGACTTATTAGTGTTGGTTTGTGCCTATCTTCGGTGACCTGCAGCTCATACTCTGGTCAAGCTGCTTGCTGGCGCTTACCGCCTTAAATCAGGCAGACCGAATCCAAGCTTAATATTGTTGTATTGTGGGGAAGCCTTACTGATGTTAATTCGTGCCTGTCTTCGGTGACCTGCGGCGCATAAGCTGCTAGCTGCCCGCAGGTGCTCATCGCCTCACTTGATTAGGCAGACCGAATCCAAGCTCTCACATTGCAGTGTTGTAGGGAGGCCTTTTTATTTCTCTATTTCTCTATCTCCGGGCATTCCTATTTCTCCCATTTTACTTCTATCTTCCAGCATTCCTATTTCTCTTCTACTTCTAAACTTCTGTTTCTCTTATCCCCGCGGTTTCCCGGCGCCCGCCCGAGGCTGCTTCTCGGCACCTCGCCCCGCGGCAGCTTCACGGCTCTGCGCGGCTTCCCGGCACCTCGCCCCGCCGGCGCCCGCCCCGCAGCGGCTTCACAGCTCTGCGCGGCTTCCCGGCGCCTCGCCCTGCCGGCGCCCGCCCCGCAGCGGCTTCCGCGAATGTTTCCGCCACCACCGGCATTCAGTCCAAGTTCCCCGGACTAACCTGGCGAATTTCAACCTGGCGGCCCACGTCTCTGCCTCTGGTTCCAGATCTTCGCCTCTTGCTCCCCGGGGTGACTTGAAGAATTCCAAGGTGGCTTATATCTCCGCCTCGGCCTGCACTCGCGGCTTCATCCTCCCTAACGTTTTTCTCTACCCGGTATGTTTCCTTAAGTTTTCTTCCAACAATATTCCTCTCATTTCTCCTGGCTACTCCCCACAGTCCGTATCCGAGTCCAAGCCTCCTCCAGGTTTCACTTTCGCTTTCAATCTCCTAGCTTCCCCGCCATAGTCCGCATCCGAGTCTATGAAAGCTTTCACTTTCGCTTTCAATCCTAACTTCTTTCCCACAGTCCGTATCCAAGTCTATGCCTAGGCTTTCAATAGCTTCTTCCGGCACCTTTCTCGTCCGGCTTTCCCCTAGGCTCTTCGCTAGTCTCTCTCTCCGGTATTTTCCTGCTTCTTCCCGTTTCTTCCCTCCTAAGTTTCCTATCCGAGTCACGGCACCATTATGTCGCTCCCCCTCTTCGTGGAGGAGCGACACAGGACCCTGCGCTGTTCTTTCGTCTGCTCGGCCCTCCCCGGGTTTGCTGCTGGTTCTTCCCGGGTTGGCTACTATCCCTTCCACCTCCGTGGAAGGGCAGTTCCCCCTGGCCGCATTCCCCACTTCCGCAGGGGAGCGGCACACCGCCGGCCGGCTCTCTGGGGGCTGCACGGGTTCCCTTAGATGTTCCCCATAGATGTTCCTGGTGAATGCCGTCTCTCTCCTCCTTTATAGTCCTCCTCCGCCAATCCCAACTCGGCTGCCCACACGCCGAGTACGCTGCTCTCCAATCAGGAGCAAGTCCTACAGTTAATTGGTTCAAACGGAGGCAGCTGTGCGGAAGCTGTTTACTTCTCTCCCAGCGCCATATTGTGGGAGAGCAGATGCATAGAATAAGTCTTAATTCCAGTAACTCAGTCTAGTCCGGATTGCTCCCCACAAAGGGGGTGAAGGAAAAGAAGATGCTGAGGTCTCGGCAGGGAAGGAGCCATATTTTGAAAGGAATTTAGGTCCCTGAGTCACTCTGCAGAAAAGCTACCTTCTGAACAAGGACATCTACACTGATTTTTAAAAATGAAAAATAAACTTTCATTGTGTTGAGGCATCAAAATATTTGTAACAGCTGTATGTACAGCATTTAGATTATCCTGCCTGCTAATGTGCTGTTACTGAAAGATATGATATGGGAATTTAGGCTTTCAAATAATTAGCCCACTTTCCCAGCACTCTTACTCTTTAACAAATATCTTCTCACATGTTTGACTGCTGTGTCACAAATCAAATTTCCACATATGTGAGGATCTGCTTGCAGGCTTTCTACTGCACTCTATTGTTTTATTTTCCTATTCCTGCATCAACCCTGTGCTGTTGAAGTCCATAGAGCTTAGTAGTAAAACTGGATCACCTTTTCACTATTTTGGTATTTTGCAGATTTTCCTTGGTTTATGCCATTAAACTATATGCTTTGTCATTTTAATTTTTGGTCAAAATAGAGTAACAGACACACATATTCTGAAAACTAAAAAAAGAAATTCTGAAAAAAACTAAAGATCTAAATAAGTGGAAATACTTACCATGTCTATGGATCATAAGATTAGATGTTGTTAGAGTATTGATACTTCTCAACCAATCTACTGATTAAATGCAATCTTAGCTAAGATATTAGTAACATTTTGGCTACAATTAGTAAGAGGATTTTAATGTTGTTATTGAGAGAAAGGGAACTAAAATGGTCAAAAATTTTTAAAGAAAAATTTAGTTGGAAGTTTTTAAATAATCTCAAAACATACTATAAAGCTATAGTAATGATACAGGTTGATACTAAACTATAGATACATAAATAAAATAAAAGAATGTAATAGACAGTTCATAACTAGATCCTTATGGATGTTTGAATGTTTCCAAGATGACTAGGAAATTAAATAAGGAACAGATAGTATTCATCAATTTTTGCTGTAACTATTTGATATCCTTATGACAAAAGAGGAACCTGATCATCACCTCACAGCATATCTACATAAATTAATTGACAGTGGATCATTAAAAGGAAGAGATAAACATATCTGATTAAATGTAGAAACTAAAAATTAAAACCCTAGAGGAAAATATAGCAGAAATTCTTCCTAGCCATTGATTGGGCAGACATTATCTGTCAATTGAACATCCAACATTAAATTCTTTTGTTCTTCAGAAAGACACATTATAGAAAAATGAGAAGTCAGGTCACAAACTGCAAGGAAGTTTTTGTAAACTAATATTCTTAATAAAGATTTTGTATCCAGGAAGTATAGACAACACTTGCAATTCAATAATAAAAGATATAAAATACATTTAGAAATTGGCAAACAGTACAAAGGGTGTACACATAGCCAGTATGTACATGAAAATAAGCACACTATTATTCATTGTGGGGTACAAGTTACAACAGCTTATATCACTACATACTCACTCAAATGACCAAACTCTCTAAAACTTACAATTCCATGTCCTGGCAATACATGAAGCAACTGGAATGAATGCTTATTCATTGATGTTAAAGAATGCAAAATTAGAAAAGTAGTTAGAAACGTGCCAGGGGATTCCAATACAATTCCACCAAGGAGGCATGTACCAATGCCATCTCACTAGTCCAAGTGATCAATTTCAGTTCACCATTGATCACACTGATAGGGCTAAGAGTCAAAGGAATCACACAAACAAGACTAGTGTCTGCTAATACTAACTGATAGAATCAAAAAGGGAGAGAACAATCCAACACGGGAAGCGGGATACACAGCAGACTCATAGAATGGCAGATGTCCTAAATAGCACTCTGGCCTCAGAATCAGACCTTAAGGCATTCAGATATGGCTGAAGAGCCCAAGAGAGTATTTTAGGCATGGAAAGCCAAGACACTCTGGGGAAAAAAAAAAAAAACACCTAAATGAAAGATCTCTGCAATTGAGATCCCAATGGAAAGAATGGGACCATCAAAGAAGGAGGTACCATTCTCTGAAGGGAGGAGAGAACTTCCACTTTCACTATGACCCTGTCTGAATAAGATTGAAGTCAGCGAACTCAAAAGGCTTCCATAGCCTTGACAACTCATGACTAGAGCCTAGGGAGATTACTGACGCCATAAACAAGAGTGTCAAATTGTTAAGTCAACAACAGGAGTCACTGTGTACTTACTCTCATGTGGGATCTGTCCTTAATGTGTTGTCCAATGTGAAATAATGCTATAACTAGTACTGAAACAGTATTTTACACTTTGTGTTTCTTTGTGGGTGCAAATTGATGAAATCTTTACTTAATATATATGAAATCAATCTTCTGTATATAAAGATAATTGAAAATGAATCTTGATGTGAATGGAATGGGAGAAGGCAGGGGAGATGGGAGGGGTGCGAGTGGGAGGGAAGTTATTGGGGGGGGAAGCCATTGTAATCCATAAACTATACTTTGGAAATTTATGTTTACTAAATAAAAGTTAAAAAAATACAAAATTCAAAATAAAATAAAATAAAATTTATGGTTTTTTGAAGATAAAAAAAGAATGCAAAATTGCACAGCCACTTTGGAAAATAGTTTTGCAACTTCTCATAGATTAAATGAGCCTTTATCATATGAGTCAATAATTTCACTTCTAGGATATATCTCAAAAAAATAAAACCTATAGTCACAAAAAGACTTGTATCAAATATTCATAGAATTTCATATATGGTGGGGAAAAAAAGGGAATCTATCCAAGTGTCCTTCACATGGTGAAATGTACAAATAAATTTTGGACATTCTCCACAAATGGAATATCAGTCATCACTAAAAAGGAAATAACTAACTACTGACACAGAAAAAAGGTTGATAAGTCTCAAAGCATTATTCTAAATGGAAGAAGGCAGGAAGAAAGATTACAGAATTTAACCACCCTACCTATGAGAAATTTATTGTGATGATGAAGGCATATCGGTGGTCTCCAGGGGATAGAGTTGAAGAGTTAAAGGATGAATAACACAAAGAGCCTGTGGGAACTTTTTGGGGTGATAAATATGTTCCATATCATGATTGTGGTGGTAACTGCATAACTAAAACACAATGAAATTTATATTTACATAGATACATTTAAAATATGTTTATTTATTTCATTTGAAAGGCAGACAAACGTCTTCTATTTGCTTTGTTTATTCTCCAATCCCTACAACATCCAGGGCTGGGTCAGAGAGAGGCCAGAAATTGGGAGCTCAATCTGATCATCACTCTTGCCTCCCGGAATACAGACTGGCAGGAAGTTAGAACTGAGAACTGAATCACATATTGAGCCCATAACCCTCTGACACACAATGAGAGTGTGTTAAACATGGTCGCTAACCCCTGCACCAAATGCCTGCTCCCAACATTGATGAATTTTATCATATATAAAAGAAAGATGACTTAGAAAGATTTCCACGTGCAGAAGCATGAAGCAAGACCCTTACCTTACACCTTACACAATAATCCATTCAACATGGATTAAAGACTTAAATCTATGATCCGACACCATCAAATTTTTAGAGAACATTGGAGAAACCCTGCAAGATATGGGCACCAGCAAAGACTTCTTGGAAAAGACCCCGGAAGCACAGGCAGTCAAAGCCAAAATTAACAATTGGGATTGCATCAAATTGAGAAGTTTCTATACGGCAAAAGCAACAGTCAGGAAAGTGAATAGGCAACCGACAGAATGGGAAAAAATATTTGCAAACTATGCAACAGATAAAGGGTTAATAACCAGAATCTACAAAGAGATCAAGAAACTCCACAACATCAAAACAAACAGACCACGTAAGAAATGGCCAAGGACCTCAATAGACGTTTTTCAAAAGAGGAAATCCAAAGCGCCAACAGATACATGAAAAAATGTTCAGGGTCACTAGCCATCAGGGAAATGCAAATCAAAACCACAATGAGGTTTCACCTCACCCCGGTTAGAATGGCTCACATACAGAAATCTACCAACAACAGATGCTGGTGAGGATGTGGGGAAATAGGGACATTAACTCACTGTTGGTGGGAATGCAAACTGGTGAAGCCACTATGGAAGTCAGTCTGGAGATTCCTCAGAAACCTGAATATAACCCGACCATTCAACCCAGCCATCCCACTCCTTGGAATTTACCCAAAGGAAATGAAATTGGCAAACAAACAAGCTGTCTGCACCTTAATATTTATTGCAGCTCAATTCACAATAGCTAAGAAAGACCTGGAATCAACCCAAATGCCTATCAACAGTAGACTGGATAAAGAAATTAGGGGACATGTACTCTATAGAATACAGCAGTAAAAAAAGCAATGAAATCCTGTCATTTGCAACAAAATGGGGGAATCTGGAAAACATCATGCTAAGTGAAATAAGACAGTCCCAAAGGAACAAATATCATATGTTCTCCCTGATCGGTGACAACTAACTGAGCACCAAAAAGGAAACCTGTTGAAGTGAAAGGGACACTATGAGAAGCAGTGACTTGATCAGCCCTTGTCCTGACTGTTGATGAACAACTTAATACTTTATCCCTTTTAGTATTCTTTTTTTTTGTTCTACTTAATACTATTGGTTGAACTCTGTAATTAACACACAATTATTCTTAGGTGTTTAAATTTAACTGAAAAGTTAAATTTCCTCTGGGTCTCCCATGTGGGTGCAGGGGCCCAAGGACTTGGGCCATATTCTACTGGTTTCCCAGGCCACAGCAGAGAGCTGGATTGAAAGTGGAATTTGGCCGGCACTGCGGCTCACTAGGCTAATCCTCCGCCTTGCGGCGCCAGCACACCGGGTTCTAGTCCCGATTGGGGCGCCGGATTCTGTCCTGGTTGCCCCTCTTCCACACCAGCTCTCCGCTGTGGCCCAGGAGTGCAGTGGAGGATGGCCCAGGTCCTTGGGCCCTGCACCCACATGGGAGACCAGGAGAAGCACCTTCAGATCAGTGCAATGTGCCGGCCGCAGCGTGCTGGCCATGGCGGTATTGGAGGGTGAACCAATGGCAAAAAGGAAGACCTTTCTCTCTGTTTCTCTCTCTCTCTCTCACTGTCCACTCTGCCTGTCAAAAAAAAAAAAAAAAAAAAAAAGTGGAATTTAGGGACTTCAGGCCAGGGCGTTAACCTGCTGCACCACAGTGCCAGCCCCTTATACTACTTTTAAATGTAGTCTGAAACATTTTCTTAAACTGGGCTATTTTTCTTAAACTGGGCTATCTCACATTTATTGTAATTACTAATGCATCTGCATTTGTTCTTACATATTATTTTATGACTTCAGTATCTCACTTTTGTACTTCTGTTTCTTCTTTTTTCTTATTTCATTTGGATCACTTAATTTTTTTATGTATGTATTATTTTTCAATCTCTATATATGTCAGTGAGCAGAATTAAATTTAACATAATCCTTGGTTCAAGACATATTCTCATCACTGGTCTATGCAAAGTTGTCATATCTAGGTTATTGATTTGCTTGTTAATACAATAAATACTCAGGACCTAATTACTCAGTGGAGGATCAATATCGATTTCTTCTGTCCTACTCCCATTGTATTTCTTCTTTTTAAATTTTTTATTTACAAAAAGGGAACAAGTTTTATGTATAAGAAACCATGATATTTGTCTTTTGGGGACTGTCTTATTTCACTACACATTATGGTCTCCAGTTGCGTCCATTGTGTATATATGCCATAATTTCTTTATCCAGTAATCAGTTGGTGGATATCCAGGTTGGTTCTTTATCTTAGCTATTGTGAATTGAGCTGCTATAGACATGGGGGTACAGATAACTCTCCTGTTCCATATTTTCACCCAGTTACTTCAGATTTTAAATATTTCAAGTCTATTCCAAGTTTTCCTTGGTGTTAAACTACATTTAACACACTGTGAGGTTACTCAACATGCTTAGTCTTCTCAAACATTATGAAGATCATCTCACATTTAGTGCAAATCACTTCCTCCAAGTAAAAGCTAACAGTTTTTGGTGCTTTGCTTTCACTTTGTTTTTCTAAAACCCACGGATTAGGCTTCATCGTTATTGTCTCATACAGCCAGTATTTGTTGAGGTTGACCTAGATAATTGCAAACATCTTTGTGCTCACCGTTTTTTCTTGTCTCTAAGAACACACATTTGATATATCTTTCCTCATTCCCTGGAATTTTCTTTTTGAAAATCTATTGATAGTAAACATTCTTTCTCTTTACCATGTAAAAGTTGTCATTTTGCTCTTATTTTGAAATAATGCTTTTCCTGGGTATAAAATTCTAGGCAAACAAATGCTTTCTTTCAACATACCAAAGACACTGTATCACTACCTTATGACTTATAATTTGCAGTTTATAGTCATCCCTCAGTCTTCCAAATCTCTGTGGGAAATTTATCATTTCTGTGTATCTTTGATGGTCTGCATTTACTTCTGATGTGTCTAGCTGTTGATTTGTTTTGGTTTGCCCTGCCTGTATTTACTGCCATTCCAACACAGGACCTTGGAAACTAACTAACTTCTTTCTTTCTTTCTTTCTTTCTTTCTTTCTTTCTTTCTTTCTTTCTTTCTTTCTTTCTTTCTTTCTTTCTTTCCTTTCTTCCTTTCTTTCTTTTCTTTCAAGATTTATTTATTTATTTGAAAGGCAGAGTTACAGAAAGATAGAGGCAGAGAGAGAGAGAGAGATCTTCCACCCACTGATTCACTCCCCAAACGGCTGCAACAGCCAGAGCTGGGCTGATCCGAAGCCAAGAACTTCTTCCAGGTCTCCCACGTGGATGCAGGGACCCAAGGACTTGGACCATCTTCTGCTGCTTTTCCAGGCACATTAACAGGGAGCCGGCTCAGAACCGGAGCAACCAGGACTTGAATTGGTGCCCATATGGGATGTCAGCACCACAATTGGCAGATTTACATGCCATAGCATAGCGTCAGTCCCAGAAACTTTCAATAATTTTGGAAAATTATCGACCATTATCTTGTCAAACAATTTTTGCCACATTCTCTTTTAAAGCCCTCTGAAAGTGTTCATGTATATGTTGGAAATTCTCCAATAGATAGATTTTATCGGATTTAACTTCCAGTTCATTGATTCCTCTCTTTGCTGTATCTCTAATCTTCTGCTCAACCGATCCATCCACATTTCACATAAATTATATTTGCTATTTCTAGAATTCTTTCTTTCAAATTTGCTTAATAATTTTATAGCCTTATTTTTCCCATTTTTCATTTATATAAAGTGAACAAATTTCATATATTCCATATATACAGAGTTAGGAGTGATACTTCCCACACTACTCTCCCTCCAGCCCATGCTCCCACCCTCTCTCATTCTTCCTTTCTTATTCTTTAATTTTTACAGTGACATACCTGCGATTTATTTATAATCATACAATTAACCCTCCAGTAAGTAAAGAATAATCAACTCTGAAAATATCAATTTTGCCCATACATTACATTTTTTTGTACTCTGTTACCACAGATCAAGGAAAACATGAGGTTTGTCTTTTGGGACTGACATATTTCACTAAGTATGGTGGTTTCCAGTTGCATTCATTTTGTTGCAAAAGACCCAAAGGAAATGAAATCAACACATGAAGGCATTATCTGTACCCCCATGTTTCAGCTCAATTCACAATAGCTAAGGTATATAGCCTTATTTTCATTGTTCATTTCTTCATGCCTTCTATTGCTTCAAAATAAACATGTCATTTATCATCAGTGTCTGATATTTCTCATAAATGTAATCCTTGTGGGTCTAATTCTTCTAAACTCTCACCCTGATAAATTTCTCTCACTGTGTCTTTTTGTTAGTGTTGCTCATGATTTTCTGTTTTAATTTTAATTTTAAATTTTCAAATAATACATATTTCACTCATTTAATATATACAAATTTGGGGTTTCTTTTCAATGTGAGTTTCTCATTATCCTTGGAAACTTTACTGATAGGAGTTCTTTGTGATGTAGATTAAAATTATGGTCCTTTAAAAAGTTTTCACATATGCTTCTGCCAGTGCCTGGTGACACCACCCATCTGGAATTCACCTTAAAATCAATTCTCCACTTGAACTTCAAATTTAACACGTAAATAACAACAAACTCATATGGAAGCTTGATGCCGACTATAATTTGGCAGGGGACAATTCATTATCCTCAACCTAGTGTCAAAGTCCTCAATGCAGACCGTTTTAAATGCTGTCTCTTTCCAATCCATGGCCTTATTATCATTTAGCCTAGCAAGAGTCTTCCCCTTTATGTTGAATTGCATACTATATGTCCTGGCCTCTCATGCTTAAGGGGACCACATATTTTCCCCAACACCTTTGAGAATAAAAGTGGATGCTAGGATCAATTATCCCAGGGCAACCAGCATTAACTAGTACTACACATTCCAACAAAAATAGCTTAACATAGGCTAAAAGTTTACACATACTTCTGGGGAAAGTGCTATTTTTGTTGCCTGCTGACTTCTAAGTTTCTCACCTTTATATTTATTTTTCCCTTTGTGGATTCTTCAGTTCCTTGCCAGCTCAGTGGGCATTTTTATAGGTGTTTATGAAAATACTTTATGTAACCATTTTCATTGTTTCCAGCTGGAGGGTTGTGCAGTGGATTTAATCTAGCATGTTATCAGAAACAGACGGCTTTTCTCTCATCGTCAAAGCCAATGCAAAGACTCAATTTAAGCATGAATTTTCCACAGCCAGCAATCGGTCAAGTAAGAACTGGAATTAAAGAGCAGGTGTTTCTCATTCTAAAAGAGGCTCCTTGTTGTTTGAATGTCAGACCTTCCAGGCTACTGCTAGGGACCTGGGACACAAACAAACATGACCAAGCATTGGAGAAATTGATAGTCTTCTGGGGGAGGAACCAGCACACAAACACGGAAGAGCGGTAATCCAAGCCTTGTGTGGGTAAAGTGGCCAAAGTGCTTATGGAATAAGAAAAACAAGTTCTGTAGCAGCCTCCTCCGAGCTCCCTGTTGGAGAAAGATTCGCAGAAGCGGAACTTCAGCAGTGCTTTCATCAATGGTTAAAATTTGAATAGGGCTGGAACACTGACTTTGTTTATTTTAGATGCCACCAGCATTTGCTTCTGAAGTTAAAGAGAAAAAAAACCTCACTTTTATTTAATCATGTACACTTCGTACCCTGGGATATTTCTGGAATTATTTAGAACACATTAATGTTATGGGTGAGAAGGATCCAGATTGCTATATATAGTCCCAAAACGTGCCCTTTGGGTAAATGTCTTAGGATGTAAGTGGAATTATGATAGGCTCTAAAAGTAAAAATAACTGAATAAACATTTCATTTGACTTTTAAAAAATATTTTAAATATATCTCAATTTCTTTGTTTTATTTGAAACTGAGAGAGATCTATTTCCCACCTTCTGGTTCATTCCCCAAATGACTGCAATAGCCAGGGCTGGGGCAGGTTGAAACTAGGAGCCAGCAAATACATGTGTTTGGCAGGGTCCCAGCGGGAGCCATCTGCTGCCTCACACTGTGCACATCAACAAGAACCTGGATTGGAAGCAGAGTAAACAGTATTCAGATCAGACACTTGGATATAGGATGTCAGGGGCCCAAGTGGCAACTTAACTGCTGTGACCAATGACTCTCCCCCATTGACTTTTTTTTTTTTTGACAGACAGAGTGGACAGTGAGAGAGAGAGACAGAGAGAAAGGTCTTCGTTTTGCTGTTGGTTCACCCTCCAATGGCCGCTGCGGCCGGCGCACCGTGCTGATCCTATGGCAGGAGCCAGGAGCCAGGTGCTTTTCCTGGTCTCCCATGGGGTGCAGGGCCCAAGCACCTGGGCCATCCTCCACTGCACTCCCGGGCCACAGAAGAGGGCTGGCCTGGAAGAGGGGCAACCGGGACAGAATCCGGCGCCCCGACCGGGACTAGAACCCGGTGTGCCGGCGCCGCTAGGCGGAGGATTAGCCTATTGAGCCGCGGCGCCGGCCCCCCCATTGACTTTTTAAAAATATTTTTATTTATTTGAAAGACAGAGTTATAGAGAGAGGTAGAGACAGAGAGAGAGGTCTTCCATAGAGTGAGGTTTTCTATCTGCTGGTTTAGTCCCCAACAGGCTATAACAGCTGGAGCTGTGCTGATCCAAAGCCAGGACCAGGAACTTCTTCCCGGTCTCCCACGTGAGTGCAGGGACTCAAGGACTTGGGCCATCTTCTACTGCTTTCCCAGGCCATAGCAGAAGCTGGATCAGAAGAGGAGCAGCTGGGACTCGAACTGGCATCCTTATGGGATGCTGACACTTCAGGCCAGGTTTAAACCATTGTGCCGCAGTGCCGCACCCCCCACCCCCAGCTGACTTTTGATAAGGAAACACTCAACCTAAAGGGCAGGAATATGAACAATGCAATTAGTTTGCAAGAACATAGTATCTTTGACAGTAGAACTGCTTTATTATTAAGGTCTGTACGTCTAGGGTATAGTATATTGCATGTGGCAGGGGTTCAAAAAATGCTGGTGTTAGTTGACCTGAGTAGAAGTTAAAACTGGTTTTGTGATCCTAAGACACGTAGGGCACACATTCCTCTGTGTTCAACAAGAGAAGACATAAACTGAATACAGAATATTTTCTGCATCTGTGTTTTATTTTTCAAATGTTTGTGGAAGCTATTGTGATTAATGAAAATAAATATTTAGGAGTGTTAAAGTAGTGTTAATGAGCATTTTCAAAAAGAAACAAATGTGTTCAGGCTACGGGCATATTTCTAAGTCATAGAAAACAAATTGCATGTTATTATGTACAATATATATTCATATATCATAGCATATGTAGTCATAGAGACATGATAAGAATAAGGAAGTAGAGCAGTTCTGAGAAACAGGGTGGTTTCAGTATGCTTTTTAAAAACCTCACTTCTGTAAGACTTACAAAGCCACACACAATAACAAAAATCAGAACCACTTCGCTGAACTGGAGTCAGGAACCAATGCCGGCAGCAGACCCCAGCCACGGAGACCCTCTTCTCAACATCAAACAGCAAATGGGAAGAGACGGAGGGCACCCTCCACTCTCCGGAAAAAGCACACGCTAGGCTGTAGGCAGTTGTGGGGGCACTGGCAGTACAGAACTTGCCTGCCCGGCTTGCTAACGGAGAGCTCCCTTTGTTCCTCAAGCATTCATCCCTGTAGAGCCTTCTGTTACGTTTCAAGGCTGTCTCTGGGAGTGATAATTTCGTATTTTGGTATTTTCCGATGCTTTCTAGAGTGTTTCTGCTTCTCGGAGTGCTTTCCTGTCTTTGTTCCAGTCTCTCATGTCTGTTACTGCCTTTCCTCAGCTGCCTTTTCCTCCACGTTGTCCACAGTACACCAGGGTGAGGTGCGAAGAAGCCGAAACAAAACACTGGGTTTGTTTTCATGGCTAAGAATGGGAGAATAGCGAGGAGTGTGATGTTCTTGCTCAAGCTTTGCATCAAACTTCTGTTGTCATGCCTGTGTGCAATGTTCTCTCAGAGGTTGTTCTAACTCCTTAGCATTTTGGGCTTATGTAGCATGCATCACGCTTTGTCCACTACAGCCTTTGTGTTTGATTTGATTTCACTATTATCTATAAGCTTCTGGTGTCTGAAGTCTCTAATATCCTTATAGATTTATTTCATTGTCATTTTAGTCTCATTATCAGTTGGGAGACTTATGAAAACCTGTCATATTCATTTCTTTCTTTCTTTTTTTTTTTTTTTTTTTTTTTTGACAGGCAGAGTGGATAGTGAGAGAGAGAGACAGAGAGAAAGGTCTTCCTTTTGCCGTTGGTGCACCCTGCAATGGCCGCCACGGCTGGCGCACCACGCTGATCCAATGGCGGGAGCCAGGTGCTTCTCCTGGTCTCCCATGGGGTGCAGGGCCCAAGCACTTGAGACATCCTCCACTGTACTCTCTGGCCACAGCAGAGAGCTGGCCTGGAAGAGGGGCAACCGGGCAAGAATCCAGCGCCCCGACCGGGACTAGCACCTGGTGTGCCGGCGCCGCTAGGTGGAGGATTAGCCTATTGAGCCACAGTGCCAGCCATATTCATTTCAAAGTCACGACAGTAGGCCCAGGCATGGTTTCCTGACCATGGTACAGAGAGCTGAAGTCTTGCAGAATGCAATTGTTCCTTTGAGCTGAAAGGGTAGAGGTCGGAGCTGGATATGGCTGAAGTATCTGAAATATGTGGAGTAGGACCAAGGCAGAGAAAGCGTGGAGCAAGTTGAGGCACAAAAATAATCCCCATGATTCCTGGGTCAATGAGTGTGTTTGGAGGGAGAGCTTCCTTAAAGACACTATTAAAGGAACAAGATAACTGTGGCCACAAAGTGAGAGGGAACATTGGAGTTCTGGTCCCACCAAAGGAGAAAAACTTCTTTGACACATCATTACCCTAAGTAGCTCAGGTAACAGACACTACCCCAAGAGTAAATACTGTACCTTAAAGTAAGCCCTCCTGAAGATCTGCTTTGCGAAAGACAAAAAGTTAAATCCCTAGCTGGACAACATCACAGGGAGAAACAGATTTTTTTTTTAATCTTTTATTTAATGAATATAAATTTCCAAAGTACGACTCATGTGTTACAATGGCTTCCCCCCCATACCGTCCCTCCCACCCACAACCCTCCCCTTTCCCACTCCCTCTCCCCTTCCATTCACATCAAGATTCATTTTCGATTATCTTAATATACAGAAGATCAGCTTAGTATACCTTAAGTAAGTATTTCAACAGTTTGCTCCCACACAGAAACATAAAGTGAAAAATAATAGATGATTTTTTTTAAATGATGATGAAATCAGATCAGACCTATTGTCATGTTTAATCCCAGTGAGAGTCAAGTTGGGAATTGATAATTTCTCTCTTTCTTTTTTTTTTTTTTTTTTTTTACAGAAGATCAGTTTAGTGTACATTAAGTAAAGATTTCAGTCGTTTGCACCCCCATAGAAACACAAAGTGAAATATACTGTTTGAGTACTCGTTATAGCATTAAGCCTCAGTGTACAGCACGTTACGGACAGAGATCCTACATGAGGAGTAAGTGCACAGTGACTCCTGTTGTTGACTTTACCAATTGACACTCCTGTTTATGGCATCAGTAATCTCCCTATGCACCAGTTATGAGTTTCCAAGGCGATGGAAGCCCCTTAAGTTCTCCGACTCTTATCTTGTTTAGACACGGTCATAGTCAAAGTGGAGGTTCTCTCCTCCCTTCAGAGAAAGGCACCTCCCTCTTTGAAGACCTGTTCTTTCCACTGGGATCTCACTCACAGAGATCTTTTTGCCAGAGTGTCTTGGCTTTCCATGCCTGAAATACTCTCATGGGCTTTTCAGCCAGATCCGAGTGCCTTTAGGGCTGATTCTGAGGCCAGAGTGCTATTTAGGACATCCGCCATTCTATGAGTCTGCTGAGTATCTCACTTCCCATGTTGGATCACTCTCCCCTTTATTTATTCTATCAGTTGGTGTTAGCAGATACTAGACTTGTTTATGTGCTCCCTTTGACTCTTAGTCCTTTCATTATGATCAATTGTGAACTGAAATTGATCACTTGCAGTAGTGAGATGGCATTGGCACATGCCACCTTGATGGGATTGAATTGGAATCCCCTGGTATGTTTCCAACTCTACCAATTGGGGCAAGTCAGCCCGAGCATGCCCCAAATTATACATCTCTTCCCTCTCTTATTCCCACTCTTATGTTTAACAGGGATCACATTTCAGTTAATTTTCAACACTTAAGAATAACTGTGTGATAATTACAGAATTAAACCAGTCATATTAAGTAGAACAGACAAAACTAATTCCTGGAGCAAGGACAGTCTATTCAATAAATGGTGCTGGGAAAACTGGATTTCCACGTGCAGAAGCATGAAGCAAGACCCCTACCTTACACCTTCACAAAAATCCACTCAACGTGGATTAAAGACCTAAATCTACGTCCTGACACCATTAAGTTATTAGAGAACATTGGAGAAACCCTTCAAGATATTGGCACAGGCAAAGAATTTCTGGAAAAGACCCGGGAGGCACAGACAGTCAAAGCCAAAATCAACTATTGGGATTGCATCAAATTGAGAAGTTTCTGTACTGCAAAAGAAACAGTCAGGAGAGTGAAGAGACAACCGACAGAATGGGAAAAAATATTTGCAAACTATGCAACAGACAAAGGGTTAATAACCAGAATCTACAAAGAGATCAAGAAACTCCACAAAAACAAAACCAACAACCCACTTAAGAGATGGGCCAAGGACTTCAATAGACATTTTTCAAAAGAGGAAATCCAAATGGCCAACAGGCACATGAAAAAATTTTCAAGGTCACTAGCAATCAGGGAAATGCAAATCAAAACCACAATGAGGTTTCACCTCACCCCGGTTAGAATGGCTCACATACAGAAATCTACCAACAACAGATGCTGGCGAGGATGTGGGGAAAAAGGGACACTAACCCACTGTTGGTGGGAATGCAAACTGGTGAAGCTACTATGGAAATCAGTCTGGAGATTCCTCAGAAACCTGAATATAACCCTACCGTTCGACCCAGCCATCCCACTCCTTGGAATTTACCCAAAGGAGTTTAAATTGATAAACAAAAAAGCGGTCTGCACCCTAATGTTTATTGCAGCACAATTCACAATAGCCAAGACCTGGAACCAACCTAAATGCCCATCAACGGTAGACTGGATAAAGAAATTATGGGATATGTATTCTTTAGAGTACTATACCGCAGTAAGAAACAACGAAATCCAGTCATTTGCAACAAAATGGAGGAATCTGGAACACATCATGCTGAGTGAAGTAAGCCAGTCCCAAAGGGACAAATACCATATGTTCTCCCTGATCGGTGACAACTGACTGAACACCAAAAAGGAAACCTCCTGAAGTGAAATGGACACTATGAGAAATGGTGACTTGATCAGCATAGCCCTGACTGCTAATGGACAACTTAATACATTATCCCTCATAGTATTTTTTTTTGTCTGTTCTACTTAATATGACTGGTTTAATTCTGTAATTATCACACAGTTATTCTTAAGTGTTGAAAATTAACTGAAATGTGAGAAACAGATTTTGATAAGTGGATCCCACTGTCGTAGAAAGACTTGGAAAACATCTTGGGCCTTTAGAAATCTGTTCCTAAAACAAAACAAAGCAAAACAAAACAAAACAAAACTCACAAAAAAGCCAATTCAATTGCAAGGCGATTAGCAAGTAATTGATCTCTCCACTAGAAAAAAATCAAGTCAAGTCTTCAGAGTATAAGAATAGATTCTCTATAATGATTTATTTACAGTATCCAGAAAACAATAAAAAAAGATGTGCAAAACAGAAAAATGCACACCATAGCCAAGAAAAAAACCTAACAATTAGAAAAAACACTTAAGGTGACTCATTGTAGCAGGCTGAATAATAAATAGCTTTTCCAAAGTGCCCACAAATTAATCCTCAGAATTTATGACAATTTAAATGTAAAAAGGGAACTTTCCTGATGTGATTAAACTGTAGATTTTAATATGGAGAGATTATCTTGGATCAGCTGGGTAAAACAAATGCAATCATGAAATTATAATAGAATGAGAACAGGAAGATGAGAGTCAGTGAGA
Source organism: Oryctolagus cuniculus (assembly GCF_051225735.1). Classification (NCBI taxonomy): domain Eukaryota; kingdom Metazoa; phylum Chordata; class Mammalia; order Lagomorpha; family Leporidae; genus Oryctolagus; species Oryctolagus cuniculus. Next base: position 15,489,101 of record NC_142875.1, on the reverse strand, counting down.
TAGAAAGAGAGATGTTCAATTAGCAGTGGAGATCAGAGAGATTTAGAGATGCTGTGCTATGAGCTTTGCATGTAGATGATGGGACCATGAGCTAAGGAATGCCTGTGCCTCTGAAAGCTTGAATATGCAGCAATTCTCCAAAAGAAACGCAGATCTTTGGGGGGGGGGGGCACCGTGGCTCACTTGGTTAATCCTCCACCTGTGGCACTGGCATCCCATATGGGTGCTGGGTTCTAGACCCGGTTGCTCCTATTCCAGTCCAGCTCTCTGCTGTGGCCCAGGAAGGCAGTGGAGGATGGCCCAAGTGCTTGGGCCCTGCACTCGCATGGGAGACCAGGAAGAAGCACGTGGCTCCTGGCTTCAGATCGGCGCAGCACTGGCCGCAGCCACCATTAGGAGAGTGAACCAATGGAAGGAAGACCTTTCTCTCTGTCTCTCTCACTGTCTAACTCTATCTGTCAAAAAAAAAAAAAAAAAAAAAAAAGAAAAAAAGAAAAGAATGAAAAGAAAAGAAATGCAGATCTTCAGATTCTAGATTTCCTGCAGTGAAACTGAGTCCTCTGGCCTGTGAAAGAGGACACTGTATTATTATATTAAGCCACTGTTTTTGTGTAATTTCTTAGAGCAGTAATAAGAAACTACTACAGCCAGATGCTGGGTCAATAGGCAAAAATGTGGAATCAGTTATTTAAGTACGGTTAAGAAGCTAAAGGAAAATATGACTTTGTAAATGAGGAGGAAACATGAGAAGCAAAAGTGGAATTAAATAAAAATTATAGAACCAAAAAGTAAAATAACTGAAACAGTTTAGTGAATAAGCTTACCTGTGAATTAGAGGAACAAGAAAAAACTTTTAGCTTCAGATAGTTCTGAAGAAGAGAAGGTATAATATTAAAAAGAAATGAACAAAGTCCCAGAGACTTGTACAACATGAAGCTTTGAAGCTTAAGTGACTGGAGATTGGAGAGAAGGAGAATAAAAAGAGGGAAAATTAATGGTTGAAAATCCCCCAAATTTAATGCAAAAGATTACAGGTTCAAAATATCAATAACTCCCTAGCATTATAAACACAAGAAACCTATACCTAGCACAGAATAGTCAAATTGCCTTAAGCTAGAGATGAACAGAAAATCTTTAAAATGACAGAGGGAGAAAAAAGACATGCTATATGTAGGGACAACTTTTATCAGAGACAACAGAAACCTAAAAAGTGAGACACCAGCTCGAAAGCAGTGAAATTAAAAGTGGAATATTATTTCCAGCAGCAACTCTGTATCCAGTAAAAACATCATTTTGAACATGGTGACATAATGACACTTTCAGAGAAACAAGCACTGAGAAAGTTTATCTTCAGGATCTTCATTATCATAAATGCTAAAGAATATTTGGGGGTTTCAGGTAAACTTCTATTAGATGAACATTCTTTATCTTCAGAAAGAATGATAAGCATCAGTATTGATTAAAAAAAGGAAAATATAAATGACTACATTTTTCCTTATTATAATTTTCTTAAAGAACAACTTCACTGAGATCTGGTACCAGACAGGGATGCCCACTCTCACCACTGCTATTCAATACAGTTCTGGAAGTTCTAGCCAGAGCTATTAGGCAAGAAAAAAAAATTAAAGGGATACAAATTGGGAAGGACGAACTCAAACTGTCCCTCTTTGCAGATGATATGATTCTTTATTTAGGGGACCAAAAGAACTCTACTAAGAGACTATTGGAACTCATAGAAGATTTTGGCAAAGTAGCAGGGTATAAAATCAATGCACAAAAATCAACAGCCTTTGTATACACAGACAATGCCATGGCTGAGGAAGAACTTCTAAGATCAATCCCATTCACAATAGCTACAAAAACAATCAAATACCTTGGAATAAACTTAACCAAGGACGTTAAAGATCTCTACGATGAAAATTACAAAACCTTAAAGAAAGAAATAGAAGAGGATACCAAGAAATGGAAAAATCTTCCATGCTCATGGATTGGAAGAATCAATATCATCAAAATGTCCATTCTCCCAAAAGCAATTTATAAATTCAATGCAATACCAATCAAGATACCAAAGACCTTCTTCTCAGATCTGGAAAAAATGATGCTGAAATTCATATGGAGACACAGGAGACCTCGAATAGCTAAAGCAATCTTGTACAACAAAAACGAAGCCGGAGGCATCACAATACCAGATTTCAGGACATACTACAGGGCAGTTGTAATCAAAACAGCATGGTACTGGTACAGAAACAGATGGATAGACCAATGGAACAGAATTGAAACACCAGAAATCAATCCAAACATCTACAGCCAACTCATATTTGATCAAGGATCCAAAACCAATCCCTGGAGTAAGGACAGTCTATTCAATAAATGGTGCTGGGAAAATTGGATTTCCACATGCAGAAGCATGAAGCAAGACCCCTACCTTTCACCTTACACAAAAATCCACTCAACACGGATTAAAGACCTAAATCTACGACCCGACACCATCAAATTATTAGAGAGCATTGGAAAAACCCTGCAAGATATAGGTACCGGCAATGACTTCTTGGAAAACACCCCAGAAGCACAGGCAGTCAAAGCCAAAATCAACTATTGGGATTGCATCAAATTGAGAAGTTTCTATACGGCAAAAGAAACAGTCAGAAGAGTGAAGAGACAACCGACAGAATGGGAAAAAATATTTGCAAACTACGCAACAGATAAAGGGTTAATAACCAGAATCTACAAAGAGATCAAGAAACTCCACCACATCAAAACAAACAACCCACTTAAGAGATGGGCCAAGGACCTCAATAGACGTTTTTCAAAAGAGGACATCCAAATGGCCAACAGGCACATGAAAAAATGTTCAAGATCACCAGCCATCAGGGAAATGCAAATCAAAACCACAATGAGGTTTCACCTCACCTCGGTTAGAATGGCTCACATTCAGAAATCTACCAACAACAGATGCTAGAGAGGATGTGGGGAAAAAGGGACACTAACCCACTGTTAGTGGGAATGCAAACTGGTGAAGCCACTATGGAAGTCAGTCTGGAGATTCCTCAGAAACCTGAAGATAACCCTACCATTCAACGCAGCCATCCCACTCCTTGGAATTTACCCAAAGGAAATGAAATTGGCAAAAAAACAAGCTGTCTGCACCTTAATGTTTATTGCAGCTTAATTCACAATAGCTAAGACCTGGAACCAACCCAAATGCCCATCAACAGTAGACTGGATAAATAAATTAGGGGACATGTACTCTATAGAATACTATACAGCAGTCAAAAATAACAAAACCCGGTCATTTGCAACAAAATGGAGGAATTTGGAAAACATCATGCTGAGTGAATTGAGCCAGTCCCAAAGGGACAAATATCATATGTTCTCCCTGATCGGCAACTACTAACTGAGCACCAAGGGGGAAACTTGTTGAAATGAAATGGACACTATGAGAAACAGTGAGTTGATCAGCTCTTGTCCTGATGGTTGATGTACAATGTAATACTTTATCCATTTTAGTATTTTTTTTGTTCTAGTACCATTGGTTGAACTCTGTAATTAACACACAATTATTCTTAGGTGTTTAAATTTTAACTGAAAAGTGATCCCTGTTAGGAATTTGGAAAACATTATGTTGAGTGAAATAAGCCAATCCCAAAGGGACAAATACCACTTGTTCTCCTTGATAGGTGACAACTAACTGAGCACCAAAAAGGAAACCTGTTAAAGTGAAATGAACACTATGAGAAATGGTGACTTGATCAGCCCTCACCCAGACTGTTGATGAGCAACTTGATATGTTATCCCTCTTAGTATTTTTTTTTGTTTGTTCTACTTAATACTTTTGGTTGAATACTGTAATCAATACACAATTCTTCTTAAGTGCTGAAACTTAACTGAAAAGTGATGGCTGTTAAATGTAAGAGTGAGAATAAGAGAGGGAAGAGATGTGCAATTCGGGACATGCTCAAGCTGACTTACCTCAAACGGTAGAGTTAGAAACATACCAGGGGATTCCAATTCAAACGTTATCGGGGGGAAGCCATTGTAATCCATAAGCTGCACTTTGGAAATTTATATTCATTAAATAAAAGTTTGAAAGAAAAAAAAAAAGAACAACTTCAGATGTAAAGACTGTGAAACAATAAAATGGAAACTAGACTGGGTAAATCTCATGATACTCCTGTGGTATGATTACATTTTGCAGAAAGAAGTAAGAAGTGGGAAGTGAAAGGTGTGAGATACCAAGTATAAAATGAGAAGAGAAAAGTTGACAGTGGAAAATGTTAGGCTTGACATGCAGCAGTGATAAATACTTGACTACACCATATTTGATAAATGAAGAATAACACTTAGAGCCAAAAATCACTCTAAAAAAGACAATAAAAAGACACACAGCTAAGAATTTAGTAGAGGAAGTAAGATTTAAAAATACTTTATTTATCTGAAAGCAAACAGAAAAGAAGCAACAAAGAAACCAAAAGTAGAAAGGACAAGTGGGAAAAAATTAGTTCTTTGGTAAACTTGAATCTAATATAATATAAAGAAATGATTTCCCAAGCATCATTTTCCTGGCTGAAGAAAAGATAAACTGTTCAAACGATCCTCTTTGATTATTTTATTGCAATTCTGACATTCAGTCAAAAATTAACAGACATTCAGGGAGACAGAATCATGTGTTAAAAAGTAATGAGGAAAATAGCAGACAATTGAAGCATACCAGATGATAACAGATACATTGGTAAGATAGATAGGAACTTGAAGAAAAGTGCTTATTTGGTTCTAGTAAATGTAAGAAAACATGGGCAAAAAGAACTAAAAGACAAAAAAAAAGCTCATTGATACAGTAGAATGAAAAAAAGAACCACATATACACTCCATATATTAAAAAAATCCAAAACTTAAAACTCAGTAGATAGGTTTTATAGAAAATCATATGAAATATAAGGCAGGATTAATGCATTGAAAAATAAGTAGAAAATATTCAAACAGAAACAGAGAAAAATAGAATTTCAAACACAGATCAGGGCAATTATAACTCACATTCTTCCTGGGAACCAATATTGGAAGGAACTGACACGTTTTAGGTATTTCTATGTTGTTGACCTTAGAATGGGAAAGCAAATGATTCAAAGTGCTATTGGGTCTTGCAGTTAATTAATGTCTTGTTCTAACCCTTCTCAAAACTTTCTCAAAGAAAACTTAAATGCCCTGCACTTGACCAAGAGGCTGGACAAAGGCTCTGAGGTGGCTTGAAGGAGAAGCAAGGCAACAGTAAAGCAATCTCCTCCAGTGGTTTCCTTCTCTGGGGGAAAGTGCCAACCCTCCGGACCCTAACCTTGACTGTCAACTCCAAAAAGTTAAAAGGAAAAAAAAAAAAAACCAGGATTGTGGCATCATGGGTTAAGCCATCTCCTGCTTGCTGGCATCCCTTATGGGTGCTGGTTCAAGTCCTGGCTGCTCTACTTCCTATCCAGATTCCTGCTGATGTGCTTGGAAAAGTGGTGGAAGATGGCTCAAATCTTTGGGGCCCTGCACCCACGTGGGAGACTGGAAGGAAGCTCCTGGCTCCAGGCTTTGGCCTGGCCAAGCCTGGCTGTTGCAGCCATTTGGAGAGTGAACCAACAGATGGAATATTTCTCTCCCTGCCTCCCTCTCTGTAACTCTGCCTTTCAAATAAGTAAAATAAATATTTAGAAAAGGAGAAAAACAGAACATTCTTGAAGGAAAGTTCTCAACATCTCTATCTATACTTACACTAATATTGAGGAGGTACTAGGTACGAGCTAGAAGGCAGTTTCCATAACTCTTTTTATCCCTTACTTATGTCTTCCTGAAAGTGAAAGAGTAGCTACATCTGATTGGTGGAAACCATGTTAAAAGTGGAAGGATAAACAATTATTGATCAGTCAGAGGTCTTTATATAAAATTCCTAACTAATAAGAATATAAGAATGTAGGAATTTTCTAAATCACCTAGTGGATCAAAACAATAAGCAACTGATAACACTAGACAGAAAACCATGAAAGCAAAGGAAGATGGAGAGTTGTGTGACAGAAAGGTAGGATGATATATGCTGAATCTTTGCTCCATTTCTCAGTATAAGACAAACTCTACCTACCTTCTGAGATGGATTAATAACCCTTTAAAAAGAAATCTTCAGCTCTTACTTACAAATTTCAGCAAATAAGGGGTTGGTAGAATTTGATCATCACCAAAACAGAATTGAAACAGCCAGACTCACAACATAGAGAATTCTATAGGACATGACTGGATTTCTTCACTAAATAATGGCAGTTTTAAAAAGAGAGGGAATTTTAAAAAATATAAGAGACACATCAACTAAATGACCAACCATCATAACTTGTTTAGATTCTGAAAACAAAAAACTGTAAACACACACTTTGGGTAAGCAGCAGAAATCAAATATGAGTTAGTGTTGGATAATATTAAGGAATCATTTTGTATTTTGTTTTGGTTTTATAAGCTTCAAAAGACATTAGTATTGAAACATTTATAGGTGAAACTGTACGTTGGTTAACATTTGCTTTTAAATGTCCTAGAAAAAATGTATACACACAGAGAGAGAGAGAGAGACAGAGACAGAGACAGAGTGATGAAACCTGGAATGGTAGGATATTGGGTCCAGTGTTGTCTGTAGCTGGTTAAGCTCTCACCTATGACACTGGCATCCCATAAGGGTGCCATTTGGTGTACTGGCTGCTCCACTTCTGATCTAGCTCTCTTTTAATGACCTACGAAAAGAGTGGAAGATGACCCAGCGTTTGGGTCCTGGCCCCCTCTATGGGAGTCTCAGATGAAGCACCTGTATCCTGACTTTGGCCTCACCCAACTCTGGCCCTTGTACCATTTGGGGGGTCACTAGTAGATGGAAGATCCACCTCTCTGTGCATCTCCCTCTCACTCTGTAACTCTGCCTTTTAAATAAACAAATAAATCTTAAAAAAAAAAAAGAATGGTAAGATATTGACTACTGGTGAAATCAAGACATGAATATGGGAGCTCATTTTGCTTTTCTTAAGTTTTGTGACTATTTGAACATTTCTATGATCCAAATTTAAAACCAAAGGCGTGGGTTTACTGCATCTCACAAATTTCTGAATTCTCTGGAATCACGTGCAGTGAGCCTGGCATGGACTTCCAGTCCATGGGCAGTGAGCAGACTCAGGCAGTTCTTTCTCTGGCAGACACGGTCAGAACTCTGCTCTTTTGCTCTTATACTTTCTCTGCCTGTGACTGCTTGTACGGGACAAGGTCATACGGGTCCCATTCTAGTCTAGGAAGTGTCATCAATTCCCATTTTGGCCTAAGTTCAAAACTGCAACCTCTAGCACAATTAGCCAAGAACTCTTTACTTTGGAAAATAAAATTGACCCTTTGAATTCAATTTAGCTTGAATCTTTATGATTATGTTCAACTGGCAGAATCCTGGAGGGCAGAATGTCAGCCTTTCCCAACCTATAACTGCAAGAAGCAAGTCAGATGACAAAATGACAGAACAGCTGAATCAAGGAAAGATATTTTGAGGATAATGGAAAATTATGCATGCTCCCAAGCTAAGGTCAATTATCCAGGGTAATAAAAATGTTAAAAATTTGAGAAAGTGGGATTAGATATTGGAGCAAGGTCCCTAAGAGAGCACAATAAAGACCATAGATACAGTGGAAGAATTCCCGTCTCTACATTGGCAGGAAGATGGAAAAGGGCAAAAGAAGCTACAAGAGAGACAAGCTGAGATGAACATGAAAGAAGTCAGGGTGGTTTTCCTCTGGTGACAGAAATCTTTGCATTAAAAAGAAATGGACAGAGAGCAAAAGAAAAGGGGTGTATGTCCCAAGCTGGAATGCTAACTGCAGTTGTAGGAAGCCAATATGGTTGAACTTAGAGATGGCCCAGGGCCTGAGCAGGGCATTGGTGAGAGGAAAGGGCGGAGTTACAGAGCAGCCAGCAGGGGTGGGCAAGTTGGTGTTCTCTCAGGAAGTAGCTCATCCCATTCACCACAGAAAAGTCCAGGAGAAGATGACTCTGAAAGTGGTTTGGAGATGGTACCACCATCCAAGAAAGTCCATGTGCATAGCCAGCAGCTTTCCTGCTCCCCTTCTTGCATGCCCTGTGGAGACTTCTGATGAACATCTCACTTAGGTCTGAGTCAGATGCACTATCCTAGAAGAATCTCTCCACCATGAAGAATCCCCACGGTGACCTGTCCTCTGCTGAAAGTGTCTACCCCCGCCTTATTCTCCCTGATTCTTAAACTTGTTTTTGTTTCCTATCCATGTAGAAAACAAGTTTCATGTAAACAGAATAACCGTAAAGCTGCAATTTCACAGAAGAACATGATCAGCTTGTTTAGTACCTTTAAACAAGTTTATTAATCATATCAATGCTTTTACCGAGGTTTTAAGTATTCATACCAGGCATTTTCTTAAATATTTACATTTACTGACAACAAAGGATAAACACAATTCAAGATTAGCTTTAGCTGTGTCAACAGACGTATTTTCATTATAATCACAAAAGAGTAAGATATCTAGAGGGAATTAGTATGTCCTGTAGAATTGTAAAACAACACTCAAAATAATGTTGGATTTGACCCCAACACTCAATACATACACAATATTTCAAAGTACTTCTGGGCCCTAAAAGTGCCCCCTCCCTTCTTTCCAAGGATATACTGATAATTACTAAAACAACATGGTAATTTTTACAAACTCAATGGCAACTTTGAAAGTTATCTACAACAATGAAGTCAGAATAGCCCACATATCTGGCAGATAAAAACGTCAGCTCTTTGCGTTGACATCCTTTTATTATTGCAAGTGCATCTTCCTGGCTTGCTTTAATTTACAGAACTGACTAAAGCACAGTTGGGGGGAAATCCAGTTTAGTTATCACAAAACAAAATTTGAAGGAAACATCGTAAGGATATGAGTAATAAAAAATATATATTGAGAAAAATACAAGTAATGCTTTGAATACTCCAGGATTTCAACACAGATAGGCTCCAGGGTATGAAGGTGCATGAAGATATAAATGAAAAGGTTGGTTTTCTCCTATCTTGGCATTAATTTACTGAGAGACCCAGGGCAAGTGATAAATTTTCATTTCCATTTCCATTTATGTAGGACAAATTGGTGGGGATAGATGCTCTCTGAGCTGCCTGCCCCTGCGTTCCAATAGTTGTAATTCTGTGTCTGGATACCATGCTGACATGCGTGCATCTCACCTTATATCTACCAGAGGGAAGATTTCAAAGGACAATCACAGAGACCTAGTAGCTTTTCCATGGCTTTGGCGTATAATTACCTGAATACTCAATATTTACTGGGAGTTCCATTGAGGGAGATATTCGGGATGACTTAGCAGGTATAGGTAAAGTACTAGCAGGCTTTTATTTGGGGTTGGATAAAGGAAGCATTTCAAGGGTTGTTTGAGGAACTGACTTTCCTTGCTTGCTCAAGTTCCTCACTTGCTTTGCATCTCACTATTGAGCAGACGGCCTGCTGAAAGTTGTCACTGACCACCACATAAAGTAATAGGTTGCCAAAGGTGTTCAGGGCGGCCAGGGGTCTAGAAACAATGTAGGCTCCATGGATGTGATTCTCAACAGAGCAGCTGATGGAAAGCAGGCGGGATTCGATCCTAACGACTCTCAAGATGTGGAAGGGTAAAAAACATATATAAAACACAAGAAGCAGCAGAATGGTTAGCCTTCGGGCTTTCTGCTTAAGGGAACTCTGAGTCTGCGGCCCTTGGGTCAGGGTGTAGATAATGGTTGCATAGCAAAGCGTCACGATCACCAAGGGGAGACAGAAAGTGGTTGCAGTCAAAATCAGATTGTACCACTTGATAGTGGTCAGGTCATCTGAACTGGTGAGGTCAAGACAGGCGGATCTATTGGTCCTGGTGGTGGATGTGATCAGGAAGGTCATGGGCATGACAGCTACCAGGGATATGATCCACACCACAGCACAGGCAGCCACTGCCCATCGAGTGTTGTGAATGGAGAAGCAGCTCATGGGGTGAATGATCACCACATAGCGGAAGATGCTGAAACAGGTGAGGAAGAGGATGCCGCTGTACAGGTTGAAGTGGAAGCTGAAGCGAATGAACTTGCACATGAAATCTCCAAAGATCCAGTTCTCACCGCTGGCGTAGTAGTGGATCAGGAAAGGGAGGCTGGTTAGATACAGGAGGTCTGTGCAGGCCAAGTTCAGCATGATGACGGTGCTGCTTTTCCAGGGCCGCATCTTGAAGACGTATGTGGAAATTGCTACCGCGTTCCCGGGAAAGCCCACGAGGAAGATGATGCTGTAAATAACAGGGAGGTACTGCATCTTGAGTGGGATTTTTTCATCAGAGCAATTTCCAAAAGCAGCTGCATAATTGGGGAAATCAGAAGCATTTGCTAACTCGTCTAGTGGCTCATTCATGGTTGCCTCCTTTCATCTTGCAAGAAAACAAGGCCGTTCTGTTCAGCAACACAAATGGGATGAGAAGTATTGTGCTGATAAAGAAAAGCAGAAAATATTAATGACAGGGCAATGAAGACAATGATCGACTTTTAAATGAAAATTGCTCTCATATACTAAATTTCCCACTTCTTTTTCTTTAATCTTGAAAGAGACCCTGTGGAGAGAGATTGAATTTCTAAGAAAATAACTGTGAGGCAAGTAACTCAAGCATCTAATATTAATGCAATAGTTAAATTATTATAAGAATTAAAATGGAAAATTGGGGGGGGGAGTCATATGTATCTGTGGGAAGCAATTTGGCAAGACTGCTGATGGGTAGGACTTAGGGTACCACCAGGAGAGATGTAAAAGCAAGAAGGCAACCATTCTTCAAGCAGGATGTACACCGCAATTGTGTCACCTCTAAACCTCACAGAGTGCTGGAAAATGTTTCTTATCATCTTTATCTTACAGAAGAGACTAGGACTGAGAGGCGTCCTGCCACCTGTCGCTGGCGATGTATCTAGGGGCTTAGCTGGAATCCAGACTGAACGCTTGTCTGACTTAGAAGCCACTCTCCTGCTACCTTACCTCTCTGCATTGTTTCTCAATCAATACTTGGTTGATTTTCACAGGATTACCCTGAATAACTGAGGGAATGGAGAAAGTGAAGACCTCAAAAGACTGAATAGTTTGAGGCTTTTAAATGTAGATTCCAGGCATTGCAACCTTGGAGGAGAAGGCGTAAGAAATTCATAAAAGTATATATTATTTAAAAAAAAAACTATACGTGGGTTTCAATTTTTTGCACTAAAGTAAAGGACTTTAAAATTTTTTTTTATTTTTTAATTTTTTGCCAGGCAGAGTTAGACAGTGAGAGAGAGACACAGAGAGAAAGGTCTTCCTTCCATTGGTTCACTCCCCTAATGGCTGCTACAGCCAGCGTGCTGCTCCAATCCGAAGCCAGGAGCCGGGTACTTCCTCCCGGTCTCCTATGCGGGTGCAAGGCCCAAGCACTTGGGCCATCTTCCGCTGCTCTCCCAGGCCACAGCAGAGAGCTGTACCGGAAGAGGAGCAACCGGGACTAGTACCTGGCACCCCAACCGGGACTAGAACCCAGGTGTCGGTGCCGCAGGTGGAGGATTAGCCAAGTGAGCCATGGCACCGGCCTAGTAAAGGACTTTTAATTGTGTTTTCCCCAAACTTTCTGAAGCATCTTCATATGTATGGTAACTTAAATTTCAAATTTCAGCTCTTCCTTTTTAAATTTTTATTTATTTATCTTCACTTTACTTGGAAGACAGTGAGACAGATGAAGAGAGTTCTTCCATCTTCTGGTTCATTTCCCAAATGTCTGGAACTGCCAGGGCTGGGCCAGGCTGAAACCAGGAGCCCAGCACTCAATCTAGGTCTTCGTTGTGGGTGACAGGGACCCAAGTACTTGAGATGTCACGTTGTCTCCAAGGGTGCACATTAGCTGGAGGCTGGATAGCAGAGGGGCTGGGACTTGAACCCAAGCATGGGATGTGGGCATTCACAGTGGCATCGTAATAGTTTCAACAAATGCCTGTCCAAAGCTCTAATTAATAGCTAACTTAACTTGTTCATAGAGGGGTGTGTATGTGTTTGAGGGTAAAGGTGTTTGGAAGATTTGCAGTAAAATGCAGCAGCAATGAAGGCTTGGCTGATCCCAAGTCTCAGGTTAGCATTTATGGTTGTATATCCCTATGAATGTCATTTTAAGCTCTCTAGGGCTGGAAGGAATGTGATCTTCACATTTTCCCGCTCACTTATCAGTGTCTTCTAAAGCTGTAACTGTGAATTTCTGCAATGGGAAAAGCACGATGATTATTTAAAAGAGGAGTTATTTGTTTCATATTTGGCTGAAAATAGCAATCGGTAAAATGCATTCATTTACACATGTGTGGAACACCCACTACGTATTAATTATGCACTGTGCCAGCTCATAGAAATACAAAATGAATAACACACAGAGAGATGCATAAACCACCACCATAATCCACGGGGGAGATGGACAGGAAAACTTATTTCAGCAAAATATAACCGGATCTCACAGAGCCTCCAACATCCCTCTCCCTACCACCCCTAATAGCAAAACAGTGGCACAGTACCAGGCACTTAATTCCTGCTCAGTAAATGTTAGGTCGCTCTCCACGAGCAGATAAATTGTCTAGATAAATCCTTCAAGACTACTGAGGTCACGAAGAAAGAAGGGCACAGCCACCTGAAGAATAAGAGTGGGCACTGAAGGAAGGTTTCTGAGGAGGGCACACATATGCTGACTCAGTGAAAGGGAAGCCTCCTCTAGCTGAGAAAGAACAGAATAGATTCAAGGCATCAACCATAGCCTGTGCAAAGGCACCAGGACCTGGTAGAATTTGGGAGTTCTAGTTCTATGTAGCTCAGCATAGCTGCCATGCTAGGGAGCACTGGGGAGGGGAAGGTATGAAAAATAGTCAGTAATGAAAGCCGGCGCCGCGGCTCACTAGGCTAATCCTCCACCTTGCAGCACTGGCACACCGGGTTCTAGTCCCGGTCGGGGCGCCAGATTCTGTCCCGGTTGCCCCTCTTCCAGGCCAGCTCTCTGCTGTGGCCAGGGAGTGCAGTGGAGGATGGCCCGAGTACTTGGGCCCTGCACCCCATGGGAGACTAGGAGAAGCACCTGGCTCCTGCCATCGGATCAGCGCGGTGCGCCGGCCGCGGCGGCCATTGGAGAGTGAACCAACGGCAAAGGAAGACCTTTCTCTCTGTCTCTCTCTCTCACTGTCCACTCTGCCTGTCAAAAAAAAAAAAAAAAAGTAGTCAGTAATGAACACAACAGTGTCTCCTGCACACATGTATCACCTACAGAAATATACAACTCTCCCAACTGGTGAAGCAGTTCTGTGGTCACCCCCATTTTACACATCATAAGACTGGGGATACAAAGAAGGCAGGGATGCATCTGAGGTCCCACTGCCGGTTAGTGGTAACCCGGGGTATGCAGGGGCAGTCGCATGGCAGGACTGGGCTGCTGCTCACAACAAGCAGGCAAGAAAGAAGTCTTAAGTCCTTTACAATAAAAGAGATGAGTTAGACCTGACCCAGAAGAGCTCCACAAATCCAGCACTGTAATTGTGTGATTCGTGGCTAAAATGTCCATAATTAGAATATAGGTTCTCTGGGTTGAGAGAAAAGTGAATGATTTAAATAACATAAGCACAGAGTTTTACAAGGCTGCTTATGTCACGGTAGATGCTCATTCAGTGTCTGTGGTCCATATTCATATTATCTGATATGAAATCTACACCATCAAGCATTTTTCTCAGAGTAGTGTAGAGCTATATTTAAGACTGACCGTGGGACTGGTGCTGTGGCATAGCTGGTAAAACCATCACCTGCAATGCTGGCATCCCTTATGGACATTGGTTCCTGTCCCAGGCACTCTGCTTCTGATCCAGCTCCCTGCTAATGACGGGGGAAAAGCAGTGGAAAATGGTTCAAGTACTTGGGTCCCTACCTCCCAAGTGGGAGACCTGGATGAAGTTCCTGGCTCCTGGCTTTGACCTGGCCTTTGCAGTCATCAGGGGAGTGAACCAATGGATGGAAGATCTTTCTGTCTGTCTCTTTCTAACTGTGACTTTCAACTAAACAAATAAATATTAAAAAAAAAAGACTGACCCAACTTATAAATCTGAAACTAAAGGAAATCTCTCTCTGTTGATTGACCTTGAATATACTTATCCAGCTCTTACTTAGCCAGGAGCAGGTCAGAATGCATTTTTGTTAGGCATGAATTTAGGAAAGAACAGCCCAAGGACATGGACAGCTCTTAGGATAGTCAAGGGGAGAGTCTGGTCTCACAGCCTGCTTTATGATCAATAGTGAATACTTCTCTCCTTGTCAAGTTCATTACTCTATTCCAAAAGTTCTATTCACAGAACCATCGCCTACACTGCCCAAGGGCGAGAGTCAGGGACTCTTGGCAAACAACAATGCTCCGAAGCCAGGAGACCACAATGGGCAGTTTTCTCCTTAGTTGGGTGTCTTAAATGGGTACCTGTAGGAAGTGTAGGCAGGAATTTAAACCTGGGGAAAAAAAGGTGACCTTCTGTGAGTCCTTGCAGTGGCTCTCCCCAAAGTCAGTTCTTAGAATTCAAGAGGCCACTAACTTGTTCATGTTGTTTCTGGAGCAAAGATATAAATATTGTTTTAGCAACTCACCAAGCAAAGGCTCCAGAATATTTTATTCTAATCAGAATTTGGTTCAACAGAGAAGTGAGGGGAAGAGAAGAGGAGGGAATTCAAGTCCCAGCTGCTTGTCTGTCAATTCCTTGAGAGCAGAAGCACAAGTCACCTCCTAATCCCAGGGGCCAAAGCAGAAGATACTCAGGAAATATTTGCTGAATACATTAAAGAATAATCAGTGTCATCAGGCAAGCTTACTTTGTGCTGAAAGATTAGTGAAGGAGCGAGTATTGTTGTTTTTTTAAAGAGCTTGGTTCTTTAATAACTTTTAAGGGAAGGAGTAAAATTACTATTCCTGTCACTGCCAGATAAATCCCTGGCCATGTTATGGAGCATTTTAAACAATAATCATATCAGGAAATGACAGACTGAAGGTAATACCAACCACCTTACTATTTGGAAAAACAGTAGATCAACTTGGGATTTCACAAAGACCAACCAAGCAGCTGTAAAGGGGAAAGGATTGAATAAGAAATTTAGGCCGTCTTCTATAAAGTATGATTCGAGTTTACAAAACACATGTGATGTTGTGAACAGCACACAAGAACCGGTCTGGGCAAGGCTGTTTCTTTCCTCCCTGGTCCCAGAAGCTTGTGAAATTCCTGCCATAACCCAGAAGATCAGATGCCCTACAAACAACTCATTTAAACTCAAAGGACATTGAAGAATAATGTGGCCCAGCCCTGGGTGTATTCCCCATCTTCTGCCATGACAGTGGTTCCTAAATGTGAAGAGGTGGCAGCCCACCTGAATTTAACAGCTCTTTAAAACCTGGAAATAATGCTGCATCAAGCTTCAACAATAGCAACTATATATGCATGAACTAAATGAGATGCCCATGAATAAAACTAAGCCCCAAAGAAAGGTATGCAAAAACCTCTATAAAGAAAATCTTATTTTAGCCTCTGTTTTTTTCTCAGCAACTTTGGAACATACTGTCCCGATGCCTGCACACCCAGGAACCTCATGGATTGGGATTCCAAGATTGTGTGGGGAAGTCATAATCACAGATGGAATTTATTCCCCGCCCCTCACTTGGTAGAAACAAGGGAGATTTATGAAGCAGTGGAATTTTTCTTGGGCATCTAATAGTTTTGCAGTAAATTCTTTATCCAACATCTCCCACTTCTCCCAGACCCCCTCTCACACTCTGGGTTTTTTTTTTTTTTTTTTTTTTTTTTTTTCTGGTGGTGCTACCACGTTGAGTTCACAGCTGATTCTCTCCGCATTTTCCCTGCTACCAACAGGCTTGGGAGGTGCAGACATGGAGCCCTGCATCTCATGTTCTCTCCCCATCAGCTGGGATTTTGGTTGCCAAGAAGAAACTGGAGTGGACTTTTCATTCACAAAGATTCATTCCAGTTCCCTAGCCTATGTGTTTGCATACCAAGTTGATTGCCTAGTGGTGGAAAACTGACCAATTCTTAACTCAGAAAATCTGTGCCAGGGGTAAATGGCATCCTCCTTGCACCCTGAAGGAATCCTCCCCAACCCTTCTAGGTGCCTCAAGTTGCTCTGCTCTGAAGTCCCACTTTCAAAGAGGAAATCTGCAAACCAGACGTCCTCAAAATGATTAAGACTCGATGGAGCCCAAAGCTGTGATTTTAGCTATTAGATCTTTGGAAGCTATCCTTGGAAAAAGGAATATATGGGCTGGCACCGTGGCTCAATAGGCTAATCCTCCGCCTGCGGTGCCGGCACCCTGGGTTCTAGTCCCAGTTGGGGCGTTGGATTCTGTCCTGGTTGCTCCTCCTCCAGTCCAGCTCTCTGCTGTGGCCCGGGAGTGCAGTGGAGAATGGCCCAAGTGCTTGGGCCCTGCAACCCATGGGAGACCAGGAGGAAGCACCTGGCTCCTGGCTTCTGATCAGTGCAGCACTGGCCGTAGTGGCCATTTGGGGGGTGAACCAACAGCAAAAGGAAGACCTTTCTCTCTGTGTCTCTCTCTCACTGTCTAACTCTGCCTGTCAAAAAAAAAAAAAAAAAGTAATGTATAGACACAGAAATTGCACACACAGTCCTTAACAACGAAACGAGACAAGACAAAAGAGAACACTATTTAACAGAGAACTTGGTTGGCTTGTTGGGGGAATGGAGGTGGGAGTGTGGGCTGTAGGTGGGAGTGTGGGCTGTAGCTGGGCCTTGCTCACCTGTGGTTCAGGGTGACTTTTGAGACAAGCAGAAGGGCTGTGATTCAGGAAGCAGAAACTCTCTGCTTGTCCCCAAAGCAGCTCCCTCCCCGCGACCACATGCTTGGTCACGAAAAAAGTGTGCGATGAGATGCATAACCCAGAACTTTTCCAGGCCTCTCTGGCTCTCCTGGGCATTTCCCGAATGCGTCCCCATCCCCTGACAAGAGCTTGCGTGCTCCTGCTAACAAGAGAAGCTGCAAGGAGGGCGAGAAGGTGCTCCGTCCAGCTCTGTGCGACACGGGACTTGCCCCCCACCCCGTCTCTATCCCCCTCCTAGCTCCCGGGACACCTGGCGTCCCCGCTCCGCTCCCCGGGTCGCGCACCTCTCACCTAGCAGCCTGGGAGTGTCGGATGTGCGCCCCTCTCGGTGGTCGCGGCCAGGCTGAGTCTGGGAAGGCGGCCGGACCTGCAGAGCCCCGCGCACCGCCCCTGCCCCGCCCATCCCCGCCCGCGGAGCCAGCAGGTGCACGCTGCTGCAAATCCCCACCCCGGCGGGCAGCATATTCCCTCGCTGGCTGTCGAGGGACTGGGGACGGCGGCTTCCACTTTCGGGGTGTCTGGACACCCTCCGTCTGAGTGAGGCGCGAAATTGACCTTGGAGGGTGTTGGCAAAAGAAGGCTCCTGGGCGAACTGTGGCCTCGTTGTCTGAGTAAGGAAGTTGTCCCTGCTCGCCCTGGAAGTTCAGGGCTCTTGTTTAACACTGGATGGAAACAATTTACTGAAGGCTGTCCTTCCGCGGCGGCCAGTTACAGTCCTGCCGTCCACCTACAGTCAGGTGAAGAATCATTTCGAGGAGCCGGAGAAGGGCATGCCTGATCTGCAGGTCTGTGGTGCGTGGCTCTCCCTCCACATGCCTTGGCAACGGCCCCGGACAGTCTCTTTTCCCTTTCTGGAAACTCAACTGCATGATCCAAGACCCTAGGCCCCCAACCACTGTACGCCAAGGTCCCTCCCAGCATCAAAGTTGGCTCCTTTGTATTTCTCAGTGAGAGTATCCGATCCACGGAGAACGCCCCTTCTATGCCCTGCCACCACCAGGCATTGACTGTCTCTTCAGTGTTGGTGAGCTTTGCACACCCTCCTGTAGTGCACCCTCTGAGAAGGCTGATGAGCAGGAACACATCAGGTGTGCAAGAGCCCAGGTGAGACGGTGCTGCTCTAATGAACCGCTGGGATGGCCCTGTATCAGATTTTATTGCAATTACAATGTTTTCGTAATTATTGCCTGAGTTCCAGCCTGCTCTGGGAAATATTCTGCATTGTTAAGAAATCATTCTCAATTTCACTGTTTGAATTACTTCTTCAGTTAGTGATTGTAACTGTTTGCCCCTATTTTATGTCAGTCCATACATTCACCAGACATTTTCTATTTGGTTACTGTGTAGGCACTGAAGAAAGAAAGAATATGAATTCATAATTTATGCTTTCCTAAACTCGTGTTCTATAGAAAAATAAGAAATACATTAAAATTGTGATTATAGTTTGACATAAAGGCACATGACCCAAGTGCGGAGAAAAGGTGTTCTGGAGAAAAACACTTGAGTGTTTTTTCCATGATCAACAAGAGGATTTTCAGGTAAAGAGAAAATTATTTAGAAAGGTTATTTACAAACAGATATTAGATCCTAGAATTTTTGACATGAGGGGATATTTTAAAATAACCATTCTTGCCATGATATAGGAAGCAATTTGATGGTTCCTCTAAACTTAAAAATAGAATTATCACATGAGCCAGCAGGGACTCAAAGAAATATGGTCTATCCACATTCATTGCAGCATTATTCACAAAAGCCAAACTGTGGAAGCAACCCAATTGCCTATCAATGGATGAATGGATAAAGAAAATGTGCTCCATACATTCAATGGAGGGTTATTCAGCCTCAACAAGGAAGGAAATTCATGCTACAACATGGATGAGCCTTGAGGATATTATGCTAAATTAAATAAGTCAGTTGCCAAAGGGCAAATACTCTGTGATTCTGTTTAAATGAGTCACCAAAAGTGTCAAATTCAGAGAAGCAGAAAATAAAATGGTTTCCAGGATCTAAGAGGAGGTGGGATGGGACGCAATTGGCTGATGGGCCTGGCGTTTCAGTTTTGCAAGATGAAACAGTTCCGTGAATGGGTGGTGGCGATGGTTGACAACAATGTGGATGCACTTAATGCCACTGCACTAGCCACTTTGATATGGTTAATACAACAAATTTTACAATATGAGTACTTTGCCTTATTTTTTAATGTTAAAAATAATCTGGTCTTATGGTCTCACTTTATAAAGGAAAACATTGAGAATTAAAGAGGCCCAAGTGACAAGCCTTATGTCAGAGACTTGGAGACCTCAGTGAAACACACACACTGAGCCCTCTGGTCTTGCATTTCACTCCAAGGGTAGCTGGGCCACTTGACCTGGGCCTTTGCTTTATCAGACACTGATAGGCTATAAGCCATTATTCTAAATTGGCTCCATCAACAAGATGATGCTTATGAAATAAATGTCTATATTTCATGTTTACCTATAAAATTACTTCTTACTATAACTCGAAATCCTATTTGTATAATAGTGTGTTGCAGAAAGATAAAATACTAACCAATATAGATCTTAAACAGTCTGCATGAAGAGAATAATATAACATATATAATTTTAAATTCATTCATTACACAATAATGACACTATTTTAGACCATATATTAGACTTCAAGTTTAGGACCTTGAGGTTGCCTTTTACAATTCCAAGTCAAAGACTTAATATGAGAGTAAAATCCAACTTCCATTTAAAATGATCTCTTGAGCAGATTCAGAAATGTGCTCTCTTCTTTAAAATAACTATCCAATTGAGCAGGATTCCAGCACTGAAATTCACAGCTACTTAAGCACAGGTGTCACCTGCCATGCTATAACTGCTCCCTCAAACCAGGGCATGGGATTTGTCTTCACCAGGATCAAGAGACTCAAAACTTCTCTGATTAGGAAACACTGACGTCCTAAAGTCTCCTGTGAAGCTCTGTATAGAGGGCAGAGTCAAATAGATTCTCCAAAGAGGCATTAATAATGGAGCTGGGGTTGGCAAGGGGAAGAAGGGAGCAGCATATTGGAAGTAGGCTTCATTCCTGTTCACATTATTAGTAAGAAAGGAACAAATAGAGGTAACATGGGCCCCTTCATTCTCTCTCTCCTCTGGTTGTCATAACCCAAACTTCAGACAATTGTGTTTTCAGATAGAATTTCAACTGTGGATGATCTTATCATTCGTGACCATTTATGGCCTTGTCAGACTTTTTTTCTGTAATTTTGGCCCCAAGATAGTCCCATGAGATGTACTGTTTTAAGATTTAAAAAATTAGTTAAATTTGTAATGCCATATAATGGATTTCTCAGTGAAGATACATTAAATAAAGTGAAACTTTTTATCTATACAAAGAAATAAATTCAGCTATTGTGATGACTTTCAGATTCCTACAATATTTAATTGATGAGAAGAAAGACATGTAGTATAATTAGAAAGGGGTCGGGTGGGAGACCAGGAGGAAGCACCTGGCTCCTGGCTTTGGACAGGCGCAGCGCCGGCTGTAGCGGCCTTTGGGGAGTGAACCAATGGAAGGAAGACCTTTCTCTCTGTCTCTCTATTTCACTATCTAACTCTATCTGTCAAAAAAAGAAGGGGTGGGGCCAGCACCGTGGCGCAGTAAGTTAATCCTCTGCCTTCCACACCAGCATCCCATATGGGTGCTAGTTCTAGTCCCAACTGCTCCTCTTCCAATCCAGCTCTCTGCTATGGCCTGGGAAAGCAGTAGAAGATGGCCTAGGTGCTTGGGTCCCTGCATCATGTGGGAGACCAGGAAGAAGCACCTGGCTCCTCTCAGCTCCGGCCGTTGTGGCCATTTGGGGAGTGAACCAATGGAAGGAAGATCGTTCTCTTTGTCTCTCCCTTTCACTGTCTGTAACTCTACCTCTCAAATCAATAAATAAAATCTTTTAAAAAATAATCATTAGAAAGGGGCTACTAAAAGTTTCAAGCTGACTTTCCATTTTGAATCTAACTCAATTACAGTGGAATTGAAATTCTCTTTTTGATACATTCTGGAGTCTATTTAGGAAGAGCAATGGTTGGATAAATCAATCCCTCAGATTAAAGAGATCTTAGTTGTGAAAATATTGGAGAACCTTAAACCTCTGTTTCTTAGAAAAGGGAGTTTGATATTAACATATCAGTGTGAGTCACCTGCTACGCTTCTATGTCTACATCATTGGATGACTTCTGAATGTCTTCAAAATTATGTGTCACTGTAGACACCTCTTTAAAAAGGGCCTCTTCTGGGTAGTTTAAAAACTTAGGAGTGAAATGGACTAGATTGTCTATCCTTAGATACATAATATGTAAGGTGGCATTTGGGTCTTCAATGAGTCAGGCAATCAGTAGACCTAGACAAGATGGAATTGACAGTTTGCTTAGGGAGAGTTAAGATATGAAGCGCATTGACCAGGCTAAGCAGGGAGAAAGCGAATCCTGAACCAAAGGAAATGTGATATAGAAAAAAAATGTAGAAAAAAGTCAGAGAACAGAGAAATCCATCATCAAGAAATGGAGCTTTCTGCCTTCGCTGGCACAAGTCCAACTTCCTGCACTATCTTTCCCATCCTACCTTGCTGACTCAAATCTTGTAATTTTCTTAGGGTTTGATAACATATTTCACGCATATATTTGCATATAAAACATTTTTCTCTTCTGAATACCTACTATATTTGTAGCCTGTACCATGATATAATATTCATTTAAACTGTTTCATAATTTTAAAAACTCCAATAGTCTTATAAACTTAAGTCTTGCCTAACCAAGAAGATTGCTGACATCTCAGGAGAGAGAAGTTCAAATTCTCTTCTTTGTATGCCAACAGCACCTTAAATAACAACAGAGTAGGCCATAATAATTGCCTATGATTAGCTAGAACTATGAATCTATTTTCTCATTTGACTTTAATTAATACCAAGCTACTTAGTTGTTAGTTACTGGTTGAGACTAAGCTGTTTTTGCTGGCCCCTGTCCCATCAGGAGAGCATCCAAAAAGGAGTGTGGGGAAAGAGTTGTCAGGAACTTACTAGAATGAAAGCTAAACTGAAAATATTGAATCAGACAAGTGGGAATTTATTCTTGACCCTAGAGCCATTTTAGTCACATGATAGGGACCAAAGATAGTTTGTACAATGGATTGAAGAGTAAAATGGGAATTTACAATCTTTGGAAAGGAGCAGAAGAAGCCAGTGCTGCGGCTCAATAGGCTAATCCTCCACCTGTGGCACCAGCACCTCGGGTTCTAGTCCCGGTCGGGGTGCTAGATTCTGTCCCGGTTGTCCCTCTTCCATGCCAGCTCTCTGCTGTGGCCCGGGAGTGCAGTGGGTGATGGCCCAAGTCCTTGGGCCCTGCACCCGCATGGGAGACCAGGAGAAGCACCTGGCTCCTGGCTTCAGATCAGCGCCGTGTGCCAGCTGCAGCAGCCATTGGAGGGTGAACTAACGGTAAAGGAAGACCTTTCTCTCTGTCTCTCTCTCTCTCTCTCACTGTAACTCTGCTTGCAAGTAACTAAATAAATCTTAAAACAAAAGAACCAGAAAATACTAGCTGTCAGAATTTTAAATATATAAGATATAAATATATAATGTATATAATATTATATATAAAGGCTTAGAGTCCACCCAGGCCAATTAAATCAGAAAGGGTGGGCATAAGTCCCCAACCCATTACAATCTATAGTCAGTCTTGAAAATAATTAGAATAAATTTTGATCCTCAAACTTGACTGAATATAGAAAATACTTCAAAAATTTTAGAAAATATTCATGCCAAACAGGGATGAATCTCATAAATGTTATGTTGAGCAAAAGAAACTGGAAGCACAGGATCTCACTTTGCTTTATTCCTTCTTGATACCATCAAGATAAGGCAAAAAATTAGTACAGTGGTTGCTTTTGGGAGAGGAGGATGGTTGACCAGAAAGGGTAAGAGCAAACTCTGGGTCAGTCAATTCCTATACCTTGCTTAGTGTATTGGCTGCTTGGATGAATACTTTTGTCAAAACTTATTGAGCTGTATATTTTATATCAGTGCATTTACATATTATACTATAATTATACATTGGTTGAATAATAATTAACTCCAAAAAAGGTTGTATTTAATTGGTATGAGAAGTGGTGTGCATTGGGATTTTTATAATCTTCCCAGGTGGTTGTAGCATGCAGGAAAGTTTGAGAAGCACTGAGCTAAATAATTTGCTGAGACTGAGTGAGACAAGAATGAAAAAGGAAGCTTAAGGCAACTGATAAAGTTCAGAAATTAGAAAGTGAGATTGAAGAAGTAGGCATTTGGTCTTGTGGTTAAGATGCCTGCCTGCCATATCAGGATACCTGGGATTGGTATCCAGGGCAAACCCTGGGAGGCAGCAGAGGTGGCTCAAGTAGTTGGGTCTTTGTGACTCAGGTGAGATATCTAGATTTAGTTCCACAGCTGTTGCAAGCAACTAAATTTGGGGAGTGAACCAGCAGATGGGAGACTCTCTCTCTCTGTCACACACACACACACACACACACACACACACACACTATTAAACAACAACAATAGAAAGGAGAGATTGGATAGTTACAACTTTGGGGGTGGGGATCT
The DNA here is from genome assembly GCF_051225735.1 of Oryctolagus cuniculus. NCBI lineage: Eukaryota > Metazoa > Chordata > Mammalia > Lagomorpha > Leporidae > Oryctolagus > Oryctolagus cuniculus. Next base: position 15,465,549 of record NC_142875.1, on the reverse strand, counting down.
GATCATGGATTATCTGCATCAGGGACTCCTACAGTGCTTGGAAGTGTCAATTCTTGGAGCCCACATCAGATCTCAGGAAACATATTCTGGAAAGGATGGCCAAAGTTCATCACAGGTGATTCTAATACTCTGAAGTGAGGGCACTTCCTTACTAAAGGGACCAGCGGAGGATGAGAACCCAGCATGTCAGTGGAGGGAAAAGATTCCATGGCAGCAATATCCTGGCAAGTGGATGCAGCTCTAACAGAAGCAGAGACAGTACAAGTATTCTGAAAGTCAATCACATGACAGCCGGGACAAGTAAGTGTCCACATCAAGATGAGGAGAAGCTGCAGTGTCAAAACAAAAAAAGTTGAGAAATTAAGACAAAGAAGCATCATGAACCAAGGAACTAGTCTGGGGTTGGCAGCCAGTGTACGGGCCAGTGTTCCTCGTGGGATTTCCCCCTGAGACAAGCAGCCAGTGCTGCTGAAATGATTGTTCTGATTATCTGAAATGTGCCAATAATAGATGGTTTGACTGACAATTTTCATGAGAAGTATTAGCAAAATGTTGCATCGTCATAAAGAAAACACACACTCTGAGATGGGCCTTAGGTACAGTTTAGACAAAGTGATCCCTGTTTAAGTAATTTCAGGAAGATGAGTCCGCTACAGAGGCTGAGAATTGAAGGAAGTGTTTAGGTATCACCTTAGTGTCCAGTTTTCCTGGAATATTTTAAACAATAGAAATATATTTAGGAAAGTAGTAGGGATGGGCAAGTTTGAAAAAATAGGTTTGGGAGGCATACTGTGGAAAGACTAAATGTTTTCTTGAAGAACCAAGCTTCCATGAGTCCTTCAACCTTTAAGGAAAAAGAGTTCTGCCAGCGACAGAGATGCCTGGAAGCAGATCCCAGCACACTGAGCCTTTGAGGAGAGCCCAGCCCTGGTCACGTTTGATTGCAGTTTGGTGAAACCCTGAGCCAAGGATGCACCAGCTAAGCTGTGCTTGGATTCCTACCTCTGGACTCACAGAAACAGTAAGACAATAAACGTGTGCTGTTTTAAACCACTAAGTTTATTATAATTTGTTATGCAGAAATAGGTAATTAATACCAATTTTTGGCAGCCGTTGTACCTAATTACATAGGCCCTCAGGAGCCCTTGGAATTGTTTGGGTAGGGAAGTATAATAAAAGCTACATCAGGTGTGTTTGTCCACTGGGCATGTAGTTAGTCCAAATCTTCTATTGGAAGTTTTCTAGAAGGACCAAGAATATCCCAGGGAACTCTGAAGAAAGGAACTGACATTTTATTATAGTTGCTGCCTTAAAGATGAATCTTTTATATTTCTTAGATTATTTATACATTTGGATGCATTTCAGGTATTCAGATGTTCATCCTCTGGTGCTGTTTACTTGTGTGGTTAAGGTTTTATTTCCTTGTTTTTCTTTTTGGACCTTTGGAACAATAATAAACACTTTGGACCAGAATTACGTGTTTCCTTAAACTGTCTTCTTGTCTTATGGAAGACAAACGGATTTAGGGGCCAATGCCAAGTTTATTAGCAGTGTGAATAAGTTTGAATCTACCAGAATATCACACAAACACGAACACTGTCTTTCTCTTAACCTCTATGGCCATGAAGAAACTTCCCCTCACATGCAGATGTACGGACACGCACCGTGTTAAACTGCCCCCATGTTCTCTCCTTTGCTAAGGCAACCAGAATGCAGCATGTGAATGTTCGGAGGCCCAGGAGCAGCACTAACAACCAGCACAAGGTGGTGATGATGGGAGTGAACAGAGGACAAAGTTCTAGCCCCACTCTCAACTTCCACAACCCTACTTTGTCCTTTCCCTGTGTGAACAGGGCATTAACAACACTTCACACTCCAAAGGGAATTCAGAGATCCAAATTCTTCCTTACTGAAGTATGATTGCTTGCTTTTTTCTGTAACAGCCAATGCTGGCTGCATTAACTTCACCTAACATTAAAAAATTAATTTGCCTATGGAGATCCCTTTCCTACCTCTGTTGGGTTTTCTCCTCTTTCATTAGCCTCGTTCATAAACGTTGGATCATCATTAGCCATTGAAGTTTGTTTTCCTGCCCTGCATGTGTCTTCTGTCAGCAACCACAACTGAGCAATATCATCGTATTTTCTTTGCTTCTATAGTTGAATTAAAATGCCTTAGAAACACATAACAGGCTCCATGATTTCTTTATTAGAGTATTTTCAATTTCTTTCTTTTGACCTTCTGTATTGCTTTCATGATTAATTTTTTTCTAGGACTCTGTTGACACAACAGACCACTGTACTAACCTATTAACCTGTGAAAAATCAAAGTTGAAATCTGAATGGGGTAAGAAACCAAAAATAGTTTTCCACCAGCCTAGGGTTTATGAACAATAAACCAGACAAGTTCATCTCTGTGATGGACAGGATCTGGATGGGGAGGAGGTGTCGTGAAGAGACTGAAGTAGAATGAATTATAAATGAGATGCCAAGATAGCTTTGTGTTTAGTCTCAGAGTAGTTCGTCTTAGTCGTTACTTTTAGGAAAGAAAATAAAAGCACAGGTAATTTATGAACAGTAACTATTTCTTTCTTTGCTTCCCATGGACTGTCCTCAGGAGTCTGTCCTTTTCTGCTTTAGGCACTGACTGTTGGTTAAATTGTTAAGCCGTCTATTATTCTTCCCGTCCTAGTCATATCAGATTGATGTTTCATTAATTGGAACTTAAAAAAAAAAACTCCTTCAGTTGTCAATCTTATTTGGTACAAATTGTGAGTTTGCCTTTGTTAAATTCCAACACTATAATTCTCTATTGATCATTGGAAAGATGGTGCATTCCCTGTTTGGTTGATCTGCATTTTGAGAGCAGAGTGACTCACTCATGTCCCCTCCATCTTCAAAGGTGTTTTATTCCTGGACTTGGCAAGCCTCTCTATCCTGTATCCATGTCAAAGCAAACTGACCACTAGTCCTGTGGATTTAGAAGACCTTTGAGTCTTTATACCTAAGTTGTCTGTTTTATTTTTAATTAAGGACAAATAGGATACTACAGTCCCAAAGTGATATCCTTTTAATAAATGCATCCATACTTGGTTATTTTATTATGTGCTTATTTGGAAAAGATATTGCCATTCTGTTATCACAGCAATGGGTGTGAGAGTGTGTAAAGATGGGAGAGACTGATGAGAGACTTTCCTCCTAAAATCCAACATTCCAACATTCCAGACCAATTACAACAGAAGAGCAATTCATAGTCTTACAATGATGGTATGTACCCGGCAACATCAGCCACCTTCTCTTTGAAAGACCTGTGCTCTTGGGCAAGTTTTCTCCTGACTTTATTATCCAGAGTGGACATCAAGGCAGACTCCTTTTGCAACATGTACCTATGTACTTATTCTGGCCTTGATCAGTGCCACATAATTTTTGGGTCCCAGTGCAAAATGAAAATGTGAGGCTTCTGGTTAAAAAAATCAAGAGACAAGTGCCTTTTGAAGTATTAAAACATAAAGCTTTCCTCTTACTTTCATAGTCTCTCTCTTTCTCGATAAGTCATGTTGATTCTTTATGTGTTAGTCAATCATTATAAGTTAAAAAATTAATAATTTTTAATTATTAATTATCATGGTAATAATTATTACCATGAAATTTACCATTCATCTAAAAGGTTATACATGTATGGGTATTTTGCTTTTACCAGAATAATGGAAACACTTCCTTATTCCAGGAAGGAACACAAACAAGGACACAATAGTCACAATAGGATTTACTGTTCATTAGTGTTTATTAGGACATCACTACCTTTCTGTGATTTGACAGAGTTCTAGTTCCAACAGAAGGCACAGCCTCCAGAGGTTGTCAGTGCCAGAGCTTATCCAGTTATAGGTGTAACGCACTTACCAAGTGCTTGCTTTGAGTACTACTGAACTTCAATGCCTGTGGGTCCACCAGAATTCTGCGTTTATTTGGTGTGATATAAACAGGGCTTCAAAGAAAGGATGACAGACATGCATATTCAAAAAAACCGCCCTACCTACATACTTGCCTTATTATTCTATCATTTTGTACCTAAAAACACAAATTTAAAGATAACATTACTAAGAATTTCAAGACAACCACAGCGGAACTTTAAGCCAAAAAGCACTCTTTCTGAGTGTGGAACTCTGAACTATTGCTCAGGTCACACACTCACACAAAGTCAACACTGCCTTGAGATAGGAAATCATTTGTTTGACCAGCCCTGGTTTAATACTTGGGAAAATAATCAAAATTGAAAACAGTTTCTGAAATGCCAATTAGGAGTAAGCATTTAAATCACTATTAGGTATGTCAACACAAAAGACATCAAAAGTTGGTTATTTCTGATTGAGTTTGTTGGGATGGCTTCCTCACTCTATGCCAGAGAATGATTTTTAAGAGCTATGTGTGAGCTAGTCCATCACTTACTTCAGGTAGCTGTATCTGAGCGCCTGCATGCAAAAAGCTCCTCAATTCCTTTAGACTTCGGCTGCAAAACCACCACCTTTTCTTTTGTCTGGTTTATTCTAGCTCACAGCCTTGAGCAATGATGACTTTTGCTATGATTTTCTCATATGTGTCCTTTATTTGAGATTTTCAATGCAAGTGGGCTCTATCTACATTGGATGGTTCTCAATCCACTATGAGGGGGTAAAATGTAGATAATTATGCTTTAAGATGAAAAAGGAACTGGGTGACTATAAAATTTGCCTAAAAGGAGCCATGTAGTCCTTGACCTGCTCTGACTGCATGTGTGTGTGCATGCATGCACACACATGCAGACACAGAGACACACATGGGGAGAGAGAGGAGAAAATGAAACACGTTTTCCTTCCTCAAGGACTTTGAGATAGCAAACAAGGTATCTGTTTATAACTGGCATTTTTAAAGCTGGTCCTTTGTAGAATTCAAGCTTTTATTTTATTAAATTACTGGAGACAAGGAATATACTACAACATCACAAATAATCTGTTTGTCAGACAGGACAGTTGCCAAGGACTCCTTATTTCTTTTACATTTCAGAAATGATCTTGTGGTGCAATAGAAACAGTTACATGCAACATGAGATGTTTGCCTAGTGAGCTGCATTCCAACTACGTCTTTCTCCCTGTGTACTGAGGGGAGCTTGGGAAACAAATCCATTTTCCTAGAAGCAAGGGATGAGAGTGAGACAGTCTGCTGCACTCAGGAGCACAGCGCATAGGGTTCTGATGCATAGTGGCAACATCATTCCCTTTCTTGCCCTTGTGTACATGTGCCAGTCACACGTGTGCGGGGACAAAGACCAGTTTGAATTGTCTCTGCTGCTACTGTCAGTACCTCTCTCTGTAACCGATGCTCTGCTTGTAGAAGGCTGCCAAAGACATCATGACTGAAGCTGAGTGAGTCCAGTGGCTGGGATGAGTCTCAAATACCGCACAAAGACACCATATCTGCATTGCATCTCAAATCCTTTTGGGGGAAATGCCCCAGACACGTAGCATTCACCATGTCCAGTGTTCCCATCAATCAATCAAAACAGACCACTGGTATTAAAGGGGCAACTATTAAATAATATCCTCATGACATATACAGGACAGCCATTCAGTTTGAAATCGCAACCAGCACATTGCATTTGGCTTCGGGTATTTCTAACTGGACAACCTGGACAAGTTATTTACTTTAGAAGGCTACTATTTTCTCAATAATTTCTCCTGTCTATCTCATTTCTTGCTGGACTAACTAGGTTATTTTTTGAAAGCTTTTATTTAATGAATACAAATTTCATAGGTACAGCTCTAGGAATATAGTGGTCCTCCCCCCCCGCATCCCCATTCCCATTCTACCTACCTCCTACTTTCTCTCCTATCCCATCCTTCATTAAGATTTGTTTCTAATTAATTTATATACAGAAGACCAACTGTATACTAAGTAAAGATTTCAACAATTTGCACACACACACATACACACACACAAAGTATAAAGTACTGTTTGAGAACAAGTTTTACAGTTAATTCTCATAGTACAACTAATTAAGGACAGAGGTCCTACATGAACAGTAAGTGCATAGTGACTCCTGTTGTTGATTTAATAATTAACACTCTTATTTATGACAGATTGACTAGGTTTTAAACTGCATGTATCATATGACATCATACAGAAACCTACCATGGGCTATTGCAATACCAAGTATTACTAGCAAGTGTCTAATACCATGTGAGGTGGTGTGGAATGAAAATGTCCCTCTAAATAATCTCACAATCTAGTTTGGAGGAATGACTCAAATGTGTTAATGTGTTATTTTATATCTCTGTATTATATATTATTAATGACAAATAACATTTCACCCTAGTCAGCTGACTTTGTTTTTCCCATTTTACATCCAAAATAAAAAGACACAGTGAGCTTGAATAATTGTTGAAGGTCACACAGCCCAGGGCCGTGGTAAATCCAAAATATGAAACTCATAAAATCTGAATCCAGAGCCTAGGCTCCACCTTGACTTCATGTAATCTTTTTTTGTACTAAATGTGTAGTACAAACAATAATTAAGGCTCACTAGGCTAATCCTCCACCTTGCAGCACCGGCACACCGGGTTCTAGTCCCGGTCAGGGCGCCGGATTCTGTCCCGGTTGCCCCTCTTCCAGGCCAGCTCTTTGCTGTGGCCAGGGAGTGCAGTGGAGGATGGCCCAAGTGCTTGGGCCCTGCACCCCATGGGACACCAGGATAAGTACCTGGCTCCTGGCTTCAGATCAGCACGGTGCGCCGGCCGCGGCGGCCATTGGAGGGTGAACCAACGGCAAAAGGAAGACCTTTCTCTCTGTCTCTCTCTCACTGTCCACTCTGCCTGTCAATAAATAAATAAATAAAATAAATAAATAAAGGGACTTAGTTATAGAAGAGATCAATATGGTGAGCCTCACAAAGACTCTACCTGAGTATCTTTCCTGAGAGCCTGTACACTTAGTCACAGTAACAGCCTCAACATAAAAACAAAGTCTTCGTAAGGTGCATCCATCTGAAAGTTCTCAAAATCTGTTCATGTATTTACAACGCAGGGCTCTCTGCAAGGCAAATAATGGAACACTCAACTCCAGTTATTCTGATGCCTAGGAGAGACAGTATCTTTCTGGAAATCTCAACATATATCCTATAGATGCCAATAGTTCTGCCCACACATAGGTCTGGGGCTGCCAATGGTCACCCTACTTTTATATCTTCTAAAGACTCTCTTTCCTCATGCCCTATGTGCAAGAGTGCTGATCCACTCCATAGTTCCTTTGAAATGATATTGACCCTATACTAAGCTGGCACGAAATAGAATTAAACAGCATACCTGACTTTGGACGGGGGGGGGGGGGGGTGCGCAATATCAAAAGAATATTCCAGATGATAAGAATCAATTTCAACACATTTTTTTTAAAGAGGAGCTCCATATTGGGCTTTTAGTCTAGAAGTTAAAAGCCATTCCACATGGTTTGGGCCCAACTCCTGGCTCTGGTTCCGGACTCCAGCTTCCTGCCAGTGAAGACTCTAAGAGGCAGCAGAGATGATTCAAGTAATTGTCTCCCTGACACCCACATGGAAGACCTTGATTGAGCTCCTGGCTCCCAGCTTCAGCCCTGGCCCAGCCTCAGCTACTGTGGGCATCTGGAGAGTGAACCAACAGAACCAACAGATGGGCTCTCTGTCTTGCTCTCTCTCTCTCTCTCTCTCTCTCTCTCTCTCTCCCTTAAATAAACATTTAAAATTATAAAAGAAAGTACTATCCTGGATCAGGATGTAACAAAAACTTCCTTTTTTTTTTTTTTTTTGGTGCCTTCCTCTAAAATTCATGGAATCTTGATGTGACTCTCACTGGTTCTCTGTTGATTCCTATCTTGTGTTCATTTCATCTCAGTCACACGGTCAAATGAGACACTGGGGCAATGTTCTGAGGACTTAGAATGGTAATGCTGAACTGTCATAGATCTCTTGATACGGAAAATGGGATGTTTTTTCTCTAAATGCCTTTCTATGAGTTTTCATGTAATGTTTAGATGCTGAAGACCGATCTGTTCAATTGGGCTCCCAGCACATTTTATTGGACTCAAACGTGCTCAGCTGTCCTTGTGTGTGGGTAGCACTTCATAGAGATTCATCACTCCCTCTCCTCTCTCTTAAGTAAACTCTGGCTTTGGCAGAATGATCTCTTGGACCAGACATCACAGTGGGATGATTCAGAATCAGATAAGTTCAGAGAACATTCTTGGGTAAATGTCCAAGAAATATAGAACCTATGGACGGACCTTTGATATCCAGCTAGCGGTTTGGCAAGAAAGCTTTTGGAAGCCAGGAGAAGTGAGAGATACCTTCTGGCATTCAGCTGTAGGATGCAGGGTGAATTTTGGATGCTCTGTGCTCTGCCAGAAAACATTTCGCCTGAGATGGGCCTTTAAGGAACTAAGAGTGAGTCACAGCCAGTCCCAGGATGACGTAAATGCAGATGCTGTCAGGAATTTCTAAACACTGCAAGACATCAAAGGATCATCTGGCATGTGGTTGGTCTTTGGCTTTGTCTACCCTCACTGTGCTAGAAGGCTGTGTCTTTCTCACTTGCTTTCCCTGTGTCTAGAAAAGGGAACGTGCATGCTGCCATTCAAGAAGGTGGAGTAGTTGTTTCAGGGAGTTGGTGTCTTTTGGGGCCAGCCCTGGTGAGGCATATTCAGGACCTAGCCATCACCCATAACAGAAACAGAACATTTGCAGATCTCCCATTTTTGCATTCTGTCCCTCTCCTGGGGTCAACTTTGTGAATTCTGCATATGAATACGCTCGGGGGAAGCACAGGTGAGCCTGTATGTCTATACCTGCCTTAGTTAGTTCCTGGGGCAAACTTACTGCAGCCATCTTCTAGAAGGAATCTCAATCTGTTTTCAGTTTTGTATTTTTAAAACTTAGGTTGTTAACATAAATGGAAGAGAATGAAACAGGTTCATAAATGCCTCTTAGCTTTGTGGCCACTGTACTGTGCTGTGTGTCCACAGAGTGATAACAGATTCCAACCCAGACAAGTTAGAGGCGGTGGAGGGCACTTCCTTGCAGAGCCAAAGCAACCCAGTGTTTTAGGTACTAGCATTATCAATGTTTGTTATGTAATATTTTTATATAACTAATTTGTTTTAAAATTGGCTATTCTGTTTTACTCTTCAAATTCAATTTGTTAGTGGGGCTGCTAAACAGGTTAAGAACTGAGGAGAAAGTTACTCCAAAGGTAGATTCTTTCTTCTGGATAGAGTTGTGGGGGGTACAAGTGTTTCTCACATAGTCAGATGTGGAGCTTATAATTGTTTCAAGATTGAAAATTTCATCCTGCTGTTATTTCTCTGAAAAGAGCGGCATTATTCTCTCCATGTATGTGAGTCTGTCTCCTTTTGGCTTGTTAGAGGGACACCCATCATATTCCATTAACTGGTATTCGAACAGTACATTATACTGTAATCTGGGTGCAATCTGTTTAAATCTTTACTTAGTATATACAAAGTTGATCTTCTGTATATAAAGATAATTAAAAATTGGAGAGGGGGTAGAAGCTGGGATGGTTTACCAGTGGGAGTGAGGTTATGAGGGAAAAAAACACTATAATCCAAAAGCTGTACTTTAGAAATTATATTTAATAGGTGCTGGGAAAATTGGATTTCCACGTGCAGAAGCATGAAGCAAGACCCCTACCTTTCACCTTACACAAAAATCCACTCAACATGGATTAAAGACTTAAATCTATGATCCGACACCATCAAATTTTTAGAGAACATTGGAGAAACCCTGCAAGATATGGGCACCAGCAAAGACTTCTTGGAAAAGACCCCAGAAGCACAGGCAGTCAAAGCCAAAATTAACAACTGGGATTGCATCAAATTGAGAAGTTTCTATACGGCAAAAGCAACAGTCAGGAAAGTGAAGAGGCAACGGACAGAATGGGAAAAAATATTTGCAAACTACGCAACAGATAAAGGGTTGATAACCAGAATCTACAAAGAGATCAAGAAACTCAACAACATCAAAATAAACAACCCACTTAAGAGATGGGACAAGGACCTCAATAGACATTTTTCAAAAGAGGAAATCCAAATGGCCAACAAACACATGAAAAAATGTTCAGGATCACTAGCCATCAGGGAAAAGCAAATCAAAACCACAATGAGGTTTCACCTCACCCCAGTTAGAATGGCTCACATACAGAAATCAACTAACAACAGAAATTTACAGGATGTGGGGGAAAAGGGACATTAACCCACTGTTGGTGGGAATGCAAACTGGTGAAGCTACTATGGAAGTCAGTCTGGAGATTCCTCAGAAACCTGAATATAACCCTACCATTCAACCCAGCCATCCCACTCCTTGGAATTTACCCAAAGGAAATTAAATTGGCAAACAAAAAGCTTTCTGCACCTTAATGTTTACTGTAGCTCAATTCACAATAGCTAAGACCTGGAACCAACCCAAATGCCCATCAACAGTAGACTGGATAAAGAAATTATGGGACATGTACTATATAGAATACTATACAGTCATCAAAAACAACGAAATCCAGTCATTTGCAACAAAATGGAGGAATCTGGAAAACATCATGCTGCGTGGATTAAGCCAGTCCCAAAAGGAAAAATATCATGTGTTCTCCCTGATCGATGACAACTAACCGAGTGCAAAAAAGGAAACCTGTTGAAGTGAAAGGGACACTACAAAGAAGCAGTGACTTGATCAGCCCTTGTCCTGACTGTTAATGTACAATTTAATACTTTATCCCTTTTAGTATTTTTTGTTGTAGTTAATACTATTGGCTGAACTTTGTAATTAACACACAATTATTCTTAGGTGTTTAAATTTAACTGAAAAGTGATCCCTGTTAAATATAAGAGTGGGAATAAGAGAAGGAAGAGATGTACAATTTGGGACATGCTCAATCGGACTTGGCCCAATCCCATCAAGGTGGCGTGTACCAATGCCATCTAGTGATCATAGTGATAGGTCTAAGAGTCAAAGGGATCACACAAACAAGACTAGTGTCTGCTAATATTAACTGATAGAATAAAAAAGGGAGAGAATGATTGAACATGGGAAGCAGGATATACAGCAGACTCCTAGAATGGCAGATGTCCTAAACAGCACTCTGGCCTCAGAATCAGCCCTTAAGGCACGCGGATCTGGCTGAAAAGCCCATGAGAGTATTTTAGGCATGGAAAGCCAAGACACTCTGGCAACAACAAAAAAAATGACCTAAATGAAAGATCTCTGTGAGTGAGATCCCAGCAGAAAGAACGGGCCATGAAAGAAGGAGGTACCTTTCTCTGAAGGGCGGAGAGAACTTCCACTTTGACTATGACCTTGTCTAAATAAGATTGGAGTCGGCGAACTCAAAAGGCTTCCATAGCCTTGGCAACTCATGACTAGAGCCTATAGAGATTACTGACGTCATAAATAAGAGTGTCAAATTGTTAAGTCAACAACAGGAGTCACTGTGTACTTACTCCTCATGTAGGATCTCTGTCCTTAATGTGTTGTTTAATGTGAATTAATGCTATAACTAGTACTGAAACAGTATTTTCCACTTTATGTTTTGTGTGGGTGCAAATTGATGAAATCTTTACTTAATATATATTAAATCGATCTTCTGTATATAAAGATAATTGAAAATGAATCTTGATGTGAATGGAATGGGAGAGGGAGCGGGAAAGGGGAGGGTTGCGGGTGGGAAGGAAATAATGGGGGGGGCGCCATTGTAATCCATAAGCTATACTTTGGAAATTCATATTTACTAAATAAAAGTTTTTTTAAAAAAGAAAATTATATTTATTAAATTTTTTTAAGAAAGGAGTTCACTGTACCCCAGTATGATCTCATCTTAACTTACATCTTAAAATATGTGTGTACAAATTTATTTCAATATAATTGGCTTATTTTTAGTTTGGTGCAATTCTGTTTTATGCACTTAAAAACATTATTTCAAGAAGGTAGGTATATGGGGCTGGCATTGTGACATAGTGGGTAAAACCATCTCCTGCAACTCCAGCATCCATATGGGCACCAATTCAAGACCCAGCTATTCCACTTCCAATCCAGCTCCATACTAAAGTGCCTGGAAAAACAGAAGAAGATGGCCCAAGTGCTTGGGCCCCTAAACCTATGTGGGAGACCATGAAGAAGCTCTGGGCTCCTGGATTTGGCCTGGACTAGGCCTGGCCATTGTGGCCATTTGCGGAGTGAAACTGAAGATGGAAGATCCTCTTTCTATTTCTCTCGCTTTCTCTCTCTCTCTCTCTCTCTCTCTCTGTTTCTCCCTCTTTCTGTGTAACTTTGACTTTCCAATAAATAAATTAAAAAAAAATGGAGGAATCTGGAAAACATCATGCTGCGTGGATTAAGCCAGTCCCAAAGGGAAAAATATCATGTGTTCTCCCTGATCGGTGACAACCAACTGATCACCTAAAAGGAAACCTGTTGAAGTGAAACAGACACTCTGAGAAACAATGACTTGATCAGCCCTTGTCCTGACTGTCAAGGAACAACTTACTACTTTATTCCTTTTAGTATTTCTTTTGTTCTTCTTAATACCATTGGTTGAACTCTTTAATTAACACACAATTATTCTTAGCTGTTTAAATTTAACTGAAAAGTGCTCCCTGTTAAATATAAGAGTGGGAATAAGAGAAGGAAGAGATGTACAATTTGTGACATGCTCAATTGGACTTGCCCCAATGGTAAATCTAGAAATGTGCCCGGGATTCCAATTCAATCCCATCAAGGTGGCATGTACCAATGCCATCTCACTAGTCCAAGTGATCAGTTTCAGTTCATAATTGTTGATAATGATAGGATTAAGTGTCAAAGGGATCACCAAAACAAAACTAGTGTCTGCTAATACTAACTGATAGAATTAAAATGAGAGAACAATCTAACATGGGAAGCGGGATACACAGCAGACTCCTAGAATGGCAGATGTCCTAAACAGCACTCTGGCCTCAGAATCAGCCCTTAAGGCACGCAGATCTGGCTGAAAAGCCCATGAGAGTATTTTAGGCATGGAAAGCCAAGACACACTGGCCAAAAAAAAAAAAAATGACCTAAATGAAAGATCTCTGTGAGTGAGATCCCAGCAGAAAGAATGGGCCATGATAAAGGAGGTACCTTTCTCTGAAGGGAGGAGAGAACTTCCACTTTGACTATGGCCTTGTCTAAATAAGATTGGAGCTGGTGAACTCAAGAGGCTTCCATAGCCTTGGCAACTCATGACAAGAGTCTTGCATGATTACTGACGTCAAAAATAAGAGTGTCAATTGTTAAATCAACAACGGGAGTCACTGTGCACTTACTCCCCATGTAGGATCTCTGTCCTTAATGTGTTGTACCTGCAAATTAACGGTATAACTAGTACTCAAACAATACTCTATACTTTGTGTGTCTGTGTGGGTGCAGTCTGCTGAAATCTTTACTTAGTATTTACTAAGTTGTTCTTCTGTACCTAAAGATAATTGAAAATGAATCTTGATGAAGAATGGGATGGGAGAGGGAGTGGGAGATGGGATGGTTGTGGGTAGGAGGTTATGGGGGGGAAAGCCGCTATAATCCAAAGGTTGTACTTTGGAAATTTATATTTATTAAATAAAAGTTGAAAAAAAAGAAGGTATGTAGGGTCTTTGCCTGAATTGCAAAGGAAACTGTAGCATAGAAGTAATTAAGAAGTCCTCTATTGAACAGGATTTCTTCCCCCTCCTCTCCAAGTTTTAAAATCATAATTACATCAACAAAATTATGTCCTAAAAGGGTCATAGTCACAGCTCCCAGGGATTGGGACCTCAGTATGTAATTTAACCCACTACACACTCTTGTTTCCTCGTGGGATACCCTGGAAGGCAGGTGGGGTCCCGCTGAGTTCTGCAGCTCTCGCGATGGCTCTCAGGGGTACAAAGCAGGGAGCCTCCAGCGAGTTCTGCTCCCCGGACAGGTGGAATCTGTATCTCAGCCCTGTTGGCCTTTCCCAAAGACTTCCAAATCCGTTCTCTAAGTCCGCATGTTGATAGCTTCCACCTATAGTTGCTACCTTTGTTATACCATAAAGTTCTCTTTTGCCCCATTTGATACTTAATCCCCAGTTACCTAGTCAACCATTCCTTCCATTAAATTCTCTCCATTATAATATGAATGCCTAAAATGTGATGGCTTAAGTGATGGAGTCCCTACCACCTACGTGGGAGACTGGGACTGAGGTACCAACTTCCCATTTCTGCCCTGGCCTAGCATGGCTATAGCTGTGCATATTTGGTAGTGAACTTGCTCTCTCTCTCTCTCTCTCTTTCTCTCTCTCTCTCTCTGTAAAATAAATACATTTTGAAAATAAAAAAGAAAGAATTTCTAGCAGAATTTCAAGAGAAGGTAAAAAATTACTATTTTCAGCTTTACTTGCCAATGTTTGGAAAGTATTTACAGCTGTGGTTTATAATTAATGATTGCTGAATAGGCAAAACCTATTTTACTTTTTTTTCCTCTAGCATGTATGTCTCTTTAAAAGCATTCTCATTATCCATCCTTTTTTATTTTTCTATCATTTCCATATTGTGTATTTCTCTAAATCATTTTAATTAAAATCTTGGGAAAGGAAATTATAAAAAAAAAAAAACAATGGATGGGGCACACGAGTTGTAGGCTAGGAATTCATACCTCAGTGCAGTGTTGTGCTTAAGTATCTGAGATTTGTCACTGGAGAAAGCACTGTGAAACCGATTTTCTACTGTCATTGTGAAATGACAGGACGGGGGGTGGAGAATCCCTCCAAGCCAGTTTTAAAATCGGCAGGGAAAAGGCAAAGACCTCTCAGAAGCTCCCCTGAATTCTTTCCTGGTCTCTAAGTATATCCAAGTGGTGGGTGAGTAGCACCTGTTTCAGCTGCCCTGCTTCCTGCTAGCCTCCCCCTGCTTGGTGGTCTTCAGGGCTGTTTATAGATGCCTGTTTTCATCTCCCTCCAATGCATGGTGACCTGCCTTTGCCCAAGTTAGCCACGGCCATGACTTCCTTTGGCAAATGAGATAGGGACCGAAGTGGCCTATATCAGTCGTTTCCAAGCAGATCTCTAGGGGCTCATGCATGACTCGCCATGTATATTTCCCATGCCCTGTCACTCATACAAGCTTATGTCAAAACAGAGTGTCCAGCAGCCATGTCCTGCATGGTACTCTACACGTAGCAGGAGTGAGTAATGAATGCTGAACATCGGTTCCCCAGTGAACCAGAGCCAGTCCTCACTGCTACGTCAGGGCAATCCCGCAACTCAGGCTTTTCTAGAGCTCATCATTTGTCTTCTGTGACACTGTGCTTCAGCCTCAGTGGCTTCCCATTTTTCTATTTTCTGCATCGTTGCTGGGCCCCTCTGACATTCTGTCCTGTAAAGGACTCAGAACTTAGTCTTTAGTAATCTTTTCTCCCCATCTAGGTCCTCCCCCTAGAGAATCTGACTCAGTGCCCAGAAATCTTCCTTAATTACCAAATATATGAATGAACTGCCTCGTAATCATCTCCATTTTGATGTGTCATTGACCACTTTAAATCTCAGATACCAACAGAGTTTCCAATTTTGCTCCACACCCATAAAATCTTTTTTTTTTTTTTTTTTTTTTTTTTTTGACAGGCAGAGTGGACAGTGAGAGAGAGAGACAGAGAGAAAGGTCTTCCTTTGCCGATGCTTCACCCTCCAATGGCCGCCACGGCCGGCACGCCACGGCCGGCGCACTGCGGCTGGTGCCCCACGCCGTTCCAATGGCAGGAGCCAGGTGCCTATCCTGGTCTCCCATGCAGGTGCAGGGCCCAAGCACTTGGGCCATCCTCCACTGCACTCCCTGGCCACGGCAGAGAGCTGGCCTGGCCTGGACTAGAACCCAGTGTGCTGGCGCCGCAAGGCAGAGGATTAGCCTAGTGAGCCTCAGAGCCAGCTCACACCCATAAAATCCTTCAGTGTTCCATAGAATATCACCACCATTCATCCATTTGCTCAAAACCCCAAGCCTAGATGTCACTCTTGGGTCCATTCTTAGAACCACCTCTCCCAGGTCTTCTTCCATTCATTAGTATGTCCCATTGGTGCCAATTCAAAAATATGTTCAAATCAAATCCCTTATCACAGCTTCTCCTTCCTAACACCTAGTCAGTCACCACATGTGATGCCTAGTCAACCACATAGTCTCTTATTAGGGCTTTCAGCTTTGGGTTTTAGACTATTGCTGTCCATTTTTCATAGAGTACCTATGGTGTTATTTTTTAAAATGTGAATTCTATCATATTGTTCTCTTATTTCAAAATCTTCCAAAGGCTTTCTGCTACACTCAGGATAAAATTAAAAGTCTGTGGAAAGAGTAAGTTATATTAACCATGTTTGTTAAATCAGAAAATGAAAGCAGCAGACTTGCTGTGATAGATTTATAAGAAAACTAAAAAAAAAAAAAAAAAAAAAAAAAAAGACCATTGACACAGGGGCTAGGGAAGAAAAACTGCTCAACTAGCATTACTCACTGTTAGGTCAATAAAAGAAGAGTACTGGAAATTTGTACTCACTGGTTACTCAGAAATTGAAGGAAAATCTCTGCTTACTTTTTGGTCTTTATTGGCATGTTTCCATTTGTCCATTTACACTAGTTATGTGACCTTCTTAGCAATCTGGGAAGGGTTCTTAAATTTTCCAGGACTGTTGACCTGTGTCCTTGAAACAAAGAGTCTGCCAGAGGAATTTGGTAAGACTTTTTTTTGTAGAAAACTATTTTTGTTCTCTTAAAGTTGTTAACCGAGTGTGTCACGGGTGATTGATTTTTAACTACCAGTCTTGCTAACAATACTTTACTCTGATCTCTCTCATCTATTTCTAATGAGAGGGTTATGCAGGAAAGGACTTTGCAGATTCTTTTAAAAGGGAAACAAATCTAAGACGTATTTCTTCTTTGTAATAATTTTCAGTAACAATTGTTTTAAACCACAACATAAGGGGTCAATGCTTGGTCCAGCAGTTAAGATGCGACTTAGGGCTCTTTGGGTCTCTTGGGTCTCCATCCAACCATCAGTAACTGCCTGGATTCAGTGCCTGCCTGGGTATCTTAACAATAACTTCCTTCCAATGCAGACCCCAGGGAAGGAGCAGTGATGGCTCAAATAATTGGGTTCTAGCCACCAGCATTGGGGACCAGAATCTATGTTCCCTGTTCTTGGCATAGTCACAGCCATGGCAGGCATTTGTGTTGTGAACTAGCAAATGGGAGACTTCTCTCTCTATGTGTGCCTGTCTCTGTCTCTGTCTCTCTCTGTCTCTATCATCTCTGTCTCTCAAATAAATACATACACAGTGTGCATGCGTGCACACACAGACAAAGTCGAATCTCAATCTGTCATAGTATTCCTTACTTTGGCTCTTAAGGACTTAAGTCACTGCATTATTATCTACTACTCTGAAATCTTTTCTTATTACTCTTTTGTTCATTCACCATCCTAGGCACACTGGCCTTGAGGAGGTGTCAAGAACACCACAAACTCATTTCAATTCAAATTCTGGTTTCTCTGTCTAGCCTTCCCATAGCTCACACCTACTCAACATTCTGTTTTTGTTCAAAGGTCATCAATCAGGTTCTTTTTCCCCACCCTTTATCTTGTACATTATCTCAAATCATGTTGTTACATGCTTTTTTATTCTTCTATTAAATTATAAGTACCATAAAAGAAAGGACTTTGTCTTGTCTTGCTTATTCCTTTGCCCTGGCATACAGAACTCTTTCTAATCTATACCTGATGATATAAAAGATTGTGAAATGAATGGATAAATGTTTATAACCTTGAAAGCATCTTAATGGATAGTAATAACAGCATTATCTCATGTATCCAGTTGAATTAAGTCCAAGGACAATTATACCATAAGAAAATTACCTGGTTCAGACAAATTAGGACACAGCTCTTGTGGGCCATAGCTCTAAGTGGCTTTAGCTAATGTGCATGTTTCATATCAAAGATCACTTGAAAATCGTCTGTATTGATCCACTTGTGAATTAGGAAGAATTTAGTCTCAAGGTTAGTAAATGATTCCTGCCATCATATATTTTGAAATTCAGGCTGAGCGGCTACTGAGCATAAGTGAAGTTTATTGAAATAATTAGGAAGACATGAAAGTCTCCTGCTGGGAACCTCATTAGCAACTCTATCTACAGATCAATAACTGTACAGGAATAAGACCTGATGGATGCAGAGGGTTGTGGTCTCATTTATTTGTTCTGGTTGTGTCAGGAGCTACCCTAGGGCATGGCCAAGGGCTCGCCCTTCAAGCAGACCAGATCTAAGTAGAGGAAACATAAGCCAGGCTAGTATTCAGGCCTGGATCTGAAACTGGCAGTCAGACTCCAGATGTACACCAGTTGTAGTGAAAATTAAAGTCATCCTTCAGTAGGAGCTGTAATTTACATTGTTTGTTACTTGTTGTAGTGAACTAAAGATGGCTGTATGACACAGTAAAGAAAACACTTTACTTCTATTTGTGGAAGACGATGATCACCCGCTTCTTAAAAGCTCAGTGTGGTGCAGCAGTACATTTTTGACCTGGACTTTTGGATATTACAGTGCCAATTTTTCAAAATGTCTTTTGGTGCTTTCTATGCCAATTTTTAAAATTGCTTTTGCTAGGAAGTTTTATGTTTCACCTAGGTTTTCAAGTTTCAAGATTTAGTTACATAGCACATACACAAACATACCTACTCTGTGTTTTGAGTTGAGTAGGATTTATCTCCCCAAAACCATGCATATATTTAAATTCTGATGTGTTTATGTGAACTGTTGATGGATTAAGGATGGAGACTTGATTTAATGATCGTGTCTAAGAGGTGAGTCTGATGGGAGATCTTAGGTCATGGGGGCATGTCCTCAGAAAGTGATTCTCACAAGATGGTTGATTATTTTGAGTTCAAGTTCTCTCCGGCTGTTCACTCTGCTTCCTGGTTCACCACGTGATCATTCCTTCACATCCGCCATGACAAAATGCTTCCACCAGATGCCACACTATGGAATCACCCAATCCTGAACTTTAATCTCCAAACTCTAAACTGAAATGAAAACTTTCCTTCCCAAAACACTCCTCTTGGGTATTTTAGTTAAAGTAACGAAAAGCAAACTAATACACTCTGTTATATTTTTAGTCATTTGTCTCTTAATTTTGCATTTGTTGCATTCTCATCTTCTATCAATTTCACATCTCACTCTGGCATCTTCAGGGCTGGCCATGATATGCAAGGGAATTAGCAGCCTGAGCTTAGTTTAGCCTCTCATCCAAAGATATTTTTGTTTGTGCTTCAGAAAGTTTTCACAAATTGTTCTATTTTTACTAGCCCTTGAAATTACAGAAAAATCAAGAGAGATGTTTTCTGATGGAAGAAGCAGTGACTACTGGAGTGTTTTGACGTAGCATTTAAATTGGGAAAGACATTTATAAGTTTTAGAATTGCTTAGCAGATTTATTTTGCTACTAAGTTGACTATGAAGAACTATTCTAAGATTCTTTGTTATTCTCCCACAATTTCTCTGAATAATCACTCAAGATTAAGGTGAAACATTTACTATTGTTACGTAAATATAGTACATAATAGTAATGTAATATTTAAAAATTGAACATTAATACATAATATTAAATACTTTGTAGAGTCCTTACTGTATGCCTAGAATATGTCAAGCATTTATGCATGTTAGCTAATTTAATCTTCATGATGACCCTGAAAGGTAGGTATTGTTATCTGTATTCCCAATTCACAGATAAGAAAACTGAGTCATGAAGAAATTAATTTACTTGCCCAGGGACTCAAACTCAACTTCACACACTGGAGTCCCTGTGTCTCATCACTGCTGTATACCTTCATGGTTGAGAGGAATCCATGTCTATATTCCTTTTGTTTTGTGCCCTTGTGCAATTGGAATTTGAAACTTGCTCTGCATAATGCCCAACCTGATCATCTACTTGGTTGGAATCTCACATAAACGTTACTCAAAGAATGAACAACACAAAATCAGCAGTAAGTATATGCACAGAAAGCTTTAAAATAATTCTGGCCAATCAGAGATTAAGCCTGTTTCATCAATCAGCATAGTTTTGACCTAACTAGAGTTTCCTAAACACACACAAAAAAATTTAGTAGTGGCTGAAAAATTTTCACTGACTCAAATGTCACTCTTGCCTCTTAACACTGAGTGTTTGATGTAGACTGAGATAAAGATGATGGGGAGTAAGAGAGCTGTTCTACTGAAATCTTCATATGACATTGAGGACAAACATACTGCTTTGGCATGAACGTGAAAAATCATATGAAGGGGAGGAGAGGACCTCTCCTTACTTTTATAAGAAGCACAGAGGATTTCTGATACTAGCACCTTGGGGCAGGTGAGGAATGTGTGCAGGGGCTCCTCCATGGGCAGCATAAACCTACTCTCCATCCACGCAGCAGGACTCACCTGGTTCTCACGTGTTATCAAAAACATTTAAAATCGAATTTCAGATAAACAAAGATTTTTTTAGTATAAATGTGTACATTTAAAAAGTATTTCTACTTGGGACATATTTAAACATTAATTTATTCTTTGAAATTCTAAATTAGGCAGATAGTCTGCATTTTGTCTGACAATGATACAAAGTCAACGTGTCCACAAGAGAACCCATCTTGTACAAAACCACACTACTTCTCATACCCCAGAATTAGATATACCACCACCATCAACCCAATTGCCTTTCTCCTGCTTCAAACACCATGATTCATTAAATTACTGTGTCTTCTCAATTATAGTGTTTCTTAAGATTTAGCAAACACACCCAGTTTTTCCTGTCTCTGCTGAGCATTCCTCCCCCAAGTTTGGCCACCACCAGGGATCTTGCTTTCATTATTGTGTTAGTTTAGCTCTTTCTCCATAGAAGTCTTCCCAATCCACAAACCTTGTCATGCTTGAGAACCTGTACAGAAAACTTTCAAATGGTTCTTAGGGTGACCAGTCATCCCAATTTGCCCAGAACTATTGAGGGTTAGCTCTGAAAATACTGCATCCTGAGGGCTTCAGCCCCAGGAAAATTGTGATGGCTTTTCTCTTTTTAAAATGAAGCTCAAATGCTTAGAGTTTGGTTTATAAGAACTTTTGTATCTTGGCTGTCCCCATTTACTTTTTTTTTAAATGTTATTTCTTTATTTCTTGCCTATTCACAACCTGTGCTCCAGTCATATTAATTTCTGCCTATTAAAAAATCCATTTAGACATTTTGTGTCTCCAGAATTTTGCACACAATGTTTTCCCTTGTCTGAAGGAGACTCATCATGGGGCTTCTCCCACTCCCAACTCCACCTTCCCTGCTCCCTGTCTGTGACACTACATACCCACCTAGCTTCTACACATTACTTAGCTTTGAAGTTAGACAGAGCTTATTCCAGAGAATATTACCTGGACACTCAACTTTCTTCAGAGCCCCTCCAATGAGGACTTAGAGCTCCCATACAGTTGTTTTATATTCTGTCATTTCTTATAATGTCTACTTGTCTTCTGAAAAAAAATAGTTTGGATCCTTTTCATTAAATTTCATAAGGGAAAGAAACGTGCGTATATTTTGTTGTGCTATTTGTGTTCCCCATGCCTAGCAGCCTGTCTGGCACACAGAAACTGAACAATACATATCTGTGAGACACTAAGGAGTAACTGAATGAATGCCCACTGGATACTCTACCTGCTTGTCCCACAGACTGTTTCATCTCGGCTCGCTCAAACCCACCTCCTCCTCGTTAGATCCCTGTCTCCTGCTTTCAACTCCTCACTTTACTCCTCCTTCATCCTCTTTCCTGCCCAAGACAGACTCTGACAGGCATCGTTTTTCATCCGCCCTCTCTGTGCCACTCCCTAGTTCTCCCTATCACGTTCATGGTCTTCATGCTAACAGCTAGGTCCTACCTGGCTTTGTAATGTTTCCTCACTTGCCTCTTTAGACACCAGTCTTCACAATGTGGGCAAAGTGACCCTTAAATCACTGCTGAACTCTTCAGTTTTCTCTCTCTTCATATCTTCCTTCCCACTTTGGCTTAGATATTTACACCTAACATATCACTTAGGATATTAGACATATTTTTCTGATGCAAGTGGAAATAAAGTTAGCCAATCAACACATGGATTTACATAAATAACTATAAAAATAGTAAAAATGTGTAATTTTCCTTATAACTCTCTTTTCTCCAATCTCATATAAGAGATATCTGTATAAATCAAGAATTATGTGTCGCCGGCGCCGTGGCTCAATAGGCTAATCCTCCACCTTGCGGCGCTGGCACACCGGGTTCTAGTCCCGGTCGGGGCGCCGGATTCTGTCCCAGTTGCCCCTCTTCCAGGCCAGCCCTCTGCTGTGGCCAGGGAGTGCAGTGGAGGATGGCCCAGGTGCTTGGGCCCTGCACCCCATGGGAGACCAGGAAAAGCACCTGGATCCTGGCTCCTGCCATCGGATCAGCGCGGTGCGCCGGCTGCAGTGGCGGCCATTGGAGGGTGAACCAACGGCAAAGGAAGACCTTTCTCTCTCTGTCTCTCTCTCACTGTCCACTCTGCCTGTCAAAAAAAAAAAAAAAGAATTATGTGTCTGTTTTGATAAGCACACAATGTTTCAAAATGTAATTTGTGACCACAACCTCCTGAAGGGAGGTGGAGTTAAAGAAAGAAGCAATGGTTTGTACGCTATTGGAATTAAGTTGTCTGCCTTCCATGGGAGACCTTGCATAATCCTATCACTCAGTTCAGAGATTCATAATGGGAGCAAGAAAATAGAGTTCTGGCTATGAGAAGAGCAGTTCAACACAGATTGACTACGAATCTTCCCTTGATTGCAGTAATTCTGCACATGTGCCATCTGCCACGGACAGAGAAGAATGACTTCTACAGGTGAGCCTTCATCTTGTCAAAGACCGACATTCACTAAGCCAAACATAGCTAGTACCACAATATATTACATATAGGTGATAAACCATTAACATAAATGACCTGCTATGTTATTCTCAACTACTTGAGATATGTCTTCCTTGGAATTTTTATTCCTTGTTCCAGTGGGTCTATGATTCACTGTTCTAGTGAATTTGAAATCTAGGACATGGAAGTTAAAATCAAGAATACAAATTCAATACCAGAATAAAAGCACAGACATCTGGAAGAGAGTCAGTTTTCCAGATAATTGCCACACACTTAGTCTTTTTGAAAAGATGGATAAAAAATTCCCTAGCCTGTAAAACTTTCTCTACTTTGAACATTTCCATGATCTTTACAAGCAAAGATAATAGCCTAGGAGAATCTCTACAAAAGAAGAGAACAGCCTAGGAGAAACTAAACAGGGAAGAACACCTACATTTGATGTCCTTAAAAATAAACAAATCTGGAAAAACATACTAAATGTATCTACACAGAAAAAGAAATTTCAAAAGAATTTTCTAAAAGAGTAAGAAAGATATATGCAAAAGACACACTCGGGATAAAATGACATAGAAAAGTTAAAAACAAATAAATGAAAAGATAAATAATAAAATTAATATAAACAAGCCAATAGAGAATTGGTTGCAGTAGATAAAATATTATTCTTGTTACAAGTATTTGGGTTGGATAGTGTAATGACCTCCAGAGGCATCCCTGTCTTCATTCTGGAACCTATGGATGTGCTCCGTTTTAAGGTAAAAAAAGACTTTGCGGATGTGATTACACATAAAGAGATGGGGAGATTATTCTGTATTTTCCGGTTGGGCCCAATAAAATCATTAAAATGTTTATAAGATGGAGGCAGCAGAGTTAGCATCTGAGAAGAAGATATGATGACAGAAGCAGAGGTTAATATGTGGCACATTAGCCAAAGCATGGCAGAAAGTATCTATGAGCTAGAAAGAAGTGAAAAAATGAATTCATTACTAAAGCCTCCAGAAAAATGTAGCCTCATGGACTCCTTCTTTTTAGCTCAATACAACTGATTTAAGCTTTATGACTTTCAGAATTATTAGGTAATAAATTTGTGTTGTTTTAAGCCTGTAAGTTTGTAATTAACGATTATAGTAAAGATAGAAAATTAATACAGATTTTGATTCCCAGCAGTGAGGTCCTGCTACAAGAAATACTACAAGTGTAGTAGTGCCTTTAGCACAGGTAATGACCAAGGGTGGGAGAATTTTGCATAACATGGCCAAGAAGCTTCGAGTGCTTGAAAAGACTGTTAGAAGAAATGGAGCTGCTAAGACTCCTGCAGAGGGCTCAGAAAGAAATGACGAGTTCTTCCCGCATAGTCTTAGGGAACACCTTGATCATGATAAACAGACTGTTGAGGGGAACTTGAACGTTAAAGGCACTGCTGGTGAGGACTCAGAAGCAAAGGAGTAAAAAGTTCTTGGAAATTAGAGGAAAGGAGATTTTCCTTAGAAAATGACAGAAAGCTTAGCAGAATCGTGTTCTGAGTTATGTGGAGAGCTGAACTTGAAAGAGATGAACTTGCTTCCAAACACATGAAACAAAAGTGGCAGAAGGCCAAAGAGATTAAGAAGTAATTTATAAAATTCAAGACTTCAGGCCCCTTCTGAGGAAATGATAGATCCAGAAAGAAGAAGACTTTAACAACATGACTATATATTATATATATATATAATATACTATATATTACTATATATAACAACGTTACTAACCTTGTCTTAGGCTTACAATAGCAGAACAATGCATCTTTTCAAAGGAAAAATAAACTCTTCACCCACATAGACCATTTGCAGATCTAAATTTGTTAGAATTTCAGAAGGTTGCAGAGTATATCCTTGAACATAATGCAGTTAAAGTAAAAGTCAATGATAACATTACATGTAAAAATCTCAAAAATAATATAGGCAACAGCAGTAATTAATTAAAATGAAAAAAAAAACATAGTAGTAGAGAAACTTAATGGCAGAAAATTATTCTTGTGTTTTGCTCACCTGAATACACATAAAACATATAAAACTATCCATTGGCTTTAATTAAACTAAGAAACTCACAGCCCAATTTTTCTTTCTTCTTATTTTAAGAAATTACCTGGAGTGAGTTTGTTATTTGTTCAGGGTTTTTGTTTGTTTGCTTCTTTGTCAAGTCAGAAAAACAACAGTTGAAGCCTCAATCCCATTTCCAAGACCCAATAACAAAATTGTGCTTTTCTGCCCTCTAGTGGCAGGTGCCGTGATTCCCACAGGGTTTTGATGCAGCTATTAAATTGCGCATTAGTCGCCAAGCTATGAATGATGCACTGTGTCTACTATTCACTCTTCATAAGGAATAGTTTCGCTTTTCTCTTTATCAATGTTTGCATTTTTAGTATTGAATGTTTATTAGCTTTATGGTGAAATAAAGGGAAAAAATTTTAACACCTTTCAAAGCCATTTTGTTGTCTAGCTAGAGAATAGTGTCTCAAAAGACTATTGAAAAATAAGAATATTTAAGACTTAAAATAATAATATAGGCCATAACACACAGGAAACCATGGAAAGTATCAAATTATTTCTGTGCACTTTGAAAACATGAGTATAGGACCATTTTTATGACTTAAATAGTCTCTCCAGACTGTCACTAGTCCACTTTCTAAAGCAGGCAATCAAGTGAGGATTTTTAAAGCAGTGAAGGTAAAACAGGTTTTGGGGGCTGACGCTGTGACATAGTGGGTTAAGCTACCTCCTGCAATGCCGGCATCCCATATGGACAGCAGTTCAAGTCCTGGCTGGTCCACTTCCAATTCAGCTCGCTGCTAATGTGCCTGGGAAGGCAGCGGAATATGGCCCAGGTGGTTGGGCCCCTGCACCTATGTGGGAGACCCAGAGAAGCTTCTGGCTCCAAGATTCATCCTGGCCCAGCCCTGGCTGTTGCAGCCATTTGGGGAGTGAACTAGCAGGTGGAAGGTTCGTTCTCTCTCTCTCTGTCTCTCCCTCTGTCTCTGTAATTCTGACATATATTAACATAAATGTTTGATGATATTTTTAAAGATTTATTTATTTATTTGTAAGTCAGAATTACACAGAGAGAGAGGAGAGACAGAGGCAGAAAGAGGTCTTCCATCCACTAGTTCACTCTCCAGCTGGCCACAATGGCCAGGGCTGGGCTGACCTGAAGCCAGGAGGCAGGAGCCTCTTCCAGGTCTCCCACGTGGGTTTAGGGGCGCAAGGACTTGGGCCATCTTCTACTGCTCTTCCGGGCCATAGCAGAGAGCTGGATCAGAAGTGGAGCAGCCAGGACTTAAACTGGCACCCATATGGGATGCCAGCACTGCAGGCAGTGGCTATACCCACTATGTCACAGCGCCAGCCCCTCATGATAGTTGTAATCCTTGGCACAGATAGGAAAATCCCAGCACAGCCACCATCTGCAAAGAGTTTCCTTCAGCACTTTATTCTGCAGTCTATGTGACAAAACAGCCATTTCTATTTTCTCTTATAAATAACCAATTTGTATTTTTATTGTCTTGCCTACACCTGAACCACCTATTCTCCACAAAACCCAATGCATATCAATCACTGAGAATTACTGTTGTGAAATTCTGGATTCATTAGCACAGACACTGCCAATCTCATTAATCTTAGAAGATGCTGAGACAGGAGAGAAACAGGATTCACAAAATTAGGCTTCTCCCAATCTGACATGTGTCCAACTCCAGCTCCAAACCAATCACGAGAATGGAACATCCAGACTCTAACCTGCAAAAGACCCCACAGCCCAGTTAGGTACTTCTCCAACCTGTGACCAATGTGACCCATATGTGACCTTCCTGGGGTAGCAGTCATATGTAGCATTGTCACGTTGCTCATGCCAAAATCCCAACAGCATCTGCACAGAATGAGGAAGGGTGTGTAGATGAGTATGAGAGTATGAGCCAGGACCCCAGGCTGGACAGCTCCTCTTGGGAACCTCTTCCCACTGTGCTGTCTGCCTTGTATTGCAGAAGTCCCTCCACACCCAACCTCAATAAACCTTGTCTGGGTTGCATACTGACCTCCTGTCAATTTCTGTTTGCTAGTTCTATTTGCAAGAACCTGGGGTCAGTAACACTACCATCAAGGGGTCCAAGCAAAACAGATGCTGACTCTCAGGTATCATGAACAATCTACATTTCCAAATTTCTGACATCTATCTCAAAAGACAGTGGTCCATTCTGTGAGGTTTTTGTTTTCTATTTACTATACCGATCAGTGGATATGGTTGTCACGTGACTACAGACCTCCATGATGTGCCCACGAGGAGGTGTGCGACTGTGCTGCCTCCATCACCACCTGGATTGGTGTCAGTGATGGACTGAGGCTCAGACAGAGAAAGACTGGGGGTTGCCTAACAACCAAGGTAGTTGGTAAATGCTTAAAGAGTTCAAACTTAAACTTTATTTCATCCTTTACCCAAATGGCTGCCTGTATGTCAATTTCTTTTAAGTCAGGGAGTCAGATTTTGAGAAGATGCAAACTTCACATGCTCTAAAGTTCAATTCACTGGATAAATACGGAGCGTTCAGGGAGTAGGTATTGACCTAGTGTTAAGACAATGCTTAAGATTCCTGCATCCCATACCAGAGTGCCTGGATTCACATCCCAGCTCTACTCCCAATTCCATCTTCCAGAGAGGCAGCCCGTGATTGCACAAGTAGTCGGATTCCTGCTACTCACATGGAGGATGCAGACTGAGTTCTGAGCTCCTGGCTTTGACCAGGCCTGGCCTCATTTATTGTGGGAAATTTGGGACATGAAGGAGTAATGGAATATTTCTGTCTTTCAAATAAAATAAAACATTTTTCAAAAAAATAAATTTTCAAAATACAGGTGAAGTCATTAACAATCATTAAAGCTATTGCTGTGTGTTTTTGCAAAAACACATGCGTGTGCAGTGTTGTGAGTGTCAGGTGAGGGGGTTGGTGGAAGGGGATTATTTTGATGACAAAATTGAGGTTGATAATGAACAAAATCTATTTCCAATGGGGCTTCTACTTCTTTATGCCTGGTGTTACCTATCCTTGCCACAAGATGGGGATACAACATAATTGTCATTTGTCTCATGCTGGTGATAAGGAGGAAACTTGAAAGAGGCAGTTTTATGTCAAGGTGACTTGACTTCTATACTGATGAGGGGTCTGATCTGTTCTCCCTTAGAGGGTAACAATAACTATGACCCTGTACCCTGTACAGAAAATGTGCTTGTCAGACAAAACTACCTTGCTTTTTAAAACAATTTGCATAACATGGCAACTGAAAATTGCTCCCCAATTTTAACTAAGTGCAAAGTGTAGACTCCAAGTTACCACATTCTGGGGGAAGCCTTGATGGATGAGAATAAAGCTCTGATTCCTAGTCTACATTCTCACGATATCCAACAGAGTTGTATCACATGGTTTTGCATTCTTCTTCCCTTCTCTGTTTTTGCATGAATTTCTCATCTTTTATGCCTGCATTTAAGCTAAGAATTAGGCAAAATATTGAAATATAGTATTTCATAAATAATGCGACAAAGGCCAGCGCCGCGGCTCACCAGGCTAATCCTCCGCCTTGCAGTGCTGGCACACCGGGTTCTAGTCCCCGTTGGGGCACCAGATTCTGTCCCGATTGCCCCTCTTCCAGGCCAGCTCTCTGCTGTGGCCAGGGAGTGCAGTGGAGGATGGCCCAAGTGCTTGGGCCCTGCACCCCATGGGATACCAGGAGAAGCACCTGGCTCCTGCCATCGGATCAGCGCGGTGCACCGGCTGCGGCAGCCATTGGAGGGTGAACCAACGGCAAAAGGAAGACCTTTCTCTCTGTCTCTCTCTCTCTCACTGTCCACCCTACCTGTCAAAAAATAATAATGAGACAAATTTTTAACTCCTGTGGCTTCCCAGAATTAACCATTTCAAATATATAGAATATATTAAAATGCTTTAGAAAATTGTTATGTATGTTAGATCCATGAAATATCTACACATCAATTAAGCTACAGACATATAGTTACTTCTATCACAAATGAAGTAAAAAATTAAACATGAACTCAATTCTCAGATAAGGTTATATCATAATTCTTACTGATAAATTTATTTATATATAAGTATTTAAATAACTATATATTCATGGGTAGATACATAGATACGTGAGGCTGTGGATAAGGATTTGTGTGTATGTGTGCAGGTGCATGTATGTGGGTATTTCACCCAAATATTTATAAATAAACTTCTACTGCAAACTCCACGTCTTTGCTCAACATTCCTAATTTGATTTCCTTTTGGCATCTGAATTCAAAACATTTTTAAAAATATTTTAGTTATTTGATGTGAGAGGTAGAGTTACAGACAGTGAGAGGGAGAGACAGAGAGAAAGGTCTTCCTTCCATTGGTTCACTCCCCAGTTGACCACAACAGCCGGAGCTGCGCTGATCCAAAGCCAGGAGCCAGGCACCTCCTCTCAGTCTCCCATGTGGGTGCAGGAGCCCAAAGACTTGGGCCATCTTCTACTGCTCTCCCAGCCCATAGCAGAGAGCTGGATCTGAAGAGGAGCAACCAGGACTAGAATCGTTGCCTACATGGGATGTCAACGCCACAGGTGGAGGATTAACCCACAGCACCATGGCACTGGCCCAGAGGCACAGACAGTCAAAGTCAAAATTAAAAATTGGGATTACACCAAATTGAGAAGTTTCTGTACTGCAAAAGAAACAGTCAGGAAAGTGAAGAGGCAACCGACAGAATGGGAAAAAAAACTTGTAAATTATGCAACTGATAAAGGATTAATAACCAGAATCTACAAAGAGATCAAGAAACACCACAACAACAAAACAAACAACCCACTTAAGAGATGGGCCAAGGACCTCAATAGACATTTTTCAAAAGAGGAAATCCAAATGGCCAACAGACACATGAAAAAATGTTCAGGATCACTAGCCATCAGGGAAATGCAAATGAAAACCACAATGAGGTTTTACCTCACCCTGGTTAGAATGGCTCACATACAGAAATCAACTAACAACAGAAGCTGGTGAGGATGTGGGGAAAAAGGGACACAAATGCACTGTTGGTGGGAATGCAAACTAGTGAAGCCACTATGGAAGACAGTTTGGTGATTCCTCAGAAACCTAAATATAGCCCTACCTCATGACCCAATCATCCCACTCCTTGGAATTTACCCAAATTAAATTAAATTGGCAAACAAAAAAGCTGTCTGCACCTTAATGTTTATTGAAGCTCAATTCACAATAGCTAAGACCTGGAATCAACCTAAATGCCCATCAACAGAAGACTGGATAAAGAAATTATGGGATATGGTGGCGCCCTAGGTTAATCCTTCACCTGAGGCGCTGGCATCCCATATGGGTGCTGGTTCTAGTCCCGGCTGCTCCTCTTCCAATCCAGCTCTCTGCTATGGCCTGGGAGAGCAGTAGAAGATGGCCCAAGTCCTTGGGTCCCTGCACCCGCATGGGAAACCAGAGGAAGCGCGTGGCTCCTGTCTCCGGATTGGGCAGCTCCAGCCGTTGGCAGCCATCTGGGGAATGAACCAGTGGATGGAAGCCTTCTCTCTCTCTCTCTATCCCTCTATCTCTCAAAAAATAAATAAAAGAATCTTTAAAAAAGAAAGAAAAAAGGGCCAGCAATATGGTACAGCAGGTTAACATCCTGGCCTGAAGTGCCGGCATCCCATATGGGCGCCAGTTAGAATCCTGTCTGCTCCACTTCCCATCCAGCTCTCTGCTATGGCCTGGGATAACAGTAGAAGATGGCTCAAGTCCTTGGGCCCCTGAACCCATGTGGGAGACCCGGAAGAAGCTCCTGGCTCCTGGCTTCGGATTGGCACAGTTCTAGCCATTGCAGCCAATTGGGGAGTGAACCAGTGGATGGAAGACCTCTCTCGCTCTCTCTGCCTCTCTTCTCTCTGTGTAACTCTGACTTTCTAGTAAAATAAATTAATCTTTAAAAAAAGAAATTATGGGATATGTACTGTATATAATACTATACAATAGTAAAAATAATGAAATCTCGTCATTTGCAACAAAATGGAGGACTCTGGAAAACATCATGCTGAGTGAAATAAGCCAGTCCCAAAGGAACAAATATCATATGTTCTCCCTGATCAATGACAACTAACTGATCACCTAAAAGGAAACCTGTTGAAGTGAAACAGACACTCTGAGAAACAATGACTTGATCAGCCCTTGTCCTGACTGTCAAGGAACAACTTACTACATTATTATTTTCAGTATTTTTTGTTCTACTTAATACCATTGGTTGAACTCTTTAATTAACACACAATTATTCTTAGCTGTTTAAATTTAACTGAAAAGTGCTCCCTGTTAAATATAAGAGTGGGAATAAGAGAGGGAGAAGATGTACAGTTTGACACATGCTCAATTGGACTTACCCCATTGGTAAAGCTAGAAATGTGCCAGGGGATTCCAATTCAATCCCATCAAGGTGGCATGTACCAATGCCATCTTCTAGTCAAAGTGATCGGTTTCTGTTCATAATTGTTGATAATGATAGGATTAAGTGTCAAAGGGATCACCTAAACAAGACTAGTGTCTGCTAATACTAACTGATAGAATTAAAAAGGAGAGAATGATCCAACATGGGAAGTGGGATACACAGCAGACTCCTAGAATGACAGATGTCCTAAACAGCACTCTGGCCTCAGAATCAGCCCTTAAGGCATTTGAAACTGGCTAAAAAGCCCATGATAGTTTCTCAGGCATGGAAAGTCAAGACACTGTTGCAAAATAAAAAAAAAAGGACTTAAATGAAAGATCTCTGTGAGACCGCAGTGGAAAAGTGGAAAGAGCAGGCCATCAAAGAAGGAGGTACCTTTCTCTGAAGGGAGGAGAGAACTTCCACTTTGACTATGGCCTTGTCTAAATAAGATTGGAGCTGGTGAACTCAAGAGGCTTCCTTAGCCTTGGCTGCTCATGACAAGAGGCTCGGGTAATTACTGACATTAAAAATAAGAGTGTCAATTGTTAAATCAACAACAGGAGTCACTGTGCACTTACTCCCCATGTAGGATCTCTGTCCTTAATGCATTGTACCTGTGAATTAACGGTAAAACTACTACTCAAACAGTACTCTATACTTTGTGTGTCTGTGTGGGTGCAGTCTGTTGAAATCTTTACTTAGTATATACTAAGTTGTTCTTCTGTACCTAAAGATAATTGAAAATGAATCTTGATGAAGAATGGGATGGGAGAGGGAGTGGGAGATGGGATGGTTGTTGGTAGGAGGTTATGGGGGGAAAAGCTGCTATAATCCAAAAGTTGTTCTTTGGAAATTTATACTTATTAAATGAAAGTTTTAAAAAGTCCCTGGCCCACTTATTGACTGGGTTGTTTGTTTTGTTGTTGTGGAGTTTCTTGATCACTTCAGATATTCTGGTTATTAATCCTTCATGAGTTGCAGACCACTTTCACTTTTGCTGAGTGTTTTTTTGCAGTGCAGAAGCTTCTCAATTTGATGTAATCTCATTTGTCAATTTTGGCTTTGACCGCCTGTGCCTGTGGGGTCTTTTGCAGGAACTCTTTGCCTATGCTGATGTCTTGCACAGTTTCCCCAATGTTCTCTAATAATATGATCACACTGATTAATAGATTCAAGTCTTTGATGCATTTTGAGTGGAATTTTATGTATCATGCCAGATAGGGATCTTGCTTAATATTGCTGCATGTGGAAATACAGTTTTCCCAGCACTATTTGTTGAAAAGATGGTTCTTGCTCTAGGGATTTTAGCTCCTTTGTCAAAGATAAATTGACTGTAGATGTGTGAGTTGATTTCTGTTGTTTCTATTTTGTTCCATTGGTCTATCCATCTGTTTTTGTACCAGTACAGGCTGTTTTGATTATAACTACTCTGTAGTATGTCTTTAAATCTGATATTGTGATGCCTCTGGCTTTGTTTTTGTGGTATAAAGTTGCTTTAGCTCTTCAGGGTCTCCTGTGTTTCTATATGGATTTCAGCATTATTTTTCTATATCTGAGAAGAATGTTCTTGGTATTTCAATTGGTATCTCACTGAATCTGTAAATTGCTATAGGTAGTATAGACATTTTGATGATATTGATTCTTCCAATCCATGAGCATGGAAGATTTTTCCATTTTTTGTGTCTTCTTTTATTTCTTTCTTTAATGTTTTGCAATTTTCATAACACAGATTTTGACACCCTTGGTTAAATTTATTCCAAGTTATT
The DNA here is from genome assembly GCF_051225735.1 of Oryctolagus cuniculus. Classification (NCBI taxonomy): domain Eukaryota; kingdom Metazoa; phylum Chordata; class Mammalia; order Lagomorpha; family Leporidae; genus Oryctolagus; species Oryctolagus cuniculus. The sequence goes on along the minus strand of NC_142875.1, from coordinate 15,432,354 downwards.
TGATTTTTTGTAGCTATTATGAATGGGATTGATCTAAGAAGTCTTCCTTCAGCCATGGCATTGTCTGTGTATACAAAGGCTATTGATATTTTGTGTGTTGATATTATATCCTACCACTTCACTGAACGTGTTTTTGAGTTCCAGTAGTATCTTGGTGGAGTCTTTTGGATCCCTTATATATAGAATCATGTCATCTGCAAATAGGGATAGTTTGACTCTCCTTTTCAATTTGTATCACTTTGATTTCTCTTTCTTGCCTAATGGATCTAGCTAAAACTTCAAGGACTATATTGAATAGCAATGGTGACAGTGGACATCCTTGTCTGGTTCTGGATCTCAGTGGGAATGCTTCCAACTTTTCCCCATTCAATAGGATGCTGGCTGGAGGTTTGTCATAAATTGACTGATTGTATTGAGGAATGTTCCTTCTATACCCAATTTGTTTAATTTTTTCTTCATGAAATGGTGTTGTATTTCTTTTAAGGATTATTATTAATTTATTTGAAAGAGTTACAGAGAAAGGGAGAAACAAAGAGAGAGAGAGAGAGCGGTCTTCCATTCTGCTTGTTCACTCCCCAAATGACCACAATGTCCAGAGCAGAGTTGATCTGAAGCTAGGATCCAAGAGCTTCTTCCAGGACTTCCATGTGGGTGCAGGGGCCCAAGGACTTGGGCCATCTTCCACTGCTTTCCCAGGGCATAGCAGAGAGTGATTGGAAGTGAAGCAGCTGGGACTTGAACCAGCACCCATATGGGATGCCGGCGCTGCAGGCTGAGGCTTTAACCTGCTGCATCACAGCACCAGCCCTAAGATGTTATATTTCATTAAATTATTTCTCTGCATCTATTGGGATAATTATATAGCTTTTATTCTTCTATTGGTTAATGTGATGTATCACATCGATTGATTTGCAAATGTTGCTGCATACCAGGCTATTCCCACAGCTTTATCACCAGTGGCTTGGGCTGTTGCAGTCTGATCTAACCGCACTCCAAAGCTGGTGCTGAGGCTCTTGGCTGCTGGGGTCCTGAGTTGTTTGCATCCACACCCTCCCTATACTCCCTGTAGGTCCACAGTATTCCTCTAATTTGCATGGAGTTTCCTCTGCCATTTTCTCCCAAAGTCTTCCCTGAGACTACAGTCTCTCCACTTTTTTTTTTTTTTAACTATCTTCTCCTAGAATAGAGCAGTAAGCTCCTCCCTATTCTGCCATTTTGACTCTCCCCCCAGAGATCTTGACACTTCCTATCCTTTACTCTCTCTCTACAATCTCTAGGTCTTGTGAATTGTATTCCAAATATTTCCCAAATATATTCCACTCACTTGTCCTTACAGACTCTCTCGTAGAGTGGGTTTCTCTGATGTCTCCTGGCTTCCTTTGAGTCCATTCCCACATGGTCATCAACTTCTTCAATCTCGAGTATAAATCTGATGTGGTCTGAACCTTGATGTGGCCCTTCAGTGCATCCCTCACCCTATGTCCTAGAATGCAAATTCCAGAGAGTACCTCTCACCCCGTCTCCTAGAGTACAAATTCCAGGTACCCTATGTGGGCCCTAAACTCTTAAGCTCACCAAATATTTCCATTCCTTTAACTTTTAGGCAAACTGGTATTTTTTCCACCAATAAAGCCTTCCATGATGAATTTCATTATAGAATTATATTCAACTTTAAAATACAAAAATAGAGTTGTAGCACAGTAGATTAAACAGCCTCTTGGATCACCCAGATCCTATATCTGAGTGCCTGGGATTGAGTCCTGTCTCTGATTCCAACCCAGGTTCCTGCTAATATGCAAGTGGTGGCTCAAGTAGTTGCATCCCTGCCACCCAAATGTGAGACTTAGATGGAGTTCCTAGCTATTGACTTTGGCTTTGCCCAGCCGTGGCTGTCTGAGAACATTTGTGAAGTGAACCAATAGATGAAGATCAATCTCTCTCTTTCTCTCTCTCATACACAGACACACACTCTCTCTCTCTGCCTTTCAATAAATAAAAATAAGTAAATACACATAAATAACAAAATACAAATATATATTAAATGTTAACTGAAAATAAAGATGTTATACAAGCATATATATATATATATATATATATGTCTATTACATACCCATCTCTATACACACTTGACCTTAGCCAAAAGGCTGAGAAGCGATTTATCCATCTGTATGAATTAAGGTATAAGTTTTGTCCTGAGAAGTGATTCTTCATTAGGAGATTTAATTGCGTATCAGAGAATGTACTTACGTGAACCTAGATGATGTCATTGTCACACACCAGGCTGCATGCCACACACCTTCATATATGAGGTCATTATGTGGTGCATCACCAGATAATAAATCTCTGTGAATAAAGCAGGAAATCCCAACTTCTGCTTGACCCAGCCTACAATTTTGTGCTACTACAAATGTACCTTCATTTATTCAACTGACTTCTCAATGAAGAAATGCTTGATAGAAGGTGATTCTTTTGCCTTGGTAAAACTTAGGCTTTATTATATAGAACATTTATTTATTTTCTTTAAAATATGCACTTGTGAATGCTTTAATTGACAATGAAGAAATCTGTCTGTTTCATCATCTGTGAAACTGAAGTTCTCTATATTTACTTAAATCTAGAATTGTTTAATAAAGAAATGATTTAGCCCTAAGATAAATTGTTTCTGTCTCTAATCTTATATTTTCAGAAAATTTAAATGAATTGACATATATAGATATTTGAGGCCCAGTATTCATCAGCTAGGGATGTCCTATACTTGCAAGAAAAGGAGTCTGAGGCAGGCTCTCCAGACCTGATAGCTGTGTTGTTCCTCAAATCTCTCTCAAATCTCTCTGTCCCCGTCCAGAGAGCCGACTCTCTGATGCCAGAATAACTGAGCTCTGATCAAACAATTCCTCCAAATTCATGATGAAGCCTTGCAAATACTTGGGTCCACCACTAGGCACTGGGAATTGGCATGGACACTTGGCCATCATTTTGCCACAGAGATAAGAACACCTCGTCACCACCCTGGCCTTGTAAAGCAGCGGTTCTGCTGGGGAACTAGAGTCTTGGAACGTTGCCTTCTCTTTGAGGACTCTTAGGTGAAGATAATGCAAGTGAACACATCATCTCTAGTTTTTGAGCACTACAGTTTATCAAGCTTTCTCCCACTCAAGTAGGCACATCCTGAGGATGGGGTTGCCACCCTGTTTGCATTTCCATCATCTCCTAGCACAATGTCCTGCTTGACCCCACTCTGCTCCCCTCACCAGCTTTTTCCCACCTTTCCTTTTCCTATATCACCTTTCTCTTATGAGCCCCAGAATGGGCCCATACGCTTCACTATTAGAGAAATGCATAGCCTTCAATGAAGAGATGGTTAGGTGCTACTGAAGCTCCCAGCCAAGAGGGGCCAGCACAGCACTGTGCAATTGACAAGCCCTACCCATGCACTATGATTGGTCCTGACCATTAGTGGCAATCTCACTGCTTGGCATAGTGAGCCATATGATGCTGTCCTGGAAGTCTGCCCTATAGGACTGCCTGCGTGGGATGTTGTTTTAAAATTAAATGAGACAGATTTGGCCAGCATGGTCCTTCATCCATTTAGATTTCCTGTCTCTTTAAAGGGATTCATTTATTTATTAGAAAGCAGAGCAAGCAAGCAAGAGAGAGGGAGAGACAGAAAGAAAGCTGATTCACTCCCCAAACAGTGGGGTCTAGACCAGGCTGAAGCCATGAGCCAGAAGTCAGGAACTCCATCCTGGTCTCCCATATGTGTGGCAGTGGCCCATGTACTTGGGCCATTATCTGCTGCCTTTTCAAGCACATTAGCAGGAAGCTGAATTGGAAGCGGATATGTGATATGGGATGTCAGTGCCCCAGGCAGTGGCTTAAGCCATTGTGCCACTTTGTGGCCCCTCTGCTTCCCTTTTCCCAGCATGGAGAGCAGCTGTGATGGCATTTTATCCGTAAATTTGTGCAGGTAAATAGAAATCTAAGAATCTTAACAACCATAAGCCCTGTTCATCGTTGAGCCTCTGAATTTGTGTTACCAATTGCCTCTATCCACATTTCCTGTTGTGTAGGGAAAATCTAAATTTAAAATTCTCATTTATTGGTAATCTTATGCATTTCTAAGTGATAAGCGGATATGTGATGTTCAGTAACCACAGAGGGAAAAGACAGAGTGGCGGGGAAGGTGTTAAAAAGAAAGTGGGCTCACAGGGGTCAGTGAGTACCCGCAAGCAATGAAGAAATTACGCCTTACCAATGCACAGCACTGGAAATGTCAGAACGCCTGGTGTATTGCTTTTTAAATCCAAAAGTTAACAAGAAGAAAAAGCAAAATTAGGTACATCCAAAAAAAAAAAAAAAAAAGGATTCCTAACAGCAGTGAAGTTGGGATACAATGAAGTCATGCCTTCAATCGCTGGAGGAAATAGCTTCTGTCATGAAATCCCATCCACAATCAACCTGGACAAAATGAGTGCAGATAGAACACAATTATTTTCCTACTCGATGGCTCATCATTCTGATTTCTTGTGTACCTTTTTCAGCGAGAGAAATTATGTGTCCCCTCCCCTAAGCAAGAGAGTGCACTGAGAAAAGAAGACATGGGACACAAGGAGCAGTGTTCAAGGCAGGAGAGAGGGGCAAATTCACCAAGACAGGGATGAATGGAAGTCCCAGTGGAGAGCGCATAGCTGATGAAGAACATGGCCTCAGTCGTGGAGCAGAGACATAGAAGACCCAACAGGCAGTCTCCAAAGAGAAGTAATGGGGTCTGGGCAGGGGAGTTTGGCTGTATTTACCTTTAAAGCAAAAACATAGGAAAGGCAGACGTAGCCAACTTGGCAAGCAAAAAATGAAGGGAAACGAAAAGACATTTATTAACTCAGGAAAACAAAAAGATTTCCAAAGAGTTATGAGAATTGCATAATGTGGCTCACTTGTGAGTTATGTGTCTATGTTGTAATGATAGAAGCCATGAATACTGACCTAACAACTACTTATGACATAGGCATTTGGGGGAAACAGGAGAGGTGGGGAAAAACCAATTCTCATTATTTTTAGGTAATAATCCATAGATATCTAGCATTTTTAATAAATAAATAGCTTTATGGGACCATTATTTTAAGACATGAGGAAAATTTCCAAAATAAAGCTAAAAAAGATTGAAAGTGGGGATAAACATGGACAAGACAGAAGATCTTTGCTTTCCTTATGACTCTCATAGGAAATTTTGAGTTTAAAAAGCACATGCCTTACTTGCTTTGATACAAATTAAGCTAAAATGTGTATTTGCCTGTAAATAATTAAAGAACACATTAAAACATCTTTTCCAGTTGCAATAAGGGAATTCTAAAAGCAAAAATGACTATTTAATGAAGATTTGTGTCTCTGATCTAGTCTTCTGTTTGTTTCCATGGTTTTTTTGCAAATATTTCTGTGCAGTCTAAAATAGGCCGGCTAAAAACCCACTATAAAAACTAGGTGCTTTGAAACATTAGAAAGGTTTCTAGCAGAAGAATTTAAGCAACTGAAGAGAAGAATTTACTGGAAAAAATCTTTAAAAAATTGAGCAATGTACACAGTAAGGTTTTACTCACCTCATGAAATGCAAAATTATTACTTTGCAATTACAGGGGAAAAATCAGTTTAAGTAATGATCTTTACTCTTTTATAGCCTTTAATAATTTGGTAATAATTCTATTATTCTTATGGGTCTTCTTCTGAAACGCTATTTTTTTTCTGGAAAAATAGTTGTTGGAAATTTAGGTATGTTATTGGAATATAATGATAATTTATAATTTTTCAATATAATAATATTGAAATTATGACTTTGCGATTGACCTTAGATTCATATTTTAAAACAAAATGGTACTTGTAAAAGGGATTGCATCTCTGTGTGCATATATGTGATGAATATTACATGAACAACAAATAAGATGATTTCTTAAGTTGCTCTTTCAATTTTAATGGAGTGGAGGATTCCTAAACTCCCCATGGCATTGGAGTCATGTCAGTCACAGTCATTCCTATGAAAGTTTTTACTGTGAACAAGTTTATGTATTCTCCTTCCTTCCTCTTGTCCTTTCTTTCTCTTTCCTTCTTGTATTTTATGCCCATGCGAAATCAAATGTAACCTTACAGAGAGTATACTCAGCAATAGGTCCATCCAAACAGCAAATGCATTGTCTCAGTTAATCACCTTAGTACTGACTAGTTAATATTCCTGTGTATATCTCTCTTGGAAAAAGCAATTACTGTTCAAAGGAATCCTTGTAAGGTTGTATCACAATAAGCCAGTTTCTGCTTAAACGTAGTCCTACTGAAAATCTTTGATTTTGCAGTTGGCCCCTTGTCTGAAAGAGTTTTCTTTCTCGTCAGTCCACTGAGTAAATCTGCCTTTTAAACTTGGTTTCACATTCACTCTTTTGACACTGAATGACCTCTCTTAACAATTTCTACTGCCAGAGTCTACTTTAGCCAGCCATCTCCCTTTGCTTCACAACTTTGCCCAGCACCCAGGCAAGCTTCTAGAAGGAATTTCTTCAACACTACGCCTGAATTTCCCTGTAAATCAATGTGGCTAATCAATAATCACCTCCAACCACAATGCCAGTGGTTCATGTTGTTATAATCATATAATTTAATTAAAACTTACATCAACCAAGAAAATGTGCACGGCCAAGAGATACATTTCCTTGAGAGCTAATTTGAATGCTCCTTTGAGATGACTCAATGAACGTAAAATTTTCAATGTGCAGAAGCTACACAAAGTAGGGATGATCTGTGGGGCAAACAATGAAAAATCTAGAAAGATAGACAGTGCTGGTGCTTTCTAAGGGTGTGCTTGGTTTACCACTCTGTAGATACATTGAAACTGAATTGTAGGAGATACCTTTACATTATAAACATTGTTTACACAAGGAGAGCTTCAGTTCCCAATCTGTGGAAGCTCCAACACCCAGAAAATGTTTGGCTCTTTCTTCAAAGATAAACAAAATGAAAAGTAGTGTCTCTCTTTTATAAAAAAGATTTATTTATTTATTTGAAAGTCAAAGTAGCAGAGAGTGAGGGAGACACACACAGAAACACAGATAAAGAGAGAGGGAGGGAGAGAGAGATCTTCTGTCCACTGGTTTACTCCCCAGATGGTCACAACAGCCAGTGCTGGGCTAGGCTGAAGCCAGGAGCTTCATCAGGATCTTCATTGGGTGGTAGGGGCCCAAGGAATTGGGTCATCTTCTGCTGTTTTTCCAGGCCATCAGCAGGGAGCTGGAATGGAAGTGAAGAAGCAGGGACTCAAACTGGCACCCATATGGGATGCCAACATGTAAGTGGCAGCGTTAGCCTATGCCCCACAATGCAGACCTAGGATGTATCTTTTTTAATGATTGATATTTCCATGTTTTCTTTTCTTTAACTAGTCACTTCAAGTAAACTTTTTTTTGATTAGCCAATTGCCCATGACAATAGCTAATTTAAAAAAAAATGGCTTCTGTTGTCATTGTTTTCTGTGGTGTTTTTGCTCATTAATAAATTCTGTGGTCTGAGGGTTTGTGCCCCCAAATTCACATATTGAAATTTTTTAAAAAATTCTATTTATGTGGGGTCAGAGTTACAGAAAGGCAGAGGCCAAGAGAGAGAGACAGGTCTTCCACCCGCTGGTTTACTCCCTGGATTACCACAACAGCTGGAGCTGTGCTGATCTGAAGCCAGGAGCCAAGAGCTTCTTCTGGGTCTCTTCTGCAGGTGCAGGGGCCCAAGGACTTGGGCCATCTTCCACTGCTTTCCCAGGCCTTTGAAGAGAGCTGGATCAGAAGTGGAGCAGCTGGGACTCGAACCACCATCCAAATGGGATGCTAGAACTGCAGGCAGCAGCCTTCACCCACTATGCCACAGCGCCAGCCCCCATATATTGAAATTTAACCCCCACTATGGTGGGATTTCAGAGGCGGAGTCCTTAGCGGTTGATTAGGAATTTGCACTCATGAATGGGATCAGTGTCCTTATAAAATCAGCCTGAAATAGCTCCTTCACCCTCTCTGCCACGTGAGGACCCAACAAGAAGGCTGCCATCTTTGAATAGAAGGTAACCTCTCCCCAGCACAGGATCTGCTGGTGCCTTGAACTTGAACTATTCCCATTAGAACAGTCAGAAGCAAATTGCTGTTGTTTGTAAGTTACCTCCGTTAGCATATTGTATTATGCAGGGATTGCAAAAAGTCATTGAAAGTTGAATAAAAAAATAAGTTTGTTTTGGTGCAAAAATTTTGAAATCTATGCATTGCATTTTCATAGTATGCATTTTCCATGAACGTTTTGAAGATTCCCCATGTAGTACCCCAGACAAAGACAACAAACTAGTTATTCAATATATTCAGCACTTTCAGCATCAGGGTAAGTTCCTAAAATAAAACTATAAAAAAGGAAAACTTGATCCTACTTTTATGGAACTTAAAATTGTTCATATATTATTTTTGAATAAATCTTTGAGTTATAAATATGTTTATCTATCTATTCTCCTTTATATTTGACAACTACCTAAAAGGTAGAACATATAATTTTCATTTCTATATTTTCAGTGCCTTACAAAGTATCTGGCACTTGGTAAAGACCAAGCAAAAGCTGGATGAACATTTATAATAAGTAAAGTAAAAACATTATTTTACATAGAAGTTCTAATATCTATGAGCTTTCTAGATTAATATTGTTACATATAATTTGTAGATTTGTCTGCCTTAAAGCAATGACTGTAATTTGAGCATAAATACATTGATGATATTTTAATGCAAAAATGACTACATGATTGCACAATTACTTATTAATTGCAGCATTACTTACCAAGGGAAGTATTTACACAGCACGCACCCACTTCAGGAAATTTTCACCATAGTCTATCCTCAGCAGGTCTCCAGCACAAAGGTTCAGAAGGAAATAACCTCATGGCCAGGCAAGTGCTTTTTAATGAATTTGATCTCTACAAAAGATGAGTTAGGATAGCAATTCATTTCCAGCAAGGGAGAGCCTTTTAAGCTGAGATTTTTCAGATGTTGTGTTCTTCCCTGCACTTAACACTTTAATCCCATAATAACAGCCTGTAATATACAGAAGGATCCCTTGGAACAGCTTGCACTTTTTACAAGTTTAATTCAGCTAAAATAACTTATTCTCACCCAGCAGAAAGATCAATGGAAATTCATGTATGAAAGCTTAATACCATTGATAATTTAACCTTGATGATTTCTAGGATCCTTCTGACTCCATCATAAAATGTGATTTTTGTTTCCAGGACTGGTTACTTCATAAATTCTCTAACTATTGTCAAGTATCTTTGCTCAGTCATTGGTCTTAAAGTCAATCTTTCGTGTTTCTCTGCTATGCATGGATGTCAAAATTTCTTTAGCAGATGGTAGAGTTTCACACTCCCACTTTCTCAATATAACTGAAGTGGATATCTGGGTAACACACAGACATAATTTACTGAAAGTACAGTCACCTTACTGTGTTGTTTTTCTTGGTAAGTTAAAAAATGTGGAGGAGTACAAATAGCATATTATAAATGTACAAATCTCCCTCCCAGAATAGGAAGTTGTTAACATATTTGACTCAGATATTTTATTAAAAGGCAATATAATAAAGCATTAAGGATGATGCTGAAGTCCATTTTGCTCTCTATTTTCAGTCTGAATGTTGTCCTTCCCTCACCAAAGGTAGCCTTTGTCATGAATTTAATGACATTTTCTAAACTATGCAAAGAAATTACACATACATGTTTGCTTCCAGGAAAAGAGCATTGCTTTGTGCAATATTTTATTAATGAAAATAATGTGATATCCTGTATCTTTCTTTTTATGTTCAAAATTTTGAAGTCTACCTGTAAATGAGTATGGTTTGTCCTCTATCTCCATGGGTTCCAGAGCTGTGGACTGAACTAGTCAAGGATCAAAAGCACTCAAAAACAGTATCTGTTCTGAACATGGACACTTTTTTTCTCATCATTTTTCACTAAAAACTATTGTGTGACAAGTATTCACATAGAATTTACATTGTATTGTGTATCATAAGTAATCTGGAGATTATTTAAAATCTATAGGAGGGGCCGGCGCCGCGGCTCACTAGGCTAATCCTCCGCCTAGCGGCGCTGGCACACCGGGTTCTAGTCCCGGTCGGGGCGCCAGATTCTGTCCCGGTTGCCCCTCTTGCAGGCCAGCTCTCTGCTGTGGCCAGGGAGTGCAGTGGAGGATGGCCCAGGTGCTTGGGCCCTGCACCCCATGGGAGACCAGGAAAAGCACCTGGCTCCTGGCTCCTGCCATCGGATCAGCGCGGTGCGCCGGCCGCAGCGCGCTGGCCGCGGCGGCCATTGGAGGGTAAACCAACGGCAAAGGAAGACCTTTCTCTCTGTCTCTCTCTCTCACTGTCCACTCTGCCTGTCAAAAAAAAAATCTATAGGAGGGCATACATAGGTTATATGCAAATTCTACGCCAGTTTGTGTAAAGGACTTCAACGTCCCCAGATTTTGGTATTCATAAAGTGACCCAGATACTAATAAATCATCTACACACATGCACACACGCATTATTCCTCTTAGTGACAATATGGTATGATATCAAATCAATATTCTACATTTTATTTATTTGTTTCATGATGGACTAGAAGATTACTTACAATTTTTCACCATCCTAACACTCTTTAACTGTTTACAATGTTTTTTTATGCCCATGGTCAAGTTCCTCTTGATGGTTGTTACTTAAATGTGGTCTGCGTCCTATTGGCCTTCGACTTATTCCAGTCTTTGATGAGTCTGAGAGAACAGGGTCAGGCAGGTCACAAAGCATGCCCTGTGGTTCGGCTGGCATTTCACAGCAGTAAGCCTCTCTGGAGGAAGGCAGTGATGCGCGGTTTACATTGCTGTGCAAGCTCTTATCTAATGGTGGGCTGAACGGTACTGCTCACAATAACTCTTATAAAGTGACATATATGAACAAGACATGTGAATTTTCGCTTTACTGTATACTATAAAACTTCTTTTCACATGATCTTCCCAATTTATTTATCCATGGTATCTGAAATTCCATTTTTCCTGCATTCCTGCCCACTTGTTTGTGTGTGTGTGTGTATGTATATTACAGCTTCACTGAAATGTAATCCATATACTTTATAATATACCCATTTAGCCGGCGCCGTGTCTCACTAGGCTAATCCTCTGCCTTGCGACGTTGGCACACCAGGTTCTAGTCCCGGTCGGGGCGCCGGATTCTGTCCCAGTTGCCCCTCTTCCAGGCCAGCTCTCTGCTGTGGCCAGGGAGTGCAGTGGAGGATGTCCCAAGAGCTTGGGCCCTGAACCCCATGGGAGACCAGGAGAAGTACCTGGCTCCTGCCTTCAGATCAGCGCGGTGCTCCAGCCACAGTGCGCCGGACGGAACCAACGGCAAAAAGGAAGACCTTTCTCTCTGTCTCTCTCTCTCACTGTCCAGTCTGCCTGTCAAAAAATTAAATATATATATATATATATATATATATACCCATTTAAAGTGTACAAGCCAGTGGTTTTTGGTAGATTTGTGTAGTTGCACAACCATTACCACCATCAAGTTTAGGACACTTTCATCATCAGTGACCTTTAGTTATCACTTCCCAGCAGTCTCCTGCCCCTAGCCCTAACAACCACTAATCTATTTGTGTCTCCACATGTTTGCCTATGATAGGCATTTCCTAAACTTAGAATCATATCATATGTAGTATTTTATGACTGAAATCACTCACTTAAATGCTTCCAATGTTCATCCATGTTGTAGCATGTGTCAGCACTTCAGTCCTTCCTATAGTCAAATATTATTCCATAATATACCACATTCGGTTCTTCTATTCATTACTTGATGAACATTTGTGTCTTTGATACCTTCTTGGCTGTTGTGAATAATACTTCTACGGGCCAGCGCCATGGCTCACTAGGCTAATCCTCCACCTTGCGGCGCCAGCACACTGGGTTCTAGTCCCAGTCGGGGTGCCGGATTCTGTCCCGGTTGCCCCTCTTCCAGGCCAGCTCTCTGCTGTGGCCAGGGAGTGCAGTGGAGGATGGCCCAGGTGCTTGGGCCCTGCACCCCATGGGAGACCAGGAGAAGCACCTGGCTCCTGCCATTGGATCAGTGCAGTGCGCCAGCCACGGCGGCCATTGGAGGGTGAACCAACGGCAAAAAGAAAACCTTTCTCTCCATCTCTCTCTCACTGTCCACTCTGCCTGTCAAAAAATAAATAAATAAATAAATAAAAATTTTAGAAAAACAACACTTCTATGGCTGATTATATATAAGACTTTGTGTGAGTTTTCATTTCTCTTAGGAATACATTTAGGTATAGAATTGCTGAGTCAAATGATAACTGTGTTTAGTTTTTCAGGCAACTGGCAGATGGTTTTCCAAGAGTCTATTTCATTTTACATCCCCACAAACCAGGTAAAGGGTTATCATTTTGATTTTCTGGTATTTTATAAGGATTTTTTTAGTGTCTTCATGAAGAACACTGGTTTGCTTTTTCTCTTCCGTGTAAAGTATTTGGTTTTGTGCCAGTATATTGACCTCATAAAGTGAGTTTTTTGTTTGAGGAGTTTGTGAAGGATTGGTATAATTTAATCCTTAAATAACTGATAGAATTCAGCAGCAAAGTCTTCTGGGCCTGCTATTTTTCTATGGGAAGGATTTTAATTGCAGAGTACTTTTGAATAGGCTGCTGGACATGTGGATTTCATATTATTGAGACCCAGGTGTGTATGTACATATATATATATATATTTTAAATCTTCCTGCAGTGAATGTTGGATTTCATTTTAAAAGGTGCATATGTCACGTGGGGACCAGCTGATGATTTTGAGGTTAGTTTTCTGTTTGCTCAGTGGACTTAAAGTAATCTTTCCTCTGAGACCAATCAAATCCAACTACCAAAACTGGTAGTTGCCTTTCCTGATGCCCTGTGTGTGCAACAAGGTCTTTCCATGCTGGCTGGTCAGAACTTGATGTTCTTTTGTCTTTTGTCACCTCTCAGGCTTATTCCATTTCAGCTCTCTGATAGTTCTTTGGCCAATTCATAAAGTTTTCTACATACACAAGAATGACTATTCAGCCTTAGAGGAGCTGTGGAGATTTTGTTCCCTATCGCTCTGCCCTACAAATTCCAAATGCTGGATCTTTCCCACATTGTGACCTCAGAGAAACGACCATGCTCTTTCTGATTGCTCCTTCCCTGAACTGTGACACAAGTGCTTGGGCCCCTGCACCTGCGTGGGAGACCCAGGAGAAGCTCCTGGCTCCTGACTTTGGATCTGCTCAGCTTTGGCCATTGCGGCCATTTGGGGAGTGAACCAGTGGACTTTTCTCTCTACCTCTCCCACTCTCTGTAATTCTACCTCTCAAAACAATAAAAAAAAAATCTTAAAGTCAATCTAAGAAGCGAGTGGGACTTGCCTCATTGGCTGCCTTCATCTTCCCATCACAGTCCTGTGCCACCTGTTGCCTTTTTCATCTGGATTTCTGTTGCTTTATGGTCAGGAGTTAAGCTCTCTTCCAGTTAACCTACTCTTCCAAAAGCAGAACTCTCCCCACATGGATGCTAGCGTTTATCCAACTCATCAAGAGAAATTCAGTCTTGGATATGCTTCCTGTCATAATTTGGGGCTCTTCCTCATTCCATAGGGGTCAGTACAGGTCTTTGTCACCTGAGAAGACAGCAGAAAATGTGCTTGAGGCCTGGGAGACTCGTGTTCTCACCTGGGTGCTGGCTGTGGTCCTCACGGTTGCTCTCTCATGCCAGCCTCATCACGCATATCACTGATGTATTTCATATATTTTTTACCACCCCCATCGCTGTGCCACAAAATTCTCTTTAGTAATAATCATGAAGTAAAATGTATAGACTTAAAATGGAAGGGAAAACTTTCATTTACCTAATATTACACCTTTTTCAGTGAGCCCTGTTTCATAGAGTTTGACATCTAACAAAAATCCAAGAGATTACGCTGGATTGACAGGACTGAAGTAACGTTAAGTTGTGTTTCTTTGACCTTAAAACCACTGTATTACGACTGTTTATTTCTAATTGATGGCTTAAACCTAGGAATGTGTAGTAGCATTGAAGTTGGTGACTCAAACTGTTCCTGAAGCAAACTCAAAACTTTTCCAAACATTACACACTTCCTCTTGGAAAAATCCAATGAGGCTAATTTTGTGTAAGTTGAGAGCTGATTGTATAGCTGCAAGGCCTCTGAATGAACTTCCATGGGAAGCACAGCGTATATTAAAGGATAAGTAATATTTGGGTGATGCCAGAAGCTGGGTTAGGGAGTGGGAAATGAGAACATGTTGGTCAAAGGGCACAAAGCTTCAGCTATGTCTATTATACAACAGATGGCAATAATTAATAATACTGTGAGAGTCGTTGAAAATTGCTGAAAGTAGATTTCAAATGTTATCACAAAAAATTATGTGAGCTGATGAAGGTATTAATTATCTTGAGTTAGCTATTCTACAGTGGAAATAATGAATATATCAAAACATCACATTGTATAACATAAATATATGCAAGTTAACATATTTAATAAGTTTTAATGAATTAAAAATTTAAAAAATACAGTATTGAAAATCTGGTTGAAAATGTAAACCTAAATGATAACTGCCAAGTACTGCATTTTTCAATTAGCTAGATTTAACCACTCCACATGTATATATTCTTGGAAACACTGTTTTTCCGTAATAGCTACTTAAACTTTGTATGTAAATTCACACAATAAATAAATTTGAAAAGTGCACATATATACAATTAAACTCAGAAAAGCTCATTTTTTTTAACAAGGAAACATTTTTCACAAATTGTTTAGAACTTCAGAAACATGGCAATAACTCAAAGCAGACTGTCTTAGCGGTTTATTTTTGTTTATTTATTGGTTGTAAGGCTGTTTATAAGCAATGCACTCCCTACTGACCACACTCTGGGCCAGTTGCACCCATCTTTCACTCTTGAAAACTCCCTCTCTGAAAGCCAGGTGATAACAAGACCTCACAGACTCAACCTAAACCATATGGTCTGGGTCCTTCCTGTCACTGGGACCTGTGTGGCAACCATGACCCTCCACTTCCTTCAGGGCAGAAGAGCTTCCCCATGCCTTCAGGGGCTGGAAGGAGAATGTCTCCAACACTTCCCCACAAAAGTAGACCAGGCTGGATCACCTCCCACTTCCTAGGTGACCTAGCTCCCCCTGCTACACACACACACACACACACACACACTCACACACAGCTGGATCCACACACACACTCACACAGACACACACATACACATGCACTCACACACAGCTGGATCTACACACACACACACACGTACACATGCACTCACACACAGCTGGATCTACACACACACTCACACATAGACACACACATACACATGCACTCACACACAGCTGGATTTACACACATGTGCTCTCATTCACACACAGCTGGATCTACAAACACACACTCACACACATATGTACACATGCACTCACATACAGCTGGATCTACACACACACACACAGATGGGTCCACACACACTCACACATAGACACACACACGTACACACACACTCACACACAGCTGGATTTACACTCATGTGCTCTCATTCACACACAGCTGGATCTACACACACACATGTACACATGCAGTCACATACAGCTGGATCTATACACACACACACAGATGGATCCACACACACACTCACATATAGACACACACACGTACACACACACTCACACACAGCTGGATTTACACACATGTGCTCTCATTCACACACAGCTGGATCTACACACACACAAACACACACACACATATACACATGCAGTCACATACAGCTGGATCTATACACACACACTCACACAGATGGATCCACACACACACTCACACACACACAGACACACACACACACGCCCTCACTCACACATAGCTGGATCTACACACACACAGAGACACACACACACAGAGCTGGATCTGAAGGGGTCTAGCCTGCAGGCAAGATTTAACTTATCACTGTTGCATCTGTACTCAAAGCGCTTGGTGAACTATTTTTCTTGGTAGTAAGTTGTCTTGTTTTTCTGTCAGTACCATGTTGTGGAAGAACTTGGAAATTTTCTAGCACTTTGTTCTTTTCATCAACCTAAATTTAGAACTTCAACCCCTTGAAGTTTTAAAAGACAATAGACCTCACCAATAAAATCCTCTGTACTAGTGACTTTTGGGGAGTTACTATTTGACTAATTTTTTTAACTTTTTATTTTAAAAGAGTTTTAAATTTACAAAACAAAAATTGTGAAGCAATATAAAGAGTTCTTATGAACACCACTCCTAGCTTCCATGATTGTTATACTCGTATGATATATTTGTTTTTTATTGGATAAAAATAAATTTAGCTTGCATAAAAGTAACGCATGCTGGGGTTGGAGTTGTGGCATAGCAGGTAAACCCACTGACTGCAGTACCAGCACCCAAATATGGGAGCTGGTTGGAGTCCTGGCAGCTCCACTTCCTATCCAGCTCCCTGCTGATTGCCCGGAAAAGCAGGAGAGGATGGCCCAAGTGCTTGAGCACCTAAACCCATGTGGGAGACCAGAAGGAGACTATGGGCTCCTGGCTTTGGATCAGTCCAGTTCTGGCCATTGTGGCCATTTGCTCTCTCTCTCTCTCTGTAACTCTTTCAAATAAATAAATAAATTTTCTAAAAAAATGATACATGTCACGTATAAGGAATTCAATTAATACACAAAAGGCAAAGGTAGTAATAAAACAAATACTATCACCTGCAAATAATTATTAACATTTGGGCTTTCATAAAAACAGCCTCATAAATTTATTAATAAAAGGCATAAAATATAACTTATCCAGATTTAGCAGAAGAAAAAATAAACTGAAGTTAAACCAGTGGAATTACTTAACCTTCATATAAATGTTTCTCACTCTATGCAGTATTTCCCAAGAAAAGTGAACTGAGCATTGTGAGCGTGGAGTCATATGTCTCATTAAATACACAATATAATTCCAGGCAGTAGCAGTTAATTAACAACTTCATTCTTCTTTCTTTCTCCAAGTATTTATCTTCTGTAGCCTTAATTCCTCAAGTTGTTGAGTACTTGTTTTATAGCTCGATAAACCCAATGCTCAACACCAGTGCAGTGCCTCCATGTCTAAGTTCTTTATTTTACTCCCTTTCTGGATTCTAGCCATTACTCATTTGCCAAGAGGGCTCAGCCTGTGTTTCCTAGGGAGGAGTGAGCAAGCAACTGCTTCCTACTCAAGAACAGAGTCGCCTAAGGAAGACCCTGGACGGGGGTTAATGTTCTGCTGTCACTTTCTTGAAATTCTTAAGATGTTTTTAACCAGGAATCCTTATTTTCATTTTGCCCCCCACCCCCAAATTTGTAGCTGGTTTTGATGGAAAGATATGTGTTTGGACATAATAGCTCTCAGGCACCATTTCCCACGCAACACAGCTGCCAGTGTCTTCTGGTATCAGCATCTATGGAGAGAAGCTGGGGCCAGTCTCTCGTCTTTCTCTGTTTAGCTTCTTTGATACTGATGCCTGGATGCCCAAAGAAATCCTTCCATCTCTCTGCAGAGCAAACACAGAACCATAATATGTATCTTGTCAAGCTTCCTACAGTTTGTTGGAACCTAATTTGCTCCCACTACAATCTGCAGATTTGTTACAGAGAATTTTTCTTATATAATATATGAAGGAATTTTTTTTTTTAGAAAATAAAGCGGCTGACCCAGGGCTCCATATGTTCTTCATTAAACTGCACTCCCCTTGGATTCAAACTTCCATCAGCAGCAGTGAGGGGAGGCTCAAAACTCTTCCTCCAGGAGCAAGGAGAGAGATCCCTTAAAAAAGCAAAACAAAATCCCAACCCCAAATCCCTTTTCAACTAATTTATGGTAGGATTCCTTGAAAAAGCTGTCTATTATTACTGATCTCAGCTTTGAGTGGTGGTGGCTTCCTGCTGTTGCTAATCTCTTGGCTCAACAATATCCATCTGTCGTTGCAACTCTTCTGTGACACATGGAACCAATTTCTTGCTCTAAATCCCTCCCTTTTAAAATAATTAAAGCAGTTTCTCTTTCCTTGTTTGACTTCTGACAGAAAGACACTCATACATAGGTGACTATTTTAGTAATAGCCTATAGATTTCACTTACTATCTCTATGATTTAAATCCTGTACATCTTTTCTGACTTTTTGTCTGCTTGGTCTAGCAATTGCTCAGGAGCTGAAAAATCTTTCCATTATAGTGATAAATTTATCAATTTCTCTTTATAGCCCTATAATTTAATACAGAGCTTATTTATTGTTTATTAGTACTTGCTATTAAGGCATACAAGATTTAAATGGTTATGTTTTTCATGTTGAAATCAGAGTCAATTTCTGCTCAATGAATTGCTTGAGGTCTTCCAAGTTTAAGTGGCCCGAGGGCCCCGGTGGGGAGAAGTGTGGTTTTAGTCTGCACATTGCTTTTCTGTGTGTAATATTTTTCTTTCTCTCACTTCTCCTCCTTCCTGAGCCACTCTGATTTTTTTTCCAAACATTGCTGGAAGTTTCTGGTTTTCAGTTTCACACTTTTTTTCCCCAGCAAGGTCATGGATAGATTCCTTATTTCATGGTATTTGGGTTTGTTTGTGTGTGTGTGTGAAATGGACACACACATACATATATTTCCTTTTCAGTGGAATACATAAAGCAACTTAATAGACTTTTCCTTCCCTTGACTGTTTTTATGGTACTGAAATAATCTGCTTAAAAGCATTTACTGCTAAAATCATTAGGGCTTAGACTTTGGCAAAATAATTATTTTATAATGTTTGTATTTTCAAATAGTATTTTTACAAGTTTTCAATATTTTCTCACATCATATTTTTATTTTCTATAAAGTTAACTTTTATCAATATTTTCCAATATATTAGAAATATTTTATCCTAATTCTTTTGTGTGCAAAATTTCATCATAAAAATAAAGTATTCTGTATAGCTATAAAGATAAGTCTATTAATTTCATTCCTACTTTTCTACTTTGATAAATAATTTAAAAGTATTTTATATATTTTAACATAGTAGGAAGTACATATGCTTCATGTGAAGAAAAATGAAGCACATAAAATAAATACCCCTCCTTATTCATTGCACGCTTTACAGTCCTGAAATGATGATGGCATCCTGGTGTTACTGTATTTCAACTCTTCTATGCATTCTTTAACAAATATAAACGGACACATACATATTTTTATTATTGCTTTTTGTTTTTATAAAACAAATATACACTATACACATGATTTTTCACTTCCAGTTTTCAATACTAGAGTATACTGGACACACTTTGAAGTTAGTGTGCATGGATTGAATTTACTTTTTTAATAGCTGCATAATATTCTATTGAGTGGATATATTATACAGCATGCAGTCTTTCTATCGAGGGACACTAGGGTATCTACTTTTGCATATTGTAGACAATCTGTAATAGAGTTTTTCCATGTGGCTTTAACACTATGTTATATATTCTAAGAATATTGCTTAGAGGGCTGGCGCCATGGCTCACTAGGCTAATCCTCTGCCTGCGGCGCCGGTACTCCAGGTTCTAGTCCCGGTTGGGGCACCGGATTCTGTCCCGGTTGCTCCTCTTCCAGTCCAGCTCTCTGCTGTGGCCTGAGTCCTTGGGCCCTGCACCCGCATGGGAGACTGGGAGGAGGCACCTGGCTCCTGGCTTCGGATCGGTGCAGCGCACCGACTGTAGCAGCCATTTGGGGGGTGAACCAATGGAAGGAAGACCTTTCTCTCTGTCTCTCTCTCTCTCTCTCTCACTGTCTAACTCTGCTTGTCAAAAAAAAAAAAAAGAATATTGCTTAGAGTCTGCAGTTTTCACATTAACATTTATCACCTGATTCTTTTTACAGCAATTTAAACTTTCTCCAGCAATGTATCTACTTCAGAAGTGAATATTGTAAGTCATTCTTGATTGCTACAGTATTTTAATATGCAGTTACATGCCTACTAATGATATTTGCCTTTTGATATATGTTTGTAGGGCTTGTCACATTTCCTCCATAGAAATGTCCTGCTCACTCTCATTTATTCCTCAAATTATATGATATTTCTTAGGCACTCCATATTCAAGGGTGCTTTTTAAAGTTCAAGGAAAATAGAATTAAAAGGTGTTTGCTGGTGCCAGTACTGTGGCACAGCAGGTTAAAGCTCCAACCTGCAGTGCCTGCATCCCATATGAGTGCCGGTTCGAGTCCCAGATGCTCCATCTCTGATCCAGCTCCCTGCTAATGTGTCTTGGAAAGTATCAGAGGATGGCCCAAGTCCTTGGGCTCCTGCACCCACATAGGAGACCCGGAAGAAGCTCTCGGCTCCTGGATTCGAATCAGCTCAGCTCCAGCCATTGTGGCCTTTTGGGGAGTAACAAGTGGATGGAAGACCTCTCTCCCCCTGTCTCTACTTCTCCCTGTAACTCTGTCTTTCAAATAAATAAAACACATCTAAAAAAATAAAGCTCTACTGCAGCTGGTTAAAAGAATTTTTTAACCAAAGGTGTTTGTTTTGTTGCAAAAACTTTTTGTGTGCATGCCTAAAAAAAAGTTAATGAAATATGTATATTATAAAAAACACTGAATTTCAATTTTACTACACAAAAATAAATTTATAATTTCATTTTCCATGAATTTTGTGAAGTACCTGTATATTTGGCGTTATAACCCTGGGTGTCATACTTGCTGATTCATTCAACTTGTAGTAATTGAGTGCCTACTGCTTTCCAAGCACTTTTGAAGGCATGAGCATGTAGTCTAAACAAACCACAACATGTGTCCTCATGGCGTTTATATTCTACTGAGACAGACAAGAGGTTAATAAACTAAAGCAATGTAATTTCAGAGTCAAATACTATGGGGAAACATAAGGACGGGTGAAAAAGGCCATGGTAGGGGAGTTCCAATGTGGTCAACAAGCAGGTCTTATAGAAAACAACATTTGAATAAAATTGCAAATAACATGAAGGAGAGAGCCATGTCAAAAATCTGAGGACAGAGTGTTCTAGGCAAAGGAAAATGCAAACAATAAAAAACAAGCTTGACAAGCTCGTTTTTGACCAGTAGGAAACTCAGTGTGGCTGAAGCAGTATGAAGTGTGTTCCACAGAGGCTGGTTTTGGGGAGTTTGAGGAGGGCCAAGTCACACACGGCCAAGTGGGCCATGGGAAGAGATTAGATTTCACTGGCAGTGACACAGAATGATATTGGAGGTTTGCGACTAGAGGAGTGACATGCTCTGATTTTTGTTGTGTTTTGCTCTACCCTACGGGTGATGTGTAGGATATACAAGGGAACGAACCAGAAGCCAGCTGGGAGTTTAGTTAGAAGGGTGGCTGAAGTTTGAAGTTTGCTTCCCAGAGTGGCGGTGTGGAGAGATGGTGTGGGACTTTGGAAGTGGGTCCCAGTGAGAAGACCTTAGGTTAATTGAAGGTCTGCCCTCGATTATATTTCTTGCAGGACACTGGTTAGTTCTTGAGAGAGAAGTGTTGTAAAAGCCTGACCCTGGTTCACCCCGTTCTCTCTGTCATCCTGCAGTAACAATTGATTCCTTGCTCCTGTACACACTCCTGCCACTGCCATCTGCCACGATGTGATTCAAGAAAGAGGGCCCTCATCATACTTCCGCCAACATCTGTGCCATGCTCTTGAATCTCCAGATCCATGAGCCAAATACACCTCTTTACTGTACAACCTTTACTGTATAACCTTAGCTATCTCAGGAAGAGAGACAAAGAGAAAGGATCATCCATCTGTTGGTTCACTCCGTAAATGGCCACAATGGCCAGGGCTGGACCAGGTCGAAGCCAGGAAATTCATCTGGGCCTCCCAAGTGGGTGGCCAGGGCACAGGACTTGGATCATCTGCTGCTGCTTTCCCAGGTATATTCAAAGGGAGTTGGATTGGAAGTGGTGCAGCTGGGACTTGTGCATGTGTCCATATGGGATGCTGGTATGGCAGGCAGTGGCTTAATCCATTACACCACAACTTTGGCTTCAGGAATTTCATTATATTCACAGAGTCACATCCAAATACTTGAAAATATTTCAGGTATGATGGTGTGCTTCACTATTAAATGTAATATATTTAAAATGTTATTTTCCAATTCATTGTTCATCTCCTTGTTTTATTTAGGATTTATTTTATAATAATAAAAATAATTTTATATTCAATGATTTTCTTTTTGATTTTTGAGTTTCCTAGTCTGTACAAGTTCTTCCTCAACCAAGGTTATATAAATATTCACATGGAGTTTCTTATAATATTTTTTATTTATTTTTACATTAAAATACTAAATTTCTGTGGATTTTTCTCTAAGTTGTGTGAAATAAAGGTTTGGTTTTATTTCTTCTAGAAGGAAAGCAAATTGTGCAACTATGGTAGAGCTTCCTTCGCACAGAACGTAAACGTATCCTTTGTCACATATCAAAGTTGTATGTGTTCCTGAATCTATTTGTAGTACTCTGTTTCACTAAACTGTTTTTCCTACTTCTGATGACTCTGTAGTAACAATTACTACTAGCCCAGCCTCAGTCAAGTGTCCATTCCTGGTCCAATCAACCATGGCCAGAGAAGGTGGCATCATAAGGCTTCAAATCTCTGGGATGCAGGTGCCAATGATGTGAAAGAAAATGCAGGCAGATGGGGCTGGTGCTGTGGCTTAGTGGGTGAAGCCACTGCCTGCAGTGCCGGCATCCCATGTGGGCACCTGTTCGAGTTCCGGCTGCTCCACTTCCCATTCAGCTCTCTGCTATAGCCTGGGAAAGCAGTGGAAGACGGCCCAAATCCTTGGGCCCCTGCACCCATGTGAGAGATCAGGAAGAAGTTCCTGGTTCCTGGATTCTGATAGGCCCAGATCTTGCCATTGTGGCCATTTGGGGAGTGAACCAGCGGCTGGAAGACCTCTCTCTCACTCTCTCTCTGCCTTTGCCACTCTGTAACTCTGTCTTTTAAATAAATAAATAAATTTTTTTAAAATGTTGAACTGCTAACACAAAGACAGAAAAACAATAATTTTTAAAAAATGCAGGCAGAGCAAACAAATTAATTAGTGCTTCTAAATGTGGTACTTTTGTAAGAATTTCATCCTCAGAGTATGAAAATGTACCAGTCATCATATTTTAAAAATGTAAATATCATGAACAGATAAAATTTTTCAATTCTTTAAAAACACACACTTATGATCTCCAGTAACAATCTGTGAAAAATTAGAAAATATGCATGTGATTCACCCTCCTTATCTACAGGACCCCCTGTGGATTCAACCAACCATGGATCAAAAACATTTTCCAAAAAATTGCTTCTAAACTGAACATATGCAGATTTTTTTGGTCATTATTTCTGAATTTCTGCCCCGCTGTGCTATCATTGTTTTGTATTTCCTTGGAAAGATAGTTTGTTGCTCCATAGAAAATTCACCTGACTGCTACCACTAAAGCATAGGCAATTCTCAACTGTATTGTAAATTGGATAGGAAGAAATAAAACAGTAAAACAAAATCATCTTGCAGTTCAAAATCTAAATGAAGCTAAAACTAGCACGAATATCATGCATAACTGAACTATAATGGTGATAAAACGATCACGTAGTCGCATAAACTCAGGTAACACAGAAAAATCGGAACAGTTGATTACCATTATTCAGATCCCATATTTGCAAATTCACTTACATGCTGAAGTTTATTTGTAACCCCAAAATCAATCTTGCAGCTCTCTCCTCATCTTCATAGACACACACATAGTGAAAAGGAATTCGGGTGTCTCTGTGCTCAGGTTGTCAGTTGAGGTTAGCTGACGCTTGGCCTCTGACTTGAGCTCTCACACTGCTAAAAGACTTCCTTAACCCAGGCAGTGACACCCCGATTTGCATGGTTGTGCTTTCTGTTGGTGCTCTCACTATTTCAAACCACAGTGCTGACGTCTGTCTAGTGCTCTTGCCAAGAAGCAGCATGTGCTGTGCCACACAAATTAAATGTGTGTATTAGATGAGCTCTTTCAGGTAAGACAGGTGTTAGGATAATGCGTCTTTTACATATACCATAACCAATAGCACTGTTTCCAAAGTTCAATGTTTTTTTTTTTTTTTTGACAGGCAGAGTGGACAGTGAGAGAGAGAGAGACAGAGAGAAAGGTCTTCCTTTGCCGTTGGTTCACCCTCCAATGGCCACTGCGGCCGGCACGCTGCGGCCAGCGCACCACACTGATCCGACGTCAGGAGCCAGGCGCTTCTCCTGGTCTCCCATGGGGTGCAGGGCCCAAGCACTTGGGTCATCCTCCACTGCACTCCCTGGCCACAGCAGAGAGCTGGCCTGGAAGAGGGGCAACTGGGACAGAATCCGGCGCCCCGACCAGGACTAGAACCCGGTGTGCCGGCACCACAAGGTGGAGGATTAGCCTAGTGAGCCGCGGCGCCGGCTCATAGTTCCATGTTAATAAATTAACAATACTATGGCCCAGGAGTGCAGTGGAGGATGGCCCAAGTGCTTGGGCCCTGCACCCCATGGGAGACCAGGACAAGCACCTGGCTCCTGGCTTTAGATCAGTGTGATGCGCTGGCTGCAGTGTGCCAGCCGTGACGGCCATTGGAGGGTGAACCAACGGCAAAGGAAGACCTTTCTCTCTGTCTCTCTCTCTCACTGTCCACTCTGCCTGTCAAAAAAAATTAACAATATTCATTAAATAAAGTGTCTTTAGATAGAAACACATGTAAAACCAAGTTATGTATTGATCAACTGATGAAACTGTTGTGACCAGGGGCTCTCAGGTACTTAACCCTGTAGCAGCACCCAACACGGATGATGCAGTGTCCCCTGATTCAATGTCCACAGCAACTTTGTAAAACATAACTAACATGGATAACAAAAACCAACTGCATTTCAGACAGGTACACATGCTGAGAGTAAGTGCTTGCACTCAAAACATTTTAGCTGTATTAATACAAAATAGATCAAATAAGGGCTGCCTAGTTCCTTCCTTCAAAATCACACCCACACACTATCACACACACAGCAACACATAATCAAGTTATTGCTTCAGTATTAGCTAAGACTCAACATCCCTTCTTTCTTAGTGGGCCAATCTGAGAAGAGTGTCAGGCTATTGGTGGCACATTTCCAGCTAGAGCCATGAGAGCAGTTGTCTTAGGATGTGGAAGTTGTTAAGAGAGCTTTTCATAGTTGGTGCTCTTTCTGCAGAATAGCCGTTCAAAGTGGACCTCTTTCATGAATTGTTCTGCCCATTGTATTGATATTAAGAATAAAGTACAAACAATCAAAAAGAATATTTTCACATCTATTTTCTATTGAGCATGTGATACTACAAATATAAATATATATCAAATAATTCAGGAAGTCGATCTAGAACTAAAATGGCCACTTTTAGAGCATGAAGAGGATTGTCATCTGTACATCACTAGTATTGCAGCATCATTATTTATTTTTTTTTAACTTTTATTTAATGCATATAAATTTCCAAGGTACGACTTATGGATTACAATGGCTTCCCCCCCATACCGTCCCTCCCACCCACAACCCTCCCCTTTCCCACTCCCTCTCCCCTTCCATTCACATCAAGATTCATTTTCGATTATCTTAATATACAGAAGATCAGCTTAGTATACATCAAGTATGGATTTCAACAGTTTGCTCCCACACAGAAACATAAAGTGAAAAATAATAGATGATTTTTTTTAAATGATGATGAAATCAGAGCAGACCTATTGTCATGTTTAATCCCAGTGAGAGTCAAGTTGGGAATTGATAATTTCTTTTTTTTTTTTTTTTTTTTACAGAGGATCAGTTTACTATGCATTAAGTAAGGATTTCAACAGTTTGCACCCCCATAGAAACACAAAGTGAAATATATTGTTTGAGTACTCGTTATAGCATTAAATCTCAATGTACAGCACATTAAGGACAGAGATCCTACATGAGGAGTAAGTGCGCAGTGACTCCTGTTGTTGACTTTACCAATTGACACTCCTGTCTATGGCATCAGTAATCTCCCTATGCTCCAGTCATGAGTTTCCAAGGCTATGGAAGCCCTCTGAGTTCTCCGACTCTTATCTTGTTTAGACAAGGTCATAGTCAAAGTGGAGGTTCTCTCCTCCCTTCAGAGAAAGGTACCTCCTTCTTTGATGACCTGTTCTTTCCACTGGGATCTCACTCGCAGAGATCTTTTGCCAGAGTGTCTTGGCTTTCCATGCCTGAAATACTCTCATGAGCTTTTCAGCCAGCTCCGAATGCCTTTAGGACTGATTCTGAGGCCAGAGTGCTATTTAGGACATCTGCCATTCTATGAGTCTGCTGAGTATCTCACTTCCCATGTTGGATCACTCTCCCCTTTATTTACTCCATCGGTTAGCGTTAGCAGGTACTAGACTTGTCTATGTGCTCCCTTTGACTCCCAGTCCCTCCACCATGACCAACTGTGAACTGAAACTGATCACCTGGAACAGTGAGATGGCATTGGTACATGCCACCTCGATGGGATTGAATTGGAATCCCCTGGTATGCTTCCAACTCCACCACTTGGGGCAAGTCAGCCTGAGCATGTCCCAAATTATACATCTCTTCCCTCTCCCATTCCCACCACCATGTTCAACAGGGATCACATTTCAGTTAATTTTCAATACTTAAGAATAACTGTGCATCAATTACAGATCTAAACCAGTCATATTAAGTAGAACAGATAAAAAAAATTGTAACGAACATTTTTAATTTAAAAAAAATTTATTTGAAAGGCACAGAGACAGAGAGACAGAGACAGACAGACAGCTCCCAACCACTGATTCACTCCTCAAATGCCTTGGGTAGCCGGGTGGGCAGTGGGGGTGGGAGGATGTGTTGGGAGGGGAGAAGATGCAGATTTTTTTTCTCCTGTTTTCCTGACCATTAAAGCACCTACGTTCTCAACAAAACAATTATATTCTTAAATGGATATAACTGCTAAGCAGGTGCAGGAAGATCAGACTAAAGATGCAGAGATATCATCCAGGAGGGTGATGAGAGTGAAATAAGGGATTAAAGAGATAGAAGAGCTTTACTTAAATTCTTTAAAAATAGTAGTGGTAATTCCTTTTGTAATCATCTCTCACAGTGTCCCTACTGACACCCTTCACTGCAGCCAAATTACATGTTTCCCTCAACACGGTTTCCTCCCTGAGTGCATTTTCATGGCACTGAGCTGAGTTCAAATCCTGTTGCATTGGTTAAGAATTTTGTGACCTTGGACATGTAACCTAACCTCTCAATGTATCAGTTTCCCTGTCTGACAAACAGGCTGGTAATGATGCCTTTAACACATAATTTCTGGAAACAACAAGTGATATTACTCCTGCAAAGAAATCCCGCCCATGTCATTCTTTTAAAGAAGTGTTTATCACTGTTGAAATCTTTACTTAATATATGCTAAACTGATCTTCTGTATATAAAGAAAATTGAAAATGAATCTTGATGTGAATGGAAGTGGGGAGGGAGAGGGAAAGGGGGAGGGTTGCGGGTGGGAGGGAAGTTATGGGGGGGAGAAGTTATTGTAATCCATAAGCTGTACTTTGGAAATTTATATTCATTAAATAAAAGTTTAAAAAAATGAAAAAAAAAATAAAGAAGTGTTTACCAAATGGTAGACAATATCTCCTTCAATTGTGAAATAAACTCTGGTTTCCAGCCAGGGCTTTTGGTTAAGTGAACCTAGGGGCAATAGAGAATAGTGGAGTAGTGTGTCTATAGCCAGTAACAGAGTTAAGGACATAGCAAATAACACGGGCTGTTTTCTGAATGCTTTGTTCAAGATCTTTGTCCTAGAAGTGAACTTTCCTGCTCCCGCCATCTTGGAGCCCTGTCTTATGTCACACCCTGTGTCCACTTAGGGCTGCTTTTACAACGAGCTCATTCTGCAGCCAGCCCAGGAGCTTCGTGGGCCTTGAGGGCACAGGTTGTTTCTCACTGAGCACTTGGCAGGGCTCTTACCCTGTTTGTTTCCACACTGTCAATGCTCAGTACATATTTTGTTAATAGATGACAAAGTTTTGGCCCATATTTAATTCTTGAAGTGACAAACTGATGAGAAGCCTGGGAGAGAATCTAGAGGAAATTCAGTAAGAGAAAAAAAATTCTTTGTTCCGATGAGGAATGCCTATGCACCTTAATAAAGTATTCTTGACCATTTAAAAAGGGATTTGGGGTAAAATATTTCCCTATTATGCAATGTAACACAAGGCTTCCTAAATGGGGCTTCATGGGTAAGCTTTAGGACTACATAAATTGTATTAAAATCTGTTCATTTGGGAGCCCAGGGCTTATATTCTTCAATGACGTGTGCCGTTGTCCAGGAATCCAAAAAAAAAAAGTCTATGATATCTCCCTCTCAGTGAAAAAAAAAAAGTGTTTCTCAAGTTTCTGCATTCCCCTAACCTCAGCCATCTTTCCTCTTATCCTAAAAACCATCCAGCTAGGGCTAATGATGCAGTCTCTCCCCGGTCCAAAGTCCACTGTCCACTATTCAATTAGGTGTGGAAGGAGGCACTGAGAGTCTTCCAGGCCATTAGGAAATCAGCCAGCCACTGGGCCGCTGTGTCCTGCTCCCTTCAGGAGTCTCTTATTGGCTCTCCGCAGCAATCAATCACCTGTCCAGTAAGCATCTCAACAGTTCTGGGACTACCGTGCCATCAGGCTCATTCTCCTTCTCTGTCACCCTGGGACCCTGCGGGGAGGAGCAGAGCCTCACTGATTCTGATTGCTCTTGGTCATTCAGTTGCAGGAGGGGTAAGCCCTCGTGACTCACGGCAAGGAGGAGCCAGCATGGCTGCACCCAGAACAACTAGGAAGCAATTTCACGCAGTGTTTAAGTGGAATGTGGTTCTGCGTTTTGGTTTGCAGCACTGCCTTTGGATACCCTGCCCACCAGCCCACAATGCTGGGTAGCAGTCAGGGCAATCTGAATATTGTGGCGTTTACACAGCTACTGCCCTTCACCTTGGAGTTGATCTCTCCTTCATGGTAATTTCCGCCAGTAAAACAGATGTGCTTTGCAGACACGAGACACCAGAGCCTGGGGAACCTGACCTAAGGTTGAAAAATCAAGTAAAGGTGTCCAGCCAGCCAAACAGGCAAATGGCCCTCTAATTTTTCTGGGGCAAAGTGTGCCACTTCTGTAAGGGAAATACTCAGATTCCATTTCAATGGTTCTCTGAAGCTGCCCTTTCTGGCCTCCAAGTAATGAGCTGTAAGGAAAGTGGTCCAGCTTGGATCCTAGAAGCCTGGACTCCCCCAGCAGCAAATAGCAGGAGGCAAGGAAGCATCAGTCTGGCAGGTGAAAGTAATAGATTCCTGATTTTTTTTCTCTCTCTCCTGCCTGGGATCTAAAAGCCTGAAGCATTAATCTCTCTGAATACCACTCCCCCTCTGCCTTAATTGAGCACTTATCTTACGGGCAAACAGTTTAGTGGTGAAATCAAATCACTTAAAAGGTGACTCTTTTTGGAGGAGAGCATCCTAGGACAGCAGTGGTCGCCATTATCCATTATCTACTTAAAGAGCAGTTTTCTATTCTTGGCTGAGTTTTCCTTTTCCCCACTTCCATTACACTTCATACAATTTGACTTTCAGCTGCAGCAGCCTGGAGAACATTTGAACTTGGCCATCTTTTTGCTCTGCTGTCTATAATGACTCCCTGGCTTCTGGAGAAGCAGGATATTAAATCTCCACACGGTTCTTGATGAATCAAAAACACAACAGGTGGTATTTATTTGCCAGTGGACAGTCTGTTGCCAAAGTAGTAGTTGCCAGTAACCCTGACTTTTCATAGAAACAAGAAAGGATATTTTAAAAGCTCATCCCTACTCACAGCCCTCAGCAGAAAGAAGAGTCGTGTCTTCTCTGCCTCTTGATGATCATTATAAGCAGGAGCCAATAGACTGGTGAGCAGACTGAATTTCCTCCTGATGGAGAAATTTTAGTAACAAAGGTAAAGAAACAGAGGAAGGAAATTTGCGTACACCTTTCTGCCCACTTCCCATCTCTTACCTCTCACTCCCAAAACTGAGGCCAGTTTTCTCTGTAGGGTCATTGTAATTCTGCTTGGCATTTGGGATACATGCATTCTGCTGATGCCACTCTCCATTTGCCTCCATACCTGCCTTGGTCCCAGTGCAGAGCCCCATGGCTCACTCCTCCCTCTCCACTCTCTGCCTCACTGGAAGCAGAGGGAGCCTCTGCACTGGTTCCATCATATCTGCTGTCCTGGGCTGCTGAAGACCTCCATGCCTTTCTCAACCATGTAGGATGCCCATCACCATGAGTTCCACCCAAGCTGACTCCACCCCAGAGCACCTGCCTTCCACTCTGCTTTCTGAATGGGCCACTTAGCAGCAAAATCTACGGGAGCCTTGTCTTGTTCTAAGGAGATATGGTCTGCTCCAAGGGCAATGTGTTCCCAGTAGCCTCCTCTCTTCAGTGGGTGGCTTGCCTCCTCTGAGCCCTCATGGTCCTGGGTCTGGGCCCTGCACTGCTGTTTGCAAACTGTGCTTCCCCTAATACTTCCTGCATCTGTTTCGATGTTCCACCTTCTGCTCAGCCTGGAGGAAGATTATTTATTCAGGGACCCCAGGGCCCTCTTCTTTCAAAGAAAACTGTTCTGTCTGCCCATTACTCAGGTTCTGGAAGAGTTCGTGAAGATTCAACATGTACGACCTGCCCACGTCTCCGGTAGCTCATCTCTCTGACCCCGCTCTCCAGTGTGGAGATTCTCCATCCTCTCTTAGACCTTGACTCCCACAGCCGTATGTGTGACTCAGGACTGCACCCCTCCCTGAGCTCAGTTTCAGGAACCACACTTGGAGCTCACCACCTCGTCTCTGTTGCCAGCTCACTCCCACATGCCCTTCAACGTCAAAACAATTATACCACACCAGAATTTCCAAGCTTTTCACCCCTACAGGGGTCCCAGCCCTCCTTTTTCAGCTTAGATCCCATGGTCCATGACCATATGTGCTCTTCACGAGTTCTCGTCTCTCTTTGTCACCAGCTATACCAGGTCATGATCCCCTCTCCTGGATGACTATTTTGCACCTTTTCTCTCTTCAAACCTCCACTGCCTTTTCCCCATCATCTCTCCCAGCAGATAACTTCCCCCATCCCCAGTTGGTTCTCCTGCTACCTCTCTAGTCTCTCTATCTTGATTTCTTTTACATTCTTTCTCCTTATATTCCAGACGTCTAAACTTTGGAGTTCCCCAGGGTGCAATACTCACGCAGTCCTTTTCTCTATCATATCCACCTACTGGCAACCTCATCTAGTCCTGTGAGTTTTACAGACCCTCGTGTGCATACCTTCACATCTCAAATTCCCAAATTTGAGGTTCACATACACATCTGCTTTCTCAGTATCTCCACCTTGGATACCTAATAGGCATTAGTGTTATCAGTCTAACAAGTAAGTGCAAAATTGCAGCCCTATCATCCCCACCATGTAAGTCTGATTTTCCCATTTTTATTTACCATTTGGTTGATTACAAAGCCATCCTTCTAATTTCTTAAAAGAAAAGCCTGGAATTATTAATCCATAATTATTAAATATTATTAATAAATAATAACAATTATCGATAATTTTTAAGATAAACATATAGAATTATTAATTCAATAATTATTAACTATAATCAATCCATGATTAATATCACTCCTCCCCTTCACACATTTAAAATCCATCAGGAAATCATCCTCTACCATCAAGATGTATCCAAAATGCATACTAACTTCCATCACTCAGCATTCGGAATCATTGAAAGGACTCCACGTCTGTCTGCTGACTACTGAGTGGACTATGGTTTGAGACCCCATTGTAATCCATAAACTGTACTTTGGAAATTTATGTTTACTGAAAAAAAAGAGGGTAAACATAATGTTACAATTAAAGCAAACTTAATGATATAAAACCTCTTTGGGCTTTCATGAAGACGAGCATGAGTACCGAGAATTGAATGAGCTGTGGGGGACTTGGTTGCCCTGCCGGTGACTTGGCCTCACAGCAGCCTCACAGCCTACATGTTGATGCACATTTACTTCTCAGCAAAGCAGCAAGTCAAAACGTGTCAATACCTTCATGTTTATTCATGAGGAGCTTAAACTCCCAATGTTAACCTCAAAACGCTAACATCAACTGGGCTGTTCATTTTCTTCTGTGCTCTCCTACCATGGACCATTTATTTTGTAAAATCCATTAATTTAGCTGTACTGGAAGCAGGCCACAGAAATTACAGCAAATTTTTAATATGAAGCCATGGTTACCAAAGTTCAACTTTTGTATCGTTGACTTCCTAGAGTAGTTCCAAGTACTTAAATATTTATTTACTAGTCCTTCACAACCTACTTCCTTCAGCACACTCAGTCCTTGCAGATGAGCTGTCCAATACCCAATAGCATGTGACCTGCAGAGGGTAGCTCTGTGTGCTGTCCATGATGGAGCATATTTTAGTTTGATAAAAGAGATCATCACAAAAGCTAGTTTTTATTACTGTCTGACATTAAGTGGTTTTGTCTCTAACTCAGAAAATGAATTCAGTATGGCTTTCCTGGTGGATTTTATAACTTCTAATTCTTCTTTGAACCCATCTTACCTTTTCCTGGGCTCCATCATTAATGAGTTGCATAAATCTAAGCCATATGTGGGTTATGTGTTTTAGGAGAGTCATGCCTGTAAGCGGTTTGTATTATGACCAAACATATAATGTCCCTGGTTCTATTATCTGTGTTTCTTTGCTTGTGGATTTTTTAATTGATGCATAATTCAGAAGAGCAGTGCACAATTCATGGGTATAAAAATCCAATTTTTTTTAAAATAAGGGGAACATACCCATGTAACCAGCAACCCAACCAGGAATCAGAGCATCAGTAGCTCCACATACCAAAGATCTTTCATGTCCTTTCCTATTGCTTTCTAGTCTTGTCCTGCTGATGGCCAGGAAGGACAGCAAAGGATGTCCTAGGTGTTTGGGCCCCTGCACCACATGGGAGACCTGGATGAAGCTCTTGGCTTTGGTCTGGGCTAGCCTTGGCCTTTGGGACCCCCTAGGGAGTAAACCAGTGGATGGATCTCTCTCTCTCTATCCCTCTCTCTCTCTCTCTCTCCTCTCTGTATATCCCTCTATCTCTGTAACTCAGACTTTCAAAGAAATAAATCTTTAAAAAAATAGGGGTTGGTGCTGTGGCATAGAGGGTAAAGCCACCGCCTGCAGTGCCGGCATCCCATATGGGTACCAGTTAGAGTCCCAGCTGCTCCACTTCTGATCCAACTCTCTGCTATGGCCTGGGAAAGCAGTGGAAGATGGGCCAAATCCTTGGGCCCCTGCACCCATATGGGAGACCTGGAAGAAGCTCCTGGCTCCTGGCTTCTGGCCTTTGCGGCCAACTGGGGAGTGAACCAGTGGATAGAAGTCTCTCTCTCTCTCTCTCTCTCTCTCTCTCTTTCTCTCTCTCTCTCTCTCTGCCTCTCCTTCTCTGTGCGTAACTCTGACTTTCAAATAAATAAATAAATATTTAAAAAATAAATAAATAAAATAAAAAAATATATAGCTACCAAAAATTCTTTTTTTATTATTATGTTTGTTTGAAGGGAAGAGTTACATAGAGAGAAAGGGAGAGATAGGGAAGGATCTTCCATCCACTGGTTCACACCTCAGGTGGCCACAGTGGCCAGGGCTGGGTTAGGCCAAGACCAGGAACTAGGAACTTCTTCTGGGTCTTGCATGTGGATGGCAGGGGCCCAAGTATTCGGGCCACCTTTTGTTGGTTTTCCTGGCCATAGGCGGGCAGTTGGATCAGAAGTGGAGCAGCCAGGACACAGACCGTTGCCCAAATGGGATGCCAGCAGTGGATTGACCCACTGTACCATAGCATCGGCCCCCAAAGAATTCTTACATAAGTCACCAAGAGACATGCATTGCAAGAACTTTCATGGCAGCACTATTTCCATCAGTTCCAAACTGTAAACAATACAGAGTCCATCAGAAGAAAAATGAGGGCTGGCACTGTGAGACAGCAAGTCGAGCTGCAGCACCAGCATCCCTATGGGCACTGGTTTGAGTCCCAGCTGTGTTGCTTCCAGTTCAGCTCCCTGCTAACGGGCCTGGGTGAACAGCGGAAGATGGTCCAAGTGCTTGGCACCTGCACCCACACTGGGAGTCTGGAGGAGGCTGCTAGCTCCTGGCTTTGGATTGGCCCAGCTCTAGCTGTTGTGGCCACTGGGGAGTGAACCAGAGGACGGAGGGTGGATTTCTCTCTTTCTCTCTCTCTCTCTCTCTCTCTGAAACAACAAAGTGTGATATAATTACACAATGGGGTGATAAGCAGCCGTAAAAGGGTGAACCAGTGAGGACCTCTTCCCAAGGAGGCTGCAGAAGGCTGTGGCTTTGCTAAACTGAGGGAGCAAAGATTGCCAAAGGTGTGGGATTCAGCAATAGAAAAGCAAAATGTCCTCCAGAAAGGTGACTTGGAGATGCCCAGGGCATTGGCAGGACTGGCAAGCCACTGCCTGAGCCCACAGGAAGGTCAAGAAGGTCGGGGAAACTTTTCACTAAGGACTGACCAAGCTCTCACTGAGAGGAGACTGCCAAACCAGGAAAGTGCAGGGTTGAACTTGCAAGAAGCACTATTCAAAGAAAAATTAGCAATTTTTTTAAAAACGCAATTTTTAGGGTCTGGTGTGTGGTGCAGTCAGTTAAACCGCCTGCAGCACCAGCATCCTGTATGGCCGCCAGTTCTAGTCCCAGCTGCCTCATTTCCAATCCAGCTCCTTTCTAATGAGCCCAGGAAAAGCCCCGGGTACTTGGGCCCCTGCCACGCATGTGGGAGACCCGGATGGAGTTCCATGCTCCTGGCTTTCACATGGCCCATTCCCAGCAGTTATCATTTGGGGAATGGATAGAAGATCTCAATTTCTCTCTCTGTAATCTTGCTGTTCAAATAAATAAATACATCTTTATTAAAAAAAAGTGAATCTTTCTTCAAGCTTCAATTGCTATAAATTACTTTTGTTTATTTGTGAAATTTATATAAATAAAACCCATCTGTATCTGATTTTGGTTTTGGTTTATTTTCTTAACAAACTTTGTGAGATTTATCCAAGCATTGGCTATAACAGAAGTTCATCCATTCAATGCCTTATAGTACTGCATTACACAACTATGCCATAATTTATCTGTCTTTACTACTTCAGTACATCGAAGTTGCTTCCAGAATGGAATTATTATAAATACTGTTGCTATGAAGATTTTTATAAATGTCTTTTGTCATATATGTGTAAGCACATATAGAATGGGATTCTGGGTTGCAGGGCATACCCATGTTTAGCTTTTGTAGGAACAACTATAAAGCACCATATTAACCTGTACTCCCATGAACAATGTACAAGCATTCCTACTGTTCTACATTCTCACCAACACTTGTTCATGTCTGGTAATTCAATGCCACACATGCTGCTGGGTACAGAATAGGAGTTCAGTTTAGCTTTAGCTTTCATTGTTTGAAGACTGAAGTTGTTGAATGATTCTTAAAATATTTTGGATTTAAATTCCTTTTCATTGAAAATATTGCAATTGTCTTTTCTGGTGTTTCTTTCCACTCTCTAAATAGTGTCTTTCAATGCAGAGGTTTCAGCTTATTGACTATTCCTTTATGATTAATGTTTCTCGTGGCCTGTTAAGAAAATGTTTGCCTGTCTCAAGGTCATGAAATATTCCCTCATTTTATAAACTATCATTTTGTGTTTCGTGATTAGATTCGTCTTCAGTCTATTTCAAATTGCCTAATTGCTTTTCCAGCATGGATTATATATGAGTTAAGTTTATCTTAAATAATACTTTGGGGTATGCGACATTTGAAGGTGAAAGCCCTAAACATCACACATGGAAATGCACATCCCTGTAAATCCCAAAACATCTGTCTAATTTAGGACAGAGAAAAATGCCATTAATTTGACAATTTAGTATCATGTTGACCAACTAAATGAATAATATTTTGACATATTGACTAAAATGATTCAATTGCCAGTTTAGATTTGGCATTGTATAAGCAAAGCAAAGGATCTGAACATGAAACTTAGCTTGGGAAAGAATGAACTTGCAATTGGCTTCTGGCTCGGATATAATTGCTCCCCAGATACACCTGTTAACAAAATTGGGCTTGATTTCCTTAGTCACCTCTCATAATGATCATAAATTAATCATTTTCCTGGCAGGGGGCTGAAACAGCTCTAAGTTTCCTCTGGCTTTAATATCCAATCAGTCCCTGCTTCTCTGCCATTCCAAGCAAATCAGCTGATTAACATGAAAATTAACACATAAATAGGTTTAAAATGACCACAGGCCACACAGATATCTTTATATTTTTGAAGGAAGCAAGATTATTTTTAATATCTTTACAACTCTGTGAGATACATTTCTATATCATCTACATAAACTCATTTATATGCAAACTCATATATATATATAAAACTCAGTTTTTCTGCACATGTGCAGATTAATACATGTTTCTAAATACACATATATGCTTTTGTGAAAACACTTACTAAAATATAATCTTAAAAATTATATATTAAAACCTATAAAGATTTCTGTGGAAGAATCCAATAGCTTTATTGTTTATGCGATTGTGCCATTACTAAAGTCACCCATCATTTCAGAAACTCTAGAAAGCACTGATCTATAATTATATCACTCAGGTATTAACTTTTAGTCTCCACAAATATTTAATGGAGATTTGGGTTCCAGGTGCCACAGTGAAAAACTGGGAGACTATTCCACTGTTGCAAGACCACACAGGTGACTTGGCCTCTTCGGCTCCCTTACCTCCTCTCACCTCAGGACACAGGGTACCACAGAAACCATGCAAATGCAACAGTGAGAAGCTGCACTGACCTCAGCCATGGAAAGATCCCAGAAAAACAAAAGAAGGACCTTGCCCATTTTGGGTGTCCCTCTGGACTCTTGCCCCACCCACAAAT
The DNA here is from genome assembly GCF_051225735.1 of Oryctolagus cuniculus. NCBI lineage: Eukaryota > Metazoa > Chordata > Mammalia > Lagomorpha > Leporidae > Oryctolagus > Oryctolagus cuniculus. The sequence goes on along the minus strand of NC_142875.1, from coordinate 15,395,279 downwards.
GGTGGCCAGAGCTCCCTGCCCCCACACCACCACACACACACACATCTGGAGTACAAGTGTAAGCCTTAGGCACCTTTCCAAGCCCCAGAGGCACATTTCCAGGAATAAGGCCTTCAGTTAAAAAAAAAGAGGGGGTCGGCGCTGTAGCTTGCTTGGTTAATCCTCCACCTGTGGCACCGGCATCCCATATGGGCACTGGGTTCTAGTCCCGGCTGCTCCTCTTCCAGTCTAGCTCTCTGCTGTGGCCCAGGAAGGCAGTGGAGGATGGCCCAAGTGCGTGGGCCCTGCACCCGCATGGGAGACCAAGAGGAAGCACCTTGCTCCTGGCTTCGGATCGGCGCAGCGTGCCAGTTGTAGCGGCCATTTGGGAAGTGAACCAATGGAAGGAAGACCTCTCTCTCTCTCTCTTTCTCTCTCTCACTGTATATAAATCTACCTTTCAAATAAATTTAAAAAGAAAAAGAAAAATCCTCTAGGAGAGATGGAAACAAGAGATCCTCCAGCAGTACAAAAATCAGTGTAGAAACACAAGAAACATGAAGAAGGGAGGCATCAGGACTCCCCAGTAGAAATGCAATAATATGTTAATAATGGACTCTGAAGAAGAAGAGATTAATGAAATGCCTGAAAAATAATTCAAAATAATGATTGTAAGACTATTCAAAAACACAGAGAAGCAGCTAAATGAAATTAGGAAGTCAGCACATGGCATGGATGAAAAATTCAGCAAAGAGAAGGAAATATTGAAAAACAGAAATATTAGAAATGAAGTATTCAATAAGTCAAGTTAAAAATATGGTGAAAAGCCTTAAGAACAGATTGGTGAAGCAGAAGAAAAAGTATCCAATCAAGGAGGCAGGTCTTTTGGAATATCTCAGTCAGACAAAATAAAAAAGAAGTAGAAGCAGAAGCAGAAGAAACAATTAGAAAGGCCAAAAATAGTGTTTGGGATCTATGGGATACCATCAAGCTACCAAATAAGGAAATTGTATGAGTTCATAAAGGTATGGAAAAAAGATTGGCTTAGAAAATCTATCCAATGAAATAACAGCAAAAATGTTTCCTTTCTGGGGAAAGACACATACATCCAAAAGCAGGGAGTTCATGAAACCCCAAATAGGCATGATCACAAAAGATCTGCATCATCACACATTATAGTCAAACTTTCAAAAGTAAAACATGAACAGAATATCCTAAAATCTGCAAGAGAGAAAAAACAGACCACCTCTAAAGGAACTCCAATCAGATTAACAGAAAATTTCTCAAAAACAATCCTACAGGCCTAGTGGAATGAAGAGATATAGTTCAAGTCCTAAAAGAAAAAAAAATCTAAACCAGAATGCTTTACCCAATGAAGCTCTCATTTATAAATTAAAGACCCTCAGAAACAAGCGAAAACTGACAGAATTCATCACCATCTGGCCAGCCTTACGGATGATAATTAAGGATGCACTGCATTAAGAAACAGAAATACAACTGGCATCATGAGAGAACGTGAAGGCAGAGAACCTCCTAGTAAGCGAACAAAGGATATTCAAAGCCAACAATGAGAACATTTATGAAAAAATGGCAAGACCAAGTCATTACTTACCAATAATAACCTTGAATATAAATGGATTGTATTCTCTAATTTAAAGATACAGTCTGGCTGAGTAGATAAAAACAAGACTCATTTATATACCGCCTATAAGAAACACACTTCACTAACAAAGATACATACAGACTGAAAATGATGGATAGAAAAAGATATTCCATGCAAATGGAAATCAAAAGCAAGCCAGAGTAGCTATATTCATATCAGATAAAATAGACTTTAAGACAAAGGTAGAAGAGATAGAAAAGGTCATTATGTAATGATTAAAGGATCAATTCAATACAAAGATGTGACTATAGTAAATGTATATGCACCCAATGCTAGGACACCCAATTTTATAAAACAAAAATTATTCATCTAAATGGAGACATAAGCTCCAAAACAATAATAATGGGGGAGTTTAACATCCCAGTTGCATTAATGGACAGATCAACCTGGCAAAAACAATCAATAGAAGCAACAGAGCTGACCTACACTATAGATCAAATGTACCTGATACATATGTACAGAACATTTTATTCCACAGCTATAGAATACACATCCTCTTCATCAGTGCATGGAACATTCCTTGGATAGATCATGAACTAAGACATCAAACAAGTCTCAGCAAATTCAAAAAATTTGAAATTGTATCATGTATCCTTTCTGACCACAATGGAATGAAACTGGAAATTAACAAGAGTCTAGAAAATATACAAACACATGGAAACTGAACACAATGCTCTGGAATGAATAGTGGATTATAGAAGAAATCAAAAGAAATTGAAAAATTCCTTGAAATAAATGAAAATGACAACACAACATACCAAAACTTCTGGGATACAGAATGTTTATAGAAACAACTTCCTACATTAAAAAAATCAGAAAGGCATCAAATGAATGATCTAACAGTGTATCTCAAGGACCTAGGAAAACAAGGACAAACCAAACCCAAAATTAAAATGGAAGAAATAATAAAAGTTAAAGAAGTTATAAACAAAATAGAAATTAAAAAAAATTTTTTTTTATTTATTTGAAAGGGAGAAAAACACAGAGAGAAGGAGAGCAAGAGAAAAAGATCTTCCCTCTGCTGGCTCACCCCCCTCAAATGGCTGCAAGGCCAGAACTGGGCTGATCTTAAGCCAGGAGCCTGGAGCTTCTTTCAGGTCACCTACATGGATACAGGGGCCCAAGTATTTGGGCCATATTCTACTGCTTTCCCAGGAGCATTAGCAGGGATCTGGATCAGAAATGGAAACTGGGACTTAAACTAGCGCCCATAGGGGATGCTGGTGCTGCAGGGGGAGGCTTAACCATCTATATCACAGCACAGGCCCCCCAAAATAGAAATTTAGAAAACTATACAAAAGATCCATGAAATGAAGAGGTGAAAAAAATAAGCAAAATTGATAAACCATTGGCTCAACTAACCAAGAGAAAAGGGAGAAGACCCAAATCAGTTAGAACTGATACCACAGAAAGAGAAAGAATCATTAGAAATTATTACAAACAACTATATGCAAACAAATGGAACAGATTGCTGGAAACATAATTTACCAAAATTGAGGCACAAATGAGGCCAGCACTGTGGCGGAGCAGGTAAAGCTACCACCTGCAGTGACGGCATCCCATATGGGCGCCTGTTCATGTCCCAGCTGCTCCACTTCCAATCCAGCTCTCTGCTATGGCCTGGGAAAGCAGTAGAAGATGGCCCAAGTCCTTGGGCCCCTGCACCTGCATGGGAGATCTGGAAGAAGCTCCTGGCTTCAGATCGGCACAGCTCCAGTCATTGTGACCATCTGTGGAGTGAGCCAGTGGATAGAATTCCTTCCTTCTCTGCCTCTGCCTCTGCCTCAGAGCACAGGGGGAAGGTGGCCAGGCAACTGAGGAGCGCCCTCTGGTGTCACCATCTGTGGGAGCCCTCTATGCTAAGAGCCAGGGGTCTTTATAGCTACACAAAAAGGTGTAGGGCATAGCTGGCTTTGGAGTTCTACCATGCCCAACACAGGTGTCACCCTGGAAACTAGACCCACCCTTGAGCATTAACCAGAGCCTCCCGGGGCCACATCCACCACATGCCTCCTAGTATTCCTGAAAAGGGTAGACATTCCATGAAGCCACAGAAGCATAACCTCAAAAATATAAACCAATCAACCCCACAAATGATGAAAAACAAGAGTTGAAATTCAAGAAATAAGAATAAGGAAGCCACTATGAAACCCCCAGAGGAACACAACATCTCACTATTAGAATGTGAAGATGAAGAGATGGAGGAAATACCAGAAATGGAATTCAGAACATTAATTATAGGATTACTCAAAAAATCAGAAGCAAATCCGCAATCTAAAGGAAACCATACATAACATGAATGAAAATTTTTCCCAGGAAATTGAGAATATAAAGAGAAAGCAAAATGAAATTTTGGAAATGAAGAATTCAATGTACCAAATTAAAAAAATGCAGTGGAAAGTCTTAGCAGATTTGATGAGGCAGAAGAAAAAATACCCAAACTAGAAGACAAATCTTTGGAAATCTTATAGTCAAACAGGAAAAGAAAAAAAAAGAAAATAGAAAACTTTAAAACAGTGTTGGAGATGTATACAATACTATGAAATGATTCAAAAGATGGGTGTAAGGACTTCCTGAAAGAGTGAAAAAAGAGAAGTGAATAGAAAGTTTATTCAATGAAATAATTAAAGAAAATTCCCCCAATTTGGAGAAAGAAAGGGATGTTCAAGAAAGGAAGCACACATAACTCCTAGCAGACATGACCAGAGAAGACACTCACCATGACACATTGTAGTCAAACTTTTCACAGTAAAACATAAAGAAAAGATTCTAAAATGGGCATGAGAGAAGTGACAGATCACTTTCAGAGGATCTCCAATTAGCCTCACAGCGGACTTATCAGAAACCCTACAGGCCAGAAGGGAATGGCGAGATATAGTTCAATTCTTAAAAGAAAAAAAAAAAAACTGTCAACCCAGAATACTGTAACCACAAAGCTTGCATTTATGAATGAAGGTGAAATAAAAACCTTCCATAACAAGCAGATAGTGAAAGAATTTGTTGACAGAAGTGTTACAGATGTTTCAGGATGTGCTACACACAGAAACACAGAAAGATAGCAATCACTATGAAAGGATGAGAAGGCAGAAAAACCACCAATAGAAATACAAAAGAAATCCAAAGTAAACAATAGGAATATTTACAGAAAAGTGGTAGGGCCACGTAATTACTTATCAATAGTCACCTTGAATATAAATGGCCTTGGGGCTGGTGCTATGGTGCAGCTGGTTAATGCTCTGGCCTGAAGCGCCAGCATCCCATATGGGCACCGGTTCAAGACCCAGCTGCTCCTCTTCCTATCCAGCCCTCTACTATGGCCTGGGAAAGCAGTGGAAGATGGCCCAAGTCCTTGGACCCCTCACCCATGTGGGAGACCCGGAGGAAGCTCCTGACCCCTGGCTTCAGATTGGCACAGTTCTGGCCATTGAGGCCAATTGGGGAGTGAACCAATGGATGAAAGACCTCTCTCTCTCTCTGCCTCTCCTCTCTCTGTGTAAATCTGACTTTCAAACTAATAAACAAATATTTTTTAAAAACAAATGTAAATGGCCTCAATTCTCCAGTTAAAAGATACAGACTGGCTGAATGGATTGAAAAATAAGATCTATATATTTACTGCTTACAAGAAGCAGATCTCACCAACAAAGATACATGCAGACTGAAAGTGAAAGGATGGTAAAAGATATTCCGTGCTAATAGAAAACAAAAAGAGCTGTGTTGCCATCCTAATATCAGACAAAATACACTTTAACATAAAAACTGTTAAAAGAGATGAAGAAAGGCATTATGTAATGATTAAGGGATCAATCCAACAGGAAGATGTGACTACAATAAATGTTTATGAACCAAATTATGGGGTACCTGGCTACATAAAAATGTTAACGGACCAAAAGGGAGACATAGACTCCAATACAATAGTAACAGGAGACATCAATACCCCATGTTCATCAATGGACAGATCAACCAGGCAGAAAATCAATCAGGAAACAACAAAGTTAATTGACACTGTGAACCAAATGGAACTAATGGATATCTACAGAACCTTTCATCCCACAGAAGCAGAATACACATTCTTCACATCAGTCCATGCACCACTCTCCAGGATAGACCACATTCCAGGCAGTAAAGCAAGTCTCAGCAAATTCAAAAAAACGGAAATCATTACATGCACCTTCTCAGACCACAATGGAATGAAACTAGAAATCAACAACTCAAGAATCTCTATAACATACATAAACACATAAACATACATAGACTGAACAATATGCCTCTGAATGAACAGTGGATTATTAGAAAAAAATAAAATGAAAAATAAAAAAATTTCTGGAAACAAATGAAGATGACAATACATTATGTCAAAACCCACAGCTCACTAGGCTAATCCTCCGCCTTGAGGCGCCGGCATACCAGGTTCTTGTCCCGGTCAGGGTGCTGGATTCTGTCCCAGTTGCCCCTCTTCCAGGCCAGCTCTCTGCTGTGGCCAGGGAGTACAGTGGAGGATGGCCCAGCTACTTGGGCCCTGCACCCCATGGGAGACCAGGATAAGTACCTGGCTCCTGCCATCAAATCAGCGCGGTGCACAGGCCACAGCACGCCAGCCGCGGCGGCCATTGGAGGGTGAACCAATGGCAAAAGGAAGACCTTTCTCTCTGTCTCTCTCTCTCACTGTCCACTCTGCCTGTCAGAAAAAAAAAAAAACAACTATGGAATACCTAAAAACGGTGTTAAGAGGGAAGTTAATAGCAAATGGTGTCTACATGAAGAAACTGGAAAGGTATCAAATAAATGAGTTATCAATGCATCTCAAGGATCTAGAACATCAACAGTGAACTAAATCCAAACTAGAAGTAAGTAATAAATAATTAAAATTAGAGAAGAAATAAACAAAATTGAAACAAAAATACAATACAGAAAATCAGTTAAATAAAATTACAGATGAAAAAGGAAATGTAACACTAGACACCACAGAAATAAAAAGTCCATCAGAAATTATTACAAAGAGCAGTATGCCAACAAAACAGGGAATCTAGAAGCAATCAACAGATTCCTGGACATATCCAACCTACCTAAACTGAGCCATGAAGACATAGAAAACCTAAGAAGACCAATAACCAAGACTGAAATTGAATCAGTAATAAAGACCCTCCCAACAAAGAAAACCCCAGGACCAGTAGCTTCACTGCTGAATTCTACCAGATATTTAAAGAAGAACTAACTCCAATTCTTCTCAATCTATTCAAAACAATTAAAAATGAGGGAATCCTCCCAATCTCCTTCTACAACCTACATCACCTTAACACCCAAACCTGGAAAAGATGCAGCAAAGAAAGAAAACCATAGACTAATATCCCTGTTGAACATAGACACAAAAATCCTCAACAAAATATTAGCCATATACAACAACACATCAGAAAGATAACCCACCCTGACCAAGTGGGATTTATCCTTGGAGTGCAGGGATAGTTCAATTCACAAGTAAGTCAATGTGATACATCACATTAACAAACTGAAGAACAAAAACCATATGATTATCTCATTAGATGCAGAGAAGGCATTTGATAAAATCCAAGATCCTTTCATGATGAAAATTCTAAGTAAACTGGGTACAGAAAGAACATTCCTCAATACAATCAAAGCAATTTATGACAAACCCACAGCTATCATCCTACTGAATGGGGAAAAGTTGGAAGCATTCCAACTGAGATCCAGAACCAGACAAAGATGTGCACTCTCACCATTTCTATTCAATATAGTCCTGAAAGTTTTAGCCAGAGCTATTAGGCAAGAAAAAGAAATCAAATGGATACAAATTGGGAAGGAGAAAGTCAAACTATTCCTATTTGCAGTTGACATGATTCTATATATAGGGTATCCAAAAGACTTCACCAAGAAACTATTGGAACTCATAGAAGAGTTTGGTAAAGTAGCAGTATATAAAATCAATCCAAAAAAAAAAATCAATAGCCTTTGTACATACAGAAAATGCTACGACAGAGAAAGGACTTCTAAGATCAATCCCATTCAAAATAGCTACAAAAATAATCAAATACCTTGGAATAAATCTAGGATGTCAAGGATCTCTATGATGAGAATTACAAAACATTAAAGAAAAAAAAAAGAAGATACTAAAAAAATGGAAAAATCTCCCATGTTCATGGATTGGAAGAATCAAGATCATCAAAACGTCCATACTGGAGCTGGTGCTGTGATGTAGTGGGTAAAGCTGCCTCCTACAGTTCCAGTATTCCATATGGGAGCAGGTTTGAGTCCCAGCTGCTCCACTGTGATCCAGCTCAGTTCTCTGCTATGACCTGTGAAAGCAATAGAGGTTGGCCCAAGTCCTTGGGCCCCTGCACTCATGTGGGAGGTCCGGAGGAAGTTCCGGCTCCTGGCTTCAGATCAGTGAAGCTCTGGCTTATGCAGCCATCTGGGGAGTGAACCAGTGGATGGAAGATCTCTCTCTCTCTCTCTCTCTCTCTCTGCCTCTGCCTCTTTGTAATTCTGCCTTTCAAATAAATAAAGAAATCTTTGTTTAAAAAATGTTCATATTACAGAAGCAATTCACAGATTCAATGTGATGCCAATCAAAATACATGGAAATTCTTCTCAGATGTAGAAAAATGATGCTGAAATTCATATGGAAACACAGGAGACACTGAATAGCTAAAGCAATCTTATACAACAAAAACAAAGCTGGAGGCATCACAATAACAGATTTCAAGACACACTACAGGGCAGTTAAAATCAAAACAGCCTAGTAGTGGTACAAAATCGTATGGAGACCAATGGAACAGAACAGAATCCCCAGAAATCAATCCAAGCATCTACAACTAACTTATATTTGACAAAGAGCTAAATCAATCCCTGGAGCAAAAACCGTTTCTTCAACAAATGGTGTTGGGAAAACTGGATTGCCACATGCAGAAGTATGAAGCAAGACCCATACTTTACACTTCACACAAAAATCCATTCAAAATGGATTAAAGAACTAAATCTATGACCAGATGCAATCAAATTATTAGAGAACACTGGGGAAACCCTGCAAGACATTGGCATAAACAAAGCATTCTTGGAATGTACCCCAGAAGCATAGGCAATCAAAGCCAAAATTGACAAATGGGATTCTATCAAATTGAGAAGATTCTGTACTGCAAAAGAAACAATCAGCAAAGTGAAGAGGCAACCAATGGAATAGGAGAAAATATACAACTGATAAAAGATTAATAACCAGAATATATAAGGTGATCAAAAACTCAACGGCAACAAAACAAACAACCCAGTTAAGAAATAGGCTAAGCTTAAACAGACATTTTTCAAAAGAAGAAATCCAAATGGCCAACACACATATGAAAAAATGCTCAGGATCAGTAGCCATCGGGAAATTCAAATCAAAACCCCAATGAGGTTTTACCTCACCTCCGTTAGACTGGCTTTCATATGGAAATCAACAAACAACAAATGCTGGTGAGGATGTGGGGGGAAAAGGTACCCTAAACCACCGGTGGTAGAAATGTAAACTGGTAAAGCCACTGTGGTAGATAATATGGAGATACCTCAGAAATCTGAATATAGACCCAGCCATTCCACTCCTGGAAATTTACCAAAGGAAATGAAATCAGCATGTGAAAGAGTTATCTGTACCCCCATTTATATTGCAGCTCATTTCACAATAGCTAAGACATAGCTTCAACCCAAATGCCCATCAACTGAAGACTGGATGAAGAAATTATAGGATATGTACACCATGGAACTCTACACAGTGATTTAAAAAAATGAAATACGGTCATTTGCAACAAAATGGATGAATCTGCAAAACAGCATACTTAGTGAAATAAGCCAGTCCTAAAGGTTCAAATACGACATGTTCTTCCTGATCCATGATAACTAATAGAGGACCTAAAAGGAAATCTGTAGAAGTGAAATTGACTTTGAGAAACAAATACTGAACAGCCCTTGTCTCTACTGTTGACGAACAGTTTTTTTTTCTCTATTTGTTGAACTCTTTTCTTAACATAGAGTTAATCATATGTGTATAAACTAACTGAAAATACATCAGATTAAAAAAATAAGAGAGAGAGAAGAAAGAGGTGCAGGAATGAAGGTTATAGTGTGGGCACGGTGGGAAGAATCACCATGTTCCTAAAGTTGTAATTAGGAAGTGTATGAAGTTTGTAACTGTATAGCTGTATAATTCTGTATGAGTTCATACAGACTTACTTATAAGGGTACAGTTTAAAAACATGCCATGAGACCACAAGTTCTCTTAAGAAGGGGGCATAAAATTAGCATTTTAAATGTTAAAGTTATCATATGGATAGGATTCAGTGTTTAAAATGATCATGTAAATAGGATTAAGTGTTTGGACATGACTAACAACCATATATGAGGCTGGCATCTCATGCATCTGATTCACCTGGTACTCCTCGACACTGGACCCATCCTGCTTCTCACTGAATTTTTTCTTCTTGAATTCCAGTTCTATAGTTACTAAAAGTTATCACTCTATTTTCTATGACTCTGATTCTCTCTTCTGTGCTATCCCTAGTTTTGTTTTTCTGTCCTATACAGTTTATTCCAATTTATCTTTCACATTAGTAATTCTCTTTTTTGTTGTGTCTAATTTGATGTTAAATATCTATTTTTCTAAAAGTAAGTTAATTTCCTGAACATTAATCTGATTTTTCAGATATGTAATTTTGCACTTTTATGTCTTTGTTTTGTGCAGATACCTTTGTCTACTATTTATACATAATCCAGTTGTTGTAGTCTGTGTCTAATAGTGTCAATATTTGGAACATTTTAGGGCATTTGGTTGTGTTTGATTTTGATGGATTTGCTCAAGAAAACTAATTTTATTGGGAAGTTAGTTTATTTTTGGCTTTGTGCTATGGTGCATACAGAAAAATATTTGCCAAAACTATTTAAGATATTCAATAAAGATGCTTCCCTCTGGACAGAATGTGCTTCTACTTTTCCAATCAACTGTAGGCTCTATTCTATGTTCTCCTTAAATCAAATCCAAGGCTTTACATTGCTCATAGTAGAACCCCTGTTGGAACTCCCTGTGAGCATTGTCACTGTAGCTTGCATCCCTCACTCTCGAGTGCACGGCACTGGGGCCATTTGGGTGGTGAGGAAGGGAAATCACAAGATGCGTGGGGAGGTGAACTGCAGTGTTTCCTAAAGCATGCTCCGTCTTGTGAAGGCCTTGGGATTTCTTTCCAGTCTCTGGTCACTAGGACTATCACAACTAAGATGTTAGTAGACTGGAGTGCCAATCCCTCAAGACAAAGGTGACTTCCAGATTTTGTTAACTTTTAAGGTAGTGATTTTTTTTTGTTTATTGAAAACTTTTTAGAATATATTTTAAACATTCAAATATCTTTTTAGCTCATCTCATCAATTAATAATGCAAACAACAGAAAGCTCAATGAAATATGTTCCTTGGACACCCATGATGTTAAATAAACAAACTTGGGTATATTTTGAGATAACGTTTAGATGTACAACAATTCTAGGGACAAAAGGAAAGCCTTTAAGACATTTGCCACTTGCTGGGTGTCACAGGCTGCTCAGCCTCTGCTCAGCCATCCATTTCCCACGCCCCTACTCTTGGACCTTCAAATATACAGATGCATTAAAAAAATAGACATTTTCTCTTACTGTTTTTCTGTGGGGGAATGCAGGGAAAGAACTGTCCTATTTTATTTGTATTATTTCTCTTAGACATAACCTGCCTGCCTTTTGTATTTTTCTTATATTTGCTCCTTGTGTGCTCTGCTCTGAGCTGGAGGATGGCGTCTCAGGCTGCTTCTCTTAATGTCTTGATTTCCTATTCATTCTGTTCTTTAGGGCCTCCACCCTATTTGTCATTTTTAGTATAACCGTTTCTCTCTGAAAGTAATCTTCCTTGTTCTCAAATTGTTCTTTTTTCATTTATATAATATCTTATGGAATCCATTGAGAATATAAATTAGATTTTAAAAACAGTTTTATCCTGCAGTCTGCTTGGTGTATGAGCAGTTTCATTGCAAGATGTTTCCTCCAATAAATCCAGTGCACACACTTTGTTGAACTACAGGATTTTATTTTCCTGTAAAATATTTTTCTTTGTTTTCTTTTTTTCAGATGCTTGTGCAGCCCCGATCTGTGAATCTCAAATAAGAATGGTGGGGATATTTATATGTTCAAATTTTTTTATCCTTAGTGAGGAAGGAAAAATCTATCATTAATTTTTTGTGCCTCAGTAGGAGCTATCTTCATGTGAAGGTGAGAAGAGTCCTTCAGGAGAATTTCACTGCCTGTTGAAGCATTTCCTCTCTCTGCTTCCACTGCAAGGCCCTCATTAGGAGCCTTGCAACTCAACAAGCACCTGCTCTGTCTTCATGATCTCTGGGATTATGCAAACCAGTTCTTTCCCCAAAGCTACTAAGCAAGTGTTGTACACACTGAACATTCTCTGCTAATGTCTCACAAAGCTCACTGCTGAAGAAGTCTGTTTCCCCTGCTCCACCATTGCCACCCCTCACTCTTGTTCCTGTCTGGCAATCCCAGCATAATCTCTTCCGAGTGTTTCCACTCTCACAAAAGGCAGGAAGAGCCACGGGCTTTTGCCTTCAGCTCTTCAAAAATTCCTTAGGCAGTAAAGTATTAAGGGCTTTGCTATGCTCTTGAAATTGCAGAATTAAAATATAAAGAAAGCAAAATTGCTCAAGGAAGGCGGTTTGCTGTAAGGAGATTATTAAAATATAGATGGCATATTTAACTATAGAGTCCTTGAAAGACAAAAAGAAAGAAAGAAGAACAAAAACAAGAGGGGAGTGATTTATTTCCTTCTGGAAGCTCTTTGACCAACATTGGGCCGGGTGATTGTTGCCTTTAGCCTACTTGAACAAATCAAAGGAAAGGAGCCAGTGCTACTTCTTAACTGTATGTGCTAAGTATGATGAAGAAAAAACTTTCTTTAAATATGTCAGGCCAATGACTACCTAAGCTTGATGTTAGCAACAACACAGAGGTGGACAATGAGTTTTGTTTACTGTCATGGGTGTCTAAATTCTGATAAAATGTTATTAAAATTTATATTTTGCATCATTTCAGTGGGAGAGAGAGACCATCTGTAGGTCCCCAAATGCCTATAACAGGTTCTGGGCCAGTCCAAAGTCAGGAGCCAGGAACTCCATCCAGGTCTCCACGGGTTGCAGAGACCCACGTTTTGAGCCACCATCTGCTGTCTCCCACAATGTGCATTACCAGGGAGATGGATTAGAAGTGGAAGTGGGATTTGAACCCAAGTACACTGATACGGGATATGGGCATCCCAAGGGGCAGCTTAACTTGTTGTGACACAACACCCACCCTGTGAAACAAGTTGTTAACATGGCCATTCCATAACCACTAAAAACTTCATGAAATAAAGAGAATGTTGACAAAAGACAGCACATGGCAATACAGCACATGCCATGTGCTCCTTAAGCAGTGAGTTAGAGCTCTCGCAAGTAGATGTGGTGATAATTCATCTTACCTGGCTGCTCCTCTTCTGATCCAGCTCTCTGCTATGGCTTGGGAAAGCAGAAGATGACCCAAGTGCTTGGACCCCTGAACCTGCGTGGGAGACTCTGGGAAGGTTCCTGGCTCTTGGCTTCAGATTGGCCTAGCTCTGGCTTTTGCGGCCATTTGGGGAGTGAACCAGGGGATGGAAGACCTTTCTCTGTCTCTCCCTCTCTCTTTCTAACTCTACCTCTCAAATAAATAAAATAAAATCTTTTAAAAAAATCAGTGAAAGCATTCTGTGGGAATTGATTGGTTACATAAAACTAGCAATAAAGATGAAGTGTATTTTATTGTTATTGTAATTGTGTGATACATATCCTAAATAAAAGTAAAATCAGTAATAAACACACACACACATAGGTAAATATGCATATGAATTTTTCCAGAAAACTAGTTGCTAATATTACTAGCAAATCATCTATTAGGCTACTTACCTGCTGTATGTAACTAGTATTCACCCCAATAATGTTGGGAGATCCAAATTTTTCCTGCTTGTATCCTGTATAGATCAAACCAAGCAGAGGATAATTGGACAGTACACAGTAGTGAATCATACAATAGTAAAATTAGACAGGATAATAGACAAGCCTTGGTCTCAGAAAAGTCAAATATCATATGAGCCACAGCTACATCTAACCTGAAGGAGCACCTGGCATCACTAACCTACCTTGAGATCAGAGGTAAGGAGAGTTAGGAATCAGGTGGTTGATACTTGTGTTGATCAGGAAATGAAAAATTCTCTCTCAAACATTCTAGATGTTGGTGACTTAAAATAGTTTTATCTCTTGCTAAAGGGTCGAGGGTAGAGGCTCTGCTCCATGCTCAAGCGGGGATACAGGCCCTTCCACTGAGTTGCTTTACCATCCTTCAGGGTCTCCAAGTCCTCATGGGATGTCTTGCATGTGGTTGAATCACAAGGAGAGTACGTGGTGGTTTGGGTGGGCATTATTATGGGCTAGGTAACTGGCCTGCAAGATGGGAAATGAGAATTTGTAACAACACAATACTGCCTCTTCTTTGTCTAGCAAGCAACCATAAGCAGCTTAGTTTCCCTTTCAAGATATGTTAACCTGCGTGGTACACTTGAAAATTAACCTATAGTTGTTAGAGAAATGCAGGCTTTTAGGTTTTCCCAGGTTTTCCAGTATAAGCTTCTTGCTGAGAGACTGTAGAAGGAATGAGAGATGAGGTGAATAGGATTTTCTTGTCCTGATGTAACTGCTTTTATATTTTAACTGTTTAATGTAGTTACTCAAGGTACTTGATCAATTAATATATATATCCTTGGTTCAGTGTCTTCCCTTGTGTTATTGTGATTGCTCTTTTTTCAGAATGATATGTTTATGTAGAGGGGGGTAGGGAGGTAAAAGAGCTATTAGGAAGAGTATCTAAGTGTAGAGAATACTAGGGAGAGGTCAAAGATTAGACATCCAGAAGAACGTAACTGCATTTTTACAATTGCTTATCGCAAAGACAAGTTTTCAACAATGTGAAACAAGTACTGCGCTTGCCTGTGTGTATTTTGTCTCTGTGTATGTTTGTGGGTTTGTGAGTCACTTGCCAAACTCTATTTCTGAAAAATGATTCTAAGGACAGAACAGTTGGAATGTGTTCCTGGAATGACATCAAGCAAACAGGTGACCTTCCTCTTCCCAACCTGTGCACCAATAGGGACATGTATGTGAGGGAGCTGCCTCCACATGCCTCTTCCCATCTGCTTCCCAGGCTTTTTGAACAGAATAGAAGTGCTGAGAGCCACAGCAAAGCCAGAGCGACTGCTGTCAGTTGGCCCAAGGACACCTGCCCTCGTGGCGTTTGGCACAACCCAGGTCATTCTCACTTTCATGAGAGCCGCAGTCCAGGTTTGTCCACTACAGGAGTTACACATGAATTGAAAGGCTGTTACTCTGCATTTCTCTCCTTAATAAAGCAAAGAGAACACAAAAACAGAGAAATTTGAGTGCCCAGGAGTTGAAGGGTAAGGAATCTATAGCATCCAATGAGGGTGGGGGGTAGTGGCTCTTTGGGCCTCTGTTGTTGTAGAGAGGCTCCCTCCTGTGGTGGCCTTGGTTGCATTCCTCTTCTGGGTCTCTCCTGGTGTAATTGTGCCATCTGTCATTGGGAGTATTCTGGGAGAGGCCTTCCTATTCTTGTAACCTGCAGAGGAATGACAGATGAATGTGGGGGAAGGGACAGCACATGTCCCCCTCTCCGAGTGGGCTTGTGTGACTTCGAGTCAAGCAGAGCTATAATTGCAAATGAGCTTTTGAAAAGAATCATTCCAACATGTCAAGAGTTGAATCCCCCTTAATTGTCTTTTTGCTTCCCACCTCTCTTTCTTCCTTAAATTTATTTTTGGTAAAAAGGAGACTCCTATTCTTAATATATATGAGAACTCGACTACAAAAAGCCAACACAAAGGAATTTGGGTGGATGAGAATTTTTGTACTCTGTATATGACGATGACTACATGACTTTGTGTATTTAGCAAATGTCATAGAACTCTATGCAAAAAAGTGGCTTTTCCTAGTTACAAAATAAAAATTAAATGAATAAAAACTTCTAGACATGCCAAAGGCCACATACAGCTCCCTTTGTGAAAAAGATAATAATGTGAATTAAAGAGACAAGAAAATATTTATTCAAATTGACTAAATTATCTTGCTATATCCACTATGGTTGCCACTAGCCACACATGGCTATTGAGCACTTGAGGTAGATAGACCAAAAGGAGATAGACTCTAAGTGTAAATTTGTGGGGAGCAACTCGGACTAGACTAAGTTACTGGAATTAAGACTTATTCTATGCATCTGCTCTCCCACAATATGGCGCTGAGAAGGGAAACAGCTTCTACACAGCTGCCTCCAGTTCAACCAATAAACTGTAGGACCTGTTCCTGATTGGAGGAGAGCAGCATACTCGGCATGTGGGTAGCAGAGTTGGGATTGGTGGAAGAGGACTATAAAGGAGGAGAGAGACAACATGCACCAGGAACATCTAAAGGGAACATCTATCTGAAGGAACACCTGTGCAGCCCCCGAGAGAGCCGGCCGGCAGTGTACCGCTCCCCCGCAGAAGTGGGGAACGTGGCAGGGGGAACCACCCTTCCACGGAGGTGGAAGGGACAGTAGCCAACCCGGGAAGAACCAGCAGCAAACCCGGGGAGGGCCGAGCAGACAAAAGAACAACGCAGGGTTTAGTGTCGTTCCTCCACGAAGACGGGGAGCGACAAAATTTCATAGCAATTTCAAGAACTTCTTAAAAAAAAAGAGTGTAAAGGGTCTAGTATTTTGGCACAATGGGCTGAGCATCTCCACTTCCAATTTGGCTGCCTCATGCTCCTGGAAAAGGCAGCAGATAATGGCTCAAGTGTTTGGGTCCCTGTTCCCCTGTGGGAGACCCAGATGGAGTTCCTCACTCTTGGCTTAAGGCTGGCCCAGCCTGGTTCTTGTAACCATTTGGGGAGTAACCAGCAAATGGAAAATTTCTCTGTCTCTCTTTCTCTCTGTCTCTCTGACATTAAAAAAAAATAAATGAATAAATCCTAAATATACAAACCAACAAATGTTTTTAAAATATCTCACTAATAATTTTATTAATTACACTGGAATGGTAAGATTTTAGATATATATTAAAATGAATTTCTTCAGGTTCTTGTTGCTGTTGTTGTGTGGCAACTAAAAATTTAAAGTTACATTTGTGGTTCACGTATTTCCACTGGACACTGCTTTATTGATACTGTGGACAAGGAATACAAGAATTATAGACTTAGAAACCAGTCTAGAAACTCCCTTGTTACTTCCTAGCTCATCTCATTTCACACTCAAAAATTGTTCTTAGCCATCAGCTATTTCTTGTGTACATTCCATTTTTTTTTTTGGAACTGAGAGTTATAATCTATAATGAAATGAGTCCTAAATTAATATCTTTAACCCAACATCTTGAAAAATGCAGTGGCTCTCTAGCAGGACTGACTTTGTGGCAGCCTCTCCTTCCACAGGGGACATTTGGCAATGTCTGGATATATTTAATTGTCACAACTTAAGGAGTGAGAATTCCATTGGTGTCTAGTGAGTAGAGACCACAAGACACTATTAAACATGTTGCACATGTTTATATATGTTATGTATGTTACATCATAAATATGTTATAATACATAGGATATCCTCCACAACAAAGAATTTATTGATTCAAAATGTCAAGATGGCTGAGATTGAGAAACTCTGTCAATCTTCCCATTGATATAACAAACTGATAACTTGCCATGTACAACACACTATTTTGAAGAATTCAAAGATGTTAATCTTCCTTTCATCGTAGCTACAGTGATAAAATATTTTGTTTGCGACTAAGCAGGTGACCTGTGATGTCATACCAGGACAATGACATGGAAAAAATCAATGAAAGTACAGATGGCATCTCATCTACAATCTTGTTTCTAAAACCTTATGGGAAATGTCTAGTTGGATATTGTTAAATTCAAGGCACACTAACCTTCCCTATTACTTACCACAAACAAATTTCTATGTATACCGTGATTATTCTAATCTGTTAGATTATAAAACTGGGTGAAATTTTTAATCACTTTCTGTGGCTTCTCCTCTTTTTTTAAATCAGGTTTTACTTTTTATATCTCTAATCAGGTTCATGTAAATTTCTTTTTCTTTTTCTTCAAGGAACATATGGGTACATCAAAAAGTATAAATACCCAATATAGTCCCAGCATGGTCATCTACCAAAGGACTTCTGTAAAATGTTAAAGAAAGGATGACTACCATGCAGGTAGCAAGTAACTGGCAAATAAATAGTATAACAAGCTTCCTCCAGGTCTCCCACATGGGTGCAAGGGCCCAAGGACTTGGGCCATCTTTTACTGATTTCCCAGGCCATAGCAGAGAGCTGGATTGGAAGTGGAGCAGCGGGACTCGCACCGGCACCCATATGGGATACACTGCAGGCGGCAGCCTTTCCCACCGCACCACAGTGCCAGCCCCTGATTCCCACTTGTATGTTTGTGCCGGTCTCCCTCAGGAGTGAAGCTCCACCTTCTGCTTCGGTGGATGCCAGGACTCAACACAGCTCCGAAGCTGGGGCTCTCTGCACCGTTGGTCTGTGACTGCTGACCCTGCATTATTTTACAGGCTTGAAATGACAGTGCACAATGTACAGTCCCATTTGGATGTTCTGTAGCATTTTTCTGTGTAGTCACGCCTGTAGGCAATGCGTGGTGTGAGAGGCAACATATGAGCTATTTGCTGAATGCGTGGAAATAGGCTTATTTTCCTCTTTACGATTTTGAAAGCATTTCCACAGGTAACATCTAAATTCATTTTGCCTTGGCAAAGGAGACGGCACTGAGGCCAAGCATTGCCACAGCAGTGGTTAATCAAGATCACTTCTTTTAAATCATTATTACTTATCTCTGCACTGGAGGACAGGCACCAAACAGAAAGCATCCTAATAGCTTACAGCCAAGAAATAGAAGCATGTTGTTATCAACTAGGATTTCCAACCTGCTTCAGGTCTCCTGGGTGTGCTTGGTATACATTCTGGGCTCCCTGCTAATCTAAGTCTCTGAAAGCAAAGCCTGAGAATCTACATGGTTTTTGTAAGTTGTCCAGTGACTCTTTTCCATAATAATTTGCTATGATAATGGCCTGAGCAAAGGTCCTAAGATGGAGAATCCTGCACAAGACAAGGCCTTGCTGTCTTCTCAGCTCTACTGTTTTCAACTCACTGACATCAGACCCCTTGAAAGAGTTCTTTGAGAGAACTGATATTTAGAGTAAGTTAGTGCAACTGTTTCTCTATAGCCATTGTGATTCCTTTTTTTGCTTTTTAAAATTTTTTATTTATTTGAAAGTGAGACACAGAGAGATTTTCTTTTCATTGATTCACTCCCCAAATGCTTGCAATTGCCAGTGCTGGGCCAGGAAAAGCCAGGAGCAAATAAGTCAGTCTGGGTCTCCCATGTTGGTAGCAGAGACCTAAATAATTGAGCCGTCACCTGCTGCCTCCTAGGGTGTGCATTAGTGGTAAGCTGGACTCTAGAGCAGAGCTGGTACTCAAACCAAGGCAATCCAATACAGGATGTGCATAACAAATCCCACTTCCCATTGTGTCTTTAGTTAGTTCACATAGTCTGATGTGTATTTTGAGTTATTTTTAATTGGAATCTTTTTCATTCATTATCCAAAATTAATACTAGATTGCTTCATAAAATGAAATATTTAGGTTTTAAAGGGAAAAGTGAAATCCACAATCGCTGTGACCATGACACCCCCTCTTGCCTTTGTGCAACATCTCGTCAGCAACATACGATGACACCCATTTAGCTCTATGACACCTGGGGAGTTACGTAGCTAAATTTGGTTACCAGCTAAGCCAACAGGTGAGGTAGTGTAGGAACAAATGAACGTTCTCAAATATGGTATTCCACTAGGGAAAGTGAACATTTTGACTGCTGGGAAGCATAAATAGCCTTGACCCATTTGGCAAACTACACAGAAAAAAGGCCATTGTCTAAAGAAGGAGCAGTGAAGCTGATGTGGATTGTCTTGAGTTTAAAGCTCTAATATTCAAAACAAAAAAAGGCATGCAGACCAGCCCAGCCGTATCTGTACACTCCCCCCCCCCCATCCATTCATAGCTGGGTCATTCCTGGAGGACCCGTCTTATGCTTGTCAGCTGCTTAGCAACATCTGTGGGAGGCCTCCACCTGCTCCATCCCAGAAAGAACACCCCTAAAATGTCCCCAGACATTGCCAATATCCCCTGGAAAACAAAATCACACCCCAGTGGAGGACCACTGATTTCTTCTAGCTTTTTTTAAAAAAAAAAAAATTATCTCCTGAATAATGATTTAAAAAAAATTAAAGGCACTCATAAAATGTGCTCAAAATAACTAAAAATAATTTTATTTATTTAAATATTTGAAAAATACTCCGGGATGGTGTCAAGATCAAAGATGTAGGAGAAGGTGGGGTACTCCAGTTACATAGATAATGACCGAACTTCCAAATGAGGAGATGCTGATTCATATCAGTGGTAAGTTAAGACTGGAACTGTTAAGATTTTTTTTTTTTTTTGACAGGCAGAGTGGACAGTGAGAGAGAGACAGAGAGAAAGGTCTTCCTTTGCCGTTGCTTCACCCTCCAATGGCCGCCGCGGCCGGGGCACCGCGCTGATCCGATAGCAGGAGCCAGGTGCTTCTCCTGGTCTCCCATGAGGTGCAGGGCCCAAGTACTTGGGCCATCCTCCACTGCACTCCCTGGCCACAGCAGAGAGCTGGCCTGGAAGAGGGACAACCGGGACAGAATCCGGCGCCCCAACCAGGACTAGAATCTGGTGTGCCGGCGGCGCCGCTAGGCGGAGGATTAGCCTAGTGAGCCACGGCACCAGCCTAGAACTGTTAAGATTTAAAGCAAGATTAGTATAAGCCTCTTAGAACTCCTGCCTCTGCAGCAGTAGGAAGAGCTTTCATATGCAAAGTAGACCCTGATATCATCAGAAGAATGGAAAGGGCAGCTGGGAGAAGGATCAGTCTCCCCATTTGAGAAGAGATCCCTTGTAATGAAACCTATAGCTCTAGGAAAGCACTTTGTGTCATCCTAAACTTAACCTCTATCAATAATTATGCTGCTGTTTCAGGAACCTGTGTTCTTTCCATTCCCAAACCGTGGAACAAGTGACTTCACTCCTTGTCAACTCTCACTCCTCCCAGGTCGCTAGTGGGTAAACTAAGACTTCCCAGGATCCCCAACCCTCAGGCAGTGGCCAAGAGAAATAAGCCTCAGAGAATGGAGAAAGAATACAGTGGAGCAACAAGTCCTAGTCTGGATGCCATGGGAGGGGCACTGAAGGAGACCCTGGACGTGAAGAGAAGACACAGGACCAGCACCTTCGCTAGTAAAGCCTCTCAAGAGATACTCATCGAAGTCAATTATGACTATCATTATCATCATCATCATCTAGGTGATGAAGACCCACTTTAGAGCCTCTGGGGGCAAAAAAAGAAATGCCCAGGTCGGCACCATGGCTCACTTGGTTAATCCTCCACCTGCGGCACCGGCATCCCATGTGGGCACTGGGTTCTAGTCCTGGTTGCTTCTCTTCCAGTCCAGCTCTCTGCTGTGGCCCTGGGAAAGGCAGTGGAGGATGGCCCAAGTGTTTGGGCCCTGCACCCACATGGGAGACCAGGAGGAAGCACCTGGCTCCTGGTTTCAGATGGGTGTAGCTCCGGCCTTAGCGGCCATTTGGGGAGTGAACCAACAGAGGGAAGACCTTTCTGTCTTTCTCTCTCCCTGTCTATAACTCTACCAGTCAAATAAAAAAAATTCCCATAGAAAATACAATCATTTTGCTTTTCTACATAGTATTACTACCCATGTGGTATAAATTGTTGAGCTTTGTCCATTTTTAACTTTTACATAAGTAGAATCCATTCTATATATCCTTTTACGGTTTGATGTTTTCAGTCAACATTACATTTTCAATTTCATCTTCTATGTTCTATTGTAACTACAATTAATTTTCACCATTGTTTACTCTTTTCCGTAGGAATATATCACATTTATTCATTCTGCTGATCCTGGTTGTTCCTGGTGTGACTTTGTGCAGCCAAGCTGGAGGGTGCCTCTTCTACAACTATTTGTAACCATCCCTTGATGCAGATGTTCAAGAGTTTTCTCTTACTTCTCACAGGGTAGGGTGAAACTTTTGAATTTTTTTTAAAGATTTTATTTTATTTATTTGAAAGACAGAGTGAGAGAGAGAGGTAGAGACAGAGAGAGAGGTCTTCCATCCGCTGGTTCATTCCCCAGATGGCTGCAACAGCCAGAGCTGCGCCGATCCGAAGCCGGGAACTTCTTCTGGGTCTCCCCAGAAGCTTCTGGGGAGCCCAAGGACTTAGACCATCTTCTCCTGCTTTCCCAGGCCAGAGCAGAGAGCTGGATCAGAAGTGGAGCAGCTGGGACTATGAACCAGCGCCCATATGGGATGCCAGCACTTCAGGCCAGGGCTTTACCCTACTGCGCTACAGCACCAGCTCCTAATCGTTTGAGTTTTAAGTGATGTGCTTCTTCACATGTCTAGGTGACATCAAATGTTTGTCAAATGGTTTGTACCATTAAATATGGCCAGTTCACCATCCTCAGCAACACTTGGAACTGATAAGTATTTGAGTGTTTACCAATCTGACAGTATGAAAAGGTCACTCCCTGTGGTTTTAATTCGCATCTTCATGATTACTAGATTGATGGGAGTCTTTTTATATATTAATTGAATATGTGTGTTTCTCCTTTGGTCAAAGATCTTGTCTATTTTATATTTCATTATTTTCTTTTATTATTATTTCACAGGCATTTTTACATATTCCGCACACTAATTCTTTTTCCAGTTATATAAATGTGTGTGTGCATGCATGTGTATCCAAGTAGTGATTTACTTTTTTTTTTTTTTTTTTGGCAGGCAGAGTGGACAGTGAAAGAGAGAGACAGAGAGAAAGGTCTTCCTTTGCCATTGGTTCACCCTCCAATGGCCTGAAGGCAGGAGTCAGGTGCTTCTCCTGGTCTCCCATGGGGTGCAGGGCCCAAGCACTTGGGCCATCCTCCACTGCACTCCCTGGCCACAGCAGAAAGCTAGCCTGGAAGAGGGGCAACCAGGACAGAATCCAGCGCCCCGACTGGGACTAGAACCCGGTGTGCCGGCGCAGCAAGGTGGAGGATTAGCCTATTGAGCCACGGCGCCGGCCTTTTTTTTTTCTGTGTGTATGTGTGTGTGTGTGATTTACTTTTAAAGGTCCCCATGGCTTACATAGAGAATGAAGCTCAGCCCTTGTTAAACAAAAGGCTCCACTGTCTTTCGAAATCCCACACAGCATTTCCACTTGTGTCTCGTTGTTTGGGATTGTTCTTATGACCACAGTCAGACGTAGGAAGGCTGTAAAATGTGATAGCATATTATTTTCACAGACACTGAGTCCCAGGTGCTAAGGAAGGTGAGACTAGACATCGAGTAGCAAGTAGGGACTGCACCACACCAATTCTCCCAACTTTTGCTGATTCAACAACAGATGCATAAGACTTTCTTTCTCTGTTGTTTTAATATGCTTTATTTGTTTTTTAGGTATATTTTCTATATAATTAATCTACAAGGTACTATTCTGCTTCATTATTTATGGTTGAAATAGTGGCATGCTGATTTACTCATTATCCTTTCTAGCATGATTTCATAGGGAGGAATAGGTCCATCTAATTTTTTTCCAGTTTTTTTCTTGTTATTTTCACCTACTTTTCTACTGTACACTTTAGGGTTATTTTGATAAAACACAAAGAAAATCCTTTGATTTTTAGAATAGATTTTGTTAAAAGTTTTCAAATTTTTTGTAATGTTAAGTCTTCTTTCATAGAAATATAGTAGCCTACTCCATTTAGTTAAGACTTAGTACCACATATTTATGTAGGTCTTTTCCTTAAAGATTTATTTATTTATTTAAAGGTAGAGTTGCAGAGAGAAGGAGAGAGAGACAGAGAGAGAAACAGAGAGACAGAGAGAGAAAGATCGATCTCCCATCTGCTAGTTCATTTCCAAAATGGCCACAACAGCCAAGGCAGGGCCAGATTAAAACTGGGATTCAGAAGCTTCATCTGGGTCTCCCATGTGGATGGCAGGAGCCCAAACACTTTGGCCAACTTCTTCTGCTATCCCAGGCCATGAGCAGGGAGCTGGATAAGAACTGGAGCAGCCAGGATTCGAATCAGAGCCCATTGGGATGCCAATATTGGCAGGCAGAGGCTACAGTGCTGGTCCCTGATGTAGGTCTTATATATTTCTGATGTGTCATTATTTCAACAAATTTCATGATGTTGTTGGGATGGGGAATGGAGCTGCTCCTTATATTTTTATTTATTTATTTATTTGACAGATAGAGTTAGACAGAGAGAAAGGTCTTCCTTCCGTTGGTTCACTCCCCAAATGCCCACTACGGCCGGAGTTACACCAATCCGAAGCCAGGAGCCAGGTGCTTCTTCCTGGTCTCCCACAGGGGTGCAAGCACCCAAGCACTTGGGCCATCCTCCACTGCCTTCCCAGGGCCACGGCAGAGAACTGGACTGGAAGAGGAGCAACTGGGACTAGAACCCGGTGCCCATATGGGATGCCGAAGCCGCAGGTGGAGGATTAACCAAGTGAGCCACGGCACTGGCCCCGCTCCTGATATTTTCAATTCTTGGTGATATATGTAATAACCAAATAGATTGTTCATACACTTTTTTTCTATCCATTCACTTTATTTTGTGTCCTCCGCATTCTGAAAAAGCACTTGTGATTTATTTTAAATCATTTGCATATCCTCCAGTAATTATAACTTTTTCCATTTTTTAAATGGGTGTAAGCCTTCTGAATTAATGCATTGGCTAGATCTCCCACAATGCTGTTTATTAACCCTAGTGATAGGGCACTTATTATTCTGGCTTTGGTGGTAATGAGTCTAGTTTATGCAACTGTTAAATATATTCCTTCCTGTTGATTTGAGGAGAAAATTCTCTAAGTGTTTTGAAAAGTATCTTTCCATTCTTCTTTCTCTTACGAGAAGGACTAGTTTCTGAATTTTATGCATTTTTATATCTCTGATACATTTTTTGTATGACTTTTTTTTAGTATGACATGCTATATCATCAGGTTTTCTTAATTTACAGTGAAGTTATTTTTGGTTGCAATGAATTATTATTTTCCTACCATTTAAAAATCTAGTCTTCTAGTATTTTTGGTGAGAGTTTTGCAGAAGCTTTTGAGCTCTTCACCTAACTTTGGTCAAGAGTTGTATCTGTGTGTGAAAGAAAGGGGGATGGAAAGAACAGAATTTTCCAGAGAATTCTTTTGACTTCATAAAATGAAATGTGAACACTGACCCTGATATGGCCCCTTTGCCTCAGCTGGCACATTGTGGTTCCCACTTCAGAACGGCTTTCACTCACAACATTTATTTTTTATTTTATTTATTTATTTTTTGACAGGCAGAGTGGACAGTGAGAGAGAGAGACAGAGAGAAAGGTCTTCCTTTGCCATTGGTTCACCCTCCAATGGCCGCCACGGCCGGCGCACCGCGCTGATCCGATGGCAGGAGCCAGGTACTTCTCCTGGTCTCCCATGTGGTGCAGGACCCCAGCACTTGGGCCATCCTCCACTGCACTCCCTGGCCACAGCAGAGAGCTGGCCTGGAAGAGGGGCAACCGGGACAGAATCTGGCACCCCGACCGGGACTAGAACCCGGTGTGCCGGCGCCACACACTCACAACATTTATGACACTAAATGTGTGAGCCTTTGCCTCATGCCAATCAATTCTCAGACACTCCAGAAATGACTGGGTATCCCACAGTCTAGTGCAGTCTTCACACTAACTACCTGGAGTCAGTACACAGCGTACCCCATAGGCTGAAGACATCTCACAGGACTGCCTCCCAACACAAGTCCAGGCCAACCAGCTATGAAGACAGAGGGTTCCCGAGACTCCCTCCTTGTGCTCAGCAAGTTGCCAGAACACTTAAGTCTTTGGGTTTACTATAAAGGTCACGACTCAGAAACAGCCAAATCTAAGTGATGCCTAGAGCGAGGTATGGGGATGGGGCACAGAACTCCCATACACAGGAAGCCTTTCTGGACCTGCCTCCTTCCCAGGACCTCCCTGGGTTCACCAACCATCAGCTCTTCTAATCCCATTTTATAGGGCTCCTTTGGAAGTTTCTTCACAAGGGAACTTCACCAAGCCCATGGAAACATAAAATTAAAAGGTAAGTGTGTTTTGGTGCATAAACATAAATGCTTTCTGGTGTGATGGTAAGGATGGAATGTGCTACCTCAAGAGTCACTGAGCACCTATTGCTGGGGTCACATAGGAGGGGATCCCATGTGCAGTGTGTATCATAAAATACATTTCCCAAAACTTTAAAAAATATTTATTTGAGAACCAGAGGGAAAGAGCGAGAGAGGAGAGAAAGAGATGGAGAAATAGAGAGAGTTCTCATCCACTGGTTCGGTCCTCAAATGCCCACAATGACCATGACTGGGCTAAGGCAAAGCCAGGAGACAGGAACTGCATTTGGGTCTCTCCCGTGGTGTCAGGAACCCTATTACGTAAGCCATCACTAGTGCTGCTCAGGGTCTGTGTTGATGGGTAACTGGAGTTGGGAGCTGGAGCCAGGAATCAAACCCCAGGCACATTGACATGGGACATGGATGCCTTATCCACTAGGTTAAGTGCATGCTCCATCAACTTGCTGAAGTACCCTCATACATAGGCACAGCTGATGAAATCATAAGCCATTAGTGATGGCTCAATCCCCAGCTCCCCCACCTCACCCCAGGACTCAGGCTGAAAGTTCTAACCTTCTAATCACATGGTCGGTTCCTCCAGTCACACAGCCCAATCTTGAAACTCTCTAGGGGCTCCCAATCCGGCAATTATCTCATTTACATAAACTTCCAGTTCCAGTATGGCTGAAAGGAGTTTATGAATAACAAAACAAAAATGCTCCTATGAGGCTGTCACTCTCATCACTCAGGGGATTTCAGGACTCTCAGTGGCAGGAAATGGGCACATTTCTCAGTGTATCACTCCACCCTTGCCATTGTCTGCCTGACAGCCGGCTGCTCGGCATCACCCAGGGCTTTCCCTCATCTAACTTGTCTGTCCCCTCTGCTCTCAGCTTAGACGCTTCTTACTCTCTTCTGGAGGCCTGTTCTGACTCCCATAGTCTGGTCTGCAGTCTGCTCTCCTGGGCTGGGTATCACTCTGTCTCCAGTCCTGCTGCACTGCACTTGCTGGTCTGTCTGTCTATTCTCTGTAGCTGGAAAGCTCCAAGGTGGGAGGCAACGAGGCAACGTGGCCATTGCTCCTCACTGCTTCTTTGGTGTCTAATAAAGTACACAGCCTGTGGTAGGAAGGCAACACATGTTTGTTGAGTGAATGATGAGGACCTTTTCCAAGTAAGAGCGGACTGAGGGGCACATCTGGAACCACCAGAGCCCACAGGAGAAAACAACACACCTGTGTCATCACTCTCCTGTTCTGAACTTTATCAGGGAACGCTCTTTCACCCGTGTGGCTAGTCAGCCCAGAGAGAAATCCTCTGTCTTCATAACGTGAAAAAAAAAAATGTGAACATCGGCTCCTGTCATGGGCAGGGTGAGAGGAATGTGAACATTGTCAGAATCGAAATGGACTTGTTTGTGTTGATCCCAACAAAATAAATAAATAAAGCTGGGGACTTATGAAGGCAGAGATTCTTATGCATGAATGCCTGATATTAATGATCCAAAAGACTCTGCCAGAACCCCAAGCTGGCACAAACAGTTCTTTCACAGGGACACCTACCCAGCAACTGTCTGCTCAACCTGGGACTGACATCAGCCTGGTTCTTAATCATTGTGACCAGAGAGAAGTGTGTCAGAATAGCTGATGTAATCCTCCCCATGGTTGCCTTTCAAACTTCCCTTGCTTCAACTTCTCGGAAAGGGCCCATGGTTTATTATGTTGTCATGTCTCCACTGCAAGGCTCTGCTATTCCCAAGAATACGTCAGTCTTTTAAGAATCTCTCTCTGATTGCACTTTTTTTTTTTTTAGATTGAGATGAAGCTAAATTATATATTGCCCCTGGCATGCTGCAGGTAGGTTACTGATCTGATGGTGACCCCTTTAGTTTGTAGGATGGTGGAGAAGGACGAAGCAGGGCTGAAATGCTTGGTGTGGCTGGAGCCCCTTGCCCAACTGTCCTGGTCATGAGCTGAGCAGCCTGGTCCATTCCACCCCAGGGACCATTCAAATGGTTCAAAGGGTGGGTGAGCTAGCTGGTTTCACAAACTTGCAAACCTTGGTGGCCACTATGCTGGCAGATTGCGTCTGTATTTTTCTAATTTATCATTCTTTTTAGCTAGTATTCATTCTTAAGTGGATGCATCTTTAGGTGGGAGTTTAAAGGCAACACCATATTGTCAGGCTCTGTACAACCTTGCAATGACCATGTCTACCTGGAGTCTTGGGTATTCTCCAGCTTCTATGAAAGAATGAAAGAGAAGCAAGCTTTAGTAGTAGCAGTCGTGGAAGCAGAATTAGTGATAGTAGTGGAAATAAAAAACAGTCAGTAGTAGTAGTAGAAGCAGAAATGATAAGAGGAGTAGTAACCACATTTCCAAGGCAAAAAAAAAAAAAAGTTAGATGGGCTGAAATATCTCATTTTACATTTTTCATAACTGGGTTCCTAATGGGTCAGAGATTAGTAACTGCAAGCAATGAGGCCCATACAAGGAATTTTGTTGAAAATGTAAACAGCCATTTAAAGTTTAAACAGAACTGAAAGTCTATCTTGTGCTTTCATTTACAAATCCAGGCAGAATGTGTGTGTCATCTGTGTCATCTCCCCCACGCTCTCCACCAAAGCCTGAGTGAGAAGTACACTCCCGGAACATGGGCCAACTCCATCCTGGGACCTCCTGACCGCCCACTCCCCTGCCGCCTTTCCCAAGCACCCTGGGGTTGCACACTCTGCGGGCTGAAAAGGGGGGCTGTGTGCCACCCCACCTCGATAGCTTCTCCAGTGTTTCAGATAGTATGAAATAAAAGACAAATTACAGAGTTTCCGCATCAACAGGGAGAATAGTGGCTGAGATTAAAAAAGCGTTTGTGCGTATTTTTAAGGGGCTGCGAGCAGGAGTATTTTCTAAGCCAGGATGACAGTGTGGGGCCCTCCCAGGATCTCAGTGTAACTCCAGAACGGCTGGGAACCTTGTCCTCACGGCATTGCGCACTGCCAGCGGTCCATCGTTGTTTATCACACTCACATTCAATTATGCCTGGCATGCTCTCTGTGTCTGGAAACCCTGCCAGATATGGTCTCTGACTGCAGCTTGGCTGCTTCTGGCTAAGGAGATTTGATCAGTATTTCATCATCGGGTGAGGGGTGGACATCAGCTGAGCCTTCTGAGATAGTGCAGGGTGGAGAGTTTCCATGAGACCACAGGAGCTCTCCAGATACCATGTTCACCCAGAGAGAGAGTTCTAGAGGCTGCAGATACAGGTGTGGCACTAGAGTTGACGCTTTCCACTCGTGAACCTGACAGTCAGCCCAAACTGTAACTTTCTGGTGGCTGCCCTCTTCCGAGCTGACTCAGCCTTCCCTGTGGCTCCCTGCCCACGGGGGAAAGGTACCTTCTGAAGTCTGGGCAAAGATGCTCCGTCATCTCTTTTTATGGTCTCTAGAGAAGTATCCTTATATGAACCAACTGCCCAGAGCATCAGATAAAACAAAAGGACTGGTGTGCAGAGTCTCCAAGGTGCCTTACTTGTGTGTTTTCGAGATCTCCTGTTAAATTGTCTGACAGAGATGCTTCACGGCCCCATGGAGGGAAATTCCTTAAAATATTTTATGAGTTGAATGAACCTTCAACTCATAAAGGGGAGAAGGAGAATGTCTAGAGTCAATATCCAACCCAGACCAGAGCTCAACGCCCACGCTGCTCATACCAGAAAGACTCCAAACTAGGGCACTCTGGGATACGAACCGTATCAGAGTGTGTGTGTGGACGCAAAAGGGAGACGTCCCAGCAGCTCAGTCAGGGGCCTCGGGGACTGGCCCCAGAAAGGGGAGAAGTGTGCCTCTCAGAGGAGGAGGTGGGACGAGGTGGGAGGGCGGATATGGGGTAAGAACCCCTATAACCCAAAAGTTGCACCTATAAAATTTATATTTATTAAATAAAAGCTGTCTATAAAATAATAAAAAAAGAATTGTGCCTCTCGCCCGGTCTCCAGCGAGACTGCAATGACTGCGCTCCGTGTGCTGCAATCCTTGCCCTGAACCATGGACCGCAACAAGAAAGTCCAGGTCTTCCGTACTTTTCACCAATGGTCAGAATGTAAAGTTCTCCAGGTCGGCCGGAGACCCCGGCTCTAAGCCTGTGTGAACAGGATGGAGCTCGGTGCTCGGCGGTGACACTGGCAGGGGACGGGCATGTCCCGGACTGCGCGGTGGGGACGGGAGTCGTCCACACAGGCGTTGCTTGAAGAGCCACAGGGGCCGCTGGGAGGTTTTCCAGCTGTTGTTTCTATGCAACAACAGCAAGGAGTTAAAAAGCTTTGACCTCTAACGTGAGCTGAAGGTGCCTTAGAGGTCACCTCGGTCAGCTTCTCACTCTGCAAACGAGAAGCTCTGGGGCCCCAGACGGCTGAGTGACTTGGCCCAGTCTCCCGGGGCTGATGAATGGCAGAGCCAGGACAGACACTTGCAGTCAAACGGCCTGAATGTAAAGCCCGGCTGGGTCACTGGAGAGCTGTGTTCCCCGACCTCTCGGGCGCTCCAAGCTGAAGGCACGCGCCTTCTCAGCGCCTCTCCGCGTGGGCAGCCACGTGCTGTTCCCGCCCCTCCTCCCAGGTCTCCTCGCAGCGACCTCAAGTCCCTGCTTTCCTGGTCGGGAACCTGCTCTGGCTGCAGTCCCGCCTGCGTTGCGTAACCCTCTGGGCCCGGACCGCCCCTGCGCCCAGGGCTGGGAGCGGAGCCGCGGTGCGGGCTGCGCGGCGCGCCCGGCAGAGGGCGGCAAAGCCCGCCAGCGCCTCCGCAGCCCGAGTGCGCGCCCGGAGGCCGCGCCCCCGCGCCCCCGCGCCCAGGAGCCCGTGCCCCGCACCCGGAGCCCGCGCTCCGCGCCCCCGCGCCCGGGAGCCCGTGCCCCGGAGCCATGCTCCCAGGAGCCCGTGCCCCGCACCCGGAGCCTGTGCTCTGCGCCCCACCCCCGCTCCCGGAGCCCGCGCTCCGCGCCCCCGCGCCCAGGAGCCCCGTGCCCCGGAGCCCTGCTCCCAGGAGCCCGTGCCCCGCACCCGGAGCCTGTGCCCTGCGCCCCACCCCCGCTCCCGGAGCCCGCGCTCCGCGCCCCCGCGCCCAGGAGCCCCGTGCCCCGGAGCCCTGCTCCCAGGAGCCCGTGCCCCGCACCCGGAGCCTGTGCCCTGCGCCCCACCCCCGCTCCCGGAGCCCGCGCCCCCCGCGTCCCGGAGCCTCGTGCCCGGCGCGTCCCCCCGCCACAGGCCTAATGAGCGCTTCTTGCCGCGTGCGCTTTGCACGAGGAGCGTTTTCCCCGGCGCGTTGAAGTGAGGGCTTAGTGTATTAGCAACCGGCGTGGGCCCACGTATTTCTTAGTTTTTGTTTTGTTCGGTTCCGTTTGGGAGGGGCGAGAATGACATTTACGAAGCTCAGGTTCAGGATCACAGCGCATCGTTTCGGCAGGCCCAGAAGTTGTCGTTTTCATTCCCGTCCACAGAACACCAGCGTGTTCCTCATATTCGTTTAGTTCGTTCAGCAACATTTCTGAGAAGTATTTTATTTAACTGTTTTTCTGCCTCCTTTTGGTACAAATCCGACATGAAAAATGCTTGATGGGGGGTGAACCAACGGAAGGAAGACCTTTCTGTCTCTAACTGCCTGTAAAAACAACAAACAAACAAACAAACATGCTTGATGCAAGGCAGGCTCTATTTTACAAATCTTCTATTTCTTTTTTTATGTATTCGAAAGGCAGAGGGATCTTTCATCCTCAGGTTCACTCCCTGAATGCCCACAACAGCCATGGTCAGGACTGGCCAGGACAAAGCCAGGAGCCTGGCACCCAATCCAGTTTCCCTTGTGGATGGCAGGGATCCGGGTGCTTGAGCCACCCCCTGTTGCCCCCCCCCCCCCCCCGCCGCCGCCAAGGTGCACAGTGGTAGGAAGCTGGAATCTGAAGCGAGCTGGGCCTGCACATTTCTATACAGGATGCCGACATCCCAAGGGACTTCTTAACCACTTAACCACTGTGCCAAGCGCCCACCCATCACTCTTAGATTCTGGGGACAGGTGACAGAAAAGGATAGGGCAAGTTAATTTGAAGAGGATTTAGTTTTTCCTCCTCTGGATTAGCAGTGTGGGGAGGAGGAGAGGTGGAGGATGGGGTGCTGGGGGAAGGGTTAGACCCCGACCCTGGAAGCAAGGGCTGGACAGGAAACTGCCGTTTCACAAGCTCCGTGGACACTTCCTGTGCACTTCAAAGTGTGGGAAACACAGCCCTGGAGCACGCCCAGGAGCCGCCTTCAAACATTTGCAAGGCCAATATTTGAAAGAGTGAGTATGTGTTTTGCTTTGCTGTAAAAGGCAGGTTTAGATTTAATTCACAGAAGCCACACAAGAAGGAGGTTTGCAGATGCTGCGAAGAGCCCGAGATGTGAAGCTGGAGCTTATCCCAAGCTCTCTACCAGGCACCAGGAGCATGGAGGCTGGAAGGACTCAGCCCAGCTGAGTCTCTCCGATTCCTGTTTCTAAGATGGGGCGGTGGATATCTAACCCCTACTGGGTGGTGGCTGTTGGCTTTCTTCTATTCGATGAGCTCGAGTTTGCAAGTTTAGACCACTGTACAGGTGTCAGCCCTGGCTGATAGAGTGTGTTGCCCTGTGAGGTCGGGAAGATTTCATCACAAACCGAGGGGCAGTGTGAAGGCAGTGAGGACGTGTTGGAGGTGCCCAGGAAGTTCAGGGTGCGCTTGGGCATTTGGGCTGGCAGTGAAGACTACTGGGTTGGAGTATTGGAGGGCCTGGGTTCGATTCCCACCTCTGACCCTTGACTCCAGCTTCTGGCTCGAGTTGTTAGGTTCCTGCCACCCTCATGGGAAACCTGGACTAACTTGCTCACTACCAGCTTTAGCCCCCAGAGCTTGGTACCATTGTAGGCATCTGTGGAGTGAACCAGTGGATGGGGATTTCTGTCTCTCTCTTCCTCTCTCGCTCTCTCCCTCTCTGCCTTGGATTTTTTTTTTTAATTTCTGCATGTTTGGAACATAAAGTAGGGGATGGGAGTGGAGGTGATGGAAAAGCCCAATGGGGGAACCAGAGGGCAAATTAAGATCAGAACCCCTCTGTTCACTCCTTTCTTATTTATTGTGTCAGGAGGAAGATCAGCGTCCCTCTCACCATCCACCCTTCAAACTGTGGCTCTTTGCACCCGTGCCCGCAGGTGTCTGGTTAGCAGGAAGCCTTCTGAGCAGCTTGGAGGAGGCCGAGGAGGGTGGACAAGCTGTCTGTTTACTGCTTCTCCTGCCTCTGCACCCAGAGATTAGGAGCAAGAGGACACAATATGGAGCGAAGCACGCGGGTGCCTTGGTTGTGACCACTGGAACCGAAAGCAACATTTGTCTTGTCAGAACCGTGATGTGAATGGGGAAGCGCCCACGGCCTCTCCCTGGGAGGCAGTGTCAGCTCCAGGAAGGAACCCTTGGCCCTGCAGCCGCCTCTCTTTGCAGAGCAGCAAAAAGGCAGGCGGCTCTGGAGCTCAGCTATGGACGCCCTGCCCAGTGTCTGCGTGCAGTAGGCTCTCCCTAAGCATCCTTGGAGTGAACAGGGCATGGCTAAAGAGCAAGGATGCCAGCCGAGTGGCTTCTCATCCACGCTCCCTACGCCCTACAGAGCACCTGTAACAAAGACAAACCTCCCCCAGCTCTCACAGCTTGGTGCCACTGGAGAACTTTGGTCTGACTTGAATGGCATCTCTTAAGTCCTGAACTAATTAGGAGAAGGGCGTGATAGGCTACAACCTGTTCTGTCTGTTCTGCCCCAGAGAACACTTGTCGGCCTGACACGATGTGTTTTGCTACGAGCGTTGTTGCTGCCTGTTATGGGACTTTCCAGCCAAGCTCCACACTGCAACAGCCCCCTGTTTGAGCTCTGTTGCTGCCGAGGCAGAGGCCGAGGGTAGCAGGGAAGCCAGGAAATGCACCATCAGCCGGTGGGGAGTGGAGGGTTGAATTTGACCCATCTGTAGCTTAAGCCATCTTGGCTGGCAGGATGTGGTCATCTATTTGAGGCCTTCTTCCCACTCAGTTCCTTCCTAAGTCAGGCAAGACTCTCCTCACCTCTCCCCTCCCCACCCCCTTTCTCTACTCTCTCTGTATTGGAACCTTCCAGGGCCCAGGAATCCCTTCAAATGCTGTGTGCTCCAGAAACAGGCCATACAGCTGGTTCTGCTGGGATTCAGAACTCTCTGCTTCTCACCTTTTTCTTGCCTTGAATGTATGAATAAGTGAATGAATAAATGAATGAATGATACAGGGGACACCTTGTAGTTTGATCTTAATTCTGGAGCTCCATTCAGATGCAGCTATATCCTTTTGATGAAGTTTTTACCTGGACAGCCGGTTTCCATCTCTGCACGTTGTTGGCAGTTCCACGAGGTCTTATTTATTTCCTCCTTTTTCTCAGAGTTCCAGTTTCCTTTTTGTTTTGAAAGAAGGATGCCATATAAAGAGTGTGGAACTTGGAACCAGGCTGTGTGTGTGTTAGGCCCAGACTTGTCCCCACCCCACCCCCCTACTAGCTAACTGGTCAACCCTGAAGATGTCACTCATCCCACAAGCCTCAGTTTATCTGTCAGTGAATGGAGACCCGGCCCAGCTCCCATGATTTCTGTGAGGATGTATGTGAGAAGGTGTCATGAAGGTGTGTGTGTGTGCTCTATCATTCTTATCGGCTTTCTCTAATGGTCTCTTTTCTCTCCTCAAAACTGGCATTTTAAAAACTGTTGCGTTAAAATGAGTACTTGCCTTTTAAAAAAATCTCGAAGTTGCTAAGCAGCATCTACTCCCCCCACCTTCTCTTTGATGCAGCATGGTTGCCATAGTATCATCTGAGCATGGTAACAAGAAGCAAAGAGCAATCATTTTTCGCTAAGTAGGGTTGGGCTGACGGATCAACAAGCTAAAATGTTTCCTTCAAACCCGTCTTGAAGAAGGAGGGAAACGGCTCTCTAGTACACATCTGGCTTCTTCCACCAGTTACTGCCCCCCGTCGGTTGTTGCCAGCTGTTCTCCCTACCTGTTGTGCCACAACCCCTTCCTAAAAGGGCTGCCGAAAGGGGCTGCTGCTGCTACTCCCTTATTTGTAGCTATTTAGGGCTAAATGAAGACTCAGATCCTTCTCAGAGATTTGCTAAACATAGACATTGAGTGTGAATCAGTGTTGTGACTAAAGGCGCCCGTGCCGTAGCAGGTTTAGGGAAGATAACAAATAAACGTCATCAGAGTGACATCAAAGCGCGCCCTTGCAAAACAGGATTAAGAGAGAGGGAAAATAAAGAGCCGACTTGAAATCTAACACGTCTTTGAGGAAGAGAAGTCTTCCCGCTCCTGTTCTTCAACTCTAAGCTCACCAAGTCGGGTGGCTGATGACCAAGAACATGGACCAAAAAGCACAGACCTGGAACCAGAAAGTGACCCCCCCACTGAGGCCCATGTAGTGCTGAGTGGTCCAGTCCACAAAGCCACTAGGCACAGGTTGTTGAGGTGCTGTGGTGTCTCTCAATTGGTCAGTGTTGTCACTCACTCCCAGTGTTCCAGCCACCCATGTTCTGTCTGGGCGCCCGTGGGAACTCCTCACACCCCGGTGTCTAAGGGGCTATGGGGCCTCCAGGAGCTGCCCAGCTCTGCAGACAGCAGCTGTGCCAACTGGTCAGCATTCCTTTCATGCTCCTTTTGAGATCGGCTGCATATCACCTCTAAGAGCCGCCCTCACATACCCCCAGCCTGTTCCTAAATATGTAATGAAGTCCACATTTTCTTGGAAAGCAACATTTACTCTTGCAAAGTAAGCCATCAGTGCGGCGTGCTGCCCTGTACAAAGAACGTGCCTGCCCTCAGCTTTCTTGGGGAAGACAGTCCCTTTGAACTTGGGTCACAGGACTGCGACGGACAAGCACTGTCACCCGCACTCTCATGCTTGGCTGCCCCCCGACAATGACGAAGAACTGCCAGGCTGAGAGTAGAGAGCTCGCTCTCTGGTTCCACAGTGCTGAGTGTGTTGATCTCCTGAGCTGATCCTCTACAATTTCAGCACACAGGGCACAAGGGGTCTTACAGAGAGGGCTTTCCAGGCAAAGGCAGGGCGTCCCCAGATTCCTTCAAACAAATCAACTTCGCCCGCCAAGTGGAAAGACACTTCCTCCCATTGTCTTCCTGGGTTGTCTTCATCTAGGTGTGACAGCTTCCTCTGCCCCTGCTTCCTGCTGGCAGCCATGCTGTGGTTAAGAGCACAACTTGCCAGAGGAATCGCAGAGCCCAGGAAAGGAGCAGAGAGAGTTCCTGATTTTTTTCTTCAGCCAGGCAGTATCCTGAGACATCCCAGGCAGATGGTGCCCGTCCAGCATCCTGCAGAAGGAACTTCTACTCCATCACTCACTTTCACTGGGTGACAAGCTGATGCCTGCCCTGGGAAAGCATTGTGTGTGGAAATGCTCTGTGTATGGAATGCATTGCGGAAGCCCGGATTCCTTTCACCTGGGCTTCCAGGGAAGTACAGGTCAGCTGTCCGATACCCAGTCAATTAGTCCTCTTGAGCCCTGGGTTTCTCGGCTCTGCCCCCTTCTTCCTTCATCTGCAACATCTGCTCAAATGAGAAAGACGTGTAGTACCACAGGGTCCTTTGCACTTGCCTCGCAGGGCCCTCACCCATAGCCACCCCTGTGACTGCAAAACAAAGCTGTTTCCCTAGACTCCTTGCCTCTTTCCAGACTCTGCAAACTTTACACACCACCCCTCCCACGAGGCCATCAGTGAAAGCTTCTCGGGGCTTTGGCTATTTTGCTGGCCAAATAATCTTTGGATTATGTTCCAGTGAAATGCTGATAAATGTTTCATAACAGCCTCTCAGGGGAGGGGGCTGTTTGAAAAGAACAAAAGAAAGAAATGCGGAGTATAGAAAAGAAAAGCCCTGATTCGTGTCATCTGTTCACTTCTCTACATCGGTACTCCCACCATGACCAATTTCAAGCCACCAACACAGAGTCACTGAAGGCAGAGTGGGGAAGCGTGAGCTGGTGAGAGCTGGCTCTGGCACACCCTTGAAGGAAGCCCCTCTTCAGGGTAATATGATTTGATCTTGTTTCAGGTTCTTCTCTGCATCTTGTTTCTGTCTAGTAGCTAATTCTGTCAGACATACCAATCCTTTAAACCAGTGGTTTCCAAACTGCTTTTTGGCCACAGGTCTTTATGTCTATATCAATAAGTGGAGTGCATAACAGCTTGCTGCCTGTCTGTGAGCTGGGAAGGGTTTGGGGCTCCACACTGCCCTGAAGTGGTGCAGAACATTAGGAATCATTACTTTAGGGTTTCCCTCCACTTCTGATGACTTGAAACAATCCAAAATTCTACGGCTTGTCTGAGAGTTCTCGACGCATAATTATTTGTTTGAGGTCTGTGGAATCCACTGAAATGGGCAATACATTTGGTCCACTTGGAACCATTTATGAACCCATGCCCTCAGCTAGGAAGGGCTCTCGGGAGCTTTCTTCAACAACATACCTCAGTAATGACCTCATCCACGCTGTAGGACAGCCGCTGCAGTGGGAGCCCTGGCTCTAACAGGATGCCTAATTTAAGGCTTGTCTGCAGCTCCGAGTGTTCTCTGGCTTCAGCTGTCTACCAAAACCCGAGAGCTATGAGTCATGCCACTTAACTGGCTGCAGGTTTTCAGTCCGGCTTCTTTCTCAGGCAACACCTTTCTCTATCTGTTGTGTCTCTCTGCATTTGTTACACTATTATTCCATGTTAATTCTGATAGCCTTAAAATATTCTCTTCTATATTTCCTCTCCAAATAGTGCTTCCATTTTATTAATATATTTTATGATATAAGTCAGAATTTGATGGAGCTGCACCCTTCAATCTTAGTGAGTGCATGATTTCATCTGATGGGTTACTTTTATTTTGATGGGAGAAATAGGCTTAGCATTTCCTGAGGTTTCAATAATCAAGTTATTAATAAAGAAATAAGACAGAAATTAGAAAGCAGGAAATGAGCCTAGGAAGATGGGAGCTGCAGGAAGGTCTTCACAATCTATGAGCACTTTTTATCTCTCCCCAGTGTTTTGTGTCAGACCCAAAGGTTCTTCTTTTTCTTTTTCTTTTTTTTTTTTTTTTTTTTTTTTTTTTTGACAGGCAGAGTGGACAGTGAGAGAGAGAGACAGAGGGAAAGGTCTTCCTTTGCCGTTGGTTCACCCTCCAATGGCCGCCGCGGCCAGCGCGCCACGCTGATCCGAAGCCAGGAGCCAGGTGCTTTTCCTGGTCTCCCGTGGGGTGCAGGGCCCAAGGACTTGGGCCACCCTCCACTGCACTCCCAGGCCACAGCAGAGAGCTGGCCTGGAAGAGGGGCAACCGGGACAGAATCCGGCGCCCCTACCGGGACTAGAACCCCATGTGCTGGCGCCGCTAGGTGGAGGATTAGCCTATTGAGCCGCGGCGCCAGCCCAAAGGTTCTTCTGATTCCAAATCTGTGTGGCCACAGTCTTTGCTCAGACAACTGATTGGGACATTGTACAAATGTTTGGACAGCCTGCAAGCAAAGTATGATAGAAGTGGCAGCCCCGGGCTCTCCTGTGGTAGGGAGGTACATGAGTGCAAAAGCTTAAAGGGCTTTAGCTTTGAGCTACTGGTGAGAACCACTAATAGTTGAACTTCAGACATCAAACTAGGTTAGGGAATAGGACTAGGAAACATCTTTTGTAAATGAATAGTCCTTATCAGTGGCTCCAAAACCACACAGGGAGGCTATTGATTCCTCTGTTTACATGACAGGCCCACCTTGTGTGTCCACCAGGAATGGGGAAGGCCAACCTGACCCATATCACCAGCCTTGCTGGACTTGTCCCTCTAGATATCTTCAGGGGCTTCACACTGAGCATATCCAAAGCAGAGCCACCTAGGCTCAGTGTTTAGTTCTGTGCTCTGTATCTCAGTTAGCAGTACCGTCCACAAGATTTCCCAGAGCACAAACTGCAGAGTCCTTTTTGGCCTCTTCCTTCTGACTGCCATCCACCTAATTGTTCAGTCCTATAAACTGCCTTTTCAGCTTCCTCTCACATTTCTACCTCTTTCCATTTCCAATGCCATTCTGCTACTTTGGGCTGTTTTAATTTTTGCCTAGCTTGGTAGAATGTTTCATTCATAGAACACTTTCAGTATCAGTGGACTGGGTTACTATAGACCCTTGTCTTGTCCCCAGTCAGTGTACTTTCCATCTCCCATTCATCCTCTATACTGCAACAGAAGTTCTCAATATAAAGTGGATCATGGTGCTCTGGGAGGTCATGACATTGCACCTGCCCTGTTCCTCTGCAGGCATCTAGTGAGCTTGTCTTCCGCTGCATGGTCTCACGCTCTTTAGTGTATCCTTCCAAGCACTTTTACAATATTCTATTGCTTCCATAAGTCTACTGGGCCTTGCTTCTGCAAACTGCATCCCAGACTCAGCCTTCCTAAATTCATGTTTCAATCCGCCCTGTTTCAGGGAATCCTCTTAGTATCGTATCTCTATCTGTAAGTGGAATATTATTAGTATTTCTCACTTAGGTACTGTGCCAGACTTTCTCTCTGCCCCTTCTGTGTTCTCCCTGAATCACGAGTTGGCAAGTCTGGAAACTACACTTCCCAGAATCCCTGTCAGAAGTTTCCAGCTCAGATTCTGCCAATGAGAAAAAATCTCAAGCAAGATTCAGAGTAGAAGCAAAGGAGACAGCAGCATTGTCCTTGAAGCAGCATTGGTCAAGTTTAGAGGCTTCAGGTGGCTTACAT
Organism: Oryctolagus cuniculus; assembly: GCF_051225735.1. Classification (NCBI taxonomy): domain Eukaryota; kingdom Metazoa; phylum Chordata; class Mammalia; order Lagomorpha; family Leporidae; genus Oryctolagus; species Oryctolagus cuniculus. The sequence continues at coordinate 15,355,464 of NC_142875.1, read as the reverse complement.
GAGATTTGACTGCGGCTCCCAGAAGGTCTTCTACAGATCACCTATGGGCTCTTGTAGGCATCTGAGATTCTTGATTTTGGTTTCCTGTAAATCCTGAAATTCCTGATTTCCTAAAATTTTTAATGTTTATTTTAATAGTTGCAAATTTGCAAATTATAGTTGTAAGCTTTCCTAAATTCTAAAGGAGGCTCTCTTTGATCTTTGTGTTATTCCTTGAACTCCCTTCACTCCATCATTTTTGCTGGAAATTTCTGCAGTGGTTTCTATTTTCCTAACTAAAACTTGAGTACCACAAATCAGGTAACCACTGATTTGGAGATGAGTTTAAGCCAAACCTCAGTTTTCAAGCTTACTAGATGCAGGTTTTTTGTCCTATCTGTAGCTACAAAAATCTATAAGATTCCACTTATGTTCCAGTTCCCAAGTTGTATCCTAAATCCTTCCCAAGAATTAAATCATTGTGGTGGATGCTAGCCCAGTTGGCCTAAGTTCCTGGTACCTTTCCTAAATTCTGCAGGCTTATCATAGAAGGTAACTTAACCCTCACTCCTTGCGCACTCTGACTCTGGAGCCGTGGTATGAACTGGGCAGCCTGTCAAGAACCAGTTACTTTCACACAACTTTGATATTAACTAGTGCCTGGAAACTTCTGCTCTTGTTCTTTATTTACTTTTGGCTCTAATGTGCCTTTTGCCTCCAGTCAGTGTTGGTTAATCATTAAAATCTTGCCCTATCTCTCTAGGTGACAAATGACAGACCAAGTTTTCTAATGTGCTATGACTCCTGCCTCAGCCCAGTTTTTTCCTGGTCTCTTTCCTTCTATTGCTAGTGCAGGCCTAAAGTCTCAGTGAATTCCTCAGTGAAGTCTGCCATGCTTATAGCATAATCTGATAATATATCATCAATTTTTTGAAGGCCTAGGTCTTTCTTTTTCTTAAAGATTTATTTATTTATTCAAAAGGCAGAGTTACAGAGAGGTAGAGGAAGAGAGAGAGGTCTTCCATCCACTGTTTCATTCACCAAATGGCCGCAAACACTGGAGCTGGGCTGATCCAAATCCAGGAGCTTCTTCCGGGTCTCCCACGCAGGTGTAGGGGTCTAAGCATTTGGACCATCTTCTACTGCTTTGCCAGACTATATCAGAGAGCTGGATTGGAAGCAGAGCAGCCAGGACTCGAGCCAGAGCCCATTTGGGATGCCGGCACTGCAGACAGCGGCTTTACCCATTATACCACATTGCCAATGAAGGCCTAGAACTTTCTATTCCATCTACTTCCAGTAATTGTTGTAACCAGCTTCAAGATGCTGTATAACTTATAAGTACAAAAGGAACTCAGTAAGGTCATAAAACATGACATTAAATTCTTTAACCCAGAAGCATTAACTGGTATACTCATGACAGATCTTCCAATTTCTGAAGTCACCCGCTCTTTACCTTGACATATTACATTGCAGTAACCTGTTCTACTTTTTCCTCATCTACTCTATTTCCAAGAGCTTATTTGCTGTCCTGACAAATCTCTTATTCCATATTTCAGGAACTGGCATGCACATATATGCTGTGCCTTTGAATTAGCCTGACATAGTTCCTCTGTGATGCTGAGAGAGTTCTTTCTTTTCTTTGGCACTCTTTCTACTTTTTCTGTAGATTTTTGTAACCACATGTATTCATTTAGTAGTGCAGACTCTTCTTTAAGAGGTAATTTATGGAAAACCAATCCATGTGTATTATGAGTGCCAATGTTGTAAGTCCATGTAATCATAAAATTTCAGGATCTGTTTCAGCCAGAATACAGGGAAATCAATCTTTGATATGCCTGTAAAATCCTCACATCCACTTTCAGAGGGGAGTGTTTAGCACAAAAATCACAGCAGCGATTATTTTTACCTGCCTCTATGCTCAAGATTTGAGTGTGTGTGGGGGGGAGTTCTACAAAACATTAGAAATGGCCATGCCACCGATTCTTCTTGGAAATATTTAAAAGAGATTCCACCCACCTATCCCATTGTTCTGCAGGATGAGTCATGAGCACTGGAATGCCACAAAAGGCAGATTCTAACACATTGACTCCCAGACCTCCTGGCTGGACAGATTGGCTGTTCGTGTCCGTCATGCTCAGTCTTATAACAGTGAGGTGCACTCTAATTGACACAATGGCATTGTGATGACTCTGTTCCCCTTCAGTGTCTGACTTCAGTCTAGGGCTTCTTCCCTTCCCCCTCTGTCTTGCCATCAAGTCTTGCTTTCAGTCACTTTCCAAAATCCAATTGCCTGCTTTCCAATGAGGGTTTCCATGACAACTTCAATTTGTGATATTGTTGACTCCATTACACTATTTCATCTCTCCTTTGTGGCACTGAGCCCTTCCTTCTATGTTAGGCCTGAATATTCCCAATCCCTTTCTCAGCCTCTTGTGTTCTTCTCATATTGTACCTGACTTTCCTCCCAGCCCCCCAAGCTTAATTTCAATGTTGGGTTTTGTTCTCACATCATCCAGAGAGGATCAGAATCAAAGACACATCTTTAAGCACTACCCTATCACAGAGTACTGGGTCAAATCAAGGGCCTGCTGTCTTTTATTTATTTTAAAGATTTATGTATTTATTTGAAAGGCAAAATTGCACACACAGAGAAGGAAAGAAAGACAGATGGAGAGAAGGAGAGACAGAGATCTCCCATCCACTGACTCACTCCCCAGATGACCACAATGGTTGAAGCTAGGCAGGTCTGAAGCCAAGAGCCAGGAGCTTCCTCTGGGTCCACATCAGTGGCAGGGGACATCTTCTGTTGCTTTCCCAGGCACATTAGCAGGAAGCTGGATTGTAAGTGGAGCATCTGGGACTCAAACCAGCACCCATATGGGATGCCAGTGTCAAAGGTGGCGGCTTTACCCACTAAGCCACAAGGTTGGCCCCACTATGCTGCCTTTCAGGAGTGGAGGCTATAAATTGTCTACCCTGGAAAACAATGGTTTGATCAAAATAAGGGGTCCTTATCACCATTGTCCTGTGGAGATAGGTGCAGGGTGCTAGTGCTGGTGTTTGTGCCACATGGTGCCATATGCAATTGAAATCGTCTTTGTGAAGTGTTCTTGGAGGAATAGCAGGCCCACAAATGCAGATCCATTATACTCCACTGAGAACACAGATTCTCATCCTTGGTCTTCCCTTGCATTTCAAAACCTTCATAAGCAGGGCTTATTAGTAAGTAATGTTGTACAGTTAGTGATGTAGTCACTTAGTTTATAGAGTCAGATTAGATGAATAGACATTTTGAAATCTTTGAAACACAAGACATCTTTCTTTATTAGAGAGAGTATAGGTTCTGGACATGGTATGTTCTCAGATCCAACTAGATTCCCCTAAGTAAATAAGTTCACCCAGGAAAGAGAATAAAAATTTTCTCTTTAGGGCCATGAAGATTATGAAATAACATCTATTATATCTGGGAGAGTGTCAAACCAAATCAAATCTCAATAAATGTTTTCTTTAGTATACACTGCTAAAAGGGGAAGACATTTTTAGTTTTCTAGATCTTCCCTACCAATATTCATCCCAAAAATTCAACAAAATAATTATTGACTAATATGTGTCAGCTTGTGTAAAATTTGGTATCATTTATTTTTTGTGGATTTCAATTGAGTCTGTGACTTAGACTTATTTTGAAATCAAATTGCTGGAATAGAGTCACCTTAATTAGACTCATGATATGCGTGCTCTTCTTGGCCAGTTTTCCATTCTACGTTGGCTCCTTTCTGTATTTGAAAAAACAGACATGATTCACTGTGTAGTCCAAATTGTCTTGAGAACCCTTTGGCCCATTCGTTTCGGTGCAATCAATATTTATGTGCCCCTTTCTGTGTGCAGAGGGTAGTGCTAGATGTTCGGAGGCAGGGAGCAGTGAAGGAAGAATAAAACAGTATTCTGTTTCAAGGAACAGTAAATATGGCTAAGAGCCAAAGCATTGAGCAAATGACTAATAGAAAACAATGAAATGAATGCAATAAGCAAGTGATATGGGAAATGCAGAAAGGTTCATTCTGGTTGGAGAATCAATTAGTGGATGAGGCAGCATTTATACTTGGACTTGAAGACTGAGAAGGAGCCCAGCAGCTGGGAAGAATAAGTGACCCATGCATGCAAACAAGGTTAAGTACCTACATCGCCATAGTCAAGAAAACAATGAATTTGGTTAAAGTTATAGCACTGGAAGCACAGACTCACTATATTTGATAGCTGGAATAGAGCCTGAAATCCAACCCAATCAATTTAATGGCACACATTACAGGGAAATAAAGGAGGGGGATGGGAGTATGTTTAAAAAGTCATACTGGAAGGGCCTAGGATTTCATTTGAAAACGCTTAGCTTTATATTGCAGCAATGGGTGTTTTCTGGAGGTTTTTGCAGCTTTGTGGTAGACCTGAATGCATTTACAACTCTTACTCCCATTTTGCCTCTTTCTGCAGAAGCAGTCCTCAGACTTAGACAAATACCTGGAGAGCTTGTCTAGAAATGGATTGCTGACCTCTGACCCTAGTTTTGGACTCAGTAGGTCTAGAGGGGCCCAAGAATCTGCAGTGGTAACAGGTTCCTGGTGATACTGCTTCTGCTGGCCTAGAAACTACATTTTGAGGACCACTGTTGTGTTGTGTGCTCTCAACACGGCTGCCCATCCACGTCATCCTCCCGTGCTCTATCCCAGATCAACATATCTGGAAGCATGGAGGATGGGACTACTTAGAGGTAATTTTTAAAGCTGTTGGGTGATGCCTTGGGTGCACATTGTCCCCTTTGCTCATGCATGGGAGTCAGTAGGAGCCTTGTCGAGATGCAAATGGCTTCCTAGTAGGCCTGAGTCGATGCATTTATAATAAGCTTCCAGCAGATGGATGCCAGGTAGCAAGTTCAACATCCTTCCATTCTTTTTAAAAAACTATTTTTCACATCGTTTTTCTCTCCAAGTTCCTCTGAAGTGGTTGATTCTCCCTTTCTCTTTCTCCCCACCCCCACCATTCCCCATGCAATGTCCTCAAACCCCAATTTGAATTATGCTTAGTCCAACAACCACAGGGGGATGGGGTTTGGTCAGTAGCTGAGCTGCACTGGCACCGGGCCCCGACACAGCCTGGTGCACACAGGTGACTGTGCCACCAGGAGCCCGGAGCCACCTGTGTCCGTCTGCAGCCTTCTGTCCCTGCCCCCTGCAGCGCCTGGCAGGGCACCCACACACCTTCCCCACAGGTCTTCCTTTACATTTCTGAGCTGTGCTTGCCCACTCTCTCTGCAACCTGCTTTTTTTTTTCTTTTTTTCTTTTTCTTTTTTTTTTTTTTTTTTTTTTTTTTGCACAATTACTCTCTGGGATCAGCATAGCTCCCGGAGAAGAAGCAGCTTTCTGGTATGTCTATTAGTCAGGAAGGCGACTGAGAGCTGTGGAGGAGGAAAGAGAGAGAAAGACCTATAAGCTACATGGAAAACACCCATGTGCCATGCAGATTCTCTGGCAGGCTCCAGGGGGTGATGTGCACCCCTGTCCTTCACTGGAAATGCCCCCTCCCCTCCCGTGTCTGTGGGTGTGGTGTGGGGAACTGAGGCAATGCCCCCCTCTTTGTTTCTTCCATGAACTCTGACAATAGCTTGCAGGGTTCTTGCTAGAAACACATACTTGGAGGAGTAAGAATGAAAACAGCCCAAGGTTATGAGGTGAACCCCATTCCCTGACAACCTTGGGGAGATGCAGGGTAGGACAACCAGATTATTTCAATTAAGGGAAGGTATCGGAGCAGGGCTGCACTGTGCTGTTATTGAACAAAGAAAGCAACCCGTCATTGTTTTTTTGCTAAGCTGTGTTTACACGAACAAAAGCTTCTGGAAGAGTTTAGCCCCTGAAATTCTTCTTCGTGGGACCTTGCGACACTGCCACTGAGGAGAGAAACTGATAATTTATGTGCTGATTCTGTGTGGGTGAGGAGATTTTTTGCAAGAGTTCCAGGAACGACTTCCAAATGGACAAGAAGACCGCTGCATGCAAAAGGCTGCAAGAATTCAGGCCAATTGTGATACTCAGTGATCCTCACGGATTTGGGTCACTCTCTCAATTAGTGTAGCTCCTCATCTTAGTGAGCACAGAAACAAGAGCTACTTGGAGCCCTTGTGGCTTGGCAGGCTATCCGAAAATACCCTCCTAAAGAGGCTGTGCCGCAAATCCAAAACAGACTTCTCAAAGAGCCCCAGCAGGCAGCTCTCCTGGAGCTGGCAGTCTGGCCCTTTCCCCAAGCTCGGGGTTTGCAACTTCAGTGCCGATGGCTACAACACTCCTGGGTGAGCTGCCTCCCCTGGGAGGAATCCATCTTTCTGAAAGACTGTCGAGACTTCTACCATTCCAGACACAAGCTTTCACAAGCCCTCCACACTCCCCCTCTCCTGCTAGCCATTTTCCATCTTCCCGTGGTGGGAGAGGGAAGCGCGAGTCCGCAGCACACTCAGGAATGAGCAGTCATGGGAAGGCCACGCATGGCCCACGTGGAGCTGGACAGGGACTTCGGTCTTGAAAGTCGTCTGGGATGCAGGTGGTGGATGGCAATCAGTAGAGTGTTTAGAACTGAACACAAACTCTGTCCTGTTTGTCTCAGCCGTTTATGTCACCAGAGCAAACTTTTATGTTTTGGAGCAGAAGTACAGATCATCTGTTGTGCTTTAAAGTGGGTGTTTTTTTTTTTTTCCAAAGGAGCTAATTTGGTTGTGCAATACCATCAAGAGGAGCCACTTGTAAATTATATTTAGGTGTGTGTATGCTCCTCCACTTGTGGCAATGATGAATCATAGCCTTCTTTGCTCCGTTATGTAACTCAATACTCACAAGAAGGACTCCCAGCCCCTACCCATCTGTGCTTCCCAGCCCCTCTACCTGTCCTGGTGTTTCTGTGCAGAAGGCAGTAGAGTGACCATCTTGTCCCCGTTGGGACTTTCCTGGGTTTAACAGGAATTCCTGAGTTCCAACAGGAAAGAATGGTCACCTTCACAGGCCTAACTCTGCCCATTCCTGGCCTCAGGTGCTGAGGGTACAGACATTCAACTTAGGCCCTGGCTGCGGGCCCACCAGCCTTCCACCCTGCAGAAAGTCAGGCAGATGACACACCCTGGAGTCGTGAGGCAGATTTGGAGCCTTGACTAAAGCGTGGACTATGGACATGCATGCTTGCTTCTAAGCCCACTTCGTTACAGTGAGAAGGCAGCTGGGACATTGTCTGTGGGGGAAGAAAACGAACTTTGGGTACCAACTGGGTTCAAATACTAGCTATGCTCCTTCTCCATTCTGTCTCTAGGGCAAATTATTTTGTCTCCTTCAGCCTCAGCTTCCTTGTCATTAAATAGAGATCATGGGTCTTAGACTCAAACTTCTAGATAGTATTTCTTAGATGAAAACAGCATCAAACTCCATATTGTTTCCCTAGAATAAGGCAGTCATCTTGGCTTTTGATCAGGTTTCTGTTGTCTCTAGAACATCCCAGCATCTCCACCCTTTTGCCATCTCTTGCAAATCTAATATGTTTTGGCATTCAAGCAATTTCCACTCTCTGTGTACTCATTAAAATAAAACAACTGCCATATCAAATAAACCCCAAAGTTCAGTGACTTGATGCAGCAAAAGTTTGTTTCTTACTCTTGGAAATTTGATGTAAGAGGGGAATGGAGTGCTCTGCTCCACACAGATATTCAGGGACCCAGGAACTTTGTCATGTTCGGTACTTAGCTTCTAAGATAGGTGCAAATGTTCATCCACGTGTTTTAGGAAGGACCAAGTTGATTTAAGTTCCTGTTCAGTTTGTGAAAACTAGAGACATTGCTCCACTTAAATGCAAAATAGACCAGAAAATGCAGTCATTGGCTGGGTAACTACTTCCTAGCCACCATTCTAACCAGGAACTCTCTTTCCACTGAAGACGATTTCAGACGTAAAGACTTTCTCACTTTCAGAATGTGTGAGGCCTGCAATGAGCATTCAGAATAAAAAGATGATCAAGACAAAGCCTTTGCTCTCAAGGAGCTTGCCTTAAATACTGGCAAACTATTAACCTTGCCACATCGCTCTTGCTTGCCTTGGAGCTCTGAGATTGAGCCTTCTGGCTTCTCCCTGATGAAAGGGACAATGAACGCCGAGTACAGGGGAATCAGCTGATGTCCCAGCCCATTCTCTGCTGCAATAACTGAAAACCACTAACTGGGTAATTTATTTTAGAAAATAGTTTTATTTAGCTCACACTTTTGGAGGTGGGAAGTGTAAAGGCACGGTGAGGGCCTCCTTGCTGCACCTTAACACGGCAGCAGGCATCACATGGTGAGACACAGCAAGTGTGACTTGCTCGAGTCTCTGTTTTGCCTCTTATAAAGCCACTAATGCCATCAAGTTCTCTGCCATGACCTCATCTAATATTATTTACTTCCCAAAGGCCCTACCTACAAACACTATGGATATATGAACTTGGGAATTCAGTTTCCAAAACGTGAAGCTTTAGGGAAACATTCAAACCTCAGAAGCTAATAATCAAATTAAAGCTGAGAACAGGAGTTGGGGGAGGTTTTGATACACTGCTTATGTTGTTGCTTGGGACACCGGCATCCTATACGGGACTGCCTAGCTCAAGTCTTGGCTACTCAACTTCTGACCCAGCTTCCGGCTAATGTGCACCTTGTAAGGAAGACGATGATGGCTCAAGCACTTGGGCCCTGCCACTCCTGTGGGAGACCTGAACTGAGTTTCTGGCTCATGGTTTTGGCCTGGCCTGGCCTTGACTATTGTGGGCATTTGGGGAATGAACCCACAGATGGAAGATCTTTATAGATCTGGCTCTCTATCTCTCTGCCTTTCAAAGAAAATGAAAAAAAAATAATAAGGCTTAGAGCAGTCTTAGTGGTCATCTACAAAATTTTTTTCCCCATGGCTAAGCAAATAGGAGACCCAGACAATTTGAGTGACATATCTAAATTCTCCCAGCTAATTAGTGCCAGAACCAGGTTAAAAGCCTTCTCTTTCATCTTCCAATCGCAACTGTTTCCCAACACATCCTGATCATTCTGGTAACTTTGCAGTACATAAGAGTTTCTGAGTTCAGCCCTGTTTAATGTGTGTTTAGGTAAAGGGGACGAATGGCGGGTGGAATTGCAGACAACACAGTCAGCGTCACTGTCACACCTGCAGAACCCACAGGCCTCAGTGCTTCACGGGGAGAACATCTGGCGGCTCGGGCATATTGCCTTTACAGCCACCTTGGATCCTCCCTGCATTTAACAACCACGCAGCTCACATGTACAAAAACTGTCAGCTTTACCCAAGGTACCAACAGCTGTCAGCATTAACTCGTCCTGTTAGAAGTCTGATGCCTACCAGAAGTTTGAACAGTGCTTTCTTTCAACATACAGTGCTCTCTACCTTAGACCCAAAGCCACTGGCCAAATCTGTAAATTGCTTCATTTTTACTTAAAACCATAGTTGTCATTATTTTCTCCAAAGGACCCAAGAGCTTGGGTCCAAATGGTCATGTCAGAGGGCGTTGACAGTGCTGGTTGGATTCACCTCGCCAGTTTTTGCATTTAGCTAAGGGGGTCCTGGGGAGCTTCGAGAGTGAGTGATAATCCTGACCAGCAAGTCCCCAGGCAAGGGGCACCCCCAGCATGTAAGGTCACATTTTCCTGAATGGAGATTCCTCTTCCTGGAGCTACTCCTGACACGGAAGCTTTTACCTCCATAAAGTCTCAGTGCAGGGTGTAGTTCTCAGATGCACATGGACCTGAGCAGCTGGAACTCAGGCTATTCCTGAAGATTCCAAATCTCCATCCTGGAAAAGTGAGGGTAGTGGGGAGACTCAGGAAGGAAATGGGGAGAGCAGGCTGCTGAGATTCCAGGTGAGCTCCTCGAGGGTGAGGGCCATGCCTTGCTGGATGTTTAGTTCTCTTTCATATATTCATATATATATTTAATTACATTAAATATATATTTATATATTTAATTACATTAAATATATAAATATATATTATATATAAATATATATAATTAATATTTTGTATATTTTGTGCTCTTGAGTGAAGCTGATTGGGGAACTCCATTTCTACCCCAATATGTATGGCAGTTAAGATCTTGGGGAAGCATAGTCTATGTTTTTTTTTTTCTTTTTTCTTTTTTTTTTTTTTTTGACAGGCAGAGTGGACAGTGAGAGAGAGAGACAGAGAGAAAGGTCTTCCTTTTGCCGTTGGTTCACCCTCCAATGGCCGCCGCGGCCAGCGCACTGCGGCCAGCACACCACGCTAATCCAAAGGCAGGAGCCAGGTACTTCTCCTGGTCTCCCATGCGGGTGCAGGGCCCAAGGACTTGGGCCATCCTCCACTGCCCTCCCGGGCCACAATAGAGAGCTGGCCTGGAAGAGGGGCAACCGGGACAGAATCCGGCACCCGGACCGGGACTAGAACTCGGTGTGCCGGCACCGCAAGGCGGAGGATTAGCCTAGTGAGCCGCAGTGCCAGCCTAGTCTATGGTTCTAAAACTAAGCAGAAGCTGTACAATGGTACCTTAAAAAGGTTTCAGAAAAGTGGAATCAAAAGATAAATCTTGTGATGCAAAACAAATTGAAATCCACGATAGTCACTTGATAATGCACATTTCTCCATGAACTTTTTGGAAATATCGTCACATATATCCTGCAACTCTAAAGCTACTCTTCCCAGATGGTAGGATTACTTTGGAGCAGAGTAGATGCAATAGAATTTCTAGACCAGAGCAGTTTGGGGGGCTTGCAATGAACACACATAAACACACGGGCATGTACACACACACAGGCACACACCAAAGTGGCCCATAAACAACCGAGAAATGCTAGGAACTCTGTAATCAACTTTCCAAGAAGTTGATGTCTGTGCTTGAGGTTCTGAGACTGAGTTGAAATTCCCTGGAGGGTCACAGACGCTCCTGAATTCTACAAGTCATGCACTCAGCTGTTCAGCTGGAAGAAACAGCCCTGATGGGAAACCTAATTTCTTAATATATAAATAGAAATGGAGCTTTCCCTCCATCCTAGACTTGGATTTTTGCTAAGTTTTTACTTGCATTTCCCTAGAAAGCTACTAAGGCACTAAAGTATTTCCCACAGACATGTTTTAGGTGATGCTGAAATGGCCAAGTGTCTCCTCAGTTGAGAAAAAGAAAAGAAAGAAAAAGGAAGGGAGGGAGGGACAGAGAGAGAAGGAGAAGAAGGAAGGAAGGAGGGAGGGAGGGAGGGAGGAGGGAAGGGAAGGAGGAGGGAGGGAGGGAGGAAGGGAGGGAGGAAGGAGGGAAGGAGGGAGGGATGCAGGGAGGAGGGAAGGAAGGAAGGAGGGAGGGAGACAGGGAGGGAGGGGAGGGAAGGGAGGGAGGCAAGGAGGGAGGAAGGAGAGAAGGAAGGAGGGAAGGAAGGAGGGAGGGAGGGAGGAAGGAAGGGAGGGAGGAGGGAGGAAGGAGGGAAGGGAGAAAGGGAGGGAGGAAGGAAGGAAGGGAGGAGGGAGGAAGGAGGGAAGGAGGAAGGGAGGGAGGGAGGAAGGAGGGAAGGGATGGAGGGAAGGAAGGAGGGAGAGAGGAAGGAAGTAGGGAAGGGAGGAAGGAAGGAGGGAAGGAAGGAGGGAGGGAGGAGAGGGGAGGGAAGGAAGTAGGGAAGGGAGGAAGGAAGGAGGGAAGGAAGGAGCGAGGGAGAGAGGAAGGAAGGGAGGAGGGAGGGAGGGAGGAGGGAAGGGAGGGAGGGAGCAACGAGGGAAGGAGGGAGGGAGGGAGGAAGGAAGGAGGGAGGAGGGAGGAAGGAAAGGAGGAAGGGAGGAGGGGGAAGGAGGGAGGGAGGGAAGGAGGGAGAGAGGGAGGGAGGAAGGAGGGAAGAGGGAGGGAGGAAGGGAGGAAGGAAGGAGGGAAGGAGGGAAGGAAGGAGGGAGGGAGGAAGGAGGGAAGGGAGGGAGGGAGAAAGGGAGGGAGGGAGGCAGGGAGGGAGGGAGGGAGGCAGGGAGGTTGGAAAACAGAGGAGGAGGAAACCCATTCCGTGTAGCTGGAACAAGGTCTCTGAGAGTTTCATCAAGTAAAAATATTCTGTATGTGTATCAAAATCAAGTTATAAATTACTTTTGGGCCTGGAAATGTGGTGCCGTGAGTTTAGTTGTGGCTTATAAGTGCTGGTTCAAGTCCTGGCTGTTCTGCTTCTAATTCAACTCCCTGCTAACGCGCCTGGGAAAGAGTCACCCAGGAGCCACCTGGGTGACAGGGGCCCAAACACATGCTGCTTTTTCCAGGCCACCATCAGGGAGCCGGGTCAAATGTGGAGTAGCTGGGACACAATCTGGTGCCCATATGGTGCCCAGTGTCTCAGGCAGTGGCGTCACCTGCTATACCACAATGCTGGACCCAAACCTAACTTTTTATATATATATAAAGAACTGGCTGTATTTTTTCTGCACCAATATCTTCATACTAGTAGCATTCCTGTCAGTGAATTGGCATTATTCTCTTTGCATGCATAATCAGAAAGGCCAGCTCCAGCTGGCCCACGGAGCCCATCTCTTCTTCTGGACTCTGAAGGTGAATGTAGAAATTATTTTCTTTTCCTTTCACATAGAATACCTACAGACTTCACCCTCCTGTTCATTCAGTCATTTATTCAGTGACGATTTCTTTTGAGCTGGTAATGTGTGGGATACTAAGTTGGCCAATAGGTTTTTAAAGATGAATGAGGCATGGTCTTTTTCTTCATGGAGACTCCCTTAATGTCTAGAGATGAGTATGTTACCCGATGCTATTCATATTTGGAGAGACAGCAAGTTCATTTTAGGTGGCCTGCGGTCCTGCCCTGGTGCCCACCTCCATGGGCTCAAGTACATGACTTTCAATGTGATCGCTAGCCATTGGGTACAATGTGAATGGTCCCCTGAGATGTGCAATGTGGTTGCTAGGAGAGTATTAAAAATAAGACTTCCTCAAGGATGAGACACTTGAGTTGAGCCTTGAAACCATCAGTATGTTGGCAAAACCTAGCAGGACAAGGCAGAGAATAACCCAGGCAAGGGAATAAAAATATGAGGCTACAAGTAAATAAGGCTAGAGTTCAGTAGGCAAGAGCAAATGTGGTAGCTGATGAGGCTACATAAGAAGGCAGAAGTCAGACAGGAAGTGTCCTGCACATGTAAAGAGTCTGAAAATGCATCCAGTTATTGCTGGGGAGTCTTTAAAGAATTTTAAATATGGTAGCAACTTGTAGTTTGAAGATTCACTTTGTAATCAATGTGGAAGATGGACTTGAATGGGAAGAGGTGGTGTGGTGAGGTGAAGAACAGGGATACCAGTTAAGAGGTGACTGAAATAGCCCAGCAGAGAAGTGATGGGACTTTGACGTAGGGTGCTGAGGTGCACATGGATGCAAGACATGTAAGAGGTGAAATTCATTCATCTGGGTGACAACTAAGATGCAAGTGATAAACAAGGAAAGTTGCTTGATTGAAAGCCCAATGATGGGAACATAATCAATTCACCAGGATAGGGGACCCAGAATGAAGGTGCCTTTGGATACAAGGACCTGCTTGGGTTTTGGATATGTTGAATTAGAAATTGGGACCACCAGGAGCGTTTTGCTAAGTCGGGAACTGAGGAGACAGATCTGGACCACAAAAAGCAATTTAGAACCATCAGTATTAGGGCTGGAGGAAGAGATTGTCCTAGTTCCTAATTCCTCCTCTTCTCTCCACTCTATGTGACCTCTGATGAACTTTCCTGGTGATTTAACTTTTTCAGAGCCATCACTGGGAATCTATTCCGTCTTAGCTGTCAACTTGAATTACCACTTACATGATCCTTCACCTGATTATTGCAACCCCAAGTCCCTTTCTAAGGTTTCTGTCTGTTTCTCTGATTGCTTCTAGTTAAATAGTTGAATAGACTTTCTCCTGGGCTCCGATCCAGTATAATTCAGTAAAAAAGACAAAAAGCCCAGTTCCCTCCTTGCCCACATTTGAGTCCTGGGGTCTTGTAAAATTATTTAATTTCTCTGTACCTCTGCTTACTTATCTTTACATGCAACTCAAATAAAAACCTGAGCAAGATATTGTTGAAGTTTAAATGAGATAATGTATAATAGTGTTTTAGCATGCCACATCAGTAGATGCTCAACAAACATTAAATTTACATGCACCAATTTTGTAGATCAGATTCTATTAGAGTTGGAAGACAACTCAGGGACTATCTCACCTAATTCTATCCAAATACAGAAGAGAAAACTGGGCCACAGAGAATGAAAATGACTTGGCCAAGTTTACACAGCCAGTAGACGGCAATTCTTGGACTCCACATCTTCACATTTAACACTATACCAAGGCCCTGCCTTCTAGGTTGTTTGGAAGAGTTTACAGACATCCAAATATCACTAGATCTTGATTGGGCTTCCTGTGCAAGACTGGGAACTGAAGGCTATATTATTTATCCATCACTACATAACAAATTACCACAAACTTAGTAGCTGAAAAACATACATCTATTATCTCACAGTGTCTTTAAGTCAGAAGGACCAGCCCAACCCAGCTGGGTTACTGCTGAGCGTTTCACAAGGCTGCAGTCAAGGTGTTGACTGGGTTGTGTTCTCATCTGGAAGCTCAACTAGGGAAGAATCCACTTGCAAGTTAACACTGGCAGAATCCATCCCCTCAGGGTCGAGGGACTGAGGTGCCCATAATCTTGCTGGCTCTTAGCCGTTAGATGGGGGCCACTTCCAGGAAGCAGAGACTACTCATTTTTGACACCATCTGGTCCTCTCAGGTCCTCTGATGATGTGGCATCTAGCCCTCAAGCCCAGCAGGACAGTGTCTGCTTTGACTCATGTTCTGCATATAATTGCAGGACATAATTACAGGACTGTCATTCTATCATCTTTGCCATTTTTCAAAGGCTAAATGCAAATCCAAGTTCTACCCCCTTTAAGATGAACAATCACACAGGGCGTAATTCCATGAGACAGAGAGCATGGGCTCTGCCCTCTGCAGGTGCCACCGTGGACTCCATCCGGAGAGTGTCACAGAGCTCATTCTGGTTGAGCCTCTGCCTCCTGTGATTACAGCCCAGCACCCTGCACCACTGTAGGAGCACTGTCCCTGCAGGACTGCGATGGCAGTGAGAGCCAGACTGAGGTATCCTCAGGAGACCCTGTGAGGCACATAGCGACAGCAAGGGACACAGTGGCACCTGTGCCGGTGGAAAGACAATGTGTGCACTGTGTGTTTATATATGAGTGTTGGTGTATTGGTGTATATGTGTGTATATATGCATTTGTGTCTGTGTATATATGTATATGTTTATGTGTATATATTTATATGTGTATCTCTGTTTATGTATATGTGTGTTTGTGAGTGTACAAAGGTTCTCCAAAAAGTCCATGAAAAAAGTATATTATGAAAAACCTGCATGAATTTCAAAAATTTCTGCATCAGAGTAAACTTGTTTTTTAATTCTATTTTCCATGAACTTTTTGAAGTACTCCCGTGTGTGTGCGTGTGTGTGTGTCCATATGTAAATGTATGTGTGTGTGTGTGGATGTGTGTGTGCATCTGTGAGTGGATTGTGCATACGATCGTGCATGTGGATGTGTGTTTACATATGTTCATGAGTGGATGTGTGCATGTGAGTGTGGGCATGTGTTTGCGAGTGGGTTGTGTATGTGTTCATGCATGTGTGTGTGTGTTCTATGCTGAGTGTCAGAGGGTCCTTCCTGGGAGCTCACTGACAGACATCACCTGCCATTCTTGCATTTTCTAGAGTGGCTTTTTCCTGAATTGTTGGTACACTCTGTGACATGAGTCACACTGCTTCTTTATTAAAAATCCATCTCCTCCAGCTGAGGCAAAGCAAATATTTACCCACTTCCTACTCTGGTCCCAGCCTGGGCAAATTCTGTGCTTCTCCATGGAGCTGTCCATCCCTAGTAGGAATGGCTAAAAGAAGGAGATACTCCACTTGTCCTCAATCCCTTGGGAATGAACAGGGAAAGGTGATTTCTAACCATGCCCACCATCTGCTTCACCTTATCCTTGAAGGCTTTCTAAGCTGTGCCACCCTCCTTCTCTCTACTTCCTTCATGCTGCCCCGCCTTCCTGCTCCTGGGAGGGTGAGGAAATTCCTTGTGGTTCAATAGCTTTAAAAAAATGATTCATTTTATTTATTTGAAAGATAGAGTTACAGAGAAGTAGAGACAGAGAGGAGTCTTCCATCTTTTGGTTCACTCCCCAAAATGCCCACAACGGCTGGAGCTGTGCTGATCCAAAGCCAGGAGCCAGGAGCTTCTTGCAGGTCTCCCACTGGGTGCAGGAGCCCAAGAACTTGGGCCATCTCCGTTGCTTTCTCAGGCACATCAGCAGAGAGCTGGATCAGAAGTGGAGCAGCTGGTGCCCACTGGGGATGCTGGCACTTCAGGAGGGGACTTTAACCCACTGTGCCACAGTGCTGGCCCCTTCAATAGCCTTCATCCTTCCTGGGAGATACCCCCCAAGGCTGATAATTAAGGCAAACCTGTAATAAGAGCCTAAAAAATTCTTCTGGGTTTCATGCCCTCATTTTATGCCAGTTGATACCTAAACCCTAAAGACCATGATCCAATGGAGGGAATCAGCCACCCTGATCATTATGATTTTTCTGTGCTAAAAGTTAAAAGTGGAACCCAGCAAAGCTATCCTAAGGATACAGCATAAATGTTTGTCTCCTTTGTTTTGCTCAACTGTGGACTTTCAGGAGCATTCCATGCCTTCTTCATTCCCTGTTGTGGATGGTTCAGTAAAGAAGGAAAAGTGTTGACATTAATTTCCATAAAGGTAAAACTGCAAGTGATAGAATTCATTGGTTTTCCCTTTTACAGAATGCAGAGGGCCTTGATTATTGATATGAAATAATGCACCATGCAAGGCCCAGTGGAACCAGAGGTTTCTTGTTTGAGAGGTGCCCACTGAGCGGGGAACTCAGGTGCAGGTCATTGCAGGGGAAAGGGAACGCATCAGAGAAAGGGAGAGAGATCGCTTGTGCAGTCCACTGAGTGCCCCACATCGCTGCTCCAACTTTCTCCACTGCATTCGGCCATGCCCCATCTGCAAAGATTACTTTTTCCAGTGAAGCCAATCTGTGCCATCAATTACCCATCAAACAGTGCTACCCCTAGGCCTGCCCAATTCAGGAACTGTGCCCAAAGACCTCAGATGTAGAGCAAGGGCTTCGGGAACCTTGGAATCCTCATGGCAGAGAAGAACAAGAGGCAGGTCTGCATTTTGGAAGACCCCAGCCCTGTGCCACTGAGAGGAAAGACAGCTCCCATTTGCTTCTCTTCCCTCTCCTTCCTGACCTATCCTTGGGTCAGGGCAGATTTGGGGAACTTTGGACCAATGCTCTTGACAGCTTTCTCTCAGCCTAGGCTTTCTCAAGAAGCCTCCTGTCCGAGTTTAAGGGGAAAATCAGGACAAGAAAATTACTCCGTTCCTCCCTGCAGAGTTTAGCTGTTGTTGCAACCTCTATGTATCCATCTTTTCTCTGTCTGCCACTGCGCTATGCACAGTGGATGCCAAGGAATCACATCAAGGAAGTACCCTTATTACCCATGGTTGCCGACAAAGAAACAAGATCCAGTGATGTTAAGTTAAGTGCCTACAAATGCACAGGTAGAAAACAAGAAAGACAGCCGGAGTTTGAGTCCCAGGCTCTCGTCTGTAGCCTTAACTCCTAGGTGCCATGCTACATCACTCCACACGTCTGCAGAAATTTTATTTTACTGCTTCCCATCATCTCTCTGTTTCCCACAAAATTTCCTCTCTTTTGTATTCTCTTGCCTTTTTGATGGTCTCTGTCTTCCTTCCTTCAGGCTCCTGTACGAACATAACATGGACCAGGTGGCTCATAATAGACATTGATTTGCTACAGTTCTGGAGGCAGAGTAAGACCAAGGCACTGCAGACTTGGGTCTGGTGATGGCTTCCTGGTTCATGGATGACCGTCTTCCCTGTGTGGACTCGTGTGGTGAAGAGCAACGTTGTTCTCTCTGGGTTCTTGTATTGAGTCAGCTTCAGGACCTAACCATCTCCCAAAGGCCTCACGTGCCATTACCATCCTATTGGGTGCATGGTGTCAACACAGGAACTTTGTAGGGGACACACTTTCCAATTGCTCATTGAACCAAAGATTAGCTCATGTTTGTTAGTTTATTTTTAAACCTACCTGTGTTTGGCACAGTAAGTGCTGGAAATCTATTAATATTCAAACTTAGCCTTTAAGCCTGGCAAGCACGTAGGAAGCACAGGAGGCAAATAATAGTCTCATGGTCCAGCTCTCAGGGGAAGGGCCAAGAAAGAGGAGGGAAGTGAGGTGTGGAAAGAATGAGACAAGGGAGACATTATCCTGGGCTTCAGGTTGGCTGGAAGCACAGAAAACCGAGTCCATGGGCAGTTCATGCAGCAAGTTGGCATGATAACAACTGTGGTTTTGCACAACTGTGCAGTTCAGATCTGATGAGCAATCTTAGCGTCACAAAAAATGGGACCTGTGGATCCTGATGCAACTCGCCATGAAGAAAGCAACCACACCTGTGAAGCCGTTTGCCGAAAATGTGAACTGAGTTGTACGTAACTTCCAAGTCACAGGAAATAGAGGGGTTAGACAGCTAAGGCAAATGGCTCAGTGAGCAAGTAGTAACACAAATCCAGCAGGGGGGATCTTCCATGATATCCCTGCTAGTCTCTTCTACCTCTTAACAAGATGGAAACTAGGAGACATGGAGAAGCTGTTTGAGATTAAAGGAAAATAAAGAAATACAACAACCAATTGGATCTTACTTGAATAAATGGATAATAAGACATTTGGGAGACAACCAGGGAAATTTAAATATGGAATAAGGATTATGTTATATGCAGGTATTATTACTAACTGCTAGATGCAGTAAGGGTACTATAGAGAAAAATGTTAATTTTTAGAGATGCTCCTAAAGTACTCAGGAACAAAACGCTAATATGTCTGAAACTGACTTTAAATACTATGCCAAAAAAATGATACAATAGGGTTTGAGCCTTTAGCCTAGCACTTAGAATGCCCACAACTCACATCTGAATACCTGGGTTTCTTTTTTTTTTCTTTAAAGGTTTATTTATTTATTTGAAAGTCAGAGTTACACAGAGATAGAAGGAGAGGCAGAGAGAGAGAGAGAGGTCTTCCATCCGCTGGTTCACTCCCCAGTTGGCCACAATGGCCAGAGCTGTGCTGATCCGAAGCCAGGAGCCAGGAGTTTCTTCTGGGTCTCCTACGTGTGTGCAGGGGCCCAAGGACGTGGGCCATCTTCTACTCTTCTACTGCTTTCCCAGGCCATAGCAGAGAGATGGATCAGAAGCAGAGCAGCCGGGACTTGAACTGGCGCCCATATGGAATGCTGGCACTGCAGGCTACACCACAGTGCTGTCCCGTGCCTGGGTTTCATTCCTTGTTCCTGCTCCTGACTTTCCTGACAATCCAGACCCTGGGAGAGAGCAGTGATGGCTCACGTAACTGGGTTACAGCTCCCCATGTGGGAGACCTGGATTCAGTTCTTAGCTCCTGGCTTCAGCATTGACCCAGCCTCAGCCACTGCAGACATTTAGGGAGTGAACCCGTGGAATGGGGGCTCTCTCTCTCTCTCAAATAAATAAAAAATAAAGTAAAAGTAAAGCATATGCAGCAAAATGTTAATGTTTTCAATGCTAGTCGAGGGTGTATGATGTTCATTATACTATCGTGACTATCATAAATCTAATGAAATGGAAAATTACAGCTTTGGTTTGGCAGTGTAAAAGCAATGTAATGATTTATAAGCCCTATTTAGTGACAATTGTCACGTGCACAATGGCTATTAGGCATATTGTGAACGTGTCAGATTCGTTTTGGTGAGTCCTTCTGATTCCCAAAGCACTATGTTCAAGTGCACCCAGTGCTGATGTATGTGGCTTGAAAGGAATCTTCTTGTGTGGCCTGGCTCTGCTTCTGATGCACATGGAGGGACTGTTGCTGGAGACTTGAGGACACCCATGGTGAGGGGTCTTCCCTGGACAGGGCTGGGAGGTTGGGCAGCCCTTGCCATGGCCGACATCCAGACCCATCAGGGCAGACAGCAGCAGCCACGGCAGACAGGGAGACTCCCCATCGCCTATGCCCTTCTATTGTGTCCTCGTCTGGCACTTGGACTTTGCTGGTGTCACACGTGGCTGTGATGTTCATCTCTGTTCTTACAGAGAGGCTGGGCCCACACTCTTGCTTCTTTCATGTTAAGTGAAACTCTTGTGAGCATTTTTACCACTTAATTTTTCCAAGCCTGCTCCAATACCTGAGGTTTTCCCTTTCTCCATTGTTCTTTGTTCGAGCTTTTCTTGCTGAATTCTTATATATCTTTCTTGTCTCGTTCTTATGCCGCTTAGGATTTTATCATGATTTATACAGTGGCTCTGAGTTTGACAACTCTCTTTCCCCCAAGGACCATCTGCCTTTTTGCAGAGGACTTGTGACAACCACATGTACATAGCCCCCTTGGTGACTATCAAGTCAAACCTGGACTTGTCTATTCGCAAGTGATGCTTGGGAAAGGTGAATTATTCTTCAAAACTGGACCATGTAGTTAGCACTTGCATCATGCCAGCAATCTCGTTTTCACTGCAATCATAGTATTGCACCTCCCCCAACCCAAGTGATGAGCGCAGCTCCAATTCACCTTACCCCCATTGCCGAATAGTCCATTTATTTCCCTTATGTCTCATCTTGGTTTGTTTGGGGTAATTTGGTTTTTGAGCCATTCTTCCCTTGTTAGAGTCTATAATGCCTCTTCTAAATTGAAATTCTTCCTTCAGGGAGCCAAAATTCTGACGCTTCTAAATTTACATCTGGGTAACAGATTTGCTACGAGGTTGGGCTACTGGGGAACAAATTCAACATTTCAAAAATTTTACAAAGAGTTACATTCCTCAAGATCTCATCTGATGAGTTTCGTCATAAGGGACAGATGGGCCACTTTAAGTATAATCAGGAAGTTCCAGAAACATGACATAATGTTTTCATCTCTTATGATTTTTCTCGTAGGTTTGGCTTCTGAGAAATACTCCATGTGCCTCTCTCTCTCTCTCTCTCTCTCTCTCTCTTCCTCTTCTTCTCTCCCACTCCCTTTGTCTCTCTTTCTCTCTTTGGCAGATTTAAAAAAAAAAGTCCAGAAAGGCTTTTACATTATCTTTCATAGAAAGAACATATTTGTTTCTAATAACATATTTGCTCCACTTTAACATCTTTAGAACATTAAATGTCATATTATTCATGAAAAATAATATGCTTTATTTTGAGCCAATAGATAAGCCACAAGTTTTCCGGAAAGAGATAATTATAGGAAAAGAACCTAAAGGCAATCAAGTTGACCCAGGACTGTGACCCAGACGATGGCCCTACACCAGCCCTACATCTGACATTTGGGCTCAGGCTCTCACTACAGTCTCATGTGTGAGTGTGCATCCAGGATGGCAGCCAAGGACAGCCTTTTATAAGATGGGTGTGACTACAGGACGGATGTTCAGTAATTTACAGAAAAAAAATCTGAAACGCAAATTAGTTTTAAACCATCTTCGTAAAAGCAAGAAAATGCCCCAAACCAAAACCAACTGTGCCAGTTCCTTTTGAAGAAGTAGTGCTGATTTAGGGGCCAAAATACATGTTAGAAGTCTCTACTGCTTTCTGTGCCAAAAATTATTCAAAAGTAGCACACACATTTTTTTTTTCTCCCATCTTGTTTGGGGCATCAGGAACCACTGTGTTGTGCACTGTCACTACGATCTTAGGCTCTACATGATCATTTAATGTAGTTCAGAGTCCTCAAGGCTCTTAGGGGGAGGTGTTACAAGGAAACAGGTGATTGCGCTAAGCTATGAGTGTCAACTCCCCTGAACACCAACTGACTGACACTCTGGGTGACTTGAGTCCCTCCCAGGCAGAGCTGGAGCTGTGAGTTACTACGTCTCCCCATCTTCCTTCTCCCAGCTGCTTGTTTGTTTGGGAGGCAGAGCTGATACTGAGGCTGGGGAGATGTAGTTAGCAGCAAGGCACGGAACACTCACTCCACAGAGAGCGGCCACAGCTGGGTTACCCTGGGGCTTTCTATCTCAGAGCATTCAGTTCCCTGAAGCAAGGTGCTGCTAAGATTTTTTACCTAAGGAATTAAGCCAGACAGAAAGTTAGTTTGCAAAATAAAAAGAGAAAAAATTGACAGCATCTCTAAGCAGAGCATTGATAGAGGTCAAAAGAGTTCGAAAAACTAAAGTGGGTAAAGACCCCAGGGATAACAGCTTTATCATTTATGAGAATTAATGTACATTAGAACCGTACTTATTATTAGCTGTATCTAAAATGGTGGCAAGTGGCTGATTTAATGGGACAGCTTAGTAAAGATAAAGTATTAATGACTGTTTCTTTTCACTCATTTATCAGTAGCACTTGATTTCCTACAAAGAATACAACTGAACTTATCTAATTGAGATAATATACTCACCCTTGATTTCTCAATTGTAAATAGACTCATCAAATGCTCCAACGCAAGGGTCTTGTCTAAACAACTCCCGCTTGGGTTAAGCATTTGATGTGTTTGGAACTATTATGGAAACTTAACATTGCTCAGGTCTCGGTTTCTCAGAACCTACGGCAGTGGAGCTACCCATGCCCCCACACGCCCTGGCATTCACCTCTGCCCTCCCTTCTCCCTCACAAGCTCCCTTGGAATAACCTAGAAGTAGTCAGCAGCTGGCCGGTGTGAGCCAAGCCATCCCCATAGCTGCTTGGGCTCTGTGCCCTTAGCTTTTCCACACATCTCTTCTCAGCCTGACCTGTACCCCTGCTTCCTGTTCTCCCTATCCATTCAAAGGCTTACGGGACACTGCACAGGCAATTAGGACTTGTTAACTTTCTCCAGGGATAACTTAGAAACATCTTGTAGCCCAGTGAATAGAACTAACATATAATTGTGGAAAGCTTCATCTGTAGACATTTTTCTAGTTTGCCTTGAGAAAATTTAGAGCTGTGCCTTAGGAAAATAAGAAGGTGGTGTGTTGTCTTTGGTCCTTCTGGTTTCTCAAAAGTGCCAATTGCATCCCCTCAGGACTAAGGGCTCTTCACTTCCTACCTACTTACCTGGACCAGATTTGTGCTGTCAGTGAATCTTCAATGTAGCGTTACTGAGCCATGGCTTAAGGATTAGTGTTGCAGATCCCAGATACTCATATTTTTGTTTTGTTTTTATCTGGGGAGCGGAGAAAGAGGGAAAACAAGCTCCTATCCACTGGCACTAGCCCAGATGCCCACAATGGCTGGGGCTGGGCCAGGTTGGGCCAAGGCTGGGGGTCAAGAACTCAATGCAGGTCTCCATGTGGGTGGTAGGAACACAACTGCTTGAGTCATCACTGCTGCCTCTCAGGGTCTGCATTAGCAGGAGGTTGGAGTCAGGAACTGGAGCCACATCCTGAACCCTGGGACTCTGATGTGGGATGCAGACCAAACACCTGCACTTCCACTAGCCTTCTTATTGGTTCTTCTTGGGAAGGAAAAAGTAAAACTTCATTCTCAAAGGAATAATCTCTAATTGTAAAATCATATGAACCTAGTTAACAATGAGAGAAATATTTAAGAGGCATCCCCATGACCTTTATGATCTTATATAAGAAGGCATGTAGCACTCCCAACATTAGGCCAATTTGTGCCTGATCCTATCTGTCATTAGTTGATATGAGCCTCTGCACCCTCAGAAACATGACGGGGTCTGTTGAAGGACCTTCCTGTCATCAACACTTCCCAAGTTCCTCAATGGCCCTGTGCCAAAGAATGCTACCCAGGAAAGAAGTCAAACATACAATACTGCTGCTATTTTTTCAGTAAAGTGGAGAACAGGGGCAGCTAGAGTAGGTACATGGGCTTCTTCCTTATTGATCCCTGGTGCAAATGAAATAGGTGCCATTTATACCCAAAATAATACACTTGCCTTTCTTCAACTCCCAGAAAATGTTTTATTAACAGTTAATCTTTGACCTTAGGGATATTATTGCAATTTTTATAATTTTTATTTACTTGTTTATCTAATTATAAAGGCAGGAAGAGAAAATAAAAAGAACTTTCATCCACTTATTCACTCCCCAAATGCCTACAATGGCTGGGACTGGAACTGGCTGAAGGCAGAGCCTGAAACTCAACCCAGGCCTTGCACATGGGTGGCAGGGACACAAGTGCTTGAGTTATCACTGCTGCCTCCCAGGGTGTGCATTAGAAAGAAGCTGGAATTAGAAGTGAAGTTGGGACTTCAACCCAAGCACTCTGGTATATGGCATGCAGGCGTCTAAGGAGTGTCTTAATTACATTGATTGTCTGCCCCATCTTATAATTTTTAAATGCAATTACTCATGTTTTCTAGGGCTCATTCCAACTATAGTTGATACTAAGTAACCCCTCTAATACTTTTTTTTACTTTACGAAGTGTAATGAAAATGGCTTAACCTTGACTTATTTGGGGGCAGCTCAATGACAATTATGAGAGAAGAGAGTTTACAAGATTTTTAATAGGGAGCCATGTCAAGTGGGAAAGGGAGAGTGTGAAGCAATAGCTGGGGAAGAGCAGCCTCAATGAGGTCTGCGTCCTTCAGTGATGTGGGGGCCCCAGCTGAAGACAACTGCAGGACCCTGACAGCCCATGCCTTCTGCATCAGGCATTAAAAAAAACGAAAGATACTCTCACCCCCTCTAAGTAATACTCCTTATAATTATTCTGGGTGCCACCACCATAGAGGGCCTGAGGATGAGGAGGAAGCAGAGGAAGATCTCCAACAAGGAGGGCAAGGGGCAGACTGGAGAGAGTGGAACTTAGAAGCAGAGTGTTGGGAAGGGTTCTGAAACGACAGAGTTGAAGCCCTGGCTGGGGTACTCACCAGGGATACCCAGGGTATTTGGACTCCAACCTCACAGGTCAGGCGCATGGCAGAGGTGCACCTCACCCACCAATGGTGACTGTGCCCTTGTAATGTGCTTCAGCCATGAAATGTGATGGAAGTGATGCATATCTCATGTCTAAGAGGAAGCTTCCAGAAATAACTCTCTTGATTTACTCTCTTCATGCTCTAACAGCATGTGAGAAATCATCGCCCTCTTCCCTCTAGCAACCTCTGATGGACTTGGGGAATGATTGGGAAATGCACTTTGTTTAGGAGAGTTGAGGGATGTTTGTTACTGCGGTGTAACCTGGCCGAGTCTGACTGACACTGAAGCAGCAGATAGACCCAGAGAAAAGGCCCAAAGCAAACATGATAAGCACGAAAGTGAGAGAATGGAAGATGAACAGGAGGGAGAGGGAGGGAGAGATTAGAGGAGATACACAGAAAAAGAGGGAGCAAATGAGTAATACAAGAGAGAAAAGAAGAAAGAGACCATGGTAAGGAGAAAGTGACCAGGAGGAAGAACCAAGGCCACAAAGGTAAGGCTGGCCAGCATAGCTGTCAACAGTGTCAACTTGCTGCATGAAGTGACAGTGTGCACAGAGTGAGTACCCAGACCTCGACTTTAACTGCTAACTTGATTATTTCCTAAGTACTTCTTAGTTAGCATTCTCTCTCTCTCTCTCTCTTTTTTTTTTTTTTTTTTTTTGCCTCAGCCTGTAGATTTGAGGTCAGCATTATTTTTACATGGAAAGGAACTACAAGGTGAGGGTGCTGGATAGTGTTTGAAACACGGCAGTCCAGCTGTATTCTGAAACCACAGTTGATGGCAGAAAAGAGGCTGCCAAGTCATCTAATCCTGAATTCTTTAGGGAATGCCTTGAGGTGCCACCAGGATTCCATGGCTATCACAGGGGCTGCACCCTGAACAAAGCCAGGCAGGCCAAGTGAGTGATCTCCCTGGATGATTACCTGAGCAGCTGCGTTTTATCAGATGTCTACAGCAGGCTCTCAATAAGGTTTTATTTGAAGAAATGGTTCCATTCCTAAAAGAAAGAAGGTTTACCAACAACGCTGTGAACAAGATACCACAACACTTCTCAAATACTCCATGTGAGCATGAGGTGTGGAATTACCTGTTCATTCAGAATGAAAGAGGTTTGCAACTAGTAACAAGGACTTAGGAATGAAAAATGAATGCAGGGATATTGCTAGTCAGGGATCTCACTTGATCCATGGACCCTCAAGATGGTCACTACGGAATCTAAGGGATGAAAGACTTAGGCAGAGATTTCCACACAAGCCAGTCCTTTATCTTAGGAGGAGTATATAGCAACAGGAAAATTGCCTGAAGCTCTTTCTACAGAAAGTCTTGCCCCTGTTCACACTCCAAACCAATTCTAGCTTTCTCATCAGAATGCATGGCTGGTCTTCCCTCCTACCCAAAGCCAGAAGTAGCCACCTAGGATGTCCAGGATGTGCCACGGTCAGTCACAGGCGTTGTTAATCTCTGAAGATGAAGTCAGCAAGGCCAAAAGGAAGCCATGCAGGCCAGTTCTGGTAGGGATGTTACTTTTCCTATGGCTACCTCCCAGTTGAAAGGCAGCTTCCATTGGGTCTGTCTGCAAACAGGAGGGAGGTGTTCCTGCTGTGCTGTGGACCAGAAGATACACCCATTTGTTGTGGGTACTTTCGTTGGAACAAGGGAGAGGGTAGAAGCATCTAGAAGAGTGTTTGACACCAGATCCTACTAGAAAAGGAACTACAATGGTGATTAACCAGACAGAACCAGAGACAAGAACCGTATCTGAAAACCTGGAAGGCCAAATGAACTCCTATAGAACTCCTATTCTTCCTAAGGTTGACTCTCTCACTGCTGTGGTCGCCGAGGAAGTGGCAAGTTGCACGAAGCATGAGAAGTACCAAGCACTCCTTCCAGTGCAGCACACACGATCCGTTCAGTTTGTATCATCCCAGACTAAGATATGTGGAGGAATGGTTTTCATCTAAATTCAGAATGTATGAAGATAATTTGAGCTGTGTTGGGAAAATGCATGTTCATGTTGGCAGTGCCCCTAACTCCGCTTCCATACTCATTCCTTCCCACCCAGCATTGTGACTTTGGCTGAGTGTAAAGCAATAGCCCACCAATGGCTAGGCATGATACCACTCTGACAATTTGGAATGATTTTCCCCCACTAACTAATAAAGAGATGTTCATATTTACCTGATTCTTCAACTTGCAAATGAAATAGTCCATTTCATATCCATTTCTCGTGTCGGTTAGCATTTAGATGTTTGGCAGTGTAAAAATCTAGCAGAGCCAATGAAAACTATAGCTTCCTCTTCCCTTAACATCTAAAGTGCAAAGAAATAACACTGCAACACATCCACTTAGATACCCAAAGGATGGCACTGAGCTAACACAGGGGATTACCTGATGTCAGGGTTTGTTTTCATGAGAAAAGAAGAAATCCATGTTTTAGAGAAAGTAGATGTAGCTGATGGTGAATCAGGAGGTGAGAGAGTGGGTTATAGAGTTAAGGGTAAGAAAGCACACATGGTATTAGAGCAGGAGGGGAGCGGGAAGAGGGAAGCTGAGGACTCCTTGGCTGTGGACAGTGAAGCAAGGGTACTAGAAATGGCAGAAGTCAAGTACCGGGCAGGGCTCTGCTTAGTCTCAAGCATCAATGTGCACGTTTGACCTTGAAAAGAGAAGTCTGCATGGTACAGAATGAAAGGTTGAGAAGGAGGATGCTGGTCCACTGGTTACATAAGAGGAAAAGAACAGCCAAGCTGGTTCAATTCCTGACAAATACATTCATTTGCTGTCAATGTTCCATTTAGCTCTCTGTGGAGACGATTTAAAAACCAGGTCGAAGCCTTGTCATATCATCCGACAATATTCAGGGTAGACAGGTGGCTCCCTGTTCTTAGCTGAAATGGTTTTGCCCATGACACCTGGGAGGGAAAAAAAATCTCTGTACTGTAGTTCCCTATTCTTTTAATGTGACCAGTCCCAAAGTACTATTAAAATAATACAACACCAAGAGCAAATCCTAATGGGTGACACTGATGTGTCACTGTGAGATCCCCACCTGCGACAAATGGATCACTCTGGTGGGGGTGGGGGTGTTAGGTCATGGGAGGAAGCTGTCAGTGTGTAGGGGCAGGAGACATATGGGAAGTTATGGTACCTTCTGCTCAATTTTTGCTGTCAATTTAAATTTGCTCTAAAAAAGCATATTTAAATGGAGAACAGAGAAAAACCATGATCCTGCTGAGAAAGGACAGTGCTTATAAAAGACGGATCAGTATGATTGTCTTCCATGGAAAATTACAGTATTTGGCTGGTAGGCTATATCTTCTATTTTCAGAATTAGTGAATGTTCCTCTTAGGATGTGTAGTAATAGTTACTATCATTAGAAGTAAAGATGAGTTAGTACAATGCTTAGTATGATTCCATATGCACTTGTGTCTGCATTGACACACACTTGAGAACATTCCCCATTCAAAAGCAGATTTAAAATGCCTAGAAAGGGGCAAAGGCTCCAATCCCACTCAGCTTGGAGACTTTCCTTTGCTGTGTGGTGGATTTGAGGCAACATGGCTGCTCTTGCCACTGTCACCACGGTCGTTTATCTCGGAGGTGCAGGACTTCGCCAGGGAACTATGTGGGTGTAAAACAGAGAGGGGAGTAGTGATAGGACAAGATTCAGCCTTGCCAGGCATTATGGGAATGCAATATTATGCTGCCCAAGGTCCCCTCTCCGTAGTGATTGAAGGAGGATAATGCCCTGCTTTAAGGTGATGCTTAATGCCTTGTCTGAAGTGAGGCGTTCCTGAAGATAAATCCATTTGCTGTCTTGTTTGCCCTGCATGCTTGGTAAATATTTAATGTCAATTCTGCATCTTCCTCAGGTCCACTAACTCGTTCTGTTTTCTCAGGGAGCAGCCCCAGTACCTCTGCAGAAAGCAGACCCTGCCTCCGTGAGCTCTCCTTTCACACGTAGCCACCTGGATGTGACTCTGAGCTGACTGGGGCAGACCTGCCACCCACGGGAGTAGCATGTACCAGCAAACACTCGTGAGTCAGCCTGTGGGCTAATCTGACTCCCTTCTTACCTAATCCTCACAGTGCTCTCGCAGGTAGTTCTCATTACTCCCTCCATGTTGCAGATACGGAGGACGTGGTTTAGAGCAGAGCAGTTGCCCAAAGGCAAACAACCCTACCTTGGTGGAGCACAGCCCTGTTTCTAACTGAAATGTGTGCGCTTGTGTATTGGGCAGGCAGCTCTCTCTGATACCCTACAAGGTAATGCTTTTTTCCAACATCATGGATTTTCTCATGCTTGCCACCCTTGAAATTTATCCCCTAAGAGGGAAGATGCCCTTCTGACTTCTGGTTTCAGAGGGTGAATTTAGGAAATCCACTGAAATGGTTGGTTGGCCTGAGGAACCATATCACACATCAGCCCCCTGTAAACAGATTCTCTTGGGAGTCTGGGCTAATGACTTTGAGGGTTTTTTCCAGTTATCCCTTGGCACTGTGTGGCCAGCTGCAGGGACAGGGGAGCTTTTTGTCTTGGAAATTGTTGCCCATCACGGAACCAAAAGTGAGGAACTCTTCCAATCCACAGTCTTCAGCTGTCCTACATTCCTGGCTGGTGGTGCACGGGACATGGAATGAAAGGACTCAGCCAGGCTTCTTATTTGCCTGGCATACATTGTGCTAAGTGACCTGCCCAGAAATGCCATTCATTCTTCAGTGTTATTCATGCCGTGACGCTTCCTTACCTTTTGAAGTTGAAAAAGTGAATTTAACAAGATGAATGGTGAGGCTGCATGAAGCAGGAGCAAGATTAGCTATTTCTCAATTACCACATACATTCTAACCAATTTATAGATTTACAGGAAACGACTCAAATCCACACGATCGCTTCAGGTTGCCTCGCTACTGGGAAACTTCTCCAACTGAGGGGAAAAAAAATATGTATTTTACAAAGGCCAATAAAAGCGTGAATTTTCAGGAAGTCAGAGAATGACCAAGTTTGTAATAGTTGACCAGACATTGGATACAGTCCGGCAAGTGGTTAACTATATATGGGGACTTGTTTCGCACTTAATATGATCCTGGTCCTGTCCTCAGGGGCAGTCCTGACCACCAGTTACACCTCTTTGTTTTTCTGATCTGGCAAAGCTAAAAATCACCAACTGTGGCCCAGGGAAAGTGACCGAGCCTGTTGGGCTGCCCAAGTTCTTTAGAGTTACTTCTGGGTGTACTCAGGGTAGGAGAGGGTATCACTGAGCCATTCTGAACTCTTGGCCTGCCTCTAAGGGACCATGAAATCTCCAGCCAGATTTTTTAATAAAAGCAGCATATCGAGTCTGTGTTTCTGTTGCCCCTCTTCCAGACTGCTAAAAGGATTGCAAAGGGCAGGGTTAAAACAGAGACAAAGAAGAGAGTAGACAACAGAAACCCAAGAGAAATCTCATTTGGCATGTTGAAAAGCAGGTAGATGAGTGATCATTGAATTGGCAGATTACAGAAAGCTGAACCCTAATCCCAGGGCTGGGGAAGTGAAGCAGAAAACCAGGAATGGTGGTACTTTGAGGGCTAAATATAGCAGAATTGTTTCAAAGTGTGTTAAGTGTCAATAAAGCACTATATTCCTTTGCCCCGCTCTGTACAACCCTGTGATCCTGTCCCCTTTCTCCAACCCTAATCAAAGACCAAAACACTACTTCTTGATGGGGTGTTCTGGCATGGGGCAACACCACATGCTGGGGGCCACCCGGGGCCAGGTGTCCAGTGCTCATTGGTGCAGTGCTTGTGCTTAACTATCAGCTGGGATGGGGAGGGGGTCATTGCCAATGGCAATGTTGTAAATATTCCCATCAAAGCTAATTCAAGCTACAAGCATAAAATCTGCAGCCATGAAGTTGTAAAGCAAAGCAACTACCATCTTTTTGAATCCGCAAGCTGGCTAGAAGACCATGGAATATTCTGAAAATTGAGAAAACAAGTGGAAGCAATGAGCTATGAGGAAACCTCTCTCTTTATCTTCCTTCTCTATTTGATGCCCATATTCAGGCAAGCACAGGAAGTATATTGGAAGGGTTTTCTCTGAGGAATCTGATTGGTAGAGAGAAGACAATGGGGTTGTAGAAGTACTTACAGACATGTGTACCCCCATGGAACAGACAACCAGGTTACTCTGTCCTGAGTTCCATCCGACAATGAGCCCACTCAACAAAGGGCACTTTATAAATTCAATTATATGTAAGTAGTTGTTCAACCAAAAATTTTAGGGAATCCACCAACTTGAAAGTCAGATACAAAAATAAAGAAATAGGAGAGAAAGGAATTTGAAATAAACAAGACAATGTAGAGAGCAAACTTTGGAAAAATTGAGAACTGTTATACATTCATGAAAGAAGAAAAGGAAACCTGCATAAAGGCTGGATCAAAACGCAGGAAGGAAGCATAGGAATAATAAAAAGATAGAAAAATGAAAATATAATAGGCTATTTGAAAGATAAAGTTCAGAAAACATTCTAGAATGGAGAAAAGGCAAATGAGTGAACAATGAGAGAAAAATATTTGTAGAGTTTTAACCCAGGAGGTCCAAAGTCCAAAGTGAAATTTCATAAGGAGAAAAAGAAAAAAACATAAAAAGAGAAAAATATTCAAGAAATGACACAAAAACACTTTTGAACATTGAAGGACATGAATTTCCACATCAGAAATACTACTGTGGACACAATAGATAGAAAACACTCAAGCCCAAACACATGATTCCTTAAATTTCAGAACACTACAGGCAAAAGAAAATGTCTTGAAGCTTCCAGAAAATCAAAACAGATATTCAGCATTCAGAAAAGCACCAGCCTTCTCAATGCCGTGTTGGACAGTAGAGATAAATGTTCCATGCATGCCTTCAAAATTTGGGGTAAGTGGGCACCCATCTACACCACCAGTCAAGTGAGAGGTTAAAATAAAGACAGTCGAGGCCAGCGCCGTGGCACAGTAGGTTAATCCTCCACCGGCATCCCATATTGGCACCGGTTCTAGTCCTGGTTGCCCCTCTTCCAATCCAGTTCTCTGCTGTGGCCTAAGAAAGCAATAGAAAATGGCTCAAATCCTTGGGCCCCTGCACCCACGTGGGAGACCCAGAATAAGCACCTGGCTCCTGGCTTCAGATCGGCACAGCTCTGGCCATTGCAGCCATTTGGGGACTGAACCTTTCTCTCTGTCTCTCCCTCTCACTGTCTGTAACTCTACCTCTCAAATAAATAAATAAATAAAATCTTTTAAAAAAATTAAGACAATCGTCAGACATTCAGAGTTCAAAAATGTCCTTCTGTTTCAATTTTTCTTAGTGGAATACTGGATACATGCTCCAAAACAAGGAAAGACGCCAGTTTGAAAGACATTGGATCCAGGAAACAAGAAATCAAACAGAAAGAGCAGCCAATAGGGGAGAGAGGTCCCTGGAGGACCTCAGGGTGACCTTGGCAGTGAATCCGGAGAAAGTTAAGAATGAAACAGGAGGTTCAGGAGCATTACCTCAAAAAGAAGAATAAGTAGTAGACCTAATGCATGTGTCTGTTATGAGAAGAGTTACATTTATGCTAAAGAATTTGTGGATCAATCATGAACCAATACAAAGAAAACTAAGCAACCCTCCCTCCTCAGAAGGAGAAACGGTGGAGATTACTAATTCCAGACACATAAAAATGCAGTATAAGGAAATATAATAATAATTCACTACCTGGCTCAGCTGCGAATTTGTTTTCCAACCTCACAGCAATGTAAAACACCATATCAACCCAAGCAAACACCACAATATAATTGCATGGGAAGAATGTGGGGGAGGGATGTGTGTGTCATGGGAAGGGGAAGAAATGAAAAAGCCAAATTCTAGTCAATAAAAATTGGAAAATTAAGTTTAAATAGTATGTGCAATTTATTTAGATAAACATAGATATAATATGGAGGGGCAAGTATGTGGCTCAGAGGTTAAGATGTTGCATCCCATGGCAGAGTTCTTGGGTTTGAAGCCTGACTCTGCTTCTGATCCAGCTTCCTGCTAATGTGCATCCTGGGAAGCAGCAGGCAATAGGTCAAGTACTTGGTCCCTTTACAGGAAGCAGGTGACAACTCAAGCACTTGGCTCAAGGATGGCATTCTAGGCTCCTGGCTTCAGCCTGGACCATCTCCAGCTATTGCAAGCATTTGAGGAGGGAACCAACATATTGAAGCTCTCTCTCTCTCTCTCTCTCTCTCTCTGTGTGTGTGTGTGTGTGTATGTGTGTGTGGATGCCTTTCAGATAATTTTTTAAAGGTTGGTTTATTTATTTGAAAGGCAGAGTTACAGAGAGGCAGAGGCAGAGAGAGAGAGCGAGAGAGCGAGAGCGAGAGAGAGAGAGAGAGAGAGGTGTTCCATCTGCGGGTTCACTCCCCAGATGGCCCCAATGGCCAGAACTGCACTGATCCAAAGGCAGGAGCCAGGAGCTTCTTCCAGGTCTCCCACACTGGTGCAGGGGCCCAAGGACTTGGGCCATCTTCTACTGCGTTCCCAGGCCATAGCAGAGAGCTGGATGGGAAGTGGAGCAGCTGGGACTTGAACTGGCGCTCATATGGGATGCTGGCACTGCAGGCAGTGGCTTTACCAGTTATGCCACAGTGCCGGCCCCCAAGATAAATTTTGAAAAGAATTCATCTTAAAAAACTATAAGGAGATCATTAAAGGTTAAGGTTAGCTACAGTTGAGATAAAAAAGGTTGTAGAGATTTTTAAAAATGAAACTTGTAGAACAATTGTGTTTTTAAGCACTGAACACATATGATTTTGATTAGAAAGTAAATACATCATAATAAATAAAATATATTTAGGGAGAGAAAACAAAACTTTTAACAAGGTAGTGTTGTTTGAATGTGTGCTCCACAGTCTCTCTCTCTCTCTCTCTCCCCCCCCCCATATATGTACACTCTGTCCTGCCCCTCCACCTTCAACCATAGGATAACGCAACAAAAAGACCCTCAGCAGATGCAGCCCCTTGATCTTGGGCTTCTCAGCCTGCAGAACTGTAAGAAATAAATTTCTTGTCTTTATTTTTTTTTATTTTTATTTTTTTTTGACAGGCAGAGTGGACAGTGAGAGAGAGAGACAGAGAGAAAGGTCTTCCTTTGCCGTTGGTTCACCCTCCAATGGCCGCCGCAGCCGGTGCGCTGCGGCCGGCGCACCGCGCTGATCCGATGGCAGGAGCCAGGAGCCAGGTGCTTTTCCTGGTCTCCCATGGGGTGCAGGGCCCAAGCACCTGGGCCATCCTCCACTGCACTCCCTGGCCACAGCAGAGGGCTGGCCTGGAAGAGGGGCAACCAGGACAGAATCCGGCGCCCCAACTGGGACTAGAACCCGGTGTGCCGGCGCCGCTAGGCAGAGGATTAGCCTAGTGAGCCACGGCGCCGGCCAATTTCTTGTCTTTATAAATTATCTAGAGCTGGGTATACCATTAGGGCAGCACAAAATACGTGGAGGGTTGCACAGGGTACGTGGCGGCCTGGGAAAGTCCCTAGCTAACAGCAGTGCAAACTTGCCAGTTCTGCCCAGAAAGTCAGATTTCCTAACTGGGAGAACACACTGGACCACAAGAAAACTCAAGTCAACCAGGCTGTGAGGAGACTGCCATCAGAGGGCCATGCACCTCTTGGACTGTCGTGCTGGTGCAGCAGGCAGCCTGTGGCTGTCCTGTCCGCTGCTCCCTTGCAGCATGTTAAACAAATCCACCTCTCTTCTCTCCATCCGACTGCTCTGGTGAATTCCTCCACCACCCATGCCCCAGCCACTTCCCCCAACGAGATGGACTAACACTACAACTATCTTTGAATGCCTCTTCAGTCTTCCAAACGACTAGAACAGAAACAAGTCATAAGGCGCTATGCCTAGTCTCCAGGATTTAGTGTCTATTTACAATTGGGAAAGGACATAGTAGGCAACAACTTGGCCATGTCCACCTGACCATGAGATTTCATAAAATTTTGAAAATTTGTCAATGTCTGGCTTCCAGATAAGTTGTCATAGCCCCTATATGTTTCCACGACCCTTAGCATACTTCTATGTACAGGACCCTTGCCAAAATCTTTTCTAATGATCAATTTCTGCAGCTGTCTCATTCGTTACACATTAACTCTGTGAATTGAGTCTCCTGCAGTAAATATTTATGTGGTATACATATTCTGTGCCAGACTGCGCAGTATGCTCAGGAACAATAGGCATTCATTCCTTCCTTCATTCATTCAACATCTGTGTCTAACGTGTCTAGAAGCTGAAGAAACTTGATAAGTTAAAACAGGCAGAATTCTTCCTCCTGGAGCACAGGGTCATAAAAGGAAATTAGATGTCTAGAAAAATTAGACAGAAGAGAGACTGACCTTCTAATTCTCATCAGAATCTTGGATAAGATTTTTAGCTTTCACAAGAGGATTCCAGCCCCATTTTTTACCACGCTGATTTTTTAAGCATATGGATCAGCATCAGCCCTAGAGAAGCGGGAGTGATTAAATCTGTCTGGATGTAGCTGGGAAGGCAACGCAGAAAAGTGTGTCTTGTTCTCTTGTTCCCTCATGTCTAGCAGAATACCTGGCATGGGGTTGCTTTTATGCAGATACCTCCTGAATGATCACATGGTGTAGGGATAGGTGGGTAGATGGACAACCTCATCCACCTGAAAATCACCTGGCCTAAAGGACGTGGTTCTGAGATTTCAGCACTGAACCAGCACTGAAGCCTGTGTGATAAGCATTAAGTAGGTAATTCTAAGAGTAATGGGGACATTTTCTTATTCCAGAAAAGAAATATTTGGGGCAGATCTGATTCTATAGTTCCTGGGTAGTCAGGATATGAGTTGTTCAGCGCCTTCAGCTGTCATCAGTACAGGTTTCAAGATGAGCCCAGACTCCCAGGGGCCCTTGCTTTTAGAAAGGGCACATATTTTAGAGCTCTTTGCATTCTCGGTTTAGATCTCAGGGAACCAGGGGACTGATTACATACATGGACCTCAGGATAATTTTTTAGATGTTTTTATTTGAGTTGGAAACACATTTTCCATTCTCTCATTCTAGATTTTTCCCTTTACCATTATTAACATATATTTTCAGATTCAGGTTTAAAATAATTTTTGTCCAAAATCAAGTCTTTCTCCACTTACTGTCATCCTTCCAAAATCTGTCTACATCCAAAATCATTATATTTGCTAAAAGGAAGTTATTTTCTTATGTTTAAAAGACACTTTCACTGTCAGGGGAATGATCTCTGTTATAATATTAACTCTGGGATGATTGGACCTTCTGGAATTAAATAGCTGTCTGTCAAGCCAGTTGTGTGATTTAAACTCAGTTGTAAAGACATTCCAGGCTGTGTTTAGCTCACCTTACTAGACTGACTTCTCCCATGCTCAACTGCAAAGGGCAAGAAGCAGTCCTCCCTGGTAGAGCTTAGAATGTTGCCATCAACAGGAACCCTGGCTTCAAGATAACAGTCAGTTTAAGTCCACCCAAACAGGATGCCTCCTGCTTACTAGAAATTAATAGCAGACACTGCCCAATTTCTTTGTTTCTGTCAAACTGCATTTAGTTTGCATTGAACTCCTTAAAAACCCAGTATGAAAATTGAGGTAGCTTTAACTCAGGCAGTTAATTGTGAGGCACTTGAATACATACATACACACACACACACACACACACACACAGAGGCAGATGAGCCCATGAATTTACCTAAAAGGTACATGGTCCATGATAAAGGCATCTTTTGAAACTTAAAAATATTGCATCGATAATTCCTACTTTGGATCCCTGCCCTTAACTCTGTTGCCTTTGTAGGTGTGTAACTCAAGGAGGTCTATGTACTGCTGTATTTATGGAGTGTGATTTACGAGGTCATCACAGCCATTTAAGCCTGCGATCATCCCCCATTTATCCCGAGTGTGGACGTGTTCTCCCACTTGCTCACAGGTCATGTCTCAGATGGGTGCTGGCAACCTGTGCAGCCCAAGCTGGCCAGCGTCCACCTGCCTGCAGCACTCGGCTCTCTCCGCAGCCTGGATGGCTGTCCCACTGCTGTGCTAGAGCTGAGTGAGCCGTATTCACTGGCACTGGTTTTTTATTCTAAAGGATAGACTCCTTGGAATGAGAACCAGGCCTGCCAGTTTTCCAAACATGCTCTTGTAAGCAGGGCGCACCCAGAGATTTGTTGGCATCACAGCCTGATGAAGAAGGATTTCTTTCCTTTCACCCTACCAAAGTTTACAGCTTTAAATCCATCTTTTCTGACACCACAGATTAGGCAAAAGCAAAAAGAATTAATTCTCACATAATTTTTCAATTGAAATGGAAAATGTCATGCAAAATTCTGTCTCAGATTGAAGATGGGATTTTCCAGGGTTATGAAAGATGTTGGCAAGATTGGTCATTGCTACTCAAAATGTGGTCTTTAGACAACAGAATCAGATTCACCTGAGAATTTTTAGACATGAGGAAACTCAAGCCCCATTCCAGGCATACAGAAGCCCTTCTTTTAAAAAAAGAGAATTGCAGTAAGTTGAGAAAGCAGTTTTGGATGTTGTCTTTCACTGAAGACAAACAGACTGGTTCCCAGTGGCATTTGGCATTGAGAGGAATATAGGAACATAATCCAGTTGGTCTTCATACTCTTTAGCTCTAAGAACCCAGTATCTGCTTTTGCCCACCCACCTCTACAGGCTTTTAGGAGTGGGGCTTGGTTCCTGTTTTTTTTTTCCATTGTGATTCTTATCTTTGCTCCTTTTGTAGCTTAACTTGTACCTTAAATATTGAGGGTGAGGAGAGTGAGTAGGTCCATGCCTGTGTTAGACTTCAGTCTGAAACTTCCAGAGCACATTGGAACTTCCAGCAGTCTTAGTGACCTTTCTACTTACCCTCAGTATAGTGGTGTCTTAAGCTCAAATAGTTTTGGGCAATATTTGTACAAGCAATTATGAGTTTATATTACAATTACCATTATAAGTGTAATATTTTGGGGAATAAACAATAAGCACATCACCTTGTGTCTAGAATGTCTATTGCTTAGAGGATCATGAATCCTATCATTACATTGATAGAAAATAAACACTGCTAAAACAATTGGGAATTTAACAGGAGGTG
Source organism: Oryctolagus cuniculus (assembly GCF_051225735.1). Taxonomy (NCBI): domain Eukaryota; kingdom Metazoa; phylum Chordata; class Mammalia; order Lagomorpha; family Leporidae; genus Oryctolagus; species Oryctolagus cuniculus. Next base: position 15,317,304 of record NC_142875.1, on the reverse strand, counting down.
ATGAACAAGTGCTTACCATGCTCTCAGTTGACCCAAGCTGTGTAAATTATCTGGAATTGGCTGGACATACTTGTTTGGCATTTGGACCCATTTTTGAGTATAAAAGGGCTATTTTTTAAAGGATCAAAGCTCTGTGTTTTATCTCAGGATCTGAGAAGTCCACCCAAGTGACATCTACATCAAATGAACTCTAAGAATGATGGAGAGCGTGGGAGAGCAGGGAACTGGCTGTTCATTAGACTTCAATCTTGACTACGTGGAAGCATTAGCTATGGAAGCAATGACTTGTTGACTTGGATTCTTGCAAAGAGAACACTCCTGCATGGAAATGTGAGTTCGTTTTCTATTTCCCATCTATTATTTTTAACATGTGCCTTGGTATATGTAGGTTTCCTTGACTTCTGATTGCAGTTCCTGCTGATTGTATCTAAGGGAAATTATAAAAAATATGAAGACCGGGTTCAAAAGCTCTGGAGTTACAGACATCTAGTGCTCCTCAGGGCCCTTCCCTGTCCTCAAGAGAAAGTCAGGCTAGTGATTAAGAAGGAAGAGGACATTACGCAGCTCAGCCTCCCCCAGCACCGCAGGCTGGTTGTGGTTTAACACACTCATCTTTGCATATTGCTTACAAGAGTGGAAACATATGTGAAGTAATATTTTTAATAATTCATTTTTAAGATCTAACATAAGACAGGTTTATTTTTAATACCTAGCTGAGATCTGGGTGACAGGACAACACTTCAGATTGGGTGAGGGAGACAGGAGGGCCAGGGCATTTGGAGTAATGATGGGAAGAAATAAAGCTCTTAAAAAATCTTTGGCTTCCCAGGTAATAGATTCTGAACATCAGAGAAAGAGCCCAACGCTGAGGTATTAGAAAAAGCCATTTCCTTTGCCAACCTGAGCATACACCTACCTTAAGCTGCAGAGTGATCAGATTTTTAGACTACCAGCACTGTCAACAGCAGAGAACATGAGTGGACTTAAATGCTGGGAAAAGCAAAGCAATCAGCAGAAAGAGCACAGCACAACCAGGGGGCAGGGTCTGTGGCTTGCAGGATGACACCTTTCATGTGCCCCTCCCTCAATCCCTTCTTTCCTAGGCTGTCATGCTCATGGGCTAGGACAAGTGGATACTCCAAGGTCAAGATATTGTGTATTTAAAAGTGCAAATTATTTAAAAAAACAGCAAGAAGTCATGTCTCCCAGAGCATGAATATAAGAATCCAAGTCATATTGGATTCTTATAAGAGGAAATTTTGGACATGGAGAAACAGGGGGAAGACATCCTTGTGTGGACAGAGACAGAGCAGAGGAGGGTTTTGAGGGAAGAATCTAGAAGCCAGGTGATGCCTGGGACTACCAGAGGCTGAAGGGGGCAAAGGAGGTTCCTCCCCAGGGGCTGCAGGGGGTATAGCCCTGCCAGCCTCTTGACTTCTGACTTCCAGCCTCCAGAATGGGGAGAGAAGGCTTGTCTGTGAGCTAAGCCTCCCGTGGTGTGGTACTTTGTTAGGGCAGCCCTAGCAAATGAACACAGTAACCAGATTGGATTAAAAGGCCCTTCTTCTCATCCAAATTTACCTGGTTGTAACCTGCCATCACTCTGCTCCCCAATAAGATCGTGTTCTGAGGGAGTGGAGGTTAGGATTTCCACGGTTAATTCTTTGGACAGGTTGCATGAAGGCTGTAACCATGTTGGTATGGTGGAAATTTCTATGCCTTTGATGCTGCCAACTTGGGATTCTCTTGTGTGCCACGACGTCGCCATATTAACCAGAATCTATTAGCACAGTGCGTGGCACTCAGAGATAGTTGACAGATACAGAAGGAGCAGATGACTGACTGCATAATGAGTTGAGAAGGTTTGTGCAGAAGAAAACATTTGTCAGCATTTAATCACGAGTCTGGGTGGTGCTGCAGCCTTGGCACCAAGGGGCTAGGAGTAAAACTGGCAGGGAGTAACCATCCTTGCTGTGCTGTGACCTAACAGGAACTTTTACAAAAGCACTGTATTTGCATTAATATTTTCTCTCTTGCAGAGAAACCTGAATTTAGGCAATTTTTTTAATAATTAAAAACCAGGTGAATAAGTTTCCCTCTTCCTAAATAAAGGCCAAGGGAAAGAATTCCTCTTGGCTCTAGGGAAACCCAGTCCTGGTTTTGCCCTGATCCAGTGCCTGCCAATGACCAGGTCTGTTTAACCAGAAGAAAGATTCGGTGTGAGCCTCCTGGGAGCAAAACCAGCAGCTCTCATTATGTTCCCTCCCTTAGAAAAAGACAACAAGCTCCATTTCCAAAACAAACTGCAAGAAGCTATACAAAAATATACCCTGAGGGAGCTGAGGAGAAACGAATGTTTTTATAATAATCCCTTAAAAGGGGAAATGTCACCTTAATTTAATTGGAGCTCTGCTATTACATTTCTTCTCTATCGGTGACACAATTAAACTCTATTATCTAAAGCACTGACCCAAGATGAGCTACTTTTTCTCAAAAAAAAAAAAAAAATCTTCCTGACATCGTTTTCCCAGTGTCTTTTTTGAGTCCTTTGGTTCTGAATTAATTATTTAGAGGAAGGGAAAGTAAATCAGAAATTCAGTTGAGAGGTTTGGGGCATATGTGGTTGGGAAATCACATTCAACCCTGTAATATAGATTCATTGCTAGAAAAAATGTAAATGTTTTAATAAAACAAATAATGGAATTTAGAGAGTACCACAGCCTTAAGTAGAGGGGTGCATAAAAGAAAGAACCTGGCTGGCGCCACAGCTCACTAGGCTAATCCTCAGCCTTGCAGCGCCAGCACACCGGGTTCTAGTACCGGTTGGGGCGCCGGATTCTGTCCCGGTTGCCCCTCTTCCAGGCCAGCTCTCTGCTGTGACCCGGGAGTGCAGTGGAGGATGGCCCAAGTGCTTGGGCCCTGCACCCCATGGGAGACCAGGAGAAGTACCTGGCTCCTGCCTTCAGATCAGAGCAGTGCGCCGGCCTCAACGGCCATTGGAGGGTGAACCAACGGCAAAGGAAGACCTTTCTCTCTGTCTCTCTCTCTCTCACTGTCCACTCTGCCTGTCAAAGAAAGAAAGAAAGAAAGAACCTCCAGGGTATCACAACTCCCTAGCATCTACAGCCTTCCCCAGGAAGCGTGGTGTTTATCAGAATCTGGGACTTGTGTGCCATGACGCTTGAACACTGTATGGTTTTTTTTATTATTATTGAAGCATATCATATTGTCTAACCTTCTAACTTTCTCTTCATAGAATTCATATATCGAGTCCACACAAGGGCAAGTCTATGAGGCAGGACCTGTTGTTTGGGGAGATGTTGTTTGCCATGGAGCTATGGTTGTCTCTCCTGTGGCGGCCTCTCTTGTGGCTATTATTGATCAATATTTGCAGGCAAGGAAGCAGGAACCCTGTCTGATCACAGGGACAGTTGCTATGCAAACATCAAGTACAGTCACAGTGTTTGCTAGAAATCTAACAAGAGTGGAGAAAAGATTGCAGGAATCTCTTCGGAAGATCAAAATGGTACTATTGATTATGTGTTGAATAATAGGAGGCAGATCTAGCAAATATCTAAACTTAGGTGATATATTGTTTAGGCTGTTTCCTCCTGAATTAAATAAATTATCAGAAAGTACATGAATCCAGTGAATTCAGAAAATACTTTTAAAATGTCTATTGGGGCTGGTGCTGTGGTATAGCAGGTAAGGTTGCTGCCTGCAGTGCTGGCATCCCATATGGGTGCCAGTTCGAGTCCTGGCTGCTCCTCTTCTGATACAGCTCTTTTATGGCCTGGGAAAGTGGTAGAAGATGGCCCAAGTCTTTGGGGCCCTGCACCCATGTGGGAGACCCAGAAGCAGCTACTGGCTTCTGGTTTTGGATAGGCCCAACTCCCACAATTGCGGCCAGTTGGGGAGTGAACCATTGGATGGAAGACCTCCCTCTCTCTGTCTCTCTCCTTCTGCCTCTCTGAAACTCTGCCTTTCAAATAAATAAATATATCTTTTTAAAAAAGAATCTATGAACATATTATACACTTACAGTTGTAGATCCTTTTCATCTTCATCTTAGCATCTATCAGGTGTGGATGAGAAAGGCAGATAAGGCATAGGACACCCACCACGTAGGCTAACACAGTTCTTTCCTCATCCGTGTAATTCTGGATCTGCAACAAGCAGACAGGAGAGCATCCAACAACCTGATGATTGTACTGCTTTGAAGGTCTTGTTCAACCCTGGTTTCCCCCACTGAGTTCTTTCCCCATAACAAAGCTGAGACAAGAATCTTAAATGCCTTGAATGTTGCACAACACAGAGTAAGTGTTCAAGAATCTTTGTTGGGCAGGGAGGCATTTGGTACAGCAGTTAAGTCATCGCTTGGGGTGCCCACACCCCACATCAGAGAGCCTGGTTCCAGTCTTAGCTACTCTGCTTCCAAGCCAGCTTCCTGCTAATGAACACCTAAGGCAGCAGATGATGGCTCAAGTACTGGTGTTCCATGTGGGAGACCTGGTTCAAGCTCTGGGCTCCTGGCTTGGGCTGGCCCATCCCTGCCTATTGGAGGCATGTAGGGAATGAAGCAGTGGATGGAAGATCTCTCTTTGTCTTCCTCTCTCTCTCTCTCTCTCTCTCTCAAATAAAATGGGAATAAACATTTGAAATTGATGTACCAATGCATACATGAATATTAAAATACTAGGTAATTACCTGTGTATACAAGTATTAAGAACACTAATTAATAGAATAAAATAACAGATTCATTCAATTTGAAATCTCAGGCATTGAGTTCATTACCCAAAATAACAAAATAACCAAAGAAAATGGATGTAGGAAATCTTTAGTTTGAAAGGATAAGTAAGTTAAATCTTGTGGGATTTGTCTCTCAATTATAGAATTCACCTACATATGCCACACTGTTGCCATTATGAGTGTCCAAAAATACAAAGATCAATTAATGCTTTATTTAAAAAAAGAAAAAGACAAACCTGAGAAATGAGGACCAGAAAGTAGAAGTTATTATAGAAAAAATCTAAAAGATAGAAAGAACGAAGCACTTAAAAAATAAAAATAAACGACTATAGGAACCGAGTTCCCTTTAGTCACAGAAGTCCATAGTTCACCACTTTCCAAAAGGTAGAATTAACCTCAAATTGGACTTGGATATTACATTTTCTTTATAAATTATAAATTTATATAAATTATAAATTTCTTTATAAATTAGCTCCTTTAATGTATTTAGATGCATTATGGCTAAATTTTATATTTAACATGAGGCTGAGCATCCAAAAGGTTTTCATTCCATGGATCCTGGAGAGGGCTAAGAAGTCGTGTTTTCCATGTTTCCCAGTTCCTTGTGCCGCAGTGAGTAAAGACCACTCTGAAAATAAAAGAATGAGGTCAGCGGAATGAGGGCATTCACCACTCTCAGACAGACTCTATGTTTGTCCCTGAACCTGTATGACTGTCAAATTTGAAATTGACTAATCTCTTCCCACATTAGCACATATTGTGGCAGGAAAAAAAAGGGGAAAATCTAAAAATTTTTTTGCTTGTACACACTTTTTTTAAAAATACAAATTTCAAAACTTGTCAAATCCAGTTAATCCCCAAATTAACCTTTGTTTCCCTTGTGGCTCCCCAGACTGTCAACAAATGAAGAACAATGAAGAATAAACAGGTATTGCGTAAGACTAGAAATTCTATATAAATATCGTGCTTCCTATCTCCATTTCCTATAGTATTTTCCCCATAGAACTATCTTCTAGCATTCTATAAACATTTTAACTTTGTGTATTTTTCTGTATTGCTGCTAGAAGTCAACCTTCATGAGGGCATGAATTTTTGCCATGTTTTATTTTCTGATGCATCCCCAGTGCTTAAACAGTGTCTGACACATAGTGGGCACTTTATTAGCATTGTTGAATTAAATAAGCATAATGAAGAGCTACAGATTCCAAGCCAACAATATTTCCAATAAACTTTGTTTAGAATAGAACATGGCATAAAGTTCTTCCCAGGACTACCAAGTCAAGTTTTACAGAAATGGCAAATTAAATAACATTTCTATGGCACTGCAGCAATTGAAAAGTGGGAGAGTGGGAGAGTGGTTATGGGGGGAAGAACTATAATCCAAAACATGTACTTAGAAAATTTATATTTATTAAATAAAAGTTTTCTGTAAAAAGAAAGAAAAAGTGCTTTCTCATGCACTGTCTCATTTGATCTCCCAGGAGCACCCCCAGGAAGCTTCTTTCTATTCTCACAGTGTCGTAAAGGAGGGTACCAAAGCTCAGAGAAGTTAAAGGATTTGTCCCAAATCAGCCAACACAGAAAGTTCTGGATCCCAGACACAAAGGGGGTCTGTAGGCAGCAATGATTTGTGCCCTCTCTCACCAGCCAGCGGCTTCTCATTTCTAATTCTCTTTCAGCCTTGTACAGGCTGTGCCCAGAGCTGTGCTCTTTGCAGCATGGCTGCATGTAGTCATTTCAAGGACCAATAACTTGCACCATGAGTGTGTCCAGGGCACGTTGCTAAATGGTCCTAAATCTGGGCAACTGTCACTTGAATGCCAAGTTCTCATTGTTCTTATTGGACATCATTTGCCAAATGAAACAGAGTGGCTAAATGTCTCAGGTGACTTCATTTATATCCCCCCAACAGTTGATTAAAAGCAAACTTATTCAGTAGTGTGTCAGACACCCTGAAAGACATGGGATACACCTTGGACATCAGAAAGGGCTTGAAAAAATGAAGGCTCCGTTTCCACCAGCAACGTTTGGGCACTTCTCCAAATGTTTTCAACCGATGGTGAATTAGATCAGAAATTTTGTAGAAATAAGAACTCTCAGCTCTCAGAGTTTTCTGAGGAAATTCAAAGCAGGTCAAAGCTAAATGCTTTATTGTATTTTGGAAGCTTTTTGTATCCCTAACTGACACCACGAATTCAAAATGAACATGTAATTTTCCTTCGCATTTAAAGAACTCCATCTTTCCCAACATTTGAGGTTGTGTGTGTGAGGTCAGGTCAGAGGTACACACAACTCCCGCCACCTGCCTTTCAATTCACAACTGAGACCACCCTTCCCAAACTTTCTCTGACGTGGATGCTAAAAAGGGGTTCCCCTATTTTACGTGGCTGCTGATGGTGGTGGCTCTCTGAGAGTTATCTCCCTACAACGCTGCCACATTGTTTGATGTGGACATTCAGATAATAGCAGCATGCAACTAACAATGGTGCATTGGATTTCACAATTTTAATCCCAATGAGATGGCTTCAATTTAGTGCAATTTGGAAAACTGCTAATAAAAAAGCATCTGGTCATTCTCTACTTATATTGCAACCACATGTTAACAACCACATTAATGCATTAGAACTCCAAAGCTGAAGTTCTCATAATTGCAAGTGGCTATTCTTGTCATTCTGACACTACACCTCATAGTGTTATCCTCATCTCCTTCACTTGGGGTCACTTCCTCCTTTGCCTGACTTCATCCTAAATCCCATGGGCTAGGAGACACCTAAAAGTTATATATATATATATATATATATATATATATATATATATACATACATACATAAAGGTTTAGGATGATATTTAAAGCATATGTGTTACGTGAATGATACTAACAATGATCACCCCCATTTATTGAGAATGAACTATGAACCAGTCAACTGTGTTAGATGCTTCACATGAACTTCTGATTCAAAACACCCAATGACAATAACTATAGGACATAAGTATCCCCCAGCTAAGTACCTTGATGAAGGTGGCACAGTGGAAGTGCTATATTCACATGTAGGTTTGCCCAGTCTCCCATGCTTGCACAGGATTGTCTCTCTACTCCAACCCTAGGATTTTTCTTCAGAGTTCAACCATGCTGGCTACATAATAATAATAATTAATTCATAAGAGTCACTATGAACCAGGTACTATTATTGCCTACATACAATCTCATTTAATAGTTATAAATAAGGGAGGTGCTATTTCTCCAGGTGAGGAAGCTGAGGCATGGAGTGGCAAAGGATCTGCCCCAAATTCAGAGTTTGTTAATTATAGAATGGGAATTTAAAATTAAACAGCCTAGTGCCAGAGGCCCTGCTTGTAACTCCTATGATATATTGCCTCCTCAAAACCATTTACGCTATAAAAATTTTCTTTTAAATTACCTAAATATATTAATGTAATATCCAATACACTACACACACACACACACACACTTGTATACTTTGTACACTTTCTTAATCTCTTCACCATGTTATTCATTTAGACTTTGAAACTTACTAAGTCAAGTGTATCCCAATTACCTACCAAAATTACATCTAGAATTGTCTCTCTTTTTCCACCCAACAAGTCTAACAGATAGCTGTGAACACCAAGCCAAGCAGGGCAGTAATAAGAATGTATCTGTGTGCAATTCACTTTGTTATTTTGTTTTCATTAGCCCATTCCAAGGAGCAAGTGCAGAGATTTTTTTTTTTTTTTTTTGGTCGTACCCACCTGGAGCACTCAGAGTGGAGCGGAGGGAAACTGGGTGGTACTCTCAGGGGACTGCCTCACACTGAGTCAAGCATAGGGACTCTAATTAGTGCCACTCTCGTTCCTGGCTCCTTTTCTACCTAGCGGGGGCACATTTCTATTTCTTCTGTTTTATTCTCCAGGTGAAGTGCTAACAATCTATTTAAGGCAGACTCTGATTTGGATGTCAAATAAAACTGATTGATTTTATGATTCTGTAAAGGTCACCTCAAAAGGTGAAACGATTCCTGCTGCAGGGGAACACCCATAAATTTACACTATTTGTGACAAGTCTTGTCCCACCATAGGAAGATGAATTCTTGGATCTGCATCTAACCCTAGGAAAGGTAAGCACATTTTCCTTTGGTTTGGGCTCAAGGAAGCCTACATATATTCATACAGCATGGTTAAATGAGAATTTGCTGTCAACTACTCTTAGAGTAGAACCATAAGAATGAAAAATTAAATTACTACACAGGTCCTTTGGCAAAATGAAAGGACATCTCTCATACCGTTTGGTTACCTCATTAACATCAGTTAAGAGCTCCTGAACAGGTTGGTCTGTACCTAGATGCCATCCATATCTTCTAAGCTCCTTGAAGACAGGGGATATTCTCCTTTGATACTGCTAGGGTTTGGATGTGCTTTATCCCTCAAAGGTTCATGTGCTGGAAGCTTGGTTCCCACAGCCATGGTGTTGAGGTGGTGGGAGCTTTCAGAGGTGGGGCCTGTGGAAGGTGGTTACATCATGGAGGCATTGACTTGGAAGGAATTAACACTGGTCTATCTACATGCATCAGATAATTACAAAGTGAGGTCAGCTTATCTGCTTGATTCCTCTGCAGGCAGTCAGTCTCCTTTCTGCTTCTTTGCCCTGTTGTGACACAACCAGGGGGAAATTGGATGTGCATTTTTCAGCTACTAGAATCATGAATCAAAAAACTTTACACGCAGTAAGAAACAACGAAATCCAGTCATTTGCAACAAAATGGAGGAATCTGGAACACATCATGCTGAGTGAAATAAGCCAGTCCCAAAGGGACAAATACCATATGTTCTCCCTGATTGGTGATGACTGACTGAACACCAAGAGGGAAACCTGTTGGAGTGAGGTGGACACCATGGGAAACGGTGGCTTGATCAGCATAGCCCTGACTGTTAATGAACAACTTAATACATTATCCCTCTTGGTAGTTTTTTTATCTGTTCTACTTAATATGACTGGTTTAGATCTGTAATTGATGCACAGTTATTCTTAAGTGTTGAAAATTAACTGAAATGTGATCCCTGTTGAACATGGTGGTGGGAATGGGAGAGGGAAGAGATGTATAATTTGGGACATGCTCAGGCTGACTTGCCCCAAGTGGTGGAGTTGGAAGCATACCAGGGGATTCCAATTCAATCCCATCGAGATGGCATGTACCAATGCCATCTCACTGTTCCAGGTGATCAGTTTCAGTTCACAGTTGGTCATGGTGGAGGGACTGGGAGTCAAAGGGAGCACATAGACAAGTCTAGTACCTGCTAACGCTAACCGATGGAGTAAATAAAGGGGAGAGTGATCCAACATGGGAAGTGAGATACTCAGCAGACTCATAGAATGGCAGATGTCCTAAATAGCACTCTGGCCTCAGAATCAGCCCTAAAGGCATTCGGAGCTGGCTGAAAAGCTCATGAGAGTATTTCAGGCATGGAAAGCCAAGACACTCTGGCAAAAGATCTCTGCGAGTGAGATCCCAGTGGAAAGAACAGGTCATCGAAGAAGGAGGTACCTTTCTCTGAAGGGAGGAGAGAACCTCCACTTTGACTATGACCTTGTCTAAACAAGATAAGAGTCGGAGAACTCAGAGGGCTTCCATAGCCTTGGAAACTCATGACTGGAGCATAGGGAGATTACTGATGCCATAGACAGGAGTGTCAATTGGTAAAGTCAACAACAGGAGTCACTGTGCACTTACTCCTCATGTAGGATCTCTATCCTTAATGTGCTGTACATTGAGATTTAATGCTATAACGAGTACTCAAACAATATATTTCACTTTGTGTTTCTATGGGGGTGCAAACTGTTGAAATCCTTACTTAATGCATACTAAACTGATCCTCTGTAAAAAAAAAAAAAAAAAAAAAAAAAAAAAAAAAAAAAAAACCTAAGTTGAAGGAATGCATGAGTTTCATGAAATCTTTGATACATTTCTATATCTTTCAGGATAGCATCAAAACTCCTTGAGATTCTTAGTGCATAAAATGGAGACAAGGCTCAATAGGAGACAGATAAATATAACAGAAAAGTGAGGCTGGAAAGGCATGGATTAGGGGGGAAGTGGAGGACAGGAGGTGTGCACAAGCATTCATAAAATAATGCAAGAGTAGATGCATGGACTATGGTCCACACTAGTTTAAATAAAGGGCGTCCAATGAACTAGCTTATTCCTATTGTCTAAAACAATGTCCAATCAAAGATAAGACACTTGGGGAAACTACTTACAATAAGGAGCAGGAGTTTAGCCTTCTGATGAAGATGCGCACACCCCACATTGAAGTGCGTGAGCTCTATAACTGGCCCCACTTCTGAACCCAGACCCTGGGAAGCAATGGTGATGGCTTGAGCAGTTGGGTTCCTGCCACCCACAAGGGAGATCTGAATTGAGCTCCAAGATCTGGGTTTTGGTCTCAGCCATAGCTGTTGCAAGCACCTGAGGAATGGACCCACAGATGAGAGTTATCTCACTCTCTCTCTCTCGCTCTCACTCTCTTGCTCTTCCTCTCTCTCTTCCCCTCCCTCTCCCACTCCCTCCTGTATCTCTTAAATAAATATTTTTAAAGATTCAAGACCTTAAAAAATCATGGTAAGGCAAATAAATAACTCTATAGAAGCTTTAGAAGATAAATTCAAAAATAAAGTAGAAAAAGACCCAAAAACGGGCAAATTGAGGAGAAACATATGAAACATATCAAAACAGTCAAATTATTAGGTCTAATGTTCCAAAAGAGGAAAGGAAAAAAAAAACTAGGGGAGGAAATTATCAAATAAATAAAAAAATATAATTTCCTAAAATGAGAAGAAATGTGTTTTCAGAAAATTCCTGACAAAGTTACTAAAACCATAAACAAGACACAGCAGTATTAAACTTTCAGAACACTAAGGGTAAAAGCTTAATCTCAAAAATTTCCAGAAGGCTTAAATGTGTCCCATAGAAAGAATTAGAATGACATCAGAATTCCCAAATGAAATACTGAGAGGTAGAAGAAAATTATGGTAGAAAATTATTTTTCACCTAGAACTAACTCTCTAAGGCAAACGATCAATTAAGTCTTAGCACAGATCACCTCCATCTCCGGACATTAGAAATCACAAAAATTTACCTCCTATGCATGTGTTCTTAGAAAGCTCCTGGGAAACGTTACACCACCAAACTGACAGAGTAAACCAGGAAAGAAAGAGACAGAACCCGTGAAACAGGGAATGCAACACAGAATGAGAAAATAGGAATGGACACGCAGAATTCTGGCAAAGAGAATGCCAGGAGGACAGTCCTTTGAATGAGAGCAACTGAGGTAGATTGGAGGGGGAGGACGGAGGAGGACAGTGAGACAATAACTATGAACACGGACCCAATTTATTATGTGTTTAACTACACTGACAGGAGCAAGCAATTCTGTTGGAGAGTTTGTGGAATAATTAATGATTAGTGCAGAAAATTTAATGAAAAAACAAATAAGCTATATAAGAAAGAAAAAAAGCAATAAGGGTGTACTTTGTGGCTAAATATGAATAATAATTATACAGTAAATATTGAATATTTAAGACAAATATTGTTATACAACCATTTTAGAGGAAAATAGAGAAGAAACTTGTGCAAAAATCCATAGGATTTCTCAAATGTGCTTCAAGTTCATCTTTCATAGTAGGGAGTCAATAAAAAATTTACAAATGAAAATTGCTCAGTAATATAATAGTAGATATCAAAATTACTAAAAGGGTATGTGTTTCTGAGGGTTGATCTTGGAAATGGACAGTTGAAACAGGGAATTACATGCATTCTCCTTGTTTGTTGATGTGTCTGACCTTTTAATATTTGGTACATGTTTTGCTTTGATAAAAATTTAAATTATTCAAGACCTAAACACTGGGACCAGTGCTGTGGCACACCAGTATAAGTTGCTGCCTGCAACATCATCCCTTATGGGTGCTGGTTCGAGTCCCAGCTGTTGCACTTTGATCCAGCTCCGTGCTAATGTGCCTGGGAAAGCGGCGGCAGATGGCCCAAGTGCATGAGCACCTACCACCCATGTGGGAAACCCAGACAGAGTTCCAGGCTTCTGGCTTTGGCCACTAACCTGTTGAGGCCATTTGGGCAATGAACCAGATTTCTCTCTGTCTCTTTTCCTCTCTCTCTTCATAACTCTTCCCTTCAAATAAGTAAAAACTATTAAAAAAAAAAAAACACCACACACACACACACACACACACACTACCACAAGGAAGAACAACTAGTAGCTCTCTAACTAAGCATGAACCAGTCTCTTCTATCTCAAAGGCAACAATGCACATCTCCTTGACATCTGGACCTCATCAGCCCGCTGTTCCATTCTCTTCTCTGCACAGACCTGCTTCTTCACTGCTGAGAACTCACTAGCTCCACTTCTCACCAACCCTCAGATTTATCCAACACTGGTACTAAACTCTGTTTTTTGTTCAATCCAATGAATTCTTTCCCCTTACTCTACTCTCTTTTGTCTTAAGTGCCTCAGTTCTGCTCCCTGTTCCCCTCTGACTGCTTCCTCTCATCTCACGCCCCAGCCGACAATTCTGCTTTCTCTATTGGACATGCAAACATGCTCAGGAAATCACTATTAGGCTATTGCAAACTTATTTCCTTGGTAGGTGAGAAGTGAGATTCTCCCATTTCGTTTCCCTAACCCAGGTTCTCCTCTGATCCTTTAGCCAAGTGTTCTCTCTCTCTTTGCTTCCTTGAACTTAAATTCTAGACTTCCTTTCCCACCTGCTGTCATCCCAGGTGAGGTCACCAGGATCCCTTAAACATGCAGCGATCTCTTGCTCTCCTGCTCACTTCTCTGCCTAGTCTCAATTCCTGAGTGTGTGCCTGGGCTTGAGAACCCGGTTCCTGCTTGTTCTAGCAAAGAAACACTGGGTGTGCTGATCTAGGGAGAGAAGAAACATATGTTGAGGGAACAGCAAAATCATCTGGTGACTAAAGATTAGAGAGCTAGAGGGAAAGTGATTCCAGATGATGCTGGAAAAATGGGAAAGGCCAGATGACACAGGGCCTTTTGTTTAGCTCACAGATTTTTGTCTTGAAGACCAATAGATAGCCAGTAAGTTGTTTGGAGCATGGACTAATTGTGATTGGATTTCCATAAAGATGAGTTTGGGTGAAGTACAGACAATGTATATGATGTGGATGAAAGAAAACTAGTTAAGAATGGTGCATATGACAAATAATAGTAATTAGATTAACTTGGTAATGTGGAGATGGAGAGATGTATTCTAAACGGGCATGTTTAGGAGGCAAAGCAACATGATTTAGTCATGACTTGGTCAGGGATAATTAGGGAATGGTGGTAAAAATGCTCCCCGCTCCAGGCTTCTGGCCTGAATAGTTGAGAAATTAATGGTGCCTTTCACAGTTAAAAGGGACCCTGGACAAAGGCCAAAACTGTGTTTTCAAGCATGATTTATATATTTGAGACAGCTAACTCATGATTTTTAAGAAGGCTTGTGAGTGAGTGTTATGACCCAGCAGGTTAAGCCACTTTTGGAGTACCTGCATCCCATATTGGAAAACCTGGCATAGAATTCTGCCTCCCCTTCTGACCCCGCTTCCTGCTGTTGCACCTGGAAAACAGCTCGAGACTTCTCAAGTACTTGGGTCCCTGGTATCGCCATGGCCAACCCAGATGGAATTCCTGGCTCCTGGCTTCAGCCTGGCCCAGCCCAGACCAAGTTGTTGCAGACATTCAAAAAGTGAAACTGAAAATGGATAATAATGGGATAATTTCCCATTATTTCTGTCACTCTGTCTTGAAATAAATGGATGTCTTTTTTAAATAGAAGTTGGCTGAAGTGATCAATTTCAGTTCACAATTGATCATACTGATAGGACTAAGAGTTAAAGGGATCACTTAAACAAGACTAGTGTCTGCTAATACTAGCTGATAGAATAAAAAAGGGAGAGAACGATCCAACATGGGAAGTGGGATACACAGCAGACTCATAGAATGGCAGATGTCCTAAATAGCACTCTGGCCTCAGAATCAGCCCTTAAGGCATTCAGATCTGGCTGAAGAGCCCATGAAAGTATTTTAGGCATGGAAAGCCAAGACACTCTGACAAAAATAAAAAAAGGGCCTAAATGAAAGATCTCTGTGAGTGAGATCCCAGTGGAAAGAATGGGCCATCAAAGAAGGAGGTACCTTTCCCTGAAGGGAGGAGAGAACTTCCACTTTGACTATGATCTTGTCTAAATATGATCAGAGTCAGTGAACTCAAAAGGCTTCCATAGCCTTGGCAAGTCATGACAAGAGCCTAGAGTGATTGCTGACGCCATAAACAAGAGTGTCAAATTGTTAAGTCAACAACAGGAGTCACTGTGTACTTACTCCTCATGTTGGATCTCTGTCCTTAATGTGTTGTACATTGTGAATTAATGCTATTACTAGTACTGAAACAGTATTTTACACTTTGTGTTTCTGTGTGGGTGCAAACTGTTGAAATCTTTACTTAATATATGCTAAATTGATCTTCTGTATATAAAGATAATTGAAAATGAATCTTGATGTGAATGGAATGGGAGAGGGAACAGGAGAGGGGAGGGCTGTGGGTGGGAGGGAAGTTATGGGGGGGGGAAGCCATTGCAATCCATAAGCTGTACTTTGGAAATTTATATTTATTAAATAAAAGTTAAAAAAAAAAGAAAAAAAAAAGAAGTTGGCTGGATGTACAATTCCAGAACATAGAATAATGGTCTCAGCTGACAGACAAAAAATGGTGTCATCACAAGTATGGTGTCAGTGTTATATCACTACTGCAACATATCATCACAGTCCATCTGTGAGTGTCTTAAACAACACAGACCTCTTATACAGTTCTAGAGGTTTGAAGTCCAACATGGGCTTCACATAGATGAAATCAAGGTGTCAGCTGAGCTGCCTTCCTTCTGAAAGCTCTAAGGGAGAACCAGCTTGCTGGGCTTTCCCAGCCTCTACAGAGGTCCCAGCATTCTCCATTCCATGGCTCATGGCTCCTTTCCCCATATTGAAAGCCAGCAGCACAGTGTACCACCTTCAAATCTCTCTCTCCTCCCCTCGCTCTGACACACATACACCCCACTTTTCCTCTCTATTTGACCTCTCCATCTGTCATCAAAATGCCCGTGATTTTCACTTTGTGGCCTCCTGCTTTTTTTTTAAAAGAGATATATTTATTTATTTATTTATTTGAAAGGCAAAGTAACACAGAGAGAGGAGAGGCAGAGAGAGAGAGAGAAAGAAAGAGAGAGGTCTTCCATCCATTGGTTTGCTCCCCAATTGGCTGCAATGGCTGGAGCTGCAATGATCTGAAGCCAGGAGCCTTTTCTGGGTCTTCCATGTGGGTGCAGCGTCCCAAGAACTTGGCCATCATCTACTGTTTTCCCAGGCCATAGCAGAGAGCTGGATCGAAAGTGCAGCAGCCGAGTCTCAAACTGGTGCCCATATGGGATGCCAGCACTGCAAGTGGCAGCTCCACCAGCTAAGCCACAGTGCCGCCCCCTGTGTGGCCTCCCTCTTAAAAGGATCTTTTTGGTTACACTGATTCCATTCTGACAATCCAAGGAAACTCCACACATCAAGACCCTTAATTGAATAACAACTGCAAAGTCCTTTTTTCCGTGTAAGGTAACATATTCACAGGTTCCTGGATTAGAATGTGGGCATCTCTTGGGGGAACCATTAGTCTGTCTATCAGAGGTATAGAGATATCACTACATAAACATTTATGGGATAGATAGAGGTTTTCTTTTCTTTTTTTATTTTTTTGACAGGCAGAGTGGACAGTGAGAGAGAGACAGAGAGAAAGGTCTTCCTTTACCGTTGGTTCACCCTCCAGTAGCCGCCGTGGCCGGTGCACTGCAGCCGGCGCACTGTGCTGATCCGATGGCAGGAGCCAGGTACTTATCCTGGTCTCCCACGGGGTGCAGGGCCCAAGCACTTGGGCCATCCTCCACTGTTCTCCCTGGCCACAGCAGAGAGCTGGCCTGGAAGAGGGGCAACCGGGACAGAATCCGGCGCCCCGACCAGGACTAGGACCTGGTGTGCCGGCACCGCAAGGCAGAGGATTAGCCTAGTGAGCCGCGGCGCTGGCCAGATAGAGGTTTTCAAAAGGAATGAGCTATTTTAAGTGATATTTTGGTTTTCCTCTAATTGAATCAAATCAAACATAGATAAGAAGGTATAATGGATGAGCCCAAGGAAATGATGGAATTTATAGTACTGCTAAAATACAGGTAGCTTTTACCCAAAAAGTTTTAGGTATTGTTTCACCCAAAGAAATTGTCCCTTTTGAACAGATATAGGAAAGAGAACTTTTTCCTGAAGCCTGGCATCCTGAGAATTTGTTCAGCTTTTCTTCCCAATGAATGGGTGAGTTGTGATATATGAGAAGTCAATCTCTGTTAAGACACGCTTTGGGGGCTGGCGCCGTGGTGCCGTAGGTTAATCCTCCACCTGCGGTGCCAGCATCCCATATGGGCGCCAGTTCTAGTCCCAGCTACTCCTCTTCCAATCCAGCTCTCTGCTATGCCCTAGGAAAGCAGTAGAAGATGGCCCAAGTGCTTGGGTCCCTGCACCCGCATGGGAGACCCAGAAGAAGTTCCTGGCTGCTGGCTTTGCATCAGTGCAGCTCCAGCCATGTGTCCATTTGGGGAGTGAATCAATGGAAGACCTTTCTCTCTGTCTCTCCCTCTCGCTCTCTGTAACTCTACTTCTCAAATAAATAAATAAAATCTTTTTTTAAAAAAAGACATACTTTGATGAGGAGATGACTTTTTTTGGTCTTTTCACTCTGATTATGAGGGTACTTCAAAAAGCTCAAGGAAAATGAAATTAAAAGAAGTTTTTTTTTGGTGCAAAAAATTGCAATACCTGCCTTATGAGGGAATCTTCAAAAAGGGTTGTGAAAAATGTATATATGAAAAGTGTTATGCATGAGATTTTAAATGTATTTTGCACAAAAATAAACTGATATTTTAATTCCACTTTTCATGAAGTTTTTGAAATGTACTTGTACTAATATCAATTGTCACTGTCATGGCCTCAGTGTCACAGTGCAAAGCCACCATGATGGGGACAGCTTTCATGGTTACATCCAACAGGCTGCTCTTTATGGCTTTCTTTTCTGACTTTGTAACTCTGAGAGGTTTTACTACCCAAGGGAGTTCTACTCTCATCAGCAGATATAGAATAGTTCCAGGAATGCAAGACTTCCTTGGAACCTGGCTGTTTTTACTTGTCCCTGACTACCAACAGTTAACAGCATGATGCTATACAAAAGTGAAATTGAGATGTAGGGATTGAACCCTGGCCCTCCCATAGACACTGCCTTGTAATATCCTGCCCACTGGATGGCCCATGCAACCTAAACAGATCTACCTGGGGCTCAAAAATAGATGCATAGTAAAATCCCAAAGGCAATCAAACTAAGGAGTGGAAGAAGGAAATCATAAGTGCTCAGTTAGAACCTAGTGACAAGTTACAGAAAGAATAATTGAAGCTATTACTCATTTTTCCCTCTTTGCTATGCTCCGCATATAATTAGTGTTTTAACTGATTTTCCCCCACTATCTTATAAATGTAAGTGCACACTGGTGACACTCATGCCATTTAGCTCACGGGTGGAAGACTATTGATGAGGGATCCCAATGGAAGGAGGAGTGGGCATTGTTATAATCATCTAGGCTTAGAGGCGTTTGGACTAATTAGTGAAACTTTGAATTATTTTCCTATTGAGAGAGCAAGTTAGTGCACTTTTTATGTGTCTGAGTAGTTGACTTATATAGCTATTCATGTCAGGATAGTTAACTTATGTTAGTCTGTTTGTGGCTTTTTTTTTTTTTTTTTTTTGAGCCGTTGAAATGAGAAGAAAGATGCTGTAGATTTCAAGCAATACCCAAGAAGTGGACTATATGCACACATATTAGCAATTTTGTTGCACACTATCCATCATTTTTTCCAATAGAACCTTGACTTTCTTCTGTGGGCTTATTTCTCTCCATTGTGTATTTGGGTCTAGCAAATACTCTCCTCTTGGGAGGAGAATGCATGCTGCATCACCCTCCAAAGGCTAAATGTCCCATCTAAGTTACAAGTAAAGAGGGGTCTGGTGCTGTGCTCAGAAAATAAACTGACAATTGTTACAGTGTCGATAAAAATGTCTGATTTTACTAACATAGAATGAACGTATATATAGTTTACTGTGTACTTACTATATAATTGCCAAGCGTGAATGCAAGTTTATCAAAATCTAACACTATATGGTGGGGCTGTATTACCAATCCTAATTGCCAACCAATATAGTCTAGCTCTCATAACACAGACAGGCCTCGTATTTTTGGTAAGGCTTGAGAAGACTCCCTCTTTTCTATAAAAACTTAAAAGCAAAAAGCAAAACAAAAGAAAATACAGACTTCACTTGTGCTTACTGCTCTTTGGTTCCCCTGACATTTCGCCCTTACTTTCCCCTCCCTAAGCAAGGATCACCATCTCAGTCCTTGTGCTCTCCATCACAACCCCTCACCATCTTGCCTGCATCCCCCCTGCCCCCCAAAACAGTTCTTCTCTCACCAAGCACCAGTGATCACCTGGCTTCCTAATCCTACAACTCTTCCATTGCCATTGCTGATGTGTTTGCTTGTTTTGGATACTTTTCTATATTTGGCATTAATGGTACATTTCTCTATCTCTCCCCTGAAGCAGACACTTAATACTTCTTTGGTATGTCACTTTTTAAAATAGTTTTACTTTTCTTATTTACATAATACTTGAGAATTAGAGAATAGAATTGAAGAATGATGTATATTTCCATGTTGCTAATGAAACAACAATAATCCATTTGTTATGTTTTCTTTTGGTCTATTTTCACATTTCCCATGTTATCTCAATTGTCTTTTGCGTTCTGCTACCTTTCATGCTTTCAACTGTTGCATAGTATTCAATAGTGTTCATATGTTAGTTTACAATTATAATTGATATCCAAAGTAAGGAATCAAACTCCTCTCCATGCTATTCTGAATAAGATGACTAAAATTGGAGTTAATGCCAAAGTGTGGTGATCTAAAGTTGATCTGCAATAAATAATTCAGCTCACTTAATAAACAAGAATTTCAAAGAAGTATGGTCTCATGATCGCTCAATTTCAGATTTTTAAACTTTATTATGATGCAAAAGCATTAAGTAATCAATAGAAACTACACTTAGCATTTTGAATTTGGATCATTTTCTGGGCCTAACAAGATGCAGTATGATGGTCTCTGGTGATGCTGGGCAGCAGCAGCAGTGAGCACAGCTACCAGTCAGCCCCGTTGTCACCAAGGGAAGCAGAGATGTTCTACAATATGTTGTGTAGCTAAGCTAGTATGTTTGATATTACTTACCATTTTCAACTGATTATGGGCTTATTAGGACATGACCTGAATGGAAATCAAAGAAAATATGTATGTCTTTTTAAAAAAAAAAACTTTTATTTAGTAAATATAAATTTCCAAAGAACAGTTTATGGATTGCAATGGCTTTCCCCCCCATAACTTCCCTCCCACCCACACCCCTCCCATCTCCCACTCCCTCTCCCATTCCCTTCACATCAAGATTCATTTTCAATTATCTTTATATACAGAAGATCAATTTAGCATATATTCAGTAAAGAATTCATCAGTTTGCACCCACACAGAAACACAAAGTGTAAAATACTTTCTCAGTACTAGTTATAGCATTAATTTACGTTGAACAACACATTAAGGACAGAGATCCAACATGAGGAGTAAGTACACAGTGACTCCTGTTGTTAACAATTTGACACTCTTGTTTATGGCGTCAGTAATCACCCTAGGCTCTTGTCATGAGCTGCCAAGACTATGGAAGCCCCCTGAGTTCACTGACTCTGATCATTTTTAGACAAGGCCATGGTCAAAGTGGCCCATTCTTTCCACTGGGATCTCACTCACAGAGATCTTTCATTTAGGTCCTTTTTTTTTTTTTTTTTTTGTCAGAGTGTCTTGGCTTTCCATGCCTAAAATACTCTCATGGGCTCTTCAGCCATATCTGCATGCCTTAAGGGCTGATTCTGAGGCCAGAGTGCTGTTTAGGACATCTGCCATTCTAGGAGTCTGCTGTGTATCCCACTTCCCATGTTGGATCGTTCTCTTCCTTTTTTATTCTATCAGTTAGTATTAGCAGACAACTAGTCTTGTTTAAGTGATCCCTTTGACTCTTAGTCCTATCAGTATGATCAACTGTGAACTGAAATTTATCACTTGGACTAGTGAGATGGCCTTGGTACATGCCACCTTGATGGGATTGTATTGGAATCCCCTGGCACATTTCAAACTCCACCATTTGGGGCAAGTCAGCTTGAGCATGTCCCAAATTGTACATCCCCTCCCTCTCTTATTCCCACTCATATTTAACAGGGATCACTTTTCAGCTAAATTTAAACACCTAAGAATAATTGTGTGTTAATTACAGAGTTTTCAACCGATAGTATTAACTAGAACAAAAAAAAAATACTAAAAGGGATAAAGTATTAAATTGTACATCAACAGTCAGAACAAGGGCTGATCAAGTCACTGTTTCTCATAGTGTCCCTTTCATTTCAACAGGTTTCCTTTTTTGTGCTTGGTTAGTTGTCACTGATCAGGGAGAACATATGATATTTGTCCCTTTGGGACTGGCTTAATTCACTCAGCATGATGTTTTCTAGGTTCCTCCATTTTGTTACAAATGACTGGATTTCACTGTTTTTGACTGCTGTATACTATTCTATAGAGTACATGTCCCATAATTTCTTTATCCAGTCTACTGTTGATGGGCATTTGGGTTGATTCCAGGTCCTAGCTATTGTGAATTGAGTTGCAATAAACATTAAGGTGCAGACAGCTTTTGTGTTTGCCAATTTAATTTCCTTTGGGTAAATTCCAAGGAGTGGGATGGCTGGGTTGCATGGTAGGGCTATATTCAGGTTTCTGAGGAATCTCCAGACTGACTTCCATAGTGGCTTGACCAGTTTGCATTCCCACCAACAACAGTGGGTTAGTTTTCCTTTTTCCCCACATCCTCGCCAGCATCTATTCTTGGTAGATTTCTGAATGTGAGCCATTCTAACCCGGGTGAGGTGAAATCTCATTGTGGTTTTCATTTGCATTTCCCTGATGGCTAGTGATCCTGAACATTTTTTCATGTGTCTGTTGGCCATTTGGATTTCCTCTTTTGAAAAATGTCTATTGCGGTCCTTGGCCCATCTCTTAAGTGGGTTGTTTGTTTTGATGTTGTGGAGTTTCTTGATCTCTATGTAGATTCTGGTTATTAATCCTTTATCTGTTGCATAGTTTGCAAATATTTTTTCCCATTCTGTCAGTTGCCTCTTCACTTTCCTGACTGTTTCTTTTGAAGTACAGAAACTTCTCAATTTGATGCAATCCCAAATGTTAATTTTGGCTTTGACTGCCTGTGCTTCTGGGGTCTTTTCCAAGAAGCTGGTACCTATATCTTGCAGGGTTTCTCCAATGCTCTCTAATAATTTGATGGTGTCAGGTCATAGATTTAAGTCTTTAATCCATGTTGAGTGGATTTTTGTGTAAGGTGAAAGGTAGAGGTCTTGCTTCATGCTTCTGCATGTGGAAATCCAATTTTCCCAGCACCATTTATTGAATAGACTGTCCTTACTCCAGGGATTGGTTTTGGATCCTTGATAATCTGTATTTCTTAAATTGCAATTTATTTAATTGGGAGTCACGTGTTCCAGACCAGCTCTTAATTCCTGTAATGGGTAGAATAGCCCCTCTGCCTAAAGAGTCGCATGTCCTCAGCCCTGGACCCTGTGACAGTGTTGCCCTACATGGCCAGAAGAAACTTTGCAAGTGAAGCAAATGGTCTTGAGATCAGGAGATTATTTGGGATTATCCATATTGGGCTTAGTACAAATCACAAGAATCCTTGTAAGGAGGAGGTAAGAGAATTAGGAAAGGTAATATGTCCATGAAAGCTGAGGTTGGGCTGAGGTTGGCCATGAGTCATGAAGTGTGGGAAGCCTCTAGAACCTGGAAGAGGCAAGGGCAGATATTCTTCTCTGGGAGCCCCAGGAGGAGGGCAAGGCTGCAAACCTCTGGATGTAGCACTGGCTTCAGAACTACAGATAATAAATTGACTAGCTTTAAGCCACTAACTTCATGGTAATTTGTTAAGCAGTCATGGGAAACTAACATAAGCCCTCCCCCGGCAACCCACTCCAGACTGAAGCCCAAAGCTCTTGGATGGTTTGATCTGCTGACTCAGGGTCTCCTTCAGAACCCTGCCTCCCACCTGTTGTTCTATCTTCCTCTTTTTCTGACTTTTGCCCCATTCTTGTTTTTTTTTTTCTCTCTCTCTATGCTCAGCCCTTTTGTATTTGGATTAGTGAACCAGGTTAACTGAAACCCAGATGATCTCCCTTGATAACTCTGCTTTTGTCTCTCCAGTGCTTGTCCTTAGTACTTAGGATCCTAGATCATCAATGGCACTCCGAGTGCATCATTTGTCCAGTGTGGGAGATTAGGCTTGTCCCTAACAAATGAGCGATTTATCATTTTCCCAGAATGTTCCTGAGAGTCATGCTCATATGCCAAGTCATTTACTGGGCATACCTATTTGCATGTTTCTACAGATGCCTAGACTCAACATGTCCACAGCTGAATGCATGACATCCTGGAATCCTGCCCTTTCTTCTGTAATCCCAACCATGGTGATTGGCAACATTCAGTCGTCTCATCCAAAATTTTCAGAGTTAATTTAGATCTCTTCATCTTCCTGGTGAGTATGCTCCATTCCCATACTCCAGTACAGGAAACTCCTCATTTATTTTAAAATATTTACAGTCCAACGATTCATCAGAGATCTTGATTAGAGTTGAATCTAGCTCTCATCAGTTGTTAATATAAATTATATATGGTGTTAGATGTTACTATAACAAAATACCTGAAGCTACTAACTTTATAAAGAGAAAAGGGTTATTTAGCTCCCAGTTTTGGAGGCTCAAGTCCAAGATCAGGTGGCCCAACTCTTCCTGTCCCTGTAAAGGTAGAGGATGGCAGTGTCAGAACAGTTGCATTGGGAGGATCACCTGGAGATCTAGGAAGCAGGAGTGTTTGGGCCCAAACTCCTGTCCTAAGGGCATACCCCAGTGACCAAGGAGCTCTCCCTAAGCCTCGCCTCCAAAACGTTCCATAACCTCCCAATGGCACCACCCTGAAGATCGAGCCTTTAACATATTTGCCTTTGGGATACACTTAGACTAGCATCCAAACCTTAGCACATATTAACACAAAACCATTGAACATGGTTAGCCAACCCATGAAAGAGGCCAGAGTGACTGTATAACCATCTAAAATGTCCAGGTTCCAAGATAATGCAATGCTCTCCTCCTTAGTAACTAGAAAACTCCACCAGGCATTCACTGGTCTAATCACAGGCTCTTCTCTCTCCAACTCTGGGCATTTCCAAATTCTTCTGAGGAGCACAGCAAATCAAAGATTAGGCTAGCTTTACATTGTCTCACTTTACTCTGATAATAATATTAAAACTAGGGGCCCACATGGAAGTGTAGAAGGCTAAGCCTCCACCTGCAGTGCTCATATCCTATTTGGGCACTGGTTTGAGTTCCAGCTACTCCACCTCTGATCCAGCTCCCTGCTAATGTGCCTGGGAAAGCAGCAGAAGATGGCCCAAGTGCTTGAGCCCTTGCACACACATGGGAGATGTGGAAGAAGTTCCTGGCCCCTGGCTTTGGCCTGGTCCAATCCTAGCCATTGCGGCCATTTGGGGAATGAACCAGCAGATGGAAGGCCTCTCTGTCTCTGTCTCTCCTCCTCTCTCTGTATTCCTGCCTTTCAAATAAATAAATATATATTTTTAAAGAAAAACACTGACACTGATTGCTCTATATGGAAATACTGGCATTGGCATTTCAATCATACACCAGAAAATAAGAGGTTGCTTTCTACACTTACCAGCTTCGGTGCTCACAAAGCATTGCAAGTTGAGACAACGAATTGAAATCAGATCCCAGTGTCTCCCCAAGTGATCACTTGGTGACCTTGTTCTGTAGGGTCACACTGGACCCACAGCCTTATTCTCACTCTCCATGAGAACGGTGAGAATTCTACCTACAGAGTATTTCCTGTCCTGTGCATTTTGCCCTATAGGGGATGATACTCTCAAAGATCCTACCTAAATTTTACTAACAGGTGAATACGTACACAGTGCAGACAATATGAGAGTGTACAGACCATGTTCCTTTTGGAGTGTAGACTAGATACCATGTAGTTTTTATTTTTGCAAATGCAATTTAGCATTATTGCTTCTCTGTTTATAAAATATAGTCAAGGGTACTTCAAAACATTTATGGAAAATGGAATTAAAACATGTTTCTTATGATAGATACAAAAATTTAAAAACCATGCAAGCTGGGGATCTTCAAAAGGTTCATGACAAATGTGTTTTATGAAAAAGTTGTGTCTGAATTTCAAAAATTTTGACACTAAAATAAACTTAATCTTTTAATTTCATTTTTATGAATGTCTTCAAGTGTCTTTATATATACTCATTACAAAATCATGAAGAAAAATACAAACTAAGAGATATGAAATAAATTTCATCTTAAATCCACCACTCATATTTAGTCACTGTTTACATTGGGTTTATATTCTTCTAGGATTTTGTCTAAGCAGCAAGGAACTCAAAGGGTTTTGTCTGTGCCAGAGGGGAAAAAATGAAATACAGAAGCTAAAAGGTTCAAAAATAGGAAAAGCCAGCTCCTATTTTTGCTGTGGTAGCAAACATAAGGAATCAGAGCCCAGAGCCACACAAAATACTCCCTAATGTCATTAGGAAACCAAAATTATCTGTCTCCCTCTGCCACTGGGAATCCTCAAAGTATGCAGCTAAAAAAAATAAAACCAGAAAAACATCATTCCTGAAATGCACTGTGGACAGCGATATTAGACCCTAACCCACGAGAAATGATGTAGCCCTTGATTTACTGGAGGAATCTGCTGGCGAACATTTTGTTTCTCATCATCTCCACCGACAGATTCATGCTTACAGCAAGGCTATTAGGGGTTTCAGGAGGAATATTTTCCCTAAATTCACCCACAGAGTAATTGTCCTTAAAAGGGAGCCGGAAAAGGTGAAAGAATCCTTGGGAGGCACTTGAGATAACGAATGGCCCAGCTGCAGCCATTATCAAGGAGATAGGGCGAATCTGTCACCTCCCTAGACCTCGGCGTGGAATGGTGAGTTGGTCATGCTCAAGACACCTCCCTATGCTTCCCCAGTCACATCCCAAGAGTGGAGACAAAGACGCTCTCAGACAAGTACAGCCATGCACAAATACCAGGAATTATCGTCCTCCTGGGGCTATAACCATACCCATCCTCTCAGCACTGAAAGCTGCAGGGCGACACATTCCCCAGCATTTTCATTCAGATTACACAACCCCTGGGTGCCACACATGTATTGAAACGTGCAATGCCGTCCCTTTAACCATGACTACCCATTTCTGGTTCAACTGGCTGAGTGAGCCCAACACGCACATGTGACTGATGCACAGATAATTTCCCCAGAACTCTGACGCATGTGAAAACCAGGCAGAAAGAAAAAAAAAAAAAACAAAGGTGAGGAGAAAATATATCTGTATTTGAAGATATGCATAAAAATATTTTTAAAAGAAGTAAACACATATATTTAAATATATATTTGTAAATATTATATATGTACATAATATGTGTAGGTATATTCGAAGATACATATAAAACATTTAACAAGAGTTAAGAAAATACAGAGTTTTTAAATTTTTTTTTATTTATCTATTTTCATTTCATTTGAGACTGAGAAAGATATTTCGTCTGCTGCTTCACTCCTCAAATGTGCACAAGAGCGGGGACTGGGCTAGGCTGAAGCTAGGAACAAGGAAACCAAGCCAGATCTCCCACATGGGTGGTAATGTGACCGTCAGACTGGCTAATAGGCAGATAGGATAGAAGGAGGAAAAGAGGATTCTCTCTGAAAGAGTGCAAAACCCTTGGTTCTCCAGAAGTTATCTTCAGCAAGATGGAAGTGCTGAATCCCACTGCAAGCTTCTCCCCAAAATCTGCTTTTAGCAAGACAACAGTGTCTATCCCGCTCCGTGGGAGCCTCCAGTAGTCATTCCATCCTGTTGAGTTCTCAGTTTACTGTGAAAACAGAATGAAGTCACTGGCCATTGATCCCAGGCTTCTGATTATTTTTTTCTGTCTTAACTCCAAGTTAGATAGCATAGACAGTCCTTGGGACTGCCTCTCCAGGGGCCCTCTCCTGATGACTGTGTGGGAGGCTTCTGACTTAAATAAATCTTGTTTTTCTCTCTGCCTTGTCCATGTGGAAATTCTTCTTTCATGTGAAACAAAGCACCAGGGTTGTCTTTCTCACCTGTGACAGTGGGGACCCAAGTACTTGAACCATCACCTGCTGCTGCTTCCCAGGAGTGCAGATTAGCAGGAAGCTGAACCAGAAGCGGAGCCAGGACTCAAACCCAGGCACTGAAGTAGGGCAGCCCACGTTGTGTCTCAACATGCTGAATGCCTTACCCTTACCTTACCCTTACCTCTTATCTTTCACTAGGCCCACTGTGAGTCCCTCTGAGCAAGTGGCCAATGCTTCCTCATGCAGCCAGTCGGACTTCCCTATCCTGACAGCCAAAGTTTCCTCGTTCCTGCCAATCTTCCCCCTCTCCTCTTTCACCATCCCACCGCTTGCCCACTTCTGCTAGCCCAGGGCACACTACCTCTTTCTGCCTCAGCCAGACTACTCGAGACTGTGAAAGAGTCATGCCTTCTCAGACCTCCACACACAGGCTCTTCAGGGGAGACGGGAGGAAGTTCAAGGTGGGCTCTGTTAATGTGAAACTGAGGGGGGCTGGTGCTGTGTCCTAGTGAGCTAAGCATCCGCCTTCGGTGCTGGCATCCCGTGTGGGAGCTGGTTCCTGCCTGCTGCTCCTCTTCCAATCCAGCTCCCTGGTTAATGACCTGGGAAAGCAGCGGAGGATGGCTCAAGTACTTGGGCCCCTGCACCAGCTTGGGAGACTCCAAAAGAAGCTCCTGGTTCCTGGGTTTGGGCCATTGCTGCCATTTGGGGCGTAAACCAGCAGATGGAAGACTTTTCTCTCTGTCTCTCCCTCTCTCTGTTTATAACTCTACCTCTCAAATAAATAAGTAAAATCTTAAAAAAAAGAGATGAAATTAAATGTTTTGACAAGGAGAAGAACCAAAATAATTGCCTGTTTCTGTGGAGAAGGAAATCGATTTATCATTTATCTCTCTATCATGTATCTATGTATATGTCTATCATGTGTGTACCTATCCATATTTATGGGTGTATGCATATACATACATATGACTGTGTGTATACATACATGAAAAAAACTATGCCAGGATTTCAAATGTTTTTTAACACCAAAATAAATTCATCTTTCAATTTCATTTACCCAAAAATGTTTTCAAGTCCCTTTATTCGTGTATATGTGGATGTGTGTGTATAATAAATGTGATATGATATCATATAACATATACATGTACCATATAATGTCTAAACAGACATATATGTATTCTGCTCTTCCTGGCTCACCTATCAGCCTATCTACTATGTGTGTACAGGGTACACACAGATGAAATTAATATGACCACAACTTAAAGGGACAGATAAGGACTTTTAAACAATTTTCAGCAAATGGTTATTGATGCTTACTTTTAGAACCATACGCACAGCATGTGCAGCTGGTGACGCTGTGTGGGCCACCTGCTACCTAGCGCTTTTTCAATCATGCTTGATTACAAAGACAAGGGAGAAAAACACCAGATAGCTTCACCTGATATGGACTTTATTATTCAGCGTGTATGTGAGCAAAGGAGTCCAAGCCATGGGTGTCTGCAGCGTGGACGACGGCCTGGGGCTCTGGCCACCTGCCGCAGCGGGTCTCTGGCGTCGTTTCCATGTGCTCTGCTAGCATGGCTGAGAACAGACTCCAACTGGTCCCAGTGGGTGACAGGAGCTGAAGCTCATCCCTTCCTGAAAGCATTCCATGCTCTCCCTCACGCTGACCATGCTCTTGCTACATTTTCCAGCTCTCTTGTAAAGAGAGTAAATAAATGTTTTAAAAGAAACAGTCATCAGCAGTGATACTCATTAGCCTTGAGAGGACCAGCATAATTACACTCCCTTGCCTTTAGATGGCGTTTTGTTTGCCCCTCAGCACAAAAGATGCAGGAAGACAGGATGTTTGGGTTTTGCTTTTTTTTTTTTTTTTTTTTTTTTTTGCAAATGAAGAAAATGAGATTGGAGAGGTGAAGTTAATTTCCCAGGATTAGCCCTGATAAGCTTTGAAATGCCATGTTTATTATAGATCAGATATTTTATTCCAAAGCAAGTGCAGTACAGAAGGGGAAAAAATGGGCATACAGTTAGAGTTTGTCCATGCATATCAACGCAAGTGACACAAGGTCACCATTTACTTTCTCTGGACCTGATAATTCTCATCAATAAAATGAAAACACCTACCCTTTGCATGTCCAAAGCTAGGGTGCACATAAAAGACCACTGGGAGTTAGGAGGCACTAGATCCTGCCCAAGAAGGCTCCTGGTAGATCCTGGTGATGATCTTCAGAGGCCATAGCAACAGAGTTGAAATCCGAGGCTAGATTTGCAGTATCACTGAATACATCAGCTCCTACCAACCTATGCAAAGAGCAGGCTCCGCATCTGTACATTGGGAGCTGATTTAACCCTTCATTGTGACATCATCTGTTAGCTAAAATATCTGCTGTTGTTTTGATCAAAGATAATAACACTTAAAGTCTTAATGAGAAATGAGCACTTTCATTAAAAGTCAAATGAATTTTTAAAAAACACATTTGCTTGGGAATTATGTGCATAATAAAGTCACGTTATTATGTATGCAACAGTGCAATGATTAGCTCTGATAAGAGAATTGTCACCAGCAGCCTATGTCTGGGCGTGTTTCAGTTTACACAAGGATTACATTTTAAACGTCCACTTGTAAGTTGGTTGCTTAATGTTTACAATAAGTTACACAGAAAAATCCGTTATCCATCTTAGATCAGCCTCCCTATTTCTATATTGCTGTAGTGTGAGCAAAATATAAAATAACATTTCTGTTGTGTTTTGGATTTAAAGCCTTTTTATGGACCAGTGTGGATATTTATTCACCGTTCCTGCGGGCAAACATATTCATGAATGGTAACTCCAGACGCTGCAAGTAAACATCCCTATATTCAGAGCAGCTAGGGAAGATACCACCTTGCCAATAGGAAGAGGCCAAGGCAGGGACAAAAATCCCTCTGCAGCTGTGCCGGACACATGGAATATGACCAAAGGGACCACCCGCCTTGCACCTGCCATGGCCTCCCAAAGCAGAGGGACTCAGAGCGGGACATTCCTGCATAGCAATAGAGGGCATTCATAACTGAGAGGTTTATGAGCTAGAGAATAACTGGGATGCGTTTCCTACCCTTCCTTCCCCCACATTAGACATCTAAGACGGTCTCAGTGATAGGATCCAAAACATAGATGTCACCTGGCCCCAGAAAGACCACCCATTAGTACTGCAGCATGGCTGGCCTGTATCTGTTCATATCAAATCCACTAATGGAAGAAAACAGGACAAGAAAATAAAATCTTCAGGAATTGAGGTAGAAATAAATTCAAGGATAATTATTCAGGAAAAAAAGGAAAAATAGAGAGAGAAAGAAGGAAACTTCAGTGTTCATGCTTCCACCAAAAAATACCAGCTGCTTCCTTCAGCTTTGATCTGACTCCACTCTCCTCCCTTTCCAGGGTTGTCTTTGCTAATAGGATGGATATGACCTTGGGCTGGAACTGAACTATTACTAAAGGAGATATGATCCGGACCTGGTCCACCTGGCAGGTGTCAAATGAAAACAATCATTTGGACTTGAAGGTTAGGCTAACACCTCATCTTGAGAAAAATACCCCAAGGGTGAGGCCAGTTGAAAAGCAAGGGGTACTGAATCCTATACTACGGATAGAGTGTGCCCAAGAATTGTTGAATCTGAACAGTCGGGAGTGCCAGGTGAGCTGCCTGCTTACTGGTCACAGCATGGGAATCAGGAAACCAGGATCCTGAAAAGAGGCTGAGGAAAGCATTTAGAGCCTTTTGACGTCAGACCTTAGACTTAGCCAAGATTTCCACTGTAGAGATTCTGATTCAGTCGACTCACAATGGGCCCCGGAATCTGTGGTCCATACTTTGGAAAACACTGTAGCAAGCAATACAATTAGATCTCACTCTCAGACAAGCAAGTGGGCTGTAACACCTGTAAAGAAGTCAGTTCAGGGGCTAGTGCTGTGGCACAGCAGGTTAAGCTGTCGCCTGCAACACTGGCATCCCATATGGGCACCAGTTCGAGTCTCAGCTGCTCCATTTCTCATCCAGCTCCCTACTAATGTGCCTTAGAAAGCATAGGAAGATGGCCCAAGTACTTGGGCCCATGCCCAGGTGGAGTTCTTGGCTTCTGGCTTCAGTCTGGCCCAGCCCCCCAAAGTTGCAGCCATTTGGGGAGTGAGTCGGCAGATGGAATCCCTCTCTCCCTCTTCTCTCTCTCCCTGTCTCTCTCTCCCTTTCTCTGCCTTTCATATAAATAAAATGAATTTAAAAAAAGAAAATTAGTCCAAATAAAGATGAAGTAAAATCAGTGAGTGCGGGGATACCAGATATCAATTAGCAGTTTAACTGGAAGCAAGGAGTAGCTCAAGGAAGCCAGCAGATGAATAATAGAAATTATTTTACAGTTCTAGGTTTTAGTCACCCAGAGAGACTTGGTGGATATTTTGATGCAATAATTCTCCCAAGTTGATGCCCAATTTCCAGCCAACTCTAAAGAGCCATGACATGTGTTTGTGTTTTTGTTGTTGTTAAGATTTATTTGAAAGGCAGACATGGAGAGAGAAAGGCAGAGAGAGAGAGAGAGAGAGAGAGAGAGTGCTTCCATCCACTGGTTAACTTCCCAGATGACCACAATGGCCACCGGGGCTGGGCTAGGCCAAGGCCAGGAGCCAGATGCTTCCTCTAGGTCTCCCACGTGGGTGGCAGGGCATTCCCAGGCACATTAGCATGGAGCTGGAGCAGAAATGGAACAGCCAGGAATTGGGTGCTCATATGGGATCTGGCATCACAGGCAGTGGCTTAACGGACTGTTCCACAGTGCCAGGCCACCCTGACATGCGTCTAGCTGGGTGGTTATGCAGAGGAGAGGAAGTGTTATGGGAGAAGGAGACAGGGATGTGGTGTGGTGAGTCAGGTTGAATGCAGATATCCAGGAGGATATAGAAAGGGAAGGAATGAGAATCCCATCAAGTGAAGAAGCCGTAGCTAAGTGCTTCCTTCCTAGCCATGCCAGCCATGGCGCACAGGCTCATCTCAGCAGCTAGGTTCTGATTCTGTCAGGCTGTTAGAGCTAAAAGCCCTGCAGTAGTGAAGGCAAGCTGTGCCTGCCGTGGAAATACAGGACACTGAAGGGTATGCTTGGTGGACCCTGGGCTGCGGGGACAGTGGACTTGCTGGCGTCTACTGGGATTAAAGCTGACAAAGTGGAAGAAAGAACTAGCAAGTGGGTAAGAGAACAGGTCTTGCCACTGAACTGAATTTGCTTGATCTTATCACTTCTTAGCTGGAATAGTTATGGGCAGAATCCCGGAATTACAATTGGTTTATCAGTAAGATGTACATAATTATAGTTTCTACTGTTTGAGTTTTTGTGGGAATGAAATGTGATAATCAAGGTGAAGTGACTGGCAATCGTTAGGTAGGGGTTACCTAAGACAGCTGTTGCTACATTAAGGAGTTCATTCTTTGTCATCCTAGCCCTTTTTTTGAGAATCCATCCTCCCTTCCAAGTGCTCTCAAACCACTGACTTATTCCTCTTACACACACACATGCTACGACCGACTCCCCGTTTTCACACTCCAGCCCAACTTCACTGTGAAATGTGGCTGCTTGAGAGATTCAGCTATGCTCTGTCATTTCTCCACTATAATTTACTCCACCACGCCTTCCCATCCGCCTGCCCTGGACAAGATCCCTGAAGATGTACTTTCCAAATCTGTAGGCACCTGTCAGAGATTTCTCTACCACCCCTAGAACTCACCCTCTCCCTCTTTGCTACCCATGCCACCAGATCACATGTTTCTCCATTCCATAAGCAAATCATATGTTCTCAGTAGCATCCTGAGACCTTCTCTGCACTGTGTCCACACTCCCAGTGCTTTGGTTCAGGATTCCTTATTTTTCCCCCATATTAGCCCATTTAATAGTCATTTCCCCAATGTATTACAGCAGCCTCCCTAACCTTATTTAAAACACACACACACACACACACACACACACACACACACATTTATTTACTTATTTGAAAGGCAGAGTGACAGAGTCAGAGGGAGAGTTGCAGAGACAGAGAAAGATCTTCCATATGCTAGCTCATTCCCCAAATGACCACAAAGGCTTGAGCTGGCCCAGGCCTAAGCCAGGAGCCAGAAACTCCATCCAGGTCTCCAACATGGTGGCAGGGACCACAGCACTTGGGCCATTTACCTTTGCTTTCCTAGGTGCATTAGCAGGGAGGTGAATCAGAAGTGGAGTAGCAGGGACACAAACTGACACCCATATGGGATGCCAGCATCGCAGGTGGAGACTCAACCCACTGTGCCACAACACCAGCCCCAGTCTCCTTAAAATGTAAGAATCTTCCGAAAGTCTCCCTGTCATTCCCTGCCTCCCACATATACCCTCAGAGCATAAGAAATCCACCAAATCACCAGCCAGACTGTATTTCTAAAATGTAAACTTATTCTGCTTCCTCTCCCACCCCACTCCCAGTTGTCCACAGCTTCACTGTGGACAAAATTCTCTGGACCATCAAGCGTGGAGTCATCTGTGACTAAATCCTGCCCTCCCACAACCCGCATCCAAGTTTCAGAACACACAGCAGTGCTATCTCCAAGGTACGCCCACTTCTTGCTACCTCTCTTGCCATCACCAAATCTCAGCCGTGTGACTTCCTTTCTGCTCTTTCTTCTTCTGTTCTTGCCTACCTGAAGTCAATTCTCCAACTAGTAGCCAGGGTTGCGTCATGTCATCCTAGAGCATCCTTAGTGAACCTCGGAGCCTTTGACCCTGGCCACCCAGCTCCCGTGGTCTGACTTCTGATGAGCCCTCTTGCTATGTGCAGCCTCTTCCCTGATCTTTACGCTTTGGGGGCAGGTCAAGATCCTGAGGCAGTGTGCCATACTGTGACCTGGCACACCCTCCCAGAACACTGTTCTGCCTGGCCATTCTTCACAACACACTATGTATGACTAGAGCTTTATCAGGTCTTCCTTCTAATAACACTTCTTAGAGAGACTTTTCTGATCACCCTATCCAAAATTTGTTCCTGTGACCCTGCCAGCACCTTATTTCCTTCATAGCATTAATGGAAACTGGTGCTTATCTAATTCATTACCATTGCCTTACTTTCAGTGTCCACTCCACTGGACCTCTTTGGAATCAAAGTTCTAAGTCTCCATGGGACTTGCCTTCTTTAAAAAAAAGATTTATTAATTTAAAAGGCAAAGAGAGAGAAAGAGAGAAAGAGAGAGAGAGAGAGACCCTCCATTTGCTGGTCACAACACAAATGGCCACAATGGCTAGAGCTGGCCTAGGCTGAAGCCAGGAACCTGAAACTCCATCTGAGTCTCCCACATGGATGGCAGAGGCACAAGCACCACTACTTTACTGGGTACATCAGCAGGGAGCTGGATCATAAGTTGAGCATCCAGGATTCAAATTGGTGCTTATGTGGGATGAAAAAATCTTGGGCAGCAGCCCAATCCATTGTGCCACAGTGCCTGCCCCATGGCTTACTTTTATATCTCAAAAGCCTGCCATGGTACCATCTACACTGGTAGGCTCCTTAAGCACTTGTTAAATGGCCAAATGAATTAAACTTATAAAAAACTTCAATGAGCTTTAGAGTTTACATGGCGTAAGTCAAACTCTTTAGCATACAAGGTCCCTCCCACTCATATAGCCCCTTCTCCCAGTATCTGCCCCTATAATCCTGGTACTGCTAACATATCAATCCCCTGGCTACCTCTAATGAGACATTCTCAGGATAACCTCCACCTAGAATACTCTACCTTAAACTTGTTTTCCTGATGAAATCAGGAATTGTTTTATTTATTGTGATGACAATCCCCAGCCCACCCCACCCAAGGGTGCCAGCTCATACCCTCACACCCCCTCAGATGCCTCAATGTGGCATGGCTTTCAACTTGAAATTCATTGTCTCTCCCCAACTCTGCTCTCCCTATCAACTCTGCCTGCCTCAAGCACATATTGTCACTGTATCACCAGCATCTAGCAACTTACATAGCACATAATTAGTGCTCAGAAAAATTTGTCAAATAAACAAGTGAATGAATAAATATGCCTCTGTGTAAAGCTCTTAGAATAACTGTCTAAAACTACTCATTTTTAAGTCTCACTGCAATCAATATGTTGATAATTTTACACTAGAAATTCAATATGGCATACAGGGTGAATTAGTGTGATCTAAGCCATGGTACTAAAATTATACATAATGGCATAATTATACTTGGTATCAGATGATTAGATGTGATAAGTGACTTTAAAAGGTTTTGGGTGCATTTTCACTAATAGTTGATGCTTGGTAATCTTGGACATTTTTAATATTGCCAATTGACGTGTGACTTGGTGAAGATCCATTTCGACTGTGAGAGCCTCATATTCTACAGCGTGTTGCTTTCTCTCTAACGGCACAGCAAGTGTTGCTTTATGCATTCATTACATTGGACAGCATCAGTCAAAGGTAACTGGAGGATAATCTCCAAGGACACCCATAGTCCCAGAAAGGCAAATGTATACAAGTGGCTGCATTCATTTTTGTCTAGAGAACATTAGTTTTCAAGTAATTTCAACCTTAATGTTTCCCTTGCTGTGTTTTATATCAATTCAATAAAACAAAAACAAATATAAACCACCATTTTGTGCCATGCAAGGTTGAAGCACTGCTTCTCAGGTGTCCTCTGTAGACAGAAAATCTCCAAGGCTGAGGAGAAACTGGGTTGGGGAAGGGGAAAGGTGGATCCAGTAGATGGAGGGAATAAACATCTCTACACTGAGCCTGTTATTCACCAAAGGTTTCTATACAGATACATTAAGAGTGTACCCTGGTTTCACAGAAGATATTCTGGGGGTTATAAAACTATACAACCCCTACCCTTCAATGGTTCATTGCCACTTAAAAATTACTTAGCACTCCTGTGTCATTTAGGGATCAGTGGTTGAGAAAATGTCAATGAAAGGACTACTGCTTACAGAGGTGTGGACAGGGTGAAGGTGACCTGTAAGGCATATTGGGGTACCCAGAGATTAGCAACAGAGGGAAGCTGTCACTTATCTTTAGGTCTGAAGGGCCGAGGGGTGGAAGAGTTGCTAGACCTATCGGGGAAGGGCCATGGAAACAGCGAGGGCTATGGAGGGTCACAGCAACTTCCAGAAATGAGAATCGAAAAAAGATGGAAAATTCAGAAGTGCTTCAAAAAGTTCATGGAAAAATTGGGTTAAGAGATACATTTATTTTTGATGCAAGATATGTTTGAAATCCAGGCATGGTCTTTCCGTAATATTAATTTACCATGAACTTTTTGAAGACCCCTCGGACTTCCTCCTGTGTGTTCAGAGTGACTCAGCCCAGAGAGTATCAACTACTGGGCACAGAAAAGTGGGGAGGAAGAAGAGACAAAAACCGGCAAAATTCCACAATCCTAATTATCATGATATTGCTATAATAGTCAGCTTTCCATCACTCCATCAACATACCTGACTCAGGCTATCAGGCTACTTACAAAGGAAAGAGAGGTTTATTTTAGCTCATGGTTCAGGAAGTCTATAGCCAAAAATTGGGCAGCTCCCCTCTCCCCATTGGTGGGCCTTTAGTGATGGAGTTCTTGCTAGCAAAGTCCCCAGCAGCACAGAGGATCCCCTGGCTAAGACAGCAAATGTGTCTGCCTCTGTCTCTCCTTACAAAGTCACCATGATTTAATCTCAGGGGCTAGTCCCCAGCGATCTAACATCATCTCATCACTTCCCAGAGGCACCACCACCACCAGATACCCCATAATGCCTCTCAGTACCGGTAACAAAGACTTGAGGGACCAAGCCTGGAGCACCCGGAACTTTGCAAAACATCCAGACTAATACCCAATCAACGCCAACCCCCTGCACACTTTCTCCTGAGCTTCTCCACCTCCAGGATGGCCTTTGCCACCACAGTTTTCTGAACAGACCTAGAAAGAGGCAATTTAAATGGAATGCCCCTCTAATGTCCCTCTTGTGATCTTTGTTATTCAGATTGTTTACATAGACCAAGGGTCACCAATTACTTTGCCCCTAGAGCTAGGATGTGGAATGCGCGGAAATTGCTTTCAGTGATACTGCAAATTAAAAAGCAGAGTCACAGAACCTCCAAAGACATTGATAATCCAGCCTGCAAGTATGCAGTCAGATGCCTCCCATATTACCTCTTACTATCTGCAAATTTCAGATAAATGCTTTTCTCTAGTTTGGGTAACAAATGCACTTTATTTCTTAGGGAGATAAAGTGTCTTGATGTTATGCTACTTTTATTAAAAATGTTGTCCTTTGCACGCAGTTATTCTGCTTTATATCCTACACTTCTACTACATCAGAACAAACTGAAGAATGAATTCATAATCTCTGCAACAGATTTGTATTTTTATAAGTGAAACTATCCATTTCACATTCTTGGTTGAAACATGATTTCTGGTTCCCAGTTACTGAGGTTCTATGTTTATTCAATTTCATGTTTATTCATTTTCCTAGAACAATATTGATAATCTCTCGAAAGTTTTCTCTATAATTGGTTTTCTTTTCACTGGACCCATGGATAATCTTTGATTTGTTCAAGCAGTTTTGGGTTAACTATTTTTTTCCAGTCAGTTGTGTTTGTTTTCCTTGCTTTCTTTCCAGTACTTAACTCCCTTGATAAAAATCACATGAACAGTATGTGTTCTTTGATCTACAAATGTACTACTACTTTATTTGAAGTATTTATAATTCCCCTAATTTTGATTTTAGTAATGTAATGTTTCACTAGAGAATAATGTTATTGGGTATTTGGATTATATCGGGATCCAATTAAGCTAGTTAAGGTTATTAACTACTTAAGCATTTGTCTGATATTTAGACTGAGTTTTTCTTTTTTTTTTTTTCCTGTGGTTGTGTATTAAGTCCCTACTTCTATGATTGTTACAAATGTTTAGCAAGTTCAGAACCTGCTGTCAGGAAGTAGAAATAAAACTCCCAAAATCCTATCTCTGTCCGGACCCCTCTGCTGAATCTCAGACTTGTATTAGGCTTCCTTCCTTTGAGCATCTAAAGGCATTTGTGATGTCTGTTTGTGTGGGTTATCTTGACTGGGCCCAGAGGTACCCAGACAGCTGGCCAATCCATGTTTATGTAAGAGTGACCTTGGAAGAGATTAACGTTCAAATGTGTGGGCTGAGTACAGCAGATGGTCTGTGGTAATGTAGGTGAACCTTATCTAATCAGCTAAAAGCCTAAACAGAACAAGAGACTGGCCTCCCTCAAACAAGAGGAAATTCTCCCACTTGATGCTCCTCAAAGAGGAACATTGGTTTTCTTCCTGCCTTTGACTCAAACTAAAACACTGGCTCTTCCGGGGTCTCAAGCCCGTTAGCTTTAAGACTGGAGCTACACCATCGGCTCTGCTGGTTGTTGGGCCTTCAGACACACTGGATGTAAACCATGGGTTCTCCTGGGTCTCTAGTTTTTAACTCACCCTGCAAATCTTGGGAGTTGCTACATTCCACAACCATGTAAGCCAGTTCCTTAGAGTAAATCTTTCTATGTATACAAGTGTGTGCACACACACACCCTACTAGTTCTGTTTCCCTGGAAAACTCTAATACAGCACCTTCAATTCACCAAGTCTTTAACCAAATCCTTGATGCCCTCCACAGAGCTTCCATGGTATTCCCTGTCTCACTAAAGGGCAAGTCCATCCTTCCTTAGAGCCATCCTTGGCTTCTCTCTTTTCTATCACATTCCACAACAAAACTTCAGAAAGCCTCACTGGCTCTATCTTCAAATACATACAGACCCTCCAGCTCTTTCCCATCTCCACTGCCACTTCCCTGACCCAAGCCACCTTCTTCAATAATCAAGGGCCTCCCCCAGTGGCTTCCGCTCCCACCCCTGCTCTCTGTTGTCTGTTCTCAGTATGAGTCAGTATAAGTAAAACATCTTAGAAACTGTTGGTAGAAGTCCAGTATGATTTTCTCCACTGCCTCTTTGACCTTAGCCACTTTCACAATCCCTTTTGCCCAGGTTCACTTGTCATGCTGGTCTCCTTCCTGTTCCTCTTGCATTAGGTCTTGGAGTGTGCTCTTCCCTCTCTCCCTAGATGTTCATCCTCCAGAGGTCTGTTAACTGACTCCCCTATTTCTGTTATGCCTCTACTCCAACCCTTCCCTAATCACCCTTTCAAGGGGAGCCCTCTCTCTAGGACAACTCCCATCTGCCTTGTTTTCTCAGTTCCAGCTATATTTCCTCACATATTACATGAGCATACACACCCAGATTTTATGCCTCCCCTACTAAAACGCAATCAGGGCCAGAAATTTCTCTGCTATGCTCCTTGATGGACCCTAAGCATCCATTTCTGTTCCTGCTACCAAGTGGGACTTAAGAAATCAATACTGACTACTAAGCTGTGCATAGACCACCATTGCTGAATGCAGAATGCATATTTGCTATATGAGACTCATGAGAAAATTCTGTGCCTGTGGAAAAATGATTTCTGGCTGGAGAAACCAAAGAAGGCTCATCCTAAGGAATTTCTGACCTATATACCTCAATAGAAAGGAAAATTAAATGAAAAGCTGATAGCACAGTGGTTAAAAGCCTGTGCTTCCTGGATTCAGATCCTAACCCTGCCACTCACAAGTTTGGTGGTCTTTGGTAAGTCGCTTCACCTTTCTTTTACCTCTCTCTTATAACTGGAAATAGAACCATGTGTTGCTAGATGGTTCTTGGAATTGTGTGGGCATCACCGAGTGTGCTTACACAACCCTAGATGCTATAGGTCAGTTGTATGACCTCTTGATATAATCAAGTGATGCAGTAAACATGAGATGCATAACATAGCACAGTGTTGGACAGCGAATTGTTCTGTAAATAGAAGGGACACACTCTAAAGCAATGATAAAAATTATAGTATGTGGATGAGCATTTGCCCTATGCAATTAAGATACTGATTAGGATCCCATGTCCTACATCAGAGTGCCCAGATTCAATACCTGGCTACAACAACCGACTCCAGCTTCCAGCCTATACAGACCCTGGGAGGTAGTGGTGATAGTTCAAGTAGTTGGATTCCTGCCACCTACATGGGGTACCTGAATTGAGTTCTTGGATCCTGGATATGGTCTTGGCCCAGCCCCAGCTCTTGCAGTCATCTGGACAGTGAACAAGCAAATGAGAGCTCCCTCTCTCTGTCTGTCCCTGTCTCTGTGCATCACAAGTAAATCATAAATTTAAGACATTTTAAAGCATACTGTGGTGAATATATAAGCAATTATCATTGTTATTTATTATCATTATCAAGTATCATGTACTTTATATATGGTTATGATACCATGTTTTTCTAGGATTGGTAGCACAATAGGTGTGTTTACATTGGATATCACCACCTATTAGTGAGTAATGCAATGTAAGAAATAATGTTACAGTGTCTACAGTGCCACCAGATTTTAGGAGGTTTTCAGCTCCATTATAATCTTAAGGGGCCACTACTGTATACATGGCCCATCATTGACTGAAATGTTACGCAGCACTTGACCGTATGAGTAATAATGGCTGTTTCTTGGGTTGATGTGTGATTCAAAGGGAGTAACCTATATCGTGTTTAGCAGAAGCCTGGCACATGAAGCAACCTCAACACCTGGTATCTCTCGTTAAGCAAGGAAAATCTGGGGGGAGGCATTTTGGGTACAGAGATCAGAGAAAGCAAAGTCCTAAGAGATGGGAAAGCATGAGATGTGACCTATAAGGGGCAAAACACTCTGTCGTTTCTGAACATGGGGGTCACACAGAGGGAAAATGAGACAATGATGAAAAGGGGGTGGTTGCAGCCTGGTTGTTGAGGAACTTGAATGGCATCTACCAGAGGCTAGAATGGCGTGATGGGAATAAACTGCCTAGCTAGTAAGCAGGAAGGACTGAGATATTAATGTGCATACTACTAGTGCAGTTTAGAATGAGATAAGTCTGACTTCCAGCACCAGGTCTGCACATTCCAGCAAGTTATTTAATCTCTTGAAGACCTCAATCTCCTCCTCCTCCTCGGGTTCCTGTATCATGCAGTGGTGTTAAGATGAAATGGGTTGCCGGTGCCGTGGCTCACTAGGCTAATCCTCTGCCTTGTGGCACCGGCACACCGGGTTCTAGTCCCGGTTGGGGCGCCGGATTCTGTCCCAGTTGCCCCTCTTCCAGGCCAGCTCTCTGCTGTGGCCAGGGAGTGCAGTGGAGGATGGCCCAAGTGCTTGGGCCCTGCACCCCATGGGAGACCAGGAGAAGCACCTGGCTCCTGCCATCGGATCAGCGCGGTGCGCCCGCCAC
This sequence comes from Oryctolagus cuniculus, assembly GCF_051225735.1. NCBI lineage: Eukaryota > Metazoa > Chordata > Mammalia > Lagomorpha > Leporidae > Oryctolagus > Oryctolagus cuniculus. The sequence continues at coordinate 15,275,752 of NC_142875.1, read as the reverse complement.
AGCGCGCCACCCGTGGTGGCCATTGGAGGGTGAACCAACGGCAAAGGAAGACCTTTCTCTCTGTCTCTCTCTCTCACTGTCCACTCTGCCTGTCAAAAAAAAAAAAAGATGAAATGGGTTAATACAGATGAAAAAGTATAGACCATTTAACATAAGGAAAGCTCCCCATTAGCATTTTCAGAGCTGCACGACAGTAGTGACATCGAGACAGAAAGGAGAGGGCACATTCTAAGGACGTTTTCATGGTAGATGCAACAGGATTCAGATCTAGGAATAGAAGATTCTGCTGTTTTCCTCTTGCATGCCTGCAGCCATCAGTGTCCTTCACTGCAAGTAAGAAAGTCTTTTCTAGCTGATCATACTCTTAACCTATCTCCCTAGCCCACAACATCTTCAGAATTCACAAAGAATCAGATTTGGAGATGACTCAAGAGAAGCAGCGCACAAAGTGTACTCTACTCTTGTCAGGGGAAGTAGGCATCACTGTTCCCACCTCTGAACTGGCCAACAGATACCATAATCTCGCTCTTGAGATCCTAGAGTACAGAAAGCATCACCGACCTCCTTAGCCAGAAAGTGAGTTCCAGATGTGCCTACTTCTGTCCTACTAGTCTTCACTCTTGTCCCATTAGTCTCCTCTAAAATAAAGTCTTACCTTGTTCCAACAGATGGGTAGCCTCAGTCAAACACCTACACTATGGCTGTAAGGGAAGCCAGGAAAGAGAATTTCCTGGTACTCACATTGTGAAAAATTCTTCTGATATGGGAAGGGAATTGAAAGGATGCTTGGGGGCCACAATTTCTGCTAACAGAAGTTGGCAAGCTAGGGCAAAGAGTAAATTTACTTGGGGGTGAGGGTTGAGCCTGGGGTTCAGTTCCAATGGAATAATCAATGGGATGCATCTGGCAGACATTTGGAAACATGGACTTGGAGTTCAGGAGTGGCACTATGAGGAAGTCATACTAAAGTGGGAATTGCTAAAGAATACTAGTGCATGGAATTGCTGATTCCTTAAGATTTCCCTTTGGTTTTATTCCTTTAATTTGGAGAATTTATTGTTGGTAAAGTAAAAATATACAACAAAGCTCAAAATCGAGAGTGTTGGATTTCATTAAGTGACAAATTTATCTTCTGTACCCTCCATAATGATCAAATGAATTGAGAACTTCCAGAATTGTTTAATTTTTGATCCTTCAGTCTTAATGGACAGAATAGTGATTTATTACTATGGTGGCCCATCAGGAAATATCAGACATAAATTTGTACTCTGTATTCAAATCAATTACCAATTTTGAGACTATTTATATGAATTTGGTGAGTTTCTTTTTCCTTCAAGAACTGAATGAACTATAATTTTTGAACTTATGTCAGTCAAGGTTTGATCAAAATCAGAACTGCTATGTATGATAAAACTAAGTCACTTATGCTATAGGAGCCATTGGGTCTGCATAAACCATTGATCCTGAAGTGTGGAGACTTTGGGTCTGCCAGACTAGAAAACAGGGAAGAAAGATGGATGTGGTTGAAAGCAAAGGCAGATGGGAGCCAAGTATGATGAACTAAAGCTCCATAAAGTCAACTGGAACCCATGAGATAAATTAGAATCTGAATCTGTCTCCCAACACCTCCAATCTTGATGTTATGGAACATCTGCTTATAAGCTGGCACCTTTCAGGGCAGAGTGGCATCTGCACCTGTCTCAAGCCATGTAGAAACTGATGCAGCAGATCTTTTGGGAGCTGGAGGAGCAGTAAGTTGGGTTGCTGAGCCAACCATCCCAATCAGGAGGGTCGCGAGATGTGCACAGTCTGCCACTTGCCTGCAGTTCTGCTCTGAGCTCCAGAGTAAAGGAGAGATGGCTGTTGGGTGCACTGCACATCTCGTATCAAACGTCTTGTGGCCAGCACCAACTCAGAACCATACAAGGAAAGGAATCTTGGAAAGCTCAATTCTCAATTTGATAAACTGACACACCATGGTTGTAAGAATTTCTACTTATAATATTTACTTTTTATAAGTCATCACTCTGTGTAGAATATTAATAGACATTGAACAACAAAGAACCCTCTTGGATTACACTTTCATGATTTGACTACAAACGGTTTTAATGAAACTTCAGTTGCAACTCTTTGAAATTTGCAACCTACTAAATCCCTCAGACATTCCTTACTTTTGAGTATTGTGTTTAACATCCTAGCACCTACTGATACCACTAAAAAGTGAATACAGCAATTGCGGCATGTTTTAAAGGGAGTAGGACTGTTGCATTGCTGTGTGCTAAGGAAGCACCCTGCTCTACCCTCCATAACTGGAGATAAATTCTAGTTGCTTTAGAGGTGAATTGAATCTCACCTTGCAGAACCTGGACTACTGACCTTCCACCCAAGGCCCTGCAACACGATGCACATACTTACTTCCCTGGAAACTCTGTTTATGAAAGTTCATCATTCATCACCCATCCTTATCCTGTTTCCTCTACTGATGACCTCAGACTCTCTTCTCTCCAGGCAATTATTTCCCCTCTCTCACTCATTAAGCTAATGGACTAGAGAGAGAGAGACTTTCTTCGAAAGCCACCCCTTCCTTGAAGTCCCTGAGTGATGAGCTTTTAATGATCTATGCTTCCTATTTGGTGAAAGGAGGCTGGGGGTTAGAGTCATCTGCCCACAAGAGGAGAAGTGCAACTTCAAAAGAACACCTCCTCCTCAGAAATGCACGAGGTCTCGTGTCTGATTGCTTCTTCCCCCACCTTACACAACCAATCAATCATACTTACAGCCTTGTACTTCACTTGCCTGACTTCGTCTTGAGTTCTGTAAAAAGTAATAGTTTCTTTTCATGTATTATTTAAAAAACCACTTTCAGACACACATCTTGCCAGATTCAGAGGTAGGCACATGACTGGATGGATGGATAAATTGATTGGTGGACAGTGGAAGGGTAGATATTAAATACATTGTGCATCAGAGAGGAATGGAGCTTTTGGAAATCATTTTCTCTGTTATTCCTTTTAACACCAATGAGTCTACTCTTTCTCAAAGTAAGAAACATTTGTCCACTAAGGAAATTTATTTATTTATTAAGTAAAATCAGTTGGGGGTTATAAAATTCAAAAGGTGCTAGAATTAGAAAATTCTGAATTATAAATTCCTGATTACTTGAATTCTTTTTTGTATATACTTGCATAGGAAGCTGAGTGATCTACTTAGGCATAGGAGTCAAAGCTTAAACTTTCCAAGTCCAATTGCTTCCTGCTGTGCCATGGAGAACTATATGAGCCTAAGCACTTCATGCAAAATAGTCTCATCTGATCAAACGCCATTTAAGTGCTAATGCTGGAATACAAATGATGTGATATGTGAGTTGGTAGAGTCCATTCTTCATATGTACCAAATCACATTACACCTATAAGATTATGGTCTTGTAGTTAAATCACAGCTTGAGGCTATGTCTTCTTCTTTTTTTTTTTTTTTTTTTTTTTTTTTTGGACAGGCAGAGTGGACAGTAAGAGAGAGAGACAGAGAGAAAGGTCTTCCTTTTTGCCGTTGGTTCACCCTCCAATGGCCACCACGGCTGGCGCGATGCGGCCGGCGCACCACGCTGATCTGATGGCAGGAGCCAGGTGCTTCTCCTGGTCTCCCATGGAGTGCAGGGCCCAAGCACTTGGGCCATCCTCCACTGCACTCTCGGGCCATAGCAGAGAGCTGGCTTGGAAGAGGGGCAACCGGGACAGAATCCGGCACCCTGACCGGAACTAGAACCCGGTGTGCCAGCACCACAAGGCGGAGGATTATCCTATTGAGCCACAGCGCCGGCCGAGGCTATGTCTTTTAAATTGGAGGCTTCAAACAAATTATTGTTAATATTTTTATATGTAGTACCAATATTATGATTGTTTTTTAATTTCTCTTTTACAAATAAGACTGAAATGTTTATCGATAAAGTGATGTGACATCTTGTCTTTACTTCAAAATAACATTATGTTGGGAAAAATTAATGAAATGGAATTAGCCTTGTGTGATAATTACTAAAACTGGGTGATGCATATATAAGGGTTCATACTACTCTTCTCACTACCAATGTTAGGGTTAAAATTTTCCATAGGATGGTTAACTTTAAAAAATGGTGCCAAGGTCTGGCGTTGTGACATAACAGGTAAACCTGCTGCCTGCGACACCATCATCCCATATAAGCGTCAGTTTGTGTTCTGGCTGCTCCCCTTCTGACCCAACTCCCTGCCTGGGAAAAGCAGTGGAAAATGATTCAAGTGTTAGGGTCCCTCTCACCCATGTTGGGGACCCTGATAAAGCTTCTGTCTTCTGGCTTTAGCCCAGTCCAGCCCTGGCCATAAGGGCCAACTGGGGAGTGAACCAGTAGATAGATGACTCTGTGTGTGTGTGTGTGTGTGTGTGTCTCCTCCTCCTCTCTGTAACTCTTTCTTTTGACTTTTTTTTTTTGACAGGCAGAGTGGACAGTGAGAGAGAGAGACAGAGAGAGAGAGGTCTTCCTTTACCGTTGGTTCACCCTCTGATGGCCGCTGCGGCCAGCACACTGCGCTAATCTGAAGCCAGGAGCCAGGTGATTCTCCTGGTCTCCCATGCAGGTGCAGGGTCCAAGGATTTGGGCCATCCTCTACTTCCCTCCTGGGCCATAGCAGAGAGCTGGACTGGAAGACGAGCAACCGAGACAGAATCCAGCGCCCCGATTGGGACTAGAACCCGGTGTGCTGGCGCCACAGGCAAAGGATTAGCCTATTGAGTCATGTAACTCTGACTTTCAAAATAAATAATTAAATCTGTTTTTTAAAAAATTATGCCACTAGAACATTAACATGGTGTGTATGGGCTCCAGTGCCAAAATGAGATTTTCATGTCAGACCTGCCATTAACTAGCTCTCCATCAACAGAATGATTGTAAAGTATCCAGCTTCTATGGCTGTAAAAATTACATGAGATAACACATGTAAACCAAGCCTTTAAAACAGTCCAAACACACTTGGAATCACTCAGATTTTAGCAAATATGTTACTATTACTGCCATTCTTTTGAAAAGATACTCTATCTCCATGGTTTTCTGTTCCACTCTTCACCCACTGCAAAGTTTAAAACACACGTGTTAATAAATAAAAGAAGTGATTACCATTATCTTAGGGGTTTCTTGTTTGTTTGTTTGTTTTGCCAGGCAGAGTTAGTGAGAGAGAGAGAGTCAGAGAGAGTTATAGACAGTGAGAGAGAGACAGAGAGAAAGGACTTCCTTCTGTGGGTTCACTCCCCTAATGGCCGACCCGAAGCCAGGAGCCAGGTGCTTCCTCCCGGTCTCCCATGCGGGTGCAGGGCCCAAGCACTTGGGCCATCCTCCACTGCCTTCCCGGGCCACAGCAGAGAGCTGGACTGGAAAAGGAGCAACCGGGACAGAATCCGGTGCCCCAACTAGGACTAGAACCCAGGGTGCCGGCGCTGCAGGCGGAGGATTAACCTAGTGAGCCATGGCGCTGGCCCATTAGGTTTTGAGAGAGAAAACAGCTTCACAAAACCTCCCCTGTGACCCAGGTGTGCAGCAAGCACACCGAAAGGTTAAACTGCAGAATGCAGGAAGGAGACTACAGGAAGTACTCTTGACTGTGAAGATGAACTGTTACCCAAAGCAAAGCAACCTGGCACTCTGCACTCAGAGGAGACACGGACACGGCTGGGGGGCTAGGCCCAGGACCGGATGATGATGATGCGCTGTCTGTCAGAGCCAGCAGATCCTGAGCACTGTCAAAGAACCGTCTGATGTAGACCCCCTGTAGCTCTTCTTGCAGCAGTGTGCCTCTCTTCCTTCTCCACTTCCCTTCCACCGTGGATCTTCTCATCCCTCCTGTATGGAGAAGTGCCATAGCTCAAGTAAGTGCGCAGACCAGAAGGGTTTGCCTGTAGGATCTATGCTAAAGCTGGGAAAGTTACAGGAAGGGATGCTTCAACCAGGAATCAGAGCCTGGCAGTTATTCACAATATGGGCCACTTGCAAATAGGGAAGCCAGAAAAAATCCCTTTGCAGAAGACATTTCTGGGAGTCAGCAGAATGTTGCCAGTGCCCATACTAAACCCTCCTAAGTGCACTAATGTGGAAACAGATCCTGGTGTCGCCAGGTATCTCAAGGGCTTGCTTCCTTTTAGTGTTTGACCAAATATAATATTACTGGTGCAGCTCTCCATGGATTCCCTCCAATCCACACCAATGGAATGACCGTGGGAACCACTGCCTGGCCTAGCATTATGTTTCCCTTTTCTCTGCCTTGCCACTCTACATAACTTTTATTTTTATAAATGCAGTCTGATTAATGAACCTAGTTAGTTAATTATCAATCTCTACCTTCTCCATGAGAGCATGTACATGTATCTGTTTCATTCTTTAGTTGATCCTCAATACCTAAAATACTACTTGGCACGTAGTTATTATTAAATACAATTTCTGTTAAATTGAATGAGTAATGAATCAATGTAGGCATGAATCAACCAGCAAGAAAGTGAATGAGTATGTGAATGAATAAGTGAACAAACAAGGAAAATAAACAAGGAAAAGAAACATAAAACTTCTAAGGTTTAGCTCATTATTTTTTCCAATATCCCTTTGTGATAAAATGACGTATAGAAGGAACATACCTCAACATAATAAAAGTACCATTTGACAAACCAACACCTAGCTTCCTACTGGACAAGGAAAAGTTGGAATATTTTCCTCTAATGTCTAGAACAATACAAGGGTGCTCACTCTTATCACTTCTGTTCAACACAGGACAGGAAACCCCAGCCAGAGCAATTGGGCAAGAAGAAGAAATAAAGGGCACCCAAATTGGAAAGAAAGATGTCAAATTATCCTTGGTTGTAGAAAACATGAGTTATATATAGAAAAAACTAAAAAAAATTACAAAGTTATTGAAACTGCTAAGAAATTCAGTAAAGTTGCAGCATACATAACCAACATACAAAAAAACAGTGGCATTTTTTTTATTTAGTAAATATAAATTTTCAAAGTACAGTAATGGATTACAATGGCTCCCCCCCCATAATTTCCCTCCCACTCACACCCCTCCCATCTCCTGCTCCCTCTCCCATTCCCACATCAAGATTCATTTTCAATTATCTTTATATACAGAAGATCAATTCAGTATATATTAAGTAAAAATTTCATCAGTTTGCACCCACACACAACATAAAGTGTAAAATACTGTTTCAGTACTAGTTATAGCATTACTTCACATTGGCCAACACACTAAGGACAGATCCCACATGAGAAGTAAGTACACAGTGACTCAGTAATCTCCCTAGGCTCTAGTCATGAGTTGCCAAGGCTATGGAAGCCTTTTGAGTTCGCCGACTTCAATCTTATTCAGACAGGGTCATAGTCAAAGTGGAAGTTCTCTCCTCCCTTCAGAGAAAGGTACCTCCTTCTTTGATGGCCCCGTTCTTTCCAACAGTGGCATTTCTACATACTAATAACAGACTAGCTGGGAAATAAATCAAGAAAGCAATGTCATTTAAAATAGTTACCCAAAAGAGTTAGGAATATATTTAACTGAGGAGGTGAAAGATATCTACAGTGAAAATTATAAGACATTGATGAGAGCAATTAAAGAGGACATGCACAAAAATAAAGACATTCACGTTCATGGATCAGAAGAATTGTTAAAATGCCCATACTACCGAAAGTGTTCCACAGATTCAATGCAACCCTTATCAAAATAACAATGACATTCTTTACAGAAAAAAAAATGGTAAGATTCATATGGAACTACAAAAGACCCCCAAACAGAGAAAATAGTCCAGAGCAAGTTGAAGAAAAGTGGATGCACCACAATATCAGACTTCAGAGCGCACTACAAAAGAGCTCCCTCTCCCACCCAGGGCTACCTTCTGGATTCCAGCTGTGCGTCTGAGGCTCTGATTCACCCAGGCCTTTGGCATCAGTGACACAGGTGCCCTTTCTGGGAGACGACTGCCGTGTGTGTGAACCTCTCCTGTAGCCCAGGATGCAAGGTCGGCTTCCGAACGCACAAAGTCCTGCTTTGACATGAAGGAGCGCAGGAGAGGTGAGGGGCAAGGTTTGTTACAGGGCCCTGGAACTTTTCTGCAGAGACCTGAAGGTCTGCTCTTGCGTCGAGCCTTGGCCAGTTACGAAATGTCTGAGCAAAAGGGTTACTTAAAGTAAAATGTTTGGGGCAGAAGCTTGCCACAGCGATTGAGAAGCCACCTGGGAAACCAGCATCCCTTATGAGAGTGTCTGGGTTTCCATCCTGGCTCTGTTGCAAGTGCAGCTTCCTGTTAATGTACACTCCGTGGGTCCACAGGTGACAGCTCTGCCACCAACATGGGAGATCAGCCCTGGCTGTTGCAGTCATTTGGGGAGTGAACCAGTGGATGGAATCTCTCTTTCTCTCAATCTCTCTCTCTCTCTCTCTCTCTCTCTCTCTCTCTCTCTCTCTCTCTCTCCCCCTCCCTCCCTCTGCTTTCCTAATAAAAAAGAAAAATAATAAATTATTTTTAAAATTTGAAAATAAAAGATATCTGTTTCAAAGAATCTACATAATCCATTGAAAACAGTTTTTAAATCTAAATACATCTAAGCAACTCAAGCTAAGTAATGCCAAGATATGAATCTCCTAGCTTTATTTTCTTGAACATATAGAGTTTATTGTGTGAGTGTGGAAAGGTTGATTTGCATAAACTGTTTAAATTTACTGTTTAAGGAAGAAATAAATTACACTTTCTGTGGAATGATCAAAAACCATCTAGTTACGTAGAGGTTCAATGGTGTATCAACTTGTTTAGGAAACTTTTTATTCTTCAGGAGTAGGAAGCAGGCCACAGGACAACCCTTTCCAGCCCGACTCAGCAAACACCCTCAGGTCCTGCCTGCCCTCCCAGACCCCGGTCAGTGCGGATGTCCACAGAGTAACTCCGTGGTACCCATGGAGCCACATTCCGCACAGAACGGAGTCCATGTAAGTAACAGACTGTACATAACCTCACAGCCTCCCTTCCTCTCCAACTTCCTCCCAACACTGATGCTCCTGCCCCACAGTAAGTAGGAATCTGTAAGTCTTGCATTTCACAGCAGAATAGCCTTTAAAAAGACTCAAAATGTGGCAGTTTTGTTGGGATCTAATTTACATCTACTTTTTTTTCCTTGTAAGAAGAAAGCTCTCATTCAGAATAAAATCTGTCAGAAGGTGACAGCTGTTTTTGTTGGAGATGGAATTAAGTAAACAGTTAAGACAGTGGAGCTTTTACTAAGATGATTTAATAAAGCTCATTAATGTTGTTGATTTTAATAGCTGACCCAGATAGAACACAAAATGCAACCCTATGCAGCAGCAATGTATCATCAGAATGTATTGACACATTAAATATGCTGCCAATGTTAAATTCTAATTTCAGATTTAATCAAGTTTGTTAAAAGAACGCAAAGGGAGAAATATTGGAAATACTGAAAAACATTTTCCGTTCATTTCTCCTTGTTTTCTAACCCATGTGAAATGTTCAGTCTACCTCATCAGGAAAGTATTAATAGCTTCATTGTTATGAAAAACCAAAAGCAACAACAACCTGCAGTTATTTCTGAGATGACGGATCAAAGCTATTAAGTCAATCAATATAATGGCCAATGAGTAGCTAGCGACAGGCTGTAGCTGCCGCTAAATATCCCTTTTGTCTCTATCAGTTGTATCCTTGATAATGAATCAGCAAGAAAGCATTTGACCCAGCAAAATTCCCCCTGCATCTGAATGGTGCTTTATGGAGCTCAGAGCCTCAGAACGCAGGCCACTGCATGCTCTCTGTGTTCGACTTCCATGTCCAAGTCTGTCCCTCTTCTTTCACCACACAGTGGTTGAGGTTATCAAACAGTCTGGACGATAAGTTTGTGATTCATTTTCATTTATTTATTAAGATCTCTTGGCCCTCCTTCAGTTTTACGGGAGTGGAAGGGGGGTGGTGAGTTATGTTTTATATTTTATTTCATTCCAGTAGCTCCTGACAGTTAATAACCCAGCCTGGGCTGTGAAAACTTGTAAACTGTGAGAATTAAGCTATGAATCGTAGTAATAAAAACAACTGGCAACATTTATTAAGTATTTATTATTTTCTGAGCACCAACTCCTATGAGGAGAGAGAGAGATGGCAGATAGAGATTCCTAGGACTTGTGCAAAGTCACAAGCTAACAGTGGCAGGGGTGGGACTTGAACCTGAGTTCTGATTGGAGCCTATACAATCACTACACCATGATGTCTCTTCAATGGCAATAATAATGATCTAATCTTATCTGGTAATATTATGCTAAGTGCAATGAAAGGGAGAGAGCATGGGAAAATACAAGGCTTGGGGCAGCAAACTGGGGTCAAGTTAAAGCTGTGCACCAAACTAGTAGTGTGACCTTGCACGAGCTGTTTGTTTAAGCTTTGGCTTCTCCATATGTAAAATGGATTTAATAAATCAAGGTCAGCTTGCCCTTTGAGTGCAAGTGCCCTCTGTCATGCTTCTGTGTCTCCTGTCCCTCTACTTACCACCTCCTCCCCAGAACCTAGGGTCCCCCTGTTCTCCTCCTTGCTGGCAGGCTGTTATGAAGCTCAATTCATTATACAGCTAAAGGGTTCATTAAATCCCGCAAATGGTCAGTTGCACAAACTATGTTGGATACTAGCTAATCAAGACAGTGAAGTCAAGTCAGGAAATACCTTTGAATCACATAAAGAATTATTTTTATTGTTTGTTGACCTTGTTTTTTTCTGTGTGTTTGCATTTCCAAATGAGAATTTTTTATATTAATAGGAGATACCAAATAAAAAATAAAAGTTTGGGGGGAAACAGAATGGAGCATTTATTTCTTGCAGGACTTATCAGAGCCTTTAATATGCTAATGCGTAATATGAAGCCCCAAGTGGGCAAGGTTTTCCAAGATATCTTGCGCGACCAGTATTTAACAGGAAAAACTATGAGAATGTCTTGGTGTGGGTGGTACCAGGTAATAAATGCAAGATGCGATGACTGTGGTTATTTCTGTGAATTAGGGACTGGGGCACCATGTGTTAGCTCCCTAGTAGGAGCTGGAGGTCGAGGCTTTTGCAGAAGCTGTGGAGTGGCCCCAATTGCACAATGCGACTGGATTGTTCCTGGGACTCTAAAGAAAGGCTGATTCATGGGCTTATCTCATCAGTCTCCTGGAGCACAGAAACCCTAATGACTATCCCTTACGCTATTAGGGGGAGTGTAGAGGAACCGCAGCCGCAGACACATTGAGAAAGATTTGAGCGAATAAAGAGAAACAGAGAAGAGTCAGAGGAGAAGCATGAAGGTTATGCATACACGGTAACCCTGTGGCAACCCTCTAACAGTTTCCACCCACCCCAAGTTTCATCTGAAGATGTTAACTGGTCAGATGTGTATTGTTGAGCAGGCTGTGTACTGCGCAACTTCAAGGGTGTACTGCAGTGGCAACTGTAGAATGACAATTAGTGTCTGAATTAGGTCTTGGAGATTTGCCGTGCACAGCCCCCAGGGCCACGCAACGATGTCCGTGGCCCCGGACATTAACCTCAGCAATGAAGTCAACTGAGACTGGGTCTTTCCAGAGTGGTGTTTTGTTTGTTTGTTTGTTTGATTTTGGTCAAACTATAACTAGTTTTTCCATTAAGTGGAGTTCTTAAAGTTAGGGGCAAGAAAAAAAGAATCAAGCTAAGAATTCAACTGGAAAAAAAAAACCACACAGAAACAACACACATACACACACACACACACGAAATAAATTAAATATCCCATAAAGATATGATATGGATAAAAAAAATCTTAATATTTTTAAATTAAGTTTCTGTGTTTCCGTTAAAGTATTTCAGGAAGTTCTCTCTAGTTCTGTGCTTCCAACACAGTCTCACTCCTTATTATTTTCCTCTATACAAACAGGAGAACCCACCGATCCACCGGAAATGCACCCAGTAACTCCAACCCAGACTTGTCAGTTGAGCACGAGCCCTTGCTGGAGTTTCCGATTAGACAACAGGTCCTGAGCATGGCACCCTCAGGGGGCCCGAGGGTTCCAAGGCACCCACCCAGCCACCAAGCTCCTAGAGACCTAGGAGTCAGTGCTCAACCTGCTGTGCCTCAGTTTCCCCACTTGTAAAATGAAGGTAAAGAGAGTGACCTCCCAGTCGGAGCAAGGAAGAAGTGATAAATTATTGCAAAGTGCTTTTCAAGAGAGAGTGCAAAATGAATGCTTAATAATAATCTTTCCAATAATGAAGACATAAAGATAAATTAGGCAGCCCTTTTGTCTCCGTTGAGAACAATGATAGAATCCTTATTTGGTGTCAGAAAGTCTAATTAAAGAAATACATACTTGTTAGTTGATTCAGTGTGAAAAATGTGTACTAATTGCCCATTTGGTAAAGCTTACAGTTTTCTATCATTTTGGCAATCTTGTTTGGCTAATTTTATTTCTAAAAAATCCTTTAAAAGAAAGATATGAATTTCTAACCACAGAAAATATCCTCATTACATTGAAATGTAAAATCTGAGATTAGGAGGATTTTTAAAATATAGTCCAAAACTATTAGCTCAATGATGTTATATAACTCAAATATGTGTCTGTAAAGCAAAGTTACAAATGCTTGATTATGTTAAAAATAGCTTTAAGATTCAAGTAGATTAAAAATATCATCTGTGTTTCTCAGTCAGGGACCCAGCAAACTGAGAACTTTGCAAATGACTTCTGGAACTGACGGGTAACGTGTGATGAAAGCGTATAAAGGACGGCTTTGTTTTCCAGCAGAACTTGTGGTTTTGAAAGCCGAGAGCCTCGTTTTGCCAAAACAGAATATGTGTGGGGATAGTTTTCTATTCATTGACAGTGCATTTGCTTCTGTCAACATGTACAAATGTTTGGAACTCTAAAGAAACACAACTTAAACGATTCTACACAACTCTGCCTTTTTAAACGTTACTTAGTGAAAGGCCAGCGCCAATACTGAATCTCGTGGGTGAACCAGGCCTGGTCCAATTCCTGGTGCGTGAAGGGGCTCTCTCTGGCTGCTGTGACCCGAGGACTTGGGTGTCTGGAATTTTCAAGTATGGAGGAGATGAAGGGAGGCGTGGAAGACATGGATGGAAAAGGCACCTAACATCTGGTGGGTGATCTGACACCCTGTGAGAATCCTCACTGAAATTTTGAGAGGCCACAAACTTCCAGGGAGTTACAATCTTTTCTGTCTTTCATAAACGCCAAATACTGTGCAGCTGTCTGTTTCCTTGCTTCCTGAGAAGCAGCTAGAACCTGCGTGAAGAGGAAGATGTCTTTCAGCCCTCAGATCCGTGATTGTAATCTCACCGGAATGGTCTCCGGGTTGGAGTGCTTTGCAAAAATAAAATCATTTGTAAATGATCAGGCTTGCCGGAGTGGCTGGCAGCCCCGAGCATTGGAGGCTCAGAGGAAGCGCGTGGGCTCTTCCGCTCAGGAGACCCCAGAGTGCAGGCAAAGCTATAGCAAAAATTGGAGTAAGTAGCAAACGAACAATTCCCATTTTGTTTTGCTGTAGAAAAAGGGACCTGCGAACAGAGCTCCAGATGAGAATGACTCAGTGAATATTTAAATGTGTCTATTTCTCTCTTTTTCATTAAGCCTTTTAGATGCAGAGATCTATAAAGCTATCGTTTGAGATTTGAGAGAAAAGAACGCAGTGACACAAGAGCAAAATGATGTCAGAATGCTGTTGCCAAGGTGAACCTGGTTTTTCCTCTCTAATCCAGCTGGAAGACGAAACCATTGCCCATTTCTGGTAAAGAACATATCCATGGCACGAGCCCGCTTCCGCAGCAGATAAAGCAAAGCCAGATGCTTGCTCTGTGCACAAGTCACTTTTAAAATAAAGACACAAATTTTACCAGAAAACATAACAGACACCCTTGAAAGGACACTCAGAACATTTTATGTAAATTAATGTGTCAAGAATATGTACTGGGATCTAAGTGGATATCAAGATGAGATATTTTAATGAATCAACCTGAAAAGCAGCATTCTGAATTGAGTGAACAAAGGAGATGGAACTTTCTAGAAGCGAAAGACGAAGAGCTGCAAGCTGGTGGTTGTTGACAGAAGGCGGCGAGGGAGTCCTGGGTGAGGAGGAGAGACAGACGCCACCACGTTAGGGCCCTGAGGGACAGATTCTGACATGAGCACAGAGCTCTGCACCACCAAGCTGAAAGACAGAACAAGGGTTGGCACTGGTGGCAAGCTGGAGCCAGAGCAGTGGAACGCGGAGTCCCTCTCTCAGATGTGACTCTTTGATTGCTCCAGGGGCCTGTGTCTTCTGCTGCGACCTCACACATGCTCCCTCATTGCCACACATCTCTCTGTGCAAGCGCAGTTTCTCCTCAAGGTCCGTCCTGGCTATGCACCCCCGATTCTACCTGACTGCCAACTTCCCCTCACCATGTCCTCCTCTTCCTTTTTAATTTTGAGTTTCTTATTAACCGTGAACACTTTCTAATTTACCATGAAACTTGCAAGTTATATTTAAAGTCAGAAAAGTGTCATGGTCAAGAACATGGACTCTGAAGCCAGCCTGCAGGGGTGGACGGTGCGTACCACCCCTGAGCTGCGTGGCTTTGCCGTGGTCAGCTGGATGGCTGGCTACGTGTTCTCATCTGTCCCTCTGGGGTGGCAACACATCATGCATTTCATGGTGCTGTTCTTGAGTCACAGGAGTTGTGTGAATGTTTAACAAATGAGTTGTCTGTCCGTGTCCCTGTAACTACGCGAGCTTCCCAGAAGCACTGTCATGAGCAGCATTTGGTAGAGGAAAGAGATGAGTAACACATTTTTCAGGAACTGATGTTTTTGGTGGAACACAGAATTTAGTCGGGGTAAAGATTTGGAAGGGTAGTTATGCTCAGAGGTCACTATACAGCCCCTAGGAGCCCTCTGCTGGCCAGAAAATCCTGGGCAAATAGTTGCCAAGATTTGGTGAGGAGGACCAAGAAGACTGGATCAGGCTGGCATATACTGGAGCCACAGAGACTTCCAGGGTAACCCTGATTGTGAGTGTTATATATTAATGTTAGCCATCGCAAAACTCACCGAACACTGGAGTAAGGGAAAGGGTTTTTTGGGGAACACCCAACAGACCGGAGTGAAGGGGCGGCGAAGGGAAAAGAGAAAATAAGAGAGAAATAGAGAGGAGAGGAGCTAGCAAGGAGAGAAGAGAGATGAGAGGAGCCAAGAGAGAGGAACCAAGAGAGCGCAGGAGAGAAGAGCGAAGAGAGCACGTGTTCAGGAACAGGCCCTTTTAAAACTTCACCGGAGGGCAGGCAGGGAAGCAGGAGCAGCGAATCCCATTAGGATGGGGGTGGAGCCTGGCTCAGGTAGCTGGGCCTTGCGGCCACCTGGCTAAAACTGCGCCAGTTTCCTAACAGTGAGCTATGAAGAGAATGTAGCATGGAGACGTGGCAGATGCCTCACAAGCTAATGGCAAAGCTGAGTAGCTTGTTAACGTGAGAAAACAGAGCATCGAACCAAAGGTGGTGAGTTGAATGGGGTAAGCAGATATGGACATGGCCCAATGAGCAGCAAAGAAAAATACACATTTATTTGGGCCAGTGTTTCCCAGAATGTCTCTCCCACCGTCATACCATCCTAGTGAGGTGTGTTTTGAGTAAAAGTGTCTGGGATAGAATAAATCCTCAAACACAGTGGACAATATACCTATCTCCTCTGGGAGATTCACAGTACACGCTCCCACAATCAAAGCTCTGAGCTGTCCAGTAAAAACGCGGTTGTACAGTTCCCCAACTGCCCCAGCTACGATTCCTTTCCTTCAGGGACACTTTGAGATGAGGGTGCGTAGGTTTCACTTTGGGGGTCACTGGGAAATACCAGAATTCTGTGGGGTCAGGTTTCAACTGCCCTTCTATCATGAAGATATAAAATCAGGACCAATGTATTATAGTGGGCAACTCTTAATCAGTTGAGGGACAAAGCAGACCTTGGTAGGGCAGCAACCCTGGAGGAAACAGAGAGATGGAGATGGCAGTGGGAGCACTGATGTCTCTCTTCACGGTGCATTACACTGTAGTAAGTCCAACTCAGTTGCACGGATTTTGTAAATGCAAGTTGGTCATCACAGCTGTGATTTCACATATGCCTCACTTGTCTATTTGCTGCACCTGTCCATATTCTCACATGCAGATGACAGTGTCTTCTCCAGTTGACAGGCTTGGCCATTAGTCTCACCAGGATCTTTGCGCACCCTTCCACTTTGAACCCGCGGTGGAAGAAAAGGTTGACATTCCATTAGAGAACTGTAGGGGAGGGGGGCTGAGGCATTCATCCAACATCCAGAAAACACCAAACTCCAACTCTGCAGCAGCACCCACTTTCTGATGACACCCACACCGCCCTCTCAAACTGCGGTGTTGGCTTCTTGACTCTTCCGTGGTTTCGGAACACTTGGCTCTAACGGCCCTAAGAGGATCCTTAGGCAATGCTGCTCCAGCTTTGATGCATGCCCTGTGTCCCAAATACAATTTCCTCCTCATCTTGTGCCGTATTTTGGTCCTCCCAAACTGTACTCGTTGATATAACACAGATTTACTGCCAGCCCCACGAGTCAGGTGCTCTAATATGCCAGCAAGCAAACCAGGAACACCTCTGCCTTGGGGGTGCTTACGTTCCCATTAAAGAAACAGACGTGGAGAATGCTGTAGAAAGGCAAGAAGTACAGCAAGACGAGTCTCCTCCAGCTCATTGCTAAAGGACCCTGTTTGCTTGATTCTCAGTCAGAAGTTGACCAAAAGGCAATGGATGGAAAAATCTTTCAAGTCATCTAACGGGGGAGGGGAGGATATCGTGCCATCCGTCTGGAGAGTTTCAGGCTGGGAGTGTCCCTTCTCTGTCAGAAACACCACTTTGACATAAGGATGCAGGGACCATGGTCTGGGAACACTCACAGAGGTGAGCTGTGATGGGGACACTCACTCTGGGGAGCACAGCGGGAAACATGAGGCATGCATGTGGTTCCCCAATCCTCAGGAGAGCAGCAGGAATGAGCAGAAAAGATGTGTTGTGGTCCTGTTGAAGAACAGTGACAGGACAAATACTCACTGTGGCTTTCTCTTTGCACTCATTTGTACACGTCGCCATTTCTAAAGGTCATTGGCAAGTCCTCAGCAGCTGGCAGGATCAACACTCACCTTGCTGCCTCACGGGCCACTGCAGCTCTGCAGAGGCATCCGTGTCACCTGCTTCTTGGAGGCTTCCAATGAGCTCAGCTCCAAGGATGGACACGTCCAGGAATCTCTGATCTGACCTCTTCTCTGCAAATTCAAATGCCCCAGGCCTGCGACTGGAAGAGATGATGCAACTATCACACAAGCAAAACAATGAGAAAGTTGCTGTGGCCAACCTGGGGGGAGCCTTTTTCAGTGTGATGGTTGCAGACCAAGCTGTCCAGTGCCCTGGAAGCTGTAATGAACACACAGGGATTGCATGGGATAGTCTATAGTCCCAAGAGAAACGGTAACTCGACATCTGCAGGCTCTGTGTACACTACTAGCTCAAGGTAATTCAAAATTTCTATATTGGAATCAAGTGGCACTACTTTGTGGCATTCGATATCTTTGAAATACGGATTTTTGACAGTTATAAAGATGAAAAGAAAGTACTATGCGAAAATCACTGTGAAACCGGAAGTGAGAATAGTGTTTCCAATCCGATTCCAGGCTTTGGGAACTCTGTGCAGTGCCCAGTAGGCATGCAAATCCATTAATAACCGATTGGAGTCAAAAATCAAACAAAAAGATTGCTTTTTTTATTCAAATACTTTGTATAAAGTTTCAAATAGCTACAAAGTTGTTAAAACATGAAAACTAAGTTGTTTTCAGGTAAATATTTAATAAGTAGAACAACCAGGTAATCTTTTGGCCCAGGAGGTCAGTGAAAAAAATTACTGAACATCAAGATCACCATGACTGAAGAAAGTTTGGATACATCTACCTTGGTTCATTACCACTTTTTTGACATGTAATAATTACTCTTCAGTGAAATCTCACTAGAATTGTAGAACCAAGAAAGCTGATGATGTTTATGATGACAATACTAGCAGTAATGGACATAGCTACAGGCACTGTGTTCTATGCTAAGGACTTCTCAGACATTATTTAATTTACATGATGTACACAATTTATTTCATTCTGTTTTCCTTAACCCAGAAAATGTTAGTCCTAATTTTCATCAGAGAAAATTTTCAAAGCAGTTAATATTTCTTGTGATAAACTCAATAGAAGACGTTAGAACTTTTTCTGACAATTATAAAACCAGTTTTATGTTTCCTGCTAGTTTCAGCCCACACACTTAAAATAATGTCAATCTCTTCTAAAGTACATAAATTTTCTCCAGGATCATAAATAGAAATCAATCTACCAAAATTAATTCAGCACTACTCCATGTTAGGCATTGTAGAGGACACAAAAAGACTTTAATACTTGGTCTCTACTCATGAGGGCCTTGTGATCTGATTTATATGTGAAACAGCTAGAGGGGGAATAAAAAATATTATATACTAAGTGACTAAATGGAGCAACAGTATATGGTAAAGGACTAAAATCAGAATATACTAAGGACTAAAACTATATTGAGAGGGAAATGAGCCCTAAAATTTAATGGTCACTGACCAGGCCCACCTTCAACTTGCCTTCCTGTCTTGTTTTTTCCTTCCTACAAACAACTACTCTTTTCTAGCCATCTCTTCTGTTAAGTCAGACACTCCTATCTGTTCTAAGATAACTCTCTTGTTCCACTCAAAGGAAGACTTTGTTTCTCTGGAAATCACCAGCATTTTAAACATCATCAAAGGTTACTTTTTTCCTTGCTGTTTAGCTTATGAACCTTGGTATACCCAACAGAGAAGATGATTTAATAACTCCATAGTACCTTTTAACTTTCATATTATTTCTCCTTACCCTTCTCTAGCTCAATAGACCAGGAGAGCCTCAGAAATAGACAGACTAGATCCACTGTCTCTAAGGCTCCCCTATTCATTTTTTGCTTGAGCCCTGTCTTTGCCACATTATTACTAGAAACATTTTCCAATTCATCCATTTAACCCTTTACTAAGTGTCTGCTATTATACAACTGCATGTGCCGAGAATAAACTAATGGAGAAAGACAGTCACTTTTCTCACAGGGGTTAGTGAGGTGCATAAACAAGCAAGATATATTTGCGCTATACTGTGATAATTGCTACAGTGAGCCAAATGTGAAGATGCTGAGGATGTCACGAGGTCAGAGAAGGCTTCCTGCAGCAGGTGGTGGGTACACTGAGTATTGCTAGATGGAAAGATGCTAGATGGGCATGGAAGGAATAGAAAATGTTTGATGTAGAAGGAATCCAGGTTCTAAATCAGAAAAGACATGACACATTCCAGAGACTAAAATTAGTTTATTAATACTAGGTGCAAAGTAGGAGGGAGGGGAGTTCAAGAGGAATAGTGATACCAAGTGGGAAACCACGCAGGGGATTTATCCAAAAGATAATGGAAATATGCAGGTAATGGTAGTGTAAGATTTGTTTTTAAAGGATTCGTTTGACTGAGATGTGGCAAATTCAGAGGGAAGTTAAGGACTAGATTGGAGTCAGAGAGGGGAGGAAGGGACCAAAGGTGATGTGGACTTGAACTAGGGATACAGCAGTGATGAGGGAGAGAAGTGATATATTCAACAGATAGAAAATGACAGGATATGGAATGTTGGGGATTAGAGAGAGATAGGCATCAACCATGCCGGATCCATTCACTGAAGTGACAAACATAACAGAAATAACAATAACAAATTATTTTAGCTTGACACTAAAATGAGTTATTTCTGGTATATTTAAGTGAAGAGGTCAAGAGTAATTTTTTTGTAACTCTAATTAATCAACCTGTAGATTAAAACTTCCATTGGGCAAATCCAAATGTGTCTTTTTTCCCCCTTTCCTCAGACTATCATCTTTACCTTGAACCTAATCAATCATATTTTTGATACTCATTCTATGTTTGGTTTCTTATCCTTTTCTTGGCACAATATGACCTCAATGAAGATTAAGCTTCATTCTAGAGTCTCTATAATTTTGAGGAATCTATCTTGAGTCACCAAAACAAGGAAAGGAACAGGAAAATGAGAAGGAGCAAAAAACAAATTTAGTTTGGATCTGTGGATACATTGCATCAGTCAATTCATTCATTTAAGATACAAGGGTATTTCAGAAAGTTCATTGCAAAGTGAAGTTCAAAGATGAGTTTATATTGGTGTAAAAACTTCTGAAATCCTTATCACTGGGTATCTTCCTTCATGTGCCAGGTACATGCTGGTGAGACAATGGGGACTTCTGGCACTAACAAGTTGGTTGGGAAGGTAGACCTTTAGTAAATAATTAACCCAGTGTAACATACAACCACATACTGAAGTAAGTTTACTATGAAATGAACAGCCACATCGTGTAAGCTTTTGCTACTCGAAGAGTGGTGCATGGACAGGCAATATCAACATCACCCGGGAGCTTGTTAGAAAAGCAGAATTGCAGTATCCACCCAGGAACTAGTGATATGGGACCTGCATTTTAACAAGATCCCTAGGGGATTTGCATGCACATTAAAATTTGAAAAGCACTGTTCTGGAGTTCACAGGGTTGGGAGAGAAAACAACAGGTGGGTGCGAACTCACCTTGTGTGTCAGGAAGGGTTCCGGACAAAAATGGCCTCTAATCAGGCTGGAGAAATAATTGGAGGCCAGGACGCACAGAGCCTCACAGGCCATGTGGAGGACTTTCTTCTTTTTCTTAAGAGAAATCAGAAGATATTTAGGGTTGCATTGGTCAGCTCAAACTGCCATAGCAAACACCATCGACTGGGCTGCTTAGATAACAGAAATGCATTTCTTACAGTTCTGGAGGTTGGACACTTGAGACCAGGGTGCCAGCGTGGTCAGGCTTTGGGGGGGCTCTCTTCCTGACTTTTAAACACCACCTTCTCCCATGTCCACTCATAGGAAGAGGAAGAAAGAGATCTAGAGAAATGCTACTGCCACATGAGGCCTCCACCTTCATGACCTCATCTAGCCCTAATCACCCAAAGGCTCCTTCTCCTAGAGCCAGGGCGGTGGGACGGCAAGGACATCAATACATGAAATTTAGGGAGACACAATTCAGTCCATAGCAAAGGTGCAAAGCAAAGGAGTATGGGAAAAAAATCAGATTTCTGTTTCTGAGTTCCTTTTATGGCTGAACTATGGAAAAGGGCTTGAAGGGGGCCTAGAAAGGAGACCAACTAAGAGGCTATTTCAGTAGTCTTGGAATTAGATGGTGATGGATTGGACAAAGCTGCACTGGCAAAGATGGAACCAAGTGAAACATTTCTAAATATTTTGATGTTAAACTTGACAGACTTGATAATGGATTTCAAAGGGTGGCTGGGAAGAAGGGTTAAGACCAACTGCCAAAGTTTATTTTGGTTTGTGCAACTGGACAACCACGATGTCAATTTTTTGAGGTAGGAATCATGAAATCAACAAGTTTATACATGGTGTCTTGCTAAATGCAATGATCAATATAGAAATAACTAAGAATATTGTCATTTAGTGTGCATTTATCATATGCCATATAGATAGTTTTTGCACATTTTGTTACTTAATATGTGATAGAAACCTTGAATTCTGAGATTGAAAGATCAACTCAGAAAAGCTAAGGGTTTAAAGAGATTCAGTGAAAAGTACAGGATGCTTTCAAATGGGGAGAACATCATAGCAGGCAACGTGGACAGGGAAAATGTGACAGAGGAAAAGGGATGAGAGGGGTGGGCGTTTGGCACAGCAATGACAATGTCAGAGAGCTTGGGATTGAGACCCAGCCCGACTTCCCATTCCAGCTTGTACACTCTGGGAGGTGCAAGTGGTGGCTCAAGTACATGGGAGACTCATGTTGAGTTCTGGGCCCCTGGCTTTGGCCTGGCCCAGCCCTGGCTGTTGAGGCCATTTGGGGAGCAAACCAGCAGATGGGAAATCTTTCTTTCTGTCTCTTTTTCCTTCTCTCTCTCTCTCTCTCCCTGTCTCTCTCTCTCTCTCTCTCTGTCGCTCCCTCCACCCTCTCTCTCTTTCAAATAAATAAAATAAATAAAAACAATATTTTACTAAAGTGAATGTGAGATGGGGTCTACATATTGAGTAAGGAAAAATAAGCATGACTCCATCAGAAAGTTTGTTAGGATAGCAGTGGAGAAAAAGATGAGTAGAGAGGAAGAGGCCAGACTATGAAGGACCTTCAGAGTCTCTAACTTGGATTTTATAGAGAAGGATTTGAATAGGAAAGCAGTGTGACCTTGCATGATTTATGAAACCCTGTGTGGCAAGAGAGGGATGTGAAGAAGAGAAGGCTTGAGTCCCAGAGGCCATCTTGCTAGCATTTGTATTACCTGGGTGACAGGTCAGCACGCTGTCCTGGCTGGGAGATAAAACATGGCTTAGTTTCACTGGATGAGAAGGGAAGTAAAAGATGCCTAATATTTTAGGAATGAGATTTAAGGGAATGTTAGCTTCAAAGTCAAAACCAGAGAGTGACCAGGAAGAGGAGCTCGCAAACCTGTGATCATGCGTTTACACAAAGGGTAACTTGAACTATATTGGTATTCCAAAGTAATTTTCTGTTTGACGACCAAGCTAATTTAAATTTCCAGAAAAAGTACAATGCACCAAAGCCTGCAAATTATGAAGCTTGATGGATTTAGTTGGGAATGAAAAAGAATATCACACAAGTATAAACAGCAAGGGTAATAAAGCATGGCGCTCTAGTGGAGAAAATATTGGGAGAAACATGAAATATTGTGTCTGAATGATGCAATTGACAAAATAAAAAGAAACCATTGCATTCCACCCTGTCACTCCATTACAGAGGCACTGAACAGTTGCTTATAAAAATTAGTGCGTTGGCTTCAACCTTTCAGATGAATAGGAGCTTTGTTTCTGTCTTGGCCTAGTCATATAACTATCATACTTTATTTTTTAAAAAAAAATTCAAAATCTTGTTTTTAGTGGAAGGAAAATGTGTGCTTATTGTGTTTGCTAAATGCCATATGTTTTTGTTTTTGTTTCCAAAGCATGCAGAACTACTGACGGGGTGGGGGGTGGTGGTGGATAAATAGCCCTTCACTACCCTTTTCCATTTTTCTTTCCCTTGCTTTGTCTCAGGGAGCCCCAGCACCTCCCAGAAGATCTTTTGTGGAGGGGCACCTCCTGGTGCCCCGTGGATCACGTGCCATGTGCACTCAGCAGTAAACATCTTCTATAATCATTGCTTCATTAGCGACAATGTGGGCCCATGCACTGCACTGATCAAATGGCATCTAAGGATCTAAGGCTGGGAAGGCACACCTAATCCTCTTGTGGGTGTTTGCCAAGAGCACCAGTGGGTAATGTATAGATAGCAACTGTGTTGTTCCTGTTCCCCCCCACGTGCCGAAGTCCCTGGTGGTCTGAAAACTTAGATGCAAGATCTATGGGCTCCAGTCATTAACGGCTGCAATAGTAGATGTGCACACAGGAAACTGTGTGTGCTAGGGGTAAAGGCGTGTGTATATTTTGAATTTGCACTTGGGCTAGCACATTCTCCCTCAATCATGGAAATCACATGTCAGTGTTTTGTAAGGTATTAGTTTCCATGGCAGACGTTGAATTGTTTTTCCTTTTGAAAAAAAAAAAAAAAAAAGGCGGGGGTGGTGGAGGTGGGGGGAGAGCACACACACACACACACACATGCTTCAGCAAATGGGATAACGACTCCAGGCTCAGGTACAACCCGGATGTCTTTGGGAATCCATGGAGTTTTGTGTTTTCCGAAGTATTTGCAGTGGCGCCGCAGGCTTGGGGCTGGCTGGCTCTCGGGGTGTTTTCTTGAGCTACTCTTGTCTCTGCTCTGCCAATTACGTCCCACTTTGTCTTGGTGCTGGAGAGGGAAATTCCTCTTTCATCAGTATGGATGCACTGTTTTCAGACCCTGCCAGCGCCGTGTTGCTGTGTCAGTCATCCTATGAGGGCCAGCTTCGGCGGAGGAGGGCTGACGACCCGGCCGCCGATTGGCCGGCCGCGGCGGGGAGGGATTTGTCGGAAGGAAGGGCTGCAGCTTAACGGCAACAGAGTTTAGACTGTCTTTGCTTCATCATCTGAAGGTAAAATTTTCCAGATACGGCAGACGGCTTGCAGAGTACAATAAACAGGGGACGAGAACTGTTTACATGGAAATTTCTTCCTCGTGATGCGGTGGGGAAGCCTCGGCCGCTGGGTGCTGCCAGATGTTCCTGGGGTTACTGTACATGGAAGAGACAGGCAGAGCTAAACAAGGTAGGAGAACCTCCCCCCCCCCCCCCTTTTTCTGAATGTTTAAAGAGTTTGCTGCAGTGTGCTGCATTCCTTCTGTGTTGCTTAGGGGAAGCCGGGGAAACCGGATTCCGCGAATTCAAATGTAATACTTGCCGGGGACCCTGGAGTTTTACGTAACATTTGGATTTGAGAAAAAGAAATGGCAAAGCTGGAGTCGGTGCTGCCTGTTCCGGGTGAGGCACGACGTCTAGTTTTATTTAAAAAAAAAATAGCTCCTTTTATTATCTTTTTTTTTTTTAAGAGCATTTGAAATCTTGGAAGCATTATTATGTTCTTGTTATAGAAAAAAATCTTCACGCTGCCATCCCTAGCTCCCGAATAGGTAAAGTTTACCTTGACCCTTTTATGTGAAAA
Source organism: Oryctolagus cuniculus (assembly GCF_051225735.1). Taxonomy (NCBI): domain Eukaryota; kingdom Metazoa; phylum Chordata; class Mammalia; order Lagomorpha; family Leporidae; genus Oryctolagus; species Oryctolagus cuniculus. The sequence continues at coordinate 15,250,970 of NC_142875.1, read as the reverse complement.
CAGACTTGCCAGTTAAGACGGAAGGAGAAAAAACTTCGTGGTAAATATGCATAGGTTGGGGGTTTGGCTGGAGACATGTCTACTTCTTGGAATTTCGGGAGCTCCCCAGCTCTGCAGTGCCACGGCTGTGAGTTTCCAGAGCACATTTTTAATGACCTCGCGGGCGCGAGCTTTCTGGCAAGTTTTCGATGCCGTGGTACATGTTTACATTTCGTTTTCTGGCATGTCCGAGCCTTTGTTTCCAGCTTAAAAGTGGAACCATTATATTCCAGAGTAAAGCTGGGTTAAGAACGCTCGCTGCAATTATCTGATCTCTATGCATTTTTAATGAGAACACACAGCCAGCACAATGATTTCACAACAGCGGGCTGGCTTTTAAAGCCGAGTTTCCCCTCTGCCCAGCCATATCAACTTTCTTGCCGAGAAGCCTCGGCGAGAGATGATGGAGAGGATTTATTTTTAACACACTTGGCCCAGGGAGAGAAGGAGAAGATGTATTTGTGAAAGACTTCTTTCTGCCCCTTCTCCGTTGTAAATTTCTGCCAGGCATGAGGTGGCTGTGTTTTTTTGTTAGGCCGCGGAAGCATGTGTTTACAATAAATGTGTAGCATTTTTAGAATAGTTAGCAAGCACTGAAGCGAAGAAAAGGATCTGGCTTGCCTAACCACCGCCGCCGCCACCGCCGAGTGTGCTTTGAGAGCGTTCCTTGCAAAGACAAAGGTGGAGTGGAAATATATTTGTTAATTGGGCGATGTGTGTATTTGGGGCACAAGAAGGCAAAAAAGAGAGGAGGCATGGGGACGGTCTTGAGATCTTTTAAAAAAGAGGAAGTTTCTGGGGCTCTCCTGCCTGCTGGGAGAGGAGCAATACAAGCACCCGTTGAAACAAGGGTAGTGCCACGTAGATCCTTCTAGACCCACTGTTTTTACTTTCAAGGAGAAGTGCAGGACACTAGCCCAGAACTTCTGACGTCATCTCCCAACTATTTCTGCTGTGTGTTCTTTTATTCGGGCTCGTGGAGAGGAATATTTCTTTATGTCCAGGCCAGCAACAGTCTAACTCCTGCTTGGCAGGACTTGAGCTATGTCTTCATATTTTAACCTGTCCTTTTGTGAATCCTGCACGGGGGCCCCTCATAAATACCACATCTTCGCGCAGCTGCCTGGTGTCGGACCCATTGCGCCGCACACGGTTCCTGCGGGTTTCTGGCTGGACTGCCCCAGAGCAGCAGGGAGCAGAGCGTGGGTTTCATTTCATTTTATTTTTCTGGCCTAACTTCCCCTGGGTGCAGGCCAGCACTGCCACCTGGGTGGACAGTCCCCGGAGGACTCAGGTAATGCCACCAAGTTCACAGCTGGTGGTGACGATGGTGGGCACAGCTGCTTGTATTAAAAAAGGAAGGAAGGAAGGAAGAAAAAGCCCCAAGTTGTAGGGCAGAAAAGGAATTACAGCACTGCAGGCTTGAATCAGTGTCACAGGTGGCAACATGAGCCAGAGAGAGCAGAGGAAGGTTGCTGCTTGCTGGCGAGCCTTGTAAAAGGGTTTTGGTCAGGACACGTTGGAGTTCCCAGGAGTTCCCAGTGCTCATTTGTCTCCCCCCGCCCCACCATACTACTACATAGCCTTGAGCAAACACTATCTCCATGTTTCTACCTCTTCACAGAACTGAAAAATACTTGCTGCACTTGCCTTCATAATTCTAGCATTTGGAGAGACCTTGACCTTGTACCGAAAAACAAAAGTTGTTTGTCTCTTGGCACAATGAGCTGTTTAAGGTACAAAGAGATCAAACCTTGGTGTTAGGAAACTGTTGCAGATGCCTTCTGGTGCTGACATACATGTACGCAGGCAGTCATGGGTTGAAAACACTTTCCTCTATTCTGTGCTCATGTGCATTTTCTGGGGGAGTTTATCCTTAGATCAACAAATAGCATTTCCAAGGAAATCAAAGCATTATTGTTTGCATTTTTTTTTGCCATAAATCTAGTGTAAGACACTAGAAGCTGTGCAAACCAGACTTTTGCAGTGATAGGCCTTGCGTACCTGAAACATTTAGTGCTATTTTTGCTTTGACTTTTGCATTGAATTTGTGAAAGTGGAATGGATAAGAGAGAAAATAAGAACGGAGGAGAAAAACGTGCTTGCGAAATACACTGGTTATGTGCTTTCCTGGTTACCAGCCTGCCTCCTCTCTGCTAGTTGTTTTAATTTGCTGTTGCTATGGTGAAAACAAATCAATATCACATGGCTACCAGCCAGTCCCGCGCTCAGGGAGCGCCATAGAAATTCAAGATCAGGTACTCAAGATTCCAAGCAAGAATTGTGAGAAGAGAATTTCAGCATTGAGCTTCAGAGGATTCCTTGTAGAAGGAATGAGTAGGTTCAAGCTAGCATGCATCTTCCTTTTATCCTGTACATTAATACTGACACGAGAAAATAACATGGGAAGGAAGGTTTATGACTTGTTTACATTTCCCAAAATGACAAAATATATTATCAATATAGAGGTAGGTAGAAGCACATTGCAAGGAGTAGTGGAAAGATGCTGTAACCACAAGACGTGCTGGTTGTCAAAAACACAGTTTAATAAGGACAGCTGCACATCAGAACGGGGTGGGCTAGAAACAGTGACCACTACCGGGTCAGGTGAAGAAAGCTGGTGACTCCGGGTGGCAGGTGGGCAGCAGAGGTGAGGGATTTTAGAAAAGGGGAGGGAGTTCGGAGAGTCTAAGTTGGGATAAAGCTGTAGACGAAAAGTCCGGCCAGGTGAGCCCGGAACCGGAAGGGCATGGCAGAACACAGGAGAGGGCATTTTGCCCTCTGCACAAAATCTGCCTGAGGCCCAGCCTCCAAACGTAGCCAACAAAGAGAGGAAGCAGATGTGAAGAGAAACAGAGGCGTCCTGAGCCCAGGTCCCCACTCAGGAATGGTCGGCTCAGCTGGGCGGGCAGAGCTGGCCACTGCTGTGTGGAGCAAGGGGCTCCGTGTTTCCTGCTTGGGTTCCTCCAGGAAGAAAGGCAGGAAGACAGCCAGGCTTTGTAAAATGGTTACAATACCTCATGCTTTCCCTCCAGTTTTTCCTTAGCTCAGTTTTTGTTTTTCTTTTTGAAACCTTGCACACTCTGTTTGCTGCAGCTGTGATAATGTTCCTGGTAAGGAGTCAAAGGTGACATACGGCTGGGTCTGCCTCGCCGCCCCCACCTCCAACCGCACAGGGTGTTTATGGAGAATAATCCCCGCCTCCATTGCTCAGTGAGAAAGCAGGTGTGCCAGGGAAGGCCCCAGGCTTGCTTTTGTGAGCCCAGGCTTCCAGGCTGACAGACGAGTTTTTAGCCGGCCTGCTCCCTTCAAAATGGCAGAAACACATGGTAACGAAAGCGGATTCAGTACTTCACGCAGTGTTTGGAACAGATTGCGTTGTCTAACATGTCCTAGGTCAGTGTATTCCATCAATCAGTCAACCAGCGTTTATTAAACACCTCTTGGGTTCCCTCATTTTTGGTTAGAACACCAAGTCAGTTACCTGATACCTGCCTCTGTGTGTGTGTGTGTGTGTGTGCACAAACCTAAATGGTACACAATTATGACTTTCAAAGACTTTCATGTTAGGTTCGTCACAGTGTGTTGTTTTGGGAGAGAATAAGAAACATAATTTTGAGTTTCATATATCTCTATGGGTGTACTTTCTTCATGGCTGCTCTATTTCTCAGTATGAGCGCTGTTTAATGACATATAAAGATGCAAGGTGAGTGACACGAGGACGCTGGAAAAATAAATCCAAAATGCAAGGCTACGGAGAGCAATTAGCGAGTCTCAACAAGCAGAGTTCCAGCTCCAGAGTCACTGGGGAACTCGGCCCATCGTCCAGAAGCACTGAAATGCCAGTCCGTCAACAAAAGGAAGTCTAGGCCTTCTCCCACACTTGGGAGCCCCGCACGCCATCCTCTCAGTATCCCCAGCTCTACCAGGAAACCCGATTCTTGGAGGATCGTGCTCCCCCTCTTTGCTTCCTGAAAGTAGTTACTTAAAAAAAAATGGTTTCCTTTTTTTAAAATGCTAAATTTAGTTTTTGTTTCGTACATCACAATTCCTGTGTCTTCTCTGGGCCTAGTTAAGCTACAAGGGTAGAGGACCCATTCAAGCTGAGAGAGGAGACTGCGGCTGTAGCTTAAAGAATTCTTTTTGGTCCTGGGTCTTGGCAAGCAGACGGGCAGGTCCAAGGTTTATGAGGGTCTGTGGCAAGCTGGTGGCTGTCAAAGAGCCTTGGGAGGAAAAGGGGAGAGGGCAAGTAACAGGGAGGATGCTGCTGGTCCTTATTCCCAGCAGCCTGCAATTCACAGAGCCAGGAAGCAAGACGCTTACAAACAAGATAAGAGCTAAGAACACTAACGTCCTCAGGAGGGCAATTAACATATGTGTAGTTCCTTTCCCTTGCTTTACAAAGGGCTTTCACTGGCATTGTCTCAATGGAAACTTCAATCAGAGAGCTAATAAAGTGGGAAACTAAAGTTAGGGCGCTCTGGCAAGGGTGGCCAGGTAAAGCACCTGTGGGAGATAAGCTGTAAGCTGGGCTTTGAAAACTTGCGTTCATTGCTTTTGCTCCGAGGTTAATGGACTTGAGTTTCGAAGCACAGTTTGGATGCATGTCACTATCTCCTGTCCCCAAATGCTCTTTCAGTCATTCAGATTAGACTTTGGGGCCCACAGGCAGCAGCCCTGCCAAGACAGAGCAAGAAGAGCCGTTGGTTGGCTTCCCTTTCTTGGTTCAGACTACTCAGAAGGAAGTGGGGGACACAGCCCTGTGCTGGCTCTGCACCTGCACCCCAGGCCAGTGGCTCAGCAGTGAGGTGCTTCTAGAATGAACATTTCATTAATGGTTGTAAATGACCTGCAGGCCTGGGATTAATCAAAGTCAACAGTGAGCCGAATTCCAAGTATTCATTTCCCCATCATCTCGTTGCGTTCTCTTAAGGCTGACAACATGGAGCAAAAAATTAATATTTTAGGACTATGTGTTATAAACTGGACGCTTTACACAGATTACCTAGAAATAGCAGGAGAGCCCTGAAAAGTTGATGTTATCCCCGGTTGGCTGAGAGAAGAGAAGATCTGAAAGGTGCCATAATATCCACAAACTATCCCCACCCCCTACCCAGTTAGTACTTGGCGGAGCCAGTGCCTATGCTCAGGGCCATGCCTCTCCTAAAGCTGTGGATAAGGCGTATCAGGTTTTCAACTGAACATACAACTGAGAAAATGAAAGTCATTCGTTTGAAGGAACAAATAAAAGCTCAAGTTGGAGGTAGATCAATTAGTTTTGAAATCCCACTTACATAGTTTATATTACACTGAGTGTGATAACGATGTTAACTTCTTACCTGTACATATCATTTCAGTTGTTATGTGTGTTATCTTTTCTAATGGTCACAAAATGCCCTTTTGTCCCTGTGTTATACATTAACTGACAACTAAATTTGAGTGACTAGGTGATCTCACTAACCAAACAGTAGGCAAGTTCATCCACACACCCACAGGAACACATGCCTATGATATTTAAGGAGATAATGCAATTACACTGCAGTCTGACTAGGAGTTTTCTTGTAATGGATGTTGCCATAGTTAAGTAGAACCCAACCCACGCAATTTTGGGAAGATAGTTATTTTTAATTAAGATATTGAATTATTCTAAAAAATCTATATATGCTAGTCTCCTAAATGCAAGCTTCACTTCATCAGTCTAAAAGTACTGGTGAAGCATATGTGCATAAGTGAACTACTACTTATCATTGTAAACGTTCAGGGACTTCGGGAAGTGGAGCTCTGCTTGGGTTGGTGTACTCGATAAGGCTTTGTGGAGGGACAGCCGCTCCCTCTGATTCTGAATGGATAAATTTTATCTGGATCAGCATTTCTAGTGTGGGATGTCCATGCCCCAGGCCAAGGGCAAGGTTATTTACAAAGTAAGGAAAGGAAATCATTGAACTTGTATCTTATATATTATTTAACATATCCTTTTAAAATGTCAATTTTGATGTATGTTTAGTAATGTATATAACATATTACAGTGCAAGTACAACATTTATAAATAAGTAACCATCTTTATAATGGTTGTTTCTGCTTAAAAAAACATTAGTTTTCTGATAGGAATGTGTGATCAAGAAAATGTTGGAGAGGTTTGTAATCAAAATGTCAGGTAGGACGGACAGCAGAGTGGTGTGGGGTAGGAGGCACTGAGGGCAACTGACTTTGGAGAGAAGGGATTCAGTGTTAGGGAGCAGTGGAAGATGAGCTTAGATGGAGGGCTGGGGTCAGACTATGGACATGCTGAGGAGTCATGCGGAAGAGTTTAATTGCCTTACCTGCAGCATCAAGTCTCATGTTTCATAAAGCTGTGACCTGTACCATAGGGTTAGAGGTCAGAACATTTGCAACAAGGAAGTCGATATCCAGAAGGTGTTTGCAGTACTCCAGTCATGGCGTGGGAAGGAGTTCGATCAGCATGGCTGTGTGAGCATGGACAGGGCGCATCCCAAAGACACCTTGAAGGAGAAGTCCCTGAAGCAAGTGAAGAATCAAAATGATAGTGGAGTTTCTGTCAGGAGAGATGTCAGTGATATCCTGAGAGAAATGGGGGGAGACTGGAAAGGGGACCTACCAGAGGGAACAAGGGTTGGGGAAATGAGGGGGCTGAAGAAACAATGTGCTTATTAATAAAGGGGCATCTAAGTGGAAATATTTCATAGACATTTGGCAACGTGGGAATGGAGAACAGTCTAGACATCAGGCTGCAAAATTAAGCTTGAGACACAACTGTGTGGAGGTCCTAGGTAAAGCCACGGATGCCCAGGGAAGAAGGGAGCATAAATACAGACAGGAGGAGGATCAGAGACGAGCTTTGGGGAAGACAGTCAGAGACCTGGGAGAGAGTACGAGCTAGCAGTGAAACAATAAAGAAAATAAATACCCACCAAGAAACAGCCTTCATTTCTTACACTGAGTAACCTCCATGGTTCCACAGGAAGACAGCCTTGCCTCCTGCACTGGACTGCTTCTACTTTGCCCTCTCTGGCAGTGGTCTTCCTGGAGGCAAACATTGGCTCAGGGTTATGCTTAGAGCCGCAGCATACTGGGTGGATAAAGTGACCTTCATAGTAATATCTTTCTTATATACACTGAACTTTAAAAAAAAAAAAAACCAGATCTTCTCTAATAACCAAGGAGAACTTTTAAAACCAATGACTTCTGCATCTGTCTCTCAAGAGTATAAAGACTAGGGATGTTACTGGTTAGGGCAGTAATTTCAGATATATATCACTAGACTCTGGCCATGTTGTTCATCAAGACTTGGGGATTCACGTATTACTGGATCTAGCAGAGCTCAGCTGAACATAGCCATGAGGAGTATTTTGAAGAAAATGGACCTTTAAGAGGAGAAAGTGCTTGTAATATGGCAGTGTTGATGCCCTCATACAGGGGGCTACAATGTAAGCCAGAACAGCATTTCTCATACTTCCCTGTGTCAGTGCAGCACTTTGGGGATCTTATTAAAAGTATAAATTCTGCCTCAGTATATCTGGGGTGGGGCCAAGATCCTGTGTCTCTCATGAGCTCCCGGAGGGTGAAGACAGGGGGGCAGGGGGTGCTCATCTGAAAGGCTCTAGAACACAGCAGCTGCTTGGCAGGAGTGTAGGTGCAGCAGGTCTGGGCCAGCTGCTTTGAGGAGCACTGTGTAAGGTGGCGCCCATAACCCACCTCTGAGCATCACAGGCCTCTCCAGCTGGCTCAGGCTTGGAGGGCGCGGTGTGCACTGATGCCTTCTTCCAGCCTTGCACCAACACCACTCGGGCGGGAGGCATGGAGGCAGAGGCTTCAGCAGTCAAGTAGCCACACCCAGCCCTGCCTGGGGCCTCTGGCTTCTGTGTGGACACAGACCCTCACGCATTCCCCACGAGGTTTGCTGGCTGCCTCCAGGGATGGCTGGTGTGCTTGTTTACACATCTGCTCCAGAGAAACTTCTTTCCCTAAGAAATATGTGAGATCTAAATCAGCCCTAGATTCCTTTTTTTTCTTTTCTTTTCTTTTCTTTTCTAGATAGTGGTCAGATCTGGAGCCCAGGAGTTTGATGGCCCCACCTCAGTCCTCCCATCCTCCATGGGTCAGTTCCAGGAGCTTCAACAGGCCCACACATTCTCTTAAGATGCAGATTTGCCTTTCTCTCCTGAGGACAGGAAGAGTAGAGAGGAAGTGTTATATGCCATGAAAGTTGTATTTGTTTAAAAATGCTGGCTTTAGGGACAAGCAACACAAATGAAGACATTATTAGAAGAGAGAGCTCTGGGGAAATGCTTAGGCCTGGTGGCAGGCAAGCTCAGATCCTGTTGCAAGTCTCACATCTGGTGCCCCCAGCTCCCCTCCCCCCGGGATGCTTCCATCCTCCGTGTGTGCCACACGTGGCTCCTGTTTCCTAGAGCCAGGAGTCGAGCTAAACTGATCTAGAGGACGTTGTCCCTGCTCAGATGCCCATTTAGTCTGCACACAGGTGGCTAGTATTTTTATGCATTTTTAATTCACCAGTCACCTTGTAGGAATGGAATGGGACAGTGTATACGGAGTTTATTGAGCGCCTATGACATGCAAGCCCTCTGCTAAGAGCTTTGTGCCCATCAATTGAGTGTAAGCTTTTCAAGAGCAAAATGGAGCTCAGCAAGACTAAGTGCCTTGACATGGTCGCACGCTATCCAGTGAGAGGACAAGGACGTGAAGCGTATTTGATTAGCAGCCAGACACCCAGGGCTTGTCCAATGGGGCTTCCTGGGGGACTGCGTTAGAGAAAGTTCCCTCACAGTTGCAAGTAGCAGCAGCAGAACTCACTGAATGGTTAAACAGAACACAAACAAGCAATTCCTGGCACACTGTACAGGCTTAAGTCCAACTGTAGCCAGGAGTCCCTCCTCACGGACTTTGTAAAGGAACAGGAGTGGTGAGGGCATCGTCATCATTTGTTGTGCTTACTTGGCCTTTCCCTAATTCTTGAAACGTGTGTGTGTGTGCACATGAGTGTGTATGCCAATATACGTGTGCTGGATGAAACTTAGGAAACTTGATGGATCTCAGCTTACAGATACCTTAAATAGGTAAACGCTCATTATCAACTGCAAGTTGTGCTGTTGTGACTTTGCTACTCTGTGAGAATCCTTACAAATCCCTTTTCTTCTTCTTACCCTGGGTAGTGCGACTTTTGTTTTTGTTTGTTTTTAAGATTTTTATCTTATTTATTTGAAAGGTATAGTGGGAGGGGGCAGCAAGGAGAGACAAAGGTCTTCCATCTACTGGTTTACTCCCCAGTTGGCCCTAATTGCCGGAGTGGGGCCAGGTCGAAGCCAGAAGCCAGGAACTCCATCCGGTCTCTCACATGGGTAATAGGGGCCCGAGCACTTGGGTCATCATCTGATGCTTTCCCAGGTGCATCAGCAGGGAGGTGGAGAGGGAGCAGAGCAGCCAGTGTCACAAGCAGCAGCTTAGCCCGCTGTGCCACAATGCAGGCCCCAGAAACGCTACCTTCTTTCACCCTGGCCTCTGCATCCTCTCCTGAGGGCCAGTGGTTCTTCTTTCTAGCTGCCAGAGATTCTGCCATCTGCCTGCTGATAATTCTCTCACTGCAGGTTCTCTCTAGTTCTTTGCCTGCTCCTGAGCTACCCCATAGTCTCTTCCCATGCTCTATTCTCTCCTCCAAGTCTGTAGCTGGCATCCCTACACTGGAGGCTGGTGTTTCTGGGGTTCTGGGCACACCTGACTCAGAGCAGGGAAGAGGAACTCTGGACTTTCCTTCTTACTAAGCCATTCTTCTGACCCTAAAGTCTCAGCTTCCTGGCAGCCACCACAAAGACCTATCCCCTCAGGAAACAAAACAAACCCTATCTCTAGTTTCCCCATTTCTTTTCTTTAAAGTTGCCTGGTGCAACCAGGCTGCAATTAAGAGGCAGGATCAAAGAAAGGAGCTGCCTCTGGGGCTGCTGGGACCAGCAGAGAGCGTGAGTTGGTTTAACTCTTTGCTTCCCACGACTTGCTCTCCAACCACTTCTCAGTTCCCCTGGGGATTCGGGCACCTGAGGGCTGCTTTGCGTGGGAAGACCCTTCGGAGCTGGTGGAAGAACGGCTTCCACTCTGCAAGATTCTGATAGTGCCTCTTCTTTGGGATCTACCAAAGCAACAAAAATCACCAACAAGAAAATGAGGACTAGATGGAATCCCAAGCAGGAAGGGCTATGAGGGAGGGTCTGGCATGGCTCCTGTCTTTTACCTACTACCCTGGGGCCTGATAAGCTGTTTTGAGCTGTTGTGTGTCTTCCTCCTTTGACCCAACAATCGGGAACAAGCACAGACATAGCAATTAACCCTTCCTTGTGCCAAAATGAAACGTGACTCCCCTGGCCTTCACTCTTCACCCCTGGTCAGGCCTTGGAATAGCCCAGCAAGTGGACATTTTCTTCATCAGGCAAGTCCCTTGCCTATTTCAAGGTGTCAGGCTTCCTTGGATAAGACCCGGCTAGCACCTCCCTTAAACACGAAGTAACACTTTCACTGGTGCAATCTAAGAGGCTCCAAGTTTTCTGGCAGCTTTGCCACTATGTTGTTGATCCACTGTGGACTCCCGTGGAACCTAGGTCTCGCTATGAAGGAAAAAGGAGTGGAGTTGTCCACTTCCCTTCCGCTCTGTCCAGGCCTGAGTATAGTGGGGGAAGCTGATGGATGAAGTAGAAGTGTGTGTGTGTGTGTGTGTGTGTGTGTGGAGGGTGGGCCATCCACCTTCTAGGACCACATGGAGTGCTTTAAAGCTGTTTTCAGTCTCAACAACAGGCTGGAAATACATGGGAAAATGCTGAACACTGCCTTGCAGAATTACCCACAAGGAACACAGGCAGACAGACAGACAGAACGAGATCTAGATGTGTGTGTGAGGAGACGGACAGATGGAGAAACATGGACATCTCCATACAGTCTGAAAAACACACTAAGGCAGCTGTCAGCGATACACGGCATGCTTGGGGTTTCCTTTTGTTTTGTTGGTTTGGGTTTTTTTTGGCTCAGTACAGACAGTGATCCTTTCAGTCTTTGGTCGCTGAGTTCCTCTGGGGGCTCTCCCGAGCCCTCCTGCATCTCACGCACCCTGCCATCAGCAGGTGCCAAGGTCACCGAAGGAGCTAATTAATCCCAGCTCCAGGCCCCAGCAGGCTGCGCCTGCCCTGCCTTCCTTCCTCGGAGCTCAGAATCCAGGAAGGCCTTCCCCCCCAGTTCCTTGAGGCCTGGGGAGGGACACCTTGAGCAAACAAAGGAAGGGTGAGGAGGGCGCTCAGCCATTTCCCTGCTAGGTGGCCTGGCCTTCTTAGAATTCTCAGGTTGATATTTAACCTACAGATCCGCAGGCCTCTACTCTGTCATAGACTCTGCCCTTCTCTCTCTCTCTCTCTCTCTCTCTCTCTCTCTCTCTCCTGTTAGTTTTTTTTTTAATGGTCTATGAACCGGGCCGACACTCTCTGCTGAGCTGAGAATGTACCTTTATTAATGAAAACTGCCAATTTTCTAGTGGATCACTCAAAAGTGTGATATTTCTCCGCCCACCTTGGGGCGAAATTTATGTCATGAAACCCAGACCCACTAAATAATGGATCAGAAAACGTAGCCAAGAGGGCTGAGTGTTTTTGGGAACCTTGAGGTTGGAGATGACAGTTATTTTATACCGTGTAGGTATCGGAATTTGTGGGGGTCCCCTTAGCCTGATGCACACTTTGGGTCTTGAGTTAAGTGCTCTGGGGCTGTGCATGGTTCTTTGGGGTTCCGATCTCTTCCAAATTAGCCCAGACAGACGAGGAAAAGCCTTTGCGCCTAGCAGGGCCGACAGGACGGCGCCCCTCCGTAGGGAGGTCAGCCGGCTGAGTCTCAGCCCGGCCCTCTGCGGGACCCTCCTCCCGGGGGACCCCGAAAACTGCCACGCCACGAGGGGCATGCGCAGGGCAACCCGTTTCCCTTCCAGTTTGGCAGAACGCAGCAAATCTTGGAGTTAGGCTTGTGACACCCTCCATCTTACTCACTGGTTAAAAACAGAAGAAGAAGAAGAAAAAAAGTGCCGTAGAAAATCAAAACCATATGTTCGGTACAATATCAAGCGGCTGGTGAGCATGCTGCTATTAAATAATCGCCGTGGCGCGATCCGCGGGGCGAAGGTTCTGGGCGTGGGAGCCGGGCCGGCGCTGCCCAGGCCGAGGCCGGGGTAGGGGCGGGAAGGCCGCTCTGTTTGCTTCCTGCCTTGGAATGGCCGGGGCTGGAACCCTTCCAGCTCCCGGCGGCGCAGGCAGGAGGAGGAAGGCTGCACCGACAGCCTGCCTGCCCTCCTTCGCCTCACGTTTTCAGGGCTGAAAATTAGAAACACTTTCCTCCGACACACGGAATGACTCCCTCACACACGCGTTCCGCACCCCCCTCTGCTTGGAATTGGCAGTTGCTGCCCTGAGAGGTGTCTCTCGGAACACATGCGGCTGCGGCCAGGGCCGCCAAGGGGCCCGCTGGATGGTGGGGAGGGGGCTGCAGGGGTCTCACGGGAGCTGCTGGGCCGGCTAATGTTTTATTTCTTAATCTGGGCTTTGGGGGGCGGGGGGGGTGGTCACACAGATGTATTCAGTTTGTGAAAATCCAGGGAGCTGCATTAGTTAAGATTTGTAGTCTTTTCTTTCATAAAACTTTTGTTTTTTCAAAATGTAGGGGGCTATCTCCTGTGGTGTAGTAAGATAAAGGAAAAGTTGGTCGGAGTTGTGCCTGCGCCCCGCCCCCGGAACAGGGCCTCCACTCCTTTATTTTTTCTCTCTTTCCCCTTGGGCTTCCACATGGGGGCCTCTGTTCCCACCAACAGCCAGCCCCACAGAAGCCCCCAGCAGCCAGATGGCCATCCTCCCCTGAGCCAGTGAGAAGTTCATGCTTTACACTTGAAACCTGAAGGGGAACACATCGGTCTTGGGTAATAGTGATGACGTCGCTTTGGCAAGGTGTGCAAAACATCCCCGTTCTCCCTTTTTTCTGTTTCATTCAAGCGGAGAACACCTTTGCTTAATGGATTTATTTTTCCTATGTGGCAATCGAGGTGAGTGGAAGGAAGGAAGATTCCGGGGGCCATGGATGACAGCTCCCTTTGCTCTTGCTTGTTGTGTAGATCTAGCTACCCATTAGTTCTTTTAAGTCACCCGAATGTAGATCTCAAAAAATAAAGAAGGATGGCCAGGGATGGCAAGGATCCAAAGCTCAGAGGTCAGTGAGGGACTTCAGTCCTGGGCTCCCACGGATTGCAGAGGGTGACCAAATGGCATGGAGCTGTGTCTTCTTCATGTGCGTGAATCTAGATGGTCTTGCCCCATCTGCTTTGGGAAGCTTTGTTATAACAGTGTGCAGGAAGTGTGGAGATGCCTCTTTATTGGTGGAAAGCGGCTGAAAACACTGTCAGTTTAATCTTGACCTGCTCTTCCAGGGAAATTTTTTTTTGTACTGCTTAATAAAGGATTTCTTGACTATAGAAAAAAAATTGCAGGAGAAAAGAATGTATGAAAGGTGTAGGAAGAAAAGTATTTCTCAATCTCCCCTGTTTCCTTCATCCTGCGGAACTTAAAAAAATATTTATTTACTTATTTGAAAGTCAGAGTTAGAGAGAGATAGGCAGACACAGAGACAGGTCTTCATCTACTGGTTCACTCCCGAGATGGCTGCAACAGCCAGTGCTGGGCCAGGCTGAAGCCAAGAGCCAGGAGCTTCATCCAGGTGTTCCACATGGGTAATAGGGGCCCAAATATCTTCTGCTGCTTTTCCCAGGCCATTAGTAGGAAGCTGGATTAGAAGTGGAGCAGCTGGGACACGAACCAGCACCAATATGGGATGCAGGCAGTGGCTTTACCTACTGTACTACAACCCCGGCCCCTATCCTTGTGGAATTAATACTCTGGTGTGACAGGCACAATGTGTAGATAACTCAGCACGATGATGGTGGTGCATGCCACTAGGAGGGCGGAGGTGCCCTGTGAGTAGATTACTGCTACTGGGGTGAAACAGAGAAGGCTTCCTGCAAGAGGCAATATTTGATGAGGCTTGAAGGATGCGTGTACTTGGGAAGCATCATGCAGGTTTCTGTGCAAGTTTCCATGGAGAATGGGTACAGTCTAGGGAGCATTCAGCATGAACTACACTGTGCATGGCCTTGATTACAACACGATGGCTTTCCAACTTCTTTCAGAATGCAGCAGAGAGCCATCACATGTTTATGAGCACGTGAGGAGCAGGGGAAGACATTGCTTAAGGAAGTAATTCTGTGAAGAGTTGACATCTGAGAATTGCAGACCTTAGGCGCGTGATGAAGGCATGAGCTGGAACAGTGGCTGTGAGAATGAGGCTTGAGGGGTGCTGATGCATGGAGTGACTGCCCTAAGTGCTTGGGTAGGGTTTGTTTGTTCAGGCCAAGAGAGAGAGAGGAAGTCAAGATGATCTGGAGACATACGCTTAGGTGACAGAAACGTCTGTAAAGCCAACGAGAAAAACATGCAGGAGGGTGGGGGAAGAGCCCAAGAGTGGTACCGGACATTGGGAGAGTGAAGTGAAGCTGGATTGTGCTCTCCAAGCTGCAGTCTTGGCTTCTGTAGAAGGCTGAGCTGTGTATATTTGAGATTTCCTTTACAGAGGACTGATGTTGAGATCATAAGAAGAGTAGAGATAGCTAAGGCAGCAAGAATAATGTAGAACAATGGTTGATGACATGGCCTTGGGGGTATTTATGTAAAGGGATTTCCTAAGGGAGCATTCATTGGCATGGCACATAGAAATCCAGTTGATTTTAGAGTGTACTTTGCAGAAGGAGTTTGGGCCTCATGGCTTGGATCTGTGAGGAGGGGTCATGTCCTAGATTAGAGTCTTTTAAAACTGGTGGTCCTGGGAAGTAATGCCAGATCCCAAAGAAAGTTCAGTGAAGTTGAGGACTGGGCCTGGTACCATGATGTGCCAGCGTTAAGATGGCACCCTTGATTTTCGGAAGAATGCTTTTGGAAGAGCAGTAAGTGGGAAGCTGAACTGCAAGATACAGGGAGGGTGGAAAGTGGAAACGCTTAGAAGGGAAATGTTCAGCGTTAGGGCAATCAAAGGAGAGATGGCTTCTGCTCTGCTTCCGTAAGCAGACAGGAAGCAGGGTTCAGGTCATCTTGTTCAGCTTTGAGGGGAAGGTGTGCTGGGGTGGCAGATGGCATGCAGTGCAGCTTTGAGCCCCTGACGGCTGCTGGAGATGGATGGGCTGAGGCTGCTGGGAGGAAATGATTTTGGGAAATGTGTAGGAATACGTTTGATTCTGCTGTACCAGGAAACGTGGAGGACATGAGATCAATTGAAAGGAAGGTAGTGAGTTGAGGTCGAAAGGCTTCTCCAGGGAGGCTACCAGAGGCCTTGGCCTTGACATGAATTCAGCTCTGTTCAAAATAATGGCAGTGGGGAGAGGCCAGTGTGCTGCGTCGATCTCCGTTACTAATTGCGGACGAGCTTTGTGCCATGATAGGCTTAACTAAAAGGCAGCAACTGCTGCTTCTTTCCAAAGTGCCATGCAAATGTTATTTGTTGTACTTTTGTTATTTCATTATTTTTCTTCGCTTTTTTCCTTCTTCTCACTGGGTTGCAGCAAAGGATAATTCATGAGCCTAGCACCCTCCTTTTAAGTAGCAAAATCTGCCAATATAGATGTCGCATATGGAATATTTTAAATGTCTCTAGTAGTCCCCATGCATCTTAAACTTGAGTCAGTGTCTGGCAAGTAGTAGATACTTAATAAATGTTTGTGCAACATGATTGAATGACTGGAGTGTTCTTTTATTATTGATATAGGCAGAAATGATTATTAGCTATTATGAGTCATACTCACAGAAATCCATAGTCAGCATCCACCCTCATGAGCCTAGAATTTTCTATTATTATGAAAAGAAAATGCAATTTTCCCACTGGGAGTGTACATATTTCTACAAAGTTGTACTTTAGTACTAAAGGGAGGCCAGCTAACCCCCAACCCCTTCAAGCAGGGATGTTTTATTTATTTAAACTCAAGAGAGGAAGTTTAACTGATGAAGGCAATGAGCAGAGAGAGACTAAAGGGTGAAATGCGTGAACTTGGTGTTATCTGGAGATCCTAACTTAAAATAGGCTTTAGTTGCTTAATTGCTATTGAATAGACATTTCTGGTTATGTTCAACTGCACAAAATATACAGCACTTCTCATCAAATGGACTGACCTATTTCTCCACCCTTGAGGCCTACTTGAAAACTAAATAAGAGACAAGCATACCCACAGCCAAAGCCAGAAGGAGATTTGCAGCCACTGGGACAAGGTCATAGACCTGCATTATACTCACTTCTCTACCCCACTCCATCCCCAGGAGGAGAAAGAAGTTACGCCTTGTTCAAAACTTCTTACTCCAATAGTTAACTGGTTAGCTGTACAGACTCTTGGGCAACTTGTTAAAAAGACAGATTTCTAGGCCTTATATTCTGACTTAGGAAATGAGAGGAATCCTGGGATCTACACTTTTTTTTTTTTAATTTTTTATTTTTTGACAGGCAGAGTGGACAGTGAGAGAGAGAGAGACAGAGAGAAAGGTCTTCCTTTGCCGCTGGTTCACCCTCCAATGGCCGCCGCGGCCGGCGCGCTGCGGCCGGCGCGCTGCGGCCGGCGCACTGCACCGATCCGATGGCAGGAGCCAGGAGCCAGGTGCTTTTCCTGGTCTCCCATGGGGTGCAGGGCCCAAGCACCTGGGCCATCCTCCACTGCACTCCCTGGCCACAGCAGAGAGCTGGCCTGGAAGAGGGGCAACCGGGACAGAATCCGGCGCCCCGACCGGGACTAGAACCCGGTGTGCCGGCGCCGCTAGGTGGAGGATTAGCCTAGTGAGCCACGGCGCCGGCCGGGATCTACACTTAATTATAAGAAAACACAGTGATCTAGATAGCAAGTGTTCACAGATCTCCTGGAATAGGGCTTAGAAGACCCTTCAACTTTTGGCTCTGCTACAGACTCACTGAAAAATTTCAGGCAAATTTTAAAATCTGTTTGAATCTCAGTTTTCTCACCTTTAAAATGGTGATAACAACACCTTATTCTCTGTTGATGATTGGCATTAAATGAGATCACCTATTTAAAGAATTTTCTTTACTTTGAATGACACATGCAAATCGTACGCATCTATAGGGCAACCATGTGATGTTTCCATACATGTACACATTGTGTGGTGTTCAAACTGGAATAAGCATATCTAACTTCTCAAGCCATTTATCGATGCTTTGTGGTGAAAACATTCAAAAGCCTTTCTTCCCACTTGCTTTGAAATGTCCAGTACATCATCACTGCCTACAGTCACCCCACTGTGCAGTAGAATCCCAGAATTATTTCTCCTGATTCATTGTAACTTAGCACCCGTTCACCACCCTTTCCCCATGCCCTCTCCCCATCACTCTCCCTAGTCTCTGATAACCACTATTTTACTCTCAGCTTCTATGAGATCCACCTTTTTTAAGATCAACTTTTCCTCTGAATAAAAAGATCTTCATATATCCACAGAATAAACAACTAGTATGTGATAATTAAGATATGTTTCTCTAAAGGAAACAAGCTATTGGAGAAGAGCCTCTCCCCCCTCCCCCCAGTGAATACTACAGACCCTGTATGCAATTCCAGAAAGAGCAGGGATATCAACATGACAATTTCTGAGAACACGAAATGTCTTATTGTCACTCACAAAAGACCTCATTGTTCTTCTAGCAAAATGCAAGAAGGCTTTATATACTACAAAAGAATTTTATTCTAGGCTTTGGGGAAGGTTTGCATTTGGGGGGGATGGCAAGACACTGACCCATCATAGTATTCCTTGGATGACTGAAACACAGTGGTGGTTGGAGGGCAGAGGGGCTGTGCTACGTTTGGAAACCTTCATGTAGTGCATTTTTGAAAATGGAGCACTTGAATGAGCTCCATGAGAGGCCAGGCCTTGAGCTGTTTTGGCTCAGAGGAAAGTGATTCTGCCCTCACCCAGCCTGTTTTGAGGTTGTTCTGACAGATGACAACTGGTTCACCTGGGACCAAACTTCTGACTTTAACTTTGGGGAATGAATGAATCAATGAATGAGTGAATGAATTTTCTCTGGGGCCAGAAATACTCCCAAGACATCTGCCAGTCCATGCTTGTCCTCTGGCCCCTAAGGAAGGTCAGCCTCTTTGTTGCCTGGGGAACGAATACACAAGGATTGCTTCAAGGTGTTTCCTGGAACCAGACTGCCCTTCCTTCCTGGCTAAGCTGACCCAGTTGCCCGTGTGGAGAGACTCAGTATCACATGTCCTTTTTTCTTCCCCCACTGAGAAGGCATCAGCAGCTGAGATGCTTTCACAAGTTAGGTGTCTGCCCGAGCTCCGGGTCATGAGATTTGGGTCACACACAAACAGGAAAGAAGTGTTGTACGGAGTGCATTTGATCAGTGCACAGGGAGAAAGGACAGAAAAGGAAACTCAAAAATAGGAGGGAGTGCGAAGTGAACCGATTGTTACCCTGGGATCTGCAAGTCTCAGTTACAGCTTACATTTGAGAAAGATTTGCAAATTTTTCCAAATCAAAGCCTGTCTTTAAATCTTCAAATTGATTGTGAATCATTTTCAAAAAGTTGCCTCCAGCCCAGCCTCCAGAAGGTATTAAGGAAAGTCCAGCTGTGCCCCTGATACCTTAATGCTATACAAACAAAGCAAAACAATGGTGATTGGTAGCCAGTGACCAAATGAGGAGCTAATGATAGAGATTGCAGGGGACTCTGGATGGCAAAGAAAAACACAGCAGGATCCCTGAGGAAGGGAGAGATAGGAGGTGGGGGACTCTTATACAATGTCATCTTTAGATGTTGTTGGGTCTGTGAAATGGACCTGGTTGAGAACTGCACACTTCTGTGCAAAACAGGCTACTCCAGTATCAGTCCCTGATTGGTTCATGTAGCACACCTCACTGGCATATACTTTCAGCCCTCTAATTGGCTTTTATTCTGGCCTCCCGATTGGTTGTTGTCCCTGCCTCCTGATTGGTTGTTATTCCACTCTTCCCTTGATTGGTTGAACCTGGATCTGGTTTTCAGAAAGTGGACAATCAGAGAGAGCCACATGGTTTATAGAAGAACCAGCACTGACAAGTTTCTCTGGCAACTCCTCCCTGGGAGTCCTCCTCCTGACTGGTGTGGCAGGAAGTTTCTCATTTTCTCACTTTATTCACTGTCCTTGTCCCCATGGATATTCTTCAGTGTGAGAGAAGAACCAAGACTGCCTCTTCCTGCATTAAGACACACGTGAAGGATGCACACATCCATGCACACATGTGCAAACAGTCACAGGAATGGATGGCAAAAGGCAATGGAGGACCCTGAGGCTAAGCCTGTTTGCCTTAGTCCCCAAGTAATTAAGCCTTAATCTAAGATAGGAAGGAGAGAAAGGCCATCAGATTGAGGCCGGTAGGCTAGACTCTAATTGCAGTGGGTCTTACATAGAGCTTGGAAGGATGCATGGGTTTAGATAACCATGAAGAGCGGAATACATTCCATAGCAAAGGAAACTACTCAAACAAAAGCCAATAGGAGGAAATGAGCTCTTATTGTGTGCACACATGGGGTTCCTCAGAAAGGAAATTACTTGATTAAAAGACATTTCCTATTCTTCCTAAAGCAACAGGGAGAGAGGTTGGGCCTGTGTTCTCAAAACCCAGAGAAGGTGTCTCCCATATTTAGGTGAAAAGACATGTGTAGGAATTTAGCAAAACCATCCACACTCCTAGATTTCCAGAAATTTCACTTATACAATGTGCCCTTTCTTTATGTTCTTTCTTGTGCTTTATGGTATTAGGATCTAGGACTAGGACAAAATGAGGGTCAAGCACTTGGTACAAGTATCTTTTTTTTTAAAAGATTTATTTTATTTATTTGACTTGCAGAGTTACAGAGAGAGATAGAGACAGAGAGAGAGAGAAGTCCTCCATCTGTTGGTTCACTCCCCAGATGGCCACAATGGCCGGAGTTGCGGCGATCCAAAGCCAAGAGCCAGGAGCTTTTTCCAGTTCTCCCACGTGGTTGCAGGGGCCCAAGCATTTGGGCCATCTTCTACTACTATACCAGGCCACAGCAGAGACCTGGATTGGAAGAGGAGCAGCCGGGACTAGAACCGGTGCCCATATGGGATGCTGGCGCTTTAGGCCAGGGTGTTAACCCACTGTGCCACAGCGCTGGCCCCTGGTACAAGTAGCTTGATCTCTATACCGAAGGGTCACCCCTTCAGGGTGCATCATCACCTGGGATGTAGCCCATGCCTAGAGGGTCACCTCTTTTCAGGCCCCTTGTTGGTGCTTGGTGAGGGTCAGGCCCACTGGCCTGAGGTTTGGGGGTGGGGAGGTTTGCATCCAGGCCCTTCAGCTCGACAGTGGGAGTGTCAGCAGTCCTGTTAGCTGCTACTTTCTGCTTTTGGATTTTGCAGAGCACAGCCTAGGGCCTGGTACTTGTCCTGGATAGCACGGGATACCGAGAGACATTCTCAAACCCTTCTAGACATTAGGGACTAGAAGAAGAACATGCATTCTGATGAACATAATTAGACATGGGAATTTTCTGGGTTTCTGGAGCCCCTGAAGTGGAGGCATCAAAATGTCTTGGAATAGGCAGGACTTGTTATTTTTTTTTTATGTTGATGACTGACAGCTGGAGTACAGTCAAGCTGGAATCTGTGGGCATACTACTGTAAATGCTAGGTGTTATGGAGTAGTTTTGCAGGACACAATTCTCTGATGGGGGTGCTAACGGAAGGTAAGATGTAGGCAGAGTAAGCAGGGCTCCGTGCTCGGGCCAGTGCCTCCCCCCTCCCCGCCCCGGCTGAGTGGAGATGCTCCTATGGAGGAGGAGTCACCAGCTTGCCCTCTGACTCAGCTTGCACCCCCAGAGCCTTGGCATGAGCTCAGAGAGTTACCAAACCCATCACTTCCTCCCTTATTCTGTCCCCAGGGACTGCCTGCAGTAGTGGCCAGTGGCAGGCGTGGACAGTAGATGTGGAAGACAAGACTGATCAAAAGGCAGTGCTCCAGGAATATGTCCATTTTAATGCAGTTTATCTCACCCTGGAAGATGAAAACGCAAGGCCTTACATTTTTCTTATAGGCTGATCTTGGGTCATTCACTTAGTCAGTCAACAAATGCACAGTGAGTAGCCCGCATGTGCCAAATGCCGTTCTGGGAACTGGGCTACAAAGGCTCATTAGCCTGACTGCTGGGCTCAGCTGGCTCATGTTCAACCTCAAGGAGAGAAGGACAGAAACAGAAGAGGCACAGTGGTCAAGCAGGGCAGCTGTGGGCTTAGTGGGAATAGGAGACTGTTGGGAATCATTTTCCAAGGAGGGACATCCGAACTCAGCCTTGGAGGATGCACACAAGGACGGCAAGCAAAGAAAGGGGCGAAGGGTGTCACAAGCTGTCTCCTAATTAGCATGCTCCTTCTAATTAGTTGCTTCTGAAGCATATCAAGTCTTATTCACAAATGAAAACTAATAAGCAATTGAGCATGGAACAGTTTCCTTTTGCGTTCTTTCTGTCTTTCTTCTTTTCTCTCTCCCTCTCTTTCTTTTTGCTGTCCCCTCCCCAGCCCCCTTCAAGGGAAAAACCCATGAATTAGGAGCTGGATTGGCCAGCCATTCGCATAATGTGGCTGCAGAGAAAGCAGGCTGTTTTACTCAGCATGGATCAGGCCGTGTAACTGAGAGTGGATCAGGCTGTGTAACTGAGAGTTCTGTTCTCTGGCCTGGACCTTATTTTGTTTTCTTTCATCAGAAGCCGCAAGTGAAAAAGGGAAAGAGGGAAACTTCTTCATGGGCCCAGTACTTGTCCCGCCTCCGCTGTTGTCTTCTATCCAGACACCAAAGAGGCAAGGAAAGGGACCCTTGTTCTCAGCCTCAGGGTGCACAGTATTTTACCTTGCCCTGTGGCTGAAAATGACAAAAACAAATAATAATTAAAAACAATAAATAATAAAAAATAAATAATAAAAAAGTGATTCATCTCGCATGACATTGAATAATGGTGGTTTCAAGATTCTTCTTGGTTTAAAAGCTAATTTACACGTTGAGCTTACACAAATGCTTAGAAAATTCCATGGTGATTCTTCCTTTACATTTTATTTGTTTGAAATTTACCTTACATTCAAAAGAAATAAATCAATAAAAACAGCCACTTGTGAAATACTTGCAATGAGCTTAATTTTTCTTGTATTTTAAACACTTCTGTAGCTGTCCTGAATAAACTCAGGCTATAATTCTGAAAGCAACAAATTGAAGGGCACAGAGAGAAAAGTAGGCCAGTGCCCAATAATACTGCGGAATAGATCAAGATCAGGGAAGCTAAGGAAAACGTGTCATGCACTAAGGAAAACACGGAGACGGAGAGAGACAGGTCAGGTCAACTTATAGTCAGGATGATTCCCCAGACCAGGCAAGTTCACTGACAGCCATGCAACCTTGACTTTTTCCTGTATTCACAGAGCTTTTGTGCCTTTGTTTTACAATGTAGATCAACTGATAACGTGCCTTGTTCCTCATTGACTTTGTAATCTCATTCTTTGCCACCCATATAATGGCCTGTTTGTTTTGCTGCTGGTGCACACTGGCCAAAGAATCAGACATTTGTTTCATGGCACTTGTTTTGAAGAAATCAGTCCTGGGTACATCTTTACACTGTGCAGAAAAACAGGGGCTTATTTGAGTGAGAGATACACCAGGTCTGCACCGGGATAGGCTTACATTTACGCACAGATATAGAAAATGCAATTGAAATATCCTAAAACTTCATTTCTAATAATTACTGAGAAGCCTGAATTACAGACTATTCATAAAGATGCACAGTTTTATTAATTATAATGGCGTACAGTAATTTGAACTGGCCAAGGGTATTTTATCTAATAATGACCCTTAAGAAGCTCTTACTAATGAAGAGATAAGAATGATTTATAAGAAGTATTACAGGTATTTATAGCTAATGAATGGTAATGAAACTCCTGAGAAGTTTGGTCTCATAAGTAGGGTAAATATTCCCGTTGGAGTTACGTTGACTGTTAATTTATTCAGCAAGCATGCCCCTTCTAACCTTTTATTTCATAAATAGCTCAAAGGTAAACTTTAGCTCTGTGGGGGAGTGGTTTCGATGCACAAGAGGATTCTGATCAGTTGATGATGGCTGCCTGCCTGCCTCTTGCTTTTGAGTTTTCTGATGCCAAGTCTAGGCTCACAGAGCACACATGTTGGGATCAATTAGTGATGCCTGCCTTGGATGGGAAACAGTTGAAGGGAGAGATGGACGTCAGTCATCTGCTGCCCTTGGCATGGGCCCTTCCAAATAATTGTGAAAAGATTCGCACAGGAGTCACCCTCATCCCCTAGAAAATAACAGCAACTTCTATGATGCTGTGACAGTTTCTGGGCTTCTCCAAAATCCAGCATTTGAAGGTGTTTTCTACAAGAGTGGAAGTCATTTAACATCTCAGTTCATTTGGACCCTAAGTAAGAAAATTCAGTTGATTTTACCAAATGTAACTATGTGAGATGTATTTTTATTTTTATTAATTTTGACAAACAATATTATTTTATGACTCTTATTTCTCCTGCATGTGATATTAAGGCAGTGGGAGGTACTGTTAAATTGGAATGAGCCCTTTTGAAATGGTATTTTAATATTCTATTTTAATTTCATGCATAATTACCATTGTAGTTTTTGAAAGAAAGTGAATAAATGCTTATTTCCTTCCACTAAAACAAATCTGAAATTCAGGGCCCTATCCACACAGTAGCACAAGCCTTCTTCATTGTGAAGCTAAATAACAGATAATGAGTAGGACAGAGGGAGGGAAGTGGTGCCAATAATGTACCTGCTGTGTTCTAGGCATCTGACATTCACTTTCAAATAAATTTCTTTTCTAATTTAATGTTCCCCACTGCCTGAGAGAGATACAGTATTGTCCCATTTTATAGCTAAGAAGAAAAGGCTTAGAAAGGTCAGGCTGTTTGTTCAGTCTGGAGCTTAAATTGGAACGAGCCTCTAAAGATGCCTGACAGTTCTGTCTAGAGTTCAGAATTTAATCATATGCCACTGGTTCCAAATTTTCTTTTATTTATCTATATAGATTTATGTGAATGACAGAGAGAGAGAGAGAAAGATCTCCCATCCTGTTGGTTCTCTTTCCAGATATCCCTGATAGTTAGGTTTGGCCAGGCCAAAGCCAAGAGTCAGAAACTCAGTTTGGGTCTCCCATGTGGGTGGTATGGACCCAAGTATTTGAGCCATCACTTGCTGCCTGGAAACCAGAACCGGGAATGGGACCTAGAACCCCGGGGATTTGATATGGGACGTGGACATCCTTAGCAGCATCTTAACCACTGTGCCAAACGCCTGCCCCACCCCAACCTTTGAACAGGACTTTTGCAGTGATGTTTTATGTACTGACTAATAAGAATCTGAGAACCTAAGCATTTTGAGAGCCTTCAAGAAAAGTTGGCTACTATTATTTTTAGAACACACACACACACTCACACATATGAGGGTACTTTAAAAAGTTCATGAAAAATGGAATTAAAAGGTAAGGATAAAAAAATGTGAAAGCCATGCGTACAAAGGATCTTCAAAAAATTCATAGAAAACACATACTACTCAAACAGTACTTTACACTTTGTGTTTCTATGTGGGTACAAACTATTGAAATCTTTACTTAATGTGGGGAGCAACTCGGACTAGACTAAGTTACTGGAATTAAGACTTATTCTATGCATCTGCTCTCCCACAATATGGCGCTGGGAGAGGAGTAAACAGCTTCTACGCAGCTGCCTCTTGCCAACTTGAGTGATGACCTGCAGGAGCTGATCCTGCTCCTGATTGGAGGAGAGCAGCGTACTCGGCGTGTGGGTAGCAGAGTTGGGATTGGTGGAAGAGGACTATAAAGGAGGAGAGACAACATGCACCAGGAACATCTAAGGGGAACACCTGAGGGACATCTGAGCAGCCCCCAAGAGAGTCGGCCGGCGGTATGCCGCTCCCCCGCGTAAGTGGGGAAAGTGGCAGGGGGAACCGCCCTTCCACGGAGGTGGAAGAACCAGCAGCAAACCCGGGAAGGGCCGAGCAGACAAAAGAACAGCGCAGGGTCCTGTGTCGTTCCTCCGCGAAGAGGGGGAGCGACAACTTAGTATATACTAAATTGATCTTTTGTATATAAAGATAATTGAAAGTGTATCTTGATGTGAATGGGATGGGAGAGGTAGCGGGAGATGGGATGGTTGCAGGTGGGAGGGAAGTTATGGGGGGGAAAAGCCACTGTAATCCAAAAGCTGACTTTGGAAATTTATATTTATTAAATCAAAGTTAAAAAAAATTATGCATGGATTTCAACATTATTATACTCAAACGAATTTATCTTTTTATTTCATCTTCCCTGAACTTTTTGAAATCCCTCCAAGTCTACTGAACTTGAAATGCTTATTGCAAACCACTTTGTCTTTTTATTTCAAAAAGAAAATGTGGGTGTCTACTCTTTATGTTAGAAAGTTATTGGGAAGTATCACTCTGTTCCTAAATCTGTATATATGAAATACATGAAATTTGTTCACCTTATATAAATAAATATAAAAAATAATAAAAAATTATCTAAAACCTAAAGCAGAAAATTTTAAAGGACAAAGACTAACAATCAGTAATGTGATAAGAAAATAGAATGTCATCCTGAGATTTCTTACAGTAAGTACACTGAACTTCTGATTCAGAGGGAGCCGGCTTTTAGTTAACTGCTGTGACCACATTCCTGTTTTTAAAATTCTCAATCTCTATCTTTTGGTGGGAGGGGTAGTGAAGTTGGTGGAAGAGAGAGTTCTCTCTCTCTCTCTCTCCCCCTCAATTTTCATTAATCTCTCTTGCTGAATTTTTGACCCTGGACAGAAAAATAGATCTATTGTACTGAGCCACACTACAAGGCGGACTCCGCCACACAGGCTCTTTCCTTCCTGCTGAAGGACACAGATACCGGCTTTATGAGCTGGTTACAGTCCGCTTTATCACACAGCCTGCAGATTTTCTTAATATACTTAGTGCTGTTCTGTAAATAGCATAGGGCGATCATGAACTCAATCACTTACAGGGTCAACAATGAGACAGATACTGGTAATCTTGGGAAGAAAGTGTTGAGTAGCCTAAATAATCAAGTGAGTAATTGGAATTCTTTCTTATTGTGCAGACTGACAGTCTGGAGACCAACTCATTGAGTACCTATTGTCAACCTTTGAAACTTAATGAAATAATGCATGCTAGAAGCATTTTAGTCACTGTATAAAATTATATGTAAATGCCAGATGATACTATTAATGATAATAATTGTATCAAAATTTTCAATTCAGACACATGGGAGCTCCAAGATTGCCCAGGGTGTTCCTTTAAAAAGATGTTTCATTTAAAAATGGCAATATACTTTATTGGTTTCTTTATTTTCAAGACTATCTAGAGGAACAAGCACTAAATCCTGGCTTTATGTTAATGGTAGAAAAGCCTGCACAGAACAGACTTCCACCCCCTTTAAAATGGTCTGCCCCTCTGGTCTTTAAAATTCTGAATTGTCCTTTGATTCCCTTTAAAAGCGGCAAAGGAGAAGGGAGATGCACTAAGGTCTGGCACTGGACACTGTATTAACTCCAATATTACCAGATATGGGTATTCAAAAAGTTCACAGAAAAGAGAATTAAAAGAAAAGTTTATGTTGGTTCCAAAAAGTTTGAAATTCATGCATTGTTTTTAAGTTAATTGGTTACATCTGAAGGGCAGAGAGACAGAAGGAGCGGAAGGGAAACAGAGAGAGAGAGAGAGATCTTCCATCCACTGGTTCATTTCCCAAATGCCTGCAATGGCCAGATCTGGGGAAGGCTGAAGATAGAAGCCAATGACTCAATCCATGTCACCTACATGGGTGGCAGGGACTCAAGTACTTGAATCACCATCTGCTGCCTGCAAAAGAGTTCACCGAGGCAGGAACTGTAATCAAGAGCAGAGCCGGGACTGGCACACAGCAACTCTGCTATGGGATTCAGGCTTCTCACGTTCTTGCTATGCCAAATGCCTGACTCATAGTTTTTCATAAAACACATTTCCATGAACTTTTTGAAGATCCCGCATATGCATGCAGTTAAGCACTGCTTTGCGTCCACATAAACTTATCTTTTAATTCCATTTCCCACTAGTGTTTTTGAAGTCCTCTGGTAGTTCGTCATGCTCTTAGTGGTGGCCTCATTTCTTCCATACCTGTTCCTCTTGTGTACTGATTAAAGTTCATGATGGAACCTGAGCACAACAATTTGCAGTATAAAATGTCATGGTTGTTCAGGCAGTCATGTTGCTTATATTAAAACTGTTTCACACTCTGGATATTTTATTCATTTCATTTATTAAGCAGTTAAAAATTAACTGATTGTTGATTAACAATCTCGCTTATTCCATATTTTAGATCACATTTTGGTTCAATGATGTATTAGTCTGCTTTTCATTACTTTAACTAAAATATCCAAGAACAGCTTCTTGGGAAAGAGAGGGATTATTTCAATTTACAATTAGAGGTTGAAGTCTAGGATCAGGCAGCCCCATGGTTGGCCCCATGTTTGGCACCTGTGGAGGCTGCTTATGGTGGGTGTGAAGGAATGATCACATGGTGAGCCAGGAAGCAGAGGGAAAAGCAAGGCAGACATTGAACTCAAAAAATCAACTCTCTGAGCACCCTCCGAAGGCATGCCCCCAGGAACTGAGACACCTTCCACTGCACACGCCTATGGAGCCATAGTCAGGTCTTCATCCTTAATCCATCAACCATTAACATTAAAACATGAGAGTTTCAATGTCTGTGTGAGTTTGGGGAAGACAAGTCCAACTCAACCCACAACAAATGGGATCATTTTTATTTCAGATTCTTCAGCAGTTAATATCTAAATCTGCAAGCCAGTTGATTCTTTATCCTTGAATTCTACCCCCAAAATATAGGTTTGCCCAAATCTAAAAAACATGTATTCTGAATCAAAGCACAAATGGCAAATCCTTCATCAATATCCTAAACTTAAATTCCCAGCAGACAACCTCATTCTGGTTTGGTGCTTTTAATGCTGCACTGGAGATAATATTTCAAATATTCCTTCAGATATTTACTACTCCTGGGGTTAACATGTAATTATTTATTCTTTGCATAACAATTTACTCTTCATAATATTTCATAGTCATGGTGGAGGCTCTTGTACATGGTTGAATAGCCCAGTTGGTTAAAGTGTAAGATAATGATCACAGGTGCCTATTGCCACAAGCTCATGTTTCATCCCAAACCCTAGCCAACCATGCAAAACCTACTTGCTATGGGTCCCCAAAGGGACCAAGCCACAGCACAGTTATCTCCAATCACTTAAAACACAGTAAGAAAGAGACCTGGTGTTCATTGTTGCTGTTCACAGTAACAAAGCTAGAATAAGTTTTTTTTTTTTTTCCTAAGAAGCCCCCTTTTCTTCAAAAATCCTGTAAAATCAAAGGAGGCAAAGAGGATGCGAAGCAAAATCCTAAGTATAATGTTCAAACTGTCATATATGGCACCTTAGTGGTTAATATTATATTAGTTATGTTTTATTATTAGAAGCAATAATAAGTAGTTATAATTTAACATTTTTATGCCAAGTCTATGAAAAGTGTTATGCAAATTTAACTATTATTAGAAAGCTACAATTTGCAAGCCATTGTCACTCTATTTGTTCTTTTATTTAATCCTTTTTCTTAAGAGTTGGCCAGCTCCCCCCACCACAGCCCTCTCTCTGTGAGTTGGAATAACTCAAATTAACATCAAGTCATTTAAGTATTAAACTGTACTTTACCTCGTGACTTATTTTTAATAATACTTATAATTTCTGCTACACAATTTGGACAACGGACTGTGATATATAATATACCCATTGAATCATCTAAATGGGCATGGCTCACAATAAAAGTGTGTCTAGACTGAATAATAATGTAATTTCCCTATTTTTCTGTCTTCTTGAATTTGAGGATGTTCAGTCTGGAAAGTGTATTCATATTTTATAAACAATTGTCCCTAAACTGTAGAAACATTTGTCCTACTCCACTTCAAAGGAGGAAATTCCATGTTTCCTGGCACACAAACCCACAGGGCATTTGTGGAATTTTTGTCTTGGTGGGTTTTTATTTGTTTGATTGATTGACTGAGTTTACTTTCTGATAATAAAATAGTCACTTCCTCAAGAAAAAAATATAACGTTGACTATCATATGGTGAACATTTGGATCAGATATTCTACATTGATAGAAAACGTTTTTTTAAAGTGCTGCTTCACGCTCAATAACATGAAAATACCAAAATTTATTCTAGTGTTTCATGTTGTTTAATATTTACATTGGCTCTAATGGTTTATTTTCATAATTATGCTATGATTAGTATCCTGACACATGAATATTTAATTCCACTCCTGAATTTTTCCTTTAGGATATATCCCTCAAAGTGAGATGCCTGGGAACTGCTGTATTTTTTATTTGCATATCTGAGAATACTTTTCATTTTCATGTAGGTAATGTAGGATGAGTGAAGACATTTTGTGGAGTATCAAGTTTCTCCCTCAAGATTCTATACACATTTTTTCTATTGATTTCTAGTGTTTTATGCTGCAAAACAGAAAATTGGAAGCCAATCAATTCTTTTTGGGGGCAGAGGGGCTCAGTGATTTTAGGAATCACCCTTTGTCTTCACAATTTAGTAATTATGATGTTTTCAGGCTCACAGAGTTTTTCAGTGACTTTTTCTAGGGCATGGAAATCACTTGGATTTTCTTTTTTTAAAATGTATTCATTTATTTGAAATATATATATATATATATATATATATATATACACAGAGAGAGAGAGAGAGCGCTCTTCCATCCACAGGTTCACTCTTCAAGTGGCCACAACAGCCAAGTCTGGGCCAGGCTGAAGCCAGGAGCCAGGAACTCCACTCTGATCTGCATGGGTGGCAGTTAGGAGTTTCCAGTATAGCCAGAAGCATAGAGACATCAAGAAACATGAAAGAAATATTTTCTTTATTTTTAACCCTGCTTAAAATTTTCTTTCACTAGAGCTTTTGTGTGGAAAATCAGACAGCTACTTGTGCTCAAGTTGACGTGTATAAAAATCAGAAGTTTGTAGTTAACGTGTATTGAAGCCTTTAAAGATCTTCTTGTCCTTTGCTTGCCTTGTTTTCAATTCTTAGGACTTCCGTGCCCATACATAGCAATGACAGATTCACTGATTTTTTCATTCTTTTGTAGATTATTTTTCGTGTCACATAAATGGTGAATAGTGCAAGTTGAGTCTACAAATTGAGTTATTATATAGTTTTTCCAGTTTCTCAAATAATAATTGTTGAATAAGGTATCCTTTCTCTTATGTAATATGTATTATCTTCTAAGTTCTTGTGTATTTTGAGATATCTTAAGGGAATTTCTGAATAAATTCCATTGATTTATTTGTCTGTTACTTCAATGTGTCAAACTGCTGTTTTGTTTCAGATTAATAGTATCTGTTCTACATGTACTAAAGCCAGTACTATATTTTATGATTCTTTTTCAGAAATTTATGTTCTGTACACACCTATTTCTTCAAGAGAAATGCCAAAATCACTAAGTTCTTCCTCATACTCATAACAACCTTCCACAACAATAAAAAATTCCTTTTGATATTTTATTAATGTATTAAATCTACAGATTAATTTTGATAAAAACTAATAAACTACAGATTAATGTTGATAAAAACTAACACTTTTTAAATGAGAAGCATGCTTGTTTATAAATATTAATTTTATTCAAATACAACTTTATATTTCTAGGTAAAGTTTGTTAATGTTTATGTTTGTCCAATGCATTTTAAGTTGTTATTTTTCTATTTGTCTACCGGATTATTGCTAGGAAACAAAACTATTGGTCCCATTCAACTTTATTTAGTTATCTCATTTCTGACAGTTTAACTGAATTCTCTTTCTCCTTGTGAGAATTGAATTTAATTCTCTTGAATTTCTTGGGATATAATCATATCTACTGAAGACATGATATCACTTTCTCCTTTTCTCCAATAGCTCTGCTACGTAGTTCTGTTGCATATTAATGCATTGACTATCCCACTTACTGACTTTTGAAAATTTTGAATAGCTTATCTTCTGAAAATTCTCAAAAGTAGATGGTTAGTGATGCAAGAATCTTTGTTTTTTATATCCTGTTGTGAATCCATGTTTCCTCCAGGGAATTCTAAGCCAATTATAGCAACCAGTAGCAGGCTTTTCATCCTGCTAACTGAAGTCTTAAACATCTTATAAATGTTGGTTTTATAACATTAAAAACAAAGTTCACAGTAGTACATTTAAGACTAGTTGTACTTAATTTCCTACTGTATAAAAACTACAACTTTGATATATAAGTTTAAAATAAAAATGAGTAACTATTTTTTGCTGTTTCATTCTTTCAGCCATCCATTCATCTACTTCGCAAATGTAAGTTCAAAAACCTTGTAGAAAAATGAAATTAAAAGACATGTTGATTTTGATGCAAAACAGTTTTGAAATCCATGCATAGTTTTTGCATAATACACATTTCCTTGAATTTTTTGCAGACCCTCATGTTAGCTGAACACTGTTTGAATCAAATAATTGAAAACATGTGGTCCCACCCTACACCATCTCCATCTACCCCTGTTAGAGATACACAGTTCTGCTCACACATTCAGGTGTATGAAGGGTCTTCAAAAAGTTCACAGAAAATATGTATTATGCAGAAACTAGGCAGGGATTTCAAAATTTTTTGCAACAAACATATCTTTCAATTCCATTTTTCCATGATCTTTTTGAAGTACCTTCATATTTAGGCCTAAAATTATTCACAGCTTCAATAAATGATATAAAGAAAAAATATATTTATTTACTAAGTTCTTACTATATTCTAATTGTATGCTTATGAGTTAAAACTTGATGTTTTCAATAAATACAGGTTTATAGAAGTAAAAACCTCGAGTTGTACAGCACAGAGGATGACTATAGTTCACAATAAGGCTTTATAAAGGACTGCAAGAGGGGAGCTGGTATATTCCAGTCAGAAAGCGAAGAAAATGGAAATGCCGATTGCCTGATGTAATCATTTTACACTGTGTGCATGTGTTGAAATATTGTACTGTATCCCATAAACTGTACAAGTGATACCTGATAATTATTTTTATAAAATCATATGTTTATAATCATAGTAATTAAAAACCTAAGGGAAAAAAAGAATTTTATAACCGTGGAGTATCACCACTAGCAGACTGGATTAATCATTATTTTTATTGAGATTCTATCAAGTTCAAGGCATTTTTGCAAATAGCTATGTGAGATGTAACATACTGCTACTACCTTGCTTTTTCTTTAATTGAAATAGTCTGTTCAAACTGGAAGAAAATGAAAATTTTGCTTGTAAAAATTTCAGTTAAAACAAAAACCAATCTTACTTTTGCTCTAAAATTGCCTCTGAAAAACATTTGCCTCTATTCAAAATATTTGAACTTGCCTTTTGACTTTTTTTTAAGATTTCTATTTATTTGAAAAGCAGAGTTACAGAGAGACAAAGAAGGTGGGAAAGAGAGAGAGAGGTGTCTTCCATTCACTTGTTCACTCCCCAAATGGCCACAATGGCCAGGGCTGAGCTGAACTGAAGCCAGGAGCCTGAAGTTTTTCCCGGGTCACCCACGCAGTTGCAGGGGCCCACTGCCCTCCCAGGCCAGACCAGAGAGCTGGATTGAGAGTAGAGCAGCCGGGTCTTGAATGGTGCCCATATGGGCTGCTGGCACTGCAGGTGGCAGTTTTACATGCTATGCCACAGTGCCAGCCCCTTGCCTTTTAACTTTTAATGCTAAACCTAGCTCTTCCTCCACTCCTTTATATTTGATTCTTAAGCCTATAGGAAAATAAAGATTCTAAATTTATTTTAATTGTATCAGCCTTCATCATAGTGTGGATTCTTAAGAAAACTAGCTAATTTAATGGATTTTTCAAAAGCAAGATGGACCTTTGTCAAGTTTGAGCAAATATAGCTGAAACTCAATAGGTGCTACTTTTCAGTGGCATGAACAGCTGATTTGTTTTCCAGCCAATAAACTGATACATTTGATTCCCCAGCTTCAAAGGCGATACTAAAGGCTGATGTATGCCATGATTGTTTCAAGCATTTGGATCTGGAGAAGTATGATCTTCTCCCTGGTGGGTTAGAGATTCAGATGGAATCATTAGCCATAATGAACCTGCATTTCTGATGCAGTGCTAACAAACTGCCTTTGGGGGCCACAGAATCTCCCCAAAGAGCCCTCCCTCCACCAGGCAAGAAACCTGATTCCTAGCATGTCCAAGACAGAGGAGCTGTGGAGGACTCTGCAGTTCAGTATTTCTCAGGTTTCTCTATTGAGAAGAGTTGGTCTCTGAGGGGTCAGAAGCACCAACAGGAGAAGTCTCCTTTTCTGTCTGAAAAGCCTTCTAAATCTTGCCTTCTCCTCCATTGTTTATGCTTACTCTAATAGGAAAAAAAAACCCAACATTTTAAATTACATACCACATCTGTTATTTGACTTTCTCCCTCACCCTCCACAACTTTCTAAGCTGCACCATAGTTAACCCTGGCCACGGATCCACCCATACGTCATTGTGAGGACCACTGCTTGGCCCAGATCCTCTGTAATGGTTGAGGCCTGGCGAGACTTGTTGCTCAGCCCCAGTCTCCCCCCAGCGTGTGACTATGCAGGAGCTAATACTCAGCTCTCCTACTCTAGCTCTCAGCACTGCCCGTTTTCTGACGCACAGTTAGGCAACCAGGCTACTCCCAAAGGACAGCCTAGGGAACTTCAGAAGGTCCTTACTTTTACCACTTTCCCTCTTTGGAAAAAGAAACGCCGATTGCCCTTTTGTTCCAGAAACTTCTTGAGACCTGATGAGCTGTGTTTTTGGTGAGGGAGGAGGGCAGCCAAGTCAATTATCAATGAAATACCCACAATCTACCCAAGTGTTTGTGTATTCCCACACTCTTGGCAAATGAAGTGCTTCTTTGAAGGAAACCATTGGGAAAACCCACAGCATCAACATAAGACAGATAAGAATGAACCCTTAAAATGGCCAGCATGTGCACATGTATCTTTATGATTGGTTTTCTCTGAAAATATTGCAAATACCATTTGCAAAGCTGGATGAAACCTTGGGATGGATGGAGGCTTGATTCTAGCAATTGCATCATGAAGAAATCATAGGCAGACTTCATAAATATTTTCTGCTGATGAGTCACTCTTACTGGAAAAGTGGAGCAGACAGAGACATCCCTGCCAAGTGCTGTGAAGATTATCAGAGTGGACTCACCAAAATTTCCACCATCAGTGTTGTAATCTTGCCATGGACACCAGGAATGTTAATGCCTTCTACGAGTGTTCTGTGTTTAATCCCCCACGTTCTTCCATAGATAGCGTATCACCAGGGTCTGAGAGAAGAAGCAACTAAAGTTTGCAGTCCGATAGCTTGTCCAGGAGAATGTGGTGTGTAAGCTATCTCTTGACTCCTAGAAGTGTGGATTTCAGTCAGCAATCGTTTCTCCTTGAGAAGCACACTTGGTTTGGCCCTGACTGAGCCATTTTGATCACCACCAAGAAGATACACACGTTTCAATAAGCAGAACATCATTTGCACATACTAAGAGTTTTATTGTGATCAGAAAAATTACTTCATATTTCACCCTTAATTAAAAAGATCATGCTAGTAAAAAAAAATAAATAGTAATTTAAACACAGATGTAGTCCTGCATGGTCAAGTGGCTTTTTCATACATAGTGCTGAAGACGAAACACTATTTTGGTCACTGGAATGTGCAAAAAGCATGTAAGTAGGTAGCCATATGCTAATCCTTATATCAGAAACATATTATCCAGATTTGTTCTCTCTCTCTCTCTCTCTCTTTCATTTTATCGTGTTAGGTTTGGTTTGATTCAGAACTTTTGTATCCCTTAGCAAAGGAGTTCAAACCAGTTTGAGGAGCAGGCGGCATTAGAGGAGCAATCGAAGTATGCATGTGGGAACTCAGATGATAAAATCGTTTTGGAAAATAATGAACAAGTAACTGGAGAGCTTGTCTTGAGGGTGGTATTGCAGGTTATGCCAGGTTATTAATTTTCCAACTCAGCAGTATGCCTCTTGAAAAAAACACTTAAAGAGAAATGGATATGATTTTGAACGAAATGCAGCTGACTGAAAGGAATTATAAAACTGAAGTTCACATGCCAGTAGACCTAGGAAAACAACACTACTTACATTTAAATAAGAACTGTGTATTGGAGAGAATGTGTGAAACATATGGTATGGACAGCTGTATTGAGTACACCAAAACAGATAGCTGAAGAGTCCCAGGTTCGTCTTAACGATAGTGAAACTGGCCCTCATCATGTGTGTGTGTGTGTTTGCTTGTTTGAGGCACGGTCGATGCCTAAGGAAATGGCCCCATGAGCAGTGAGCACAGCCCCATGTGTACAGTGGGCCATCAGCTTTTACATTTTGCTCCTCTGTTTACAGGATTTAGAGGAACACTGGCTTGTCCCTCAGTTTCTCCTTCCATAAAGTGGGAAGAAGCATGTTTGCCAGCTCAAAAGTTGGCCGTGACTATGGGCAAGACAGCTGTAACAGTGGCTCTTCCTTTCTCCCCGTTTCGCTGTTGTACTCCTCAAAGAGGTGGCCGTTGTTACCATGGTGACACAGCACAAGGTGACGTTGCTCAGAAATGATGACAACTGGTGACAGTGGGGAAGCCGAGCTGGGTTGGTGATCAGGCCCTGAGGAGCGCTTGGGCTGCAGCTGGCAGAGTAGAGGGAGAAATGGGAGGTGCTTGAGGCTACCCTCGTCCAGCAGCTAGCACGGATGTCCCCAGTAACTGCGTGGTGTTTTAACAATAAGGCCTGGGTGTCACTGGGCGTCCATCCTCATCCTCACAGAATGCACTCCTTGTTGCCAGTTTTTTATTGCTCAGAGCTCAAGGCCTGAATTGCAGTAAATATTTGTTGTTGATGTTGATATCTGGCAGTTAGCTCAATTTCCTGAAAGATAAGAGGAATTGTTGATGCAGACTCATTTCTGAACCCTACTCAGCGCTTGCGGCTTGAATCATTCCTTGTGAATGGCGATTAACAAAAAAGTGTGGCAGGAAATTGATTTTTTTTTAACTTCTAGGGTGAGTGAAATGACAACAGAACAAAATCTTCTTTTATTAAATTGACCTGCTCCTGCTCCTGAATTCCTGGGACCTGCTCTTCCTACTGAAGTCAAGGGGTGGGCAGGGAAGTTTTTACTAATTTACTAATTTCATTTTACTAATGAAATAATCAGCGCGGCTGACCCTGCTCAGAGTGTTCTCATAGTGTTCAATACACGAGCGGTATCCTGGGTCTCCTTGAACCCTTGGGAGCTCCAGGCCATAGCCCCTGGGTCCTGAAAAGACATGGGGATAAGGCTGCAAGTGGAAGAGGTTGGGGGCTGGAAGTTTCTTTCCAGGAGCACACCCCTGGATGACCTCCTGAACGTGCCATAAACTCAAAGACATAGAAGACCTGGGACCATGGCCACTGCAGAGGGCCTGATCTCGCCAGCCAGGACCGAGATGCCAACCCTGGGATGTGCCGTGAGGAGGGTGCATGTGGCTCAAAACTTAGAACTTCACTTCCTAGAGAATCCCAGGGCCAAGGATGGGCCCCTTGGAGCCCAGTCTTATTGTGGAATATCTTCACGGCCATGGATCTCTCAGCAGCCAGTTCTGCTGACCACCCCCTTGGGCCAGTGCTGCTCCCATTCAGAAAGTTCCAGGCTCTCCTCTGGGTCTGGGACCACAGCAGCTCCCACTACCAGAACCATGAGTACCTGGCTGGAGGTGCTGCTGAGGTCATGGCACTCTGCAGTGCTCCTCCTGGGACCTGCATCCTTCTTGCAGGCTGAGGCTTAGGCACCTGCACAGCCCTCTGCAGTCCTCCTCCTCACCCCTACTGCTTCTCATGCACCAAGAGTGCTACAGGCAGAACCCCCGCCACCTGCCCACCCCTCGGGGATCCCCTTTGGTGCTGCTTCCTTGGGTCTGGACTCCGGAACAGGAACAGGGTGGGACCCACAAATGCCCCCCTGCTCCCCAATACAGATGCTGCTGTTCGATCCCACAGCTCAACGGCTGCTAACGAATCTAGGCCAAACCCAGCCAAGCTGATAAGATTTCCAGAAGAGTTCCTAAAAATACATTTCTCCTTAAGTCAGCCTTGCCAATCACCGTACAGTCACAAAACTTTAAGGACAGAGATGCTTTGGAAATTGCTAAGCCCCCTCCCTCCATTTCAAACCTAGAAGCCAGAGACCCAGTGTGCCGAAATAGTAGCGAGAACAACAGCATTTGGGAAAGATTTCAAATCACATCATGAAGATGGAACAAAATAAGCCATGAAGGTGGCACAGGCTGTGAGCTGTGGGGCACACTCATTCATTCATTCAATCATCCAGTCATCCACTCAGTCATTCAGTGACTACTTACTAAGTGCTCACTATGTCCTAAAGTGAGGTGTTGCTCTAAGTGTTGGGGACACAGACCAACCCTGCCATCACAGACATACATTCTGGCTGGTGGAGGAAATGAACAGATAAGCAAGTAAAGGTGTGAGTGCTACCTAATAATAAGGACTTTGGAGGGAAATAAAGCTGGGGGAGCCAGAGTGAGGAGGTAAGACTGATGCAATATTACATCAGAAACGGTCTCCCCATAGACTGATATCCAAGCTGTGTGAGGAGGAGAGACACAGAGAGCAAGAAACACATTTAGCATTCATCACATCTAAAACCACAGAACTGAACAAGGAAGGGTTACACAGAGGCCTCTGAATTTTGTAGCCAAAGGGCCTGTGCTCCAGCCACTCTTCCTCATCTTCACATTCCCCACTTGTAGATTTGTGAGCCTCCTTCTCCAGGTATAAAACTCTCTGATGGCTCTCATCTTTGCTGCCTTTTCCTTAAAAAACATTATTTCAAATGGCTCCGTGTAAATGTTGGTTCTAAGATCTATGGGGCTTTATATTCCCATGAAAGAAGCTAGCCTCCCGGCGAGAGCCATCATCCTGGGCATCTCTCAGTTGGTTCTACCCATTGCTCCTTCCAGCACTGTCCATCACCCGCCATCTTCTTCTCACTGATACTGGTGTGCACCTGCTATGCAGTTATTCATTCTGATAGAAGGGAAGCTGCTGGCTCTTCACCCACTGGTAGAATGCATGTGATTTTTATGTGCTCAGCTCACAATTGATCCAGCCGCTGTTGGTCAGGGAGAGCAGCCATGCTCAATTCTGACACTACCCACTGCTGCTGCTTAGCAATGTGCACACTCTCTCATGTGCTTACACATCAATGGTAGATTCAGAAACAAAGGCGTGGTAACAGATGTTCTTTCCATCCAGGAGGAAACAACTTTCCCCACCTCCTCAGCTATAGTCACCTCAAGTGTACTCTTGCCAAAACCTTAGATTGCCCCCTCTCCAAGGCCTTGAACTTTGAAATTGGCGGCAACTTTTCTTGGGCTCTATTCTTGGCTGGCCTAGGGTAGATGGACAAAGCCATGATCATCATTTCCCAACAAATGCATGCTCTTCCACTGAACTTGTGCCTCCTGGACCACCTGGTTTCAGCTGCCTTTATTACTCTCCAGCATCCTCTTCTGTTACGGCCTGTGGTGGATGTCCTAACTTCAGGAATTCTCTGGAAGGCTCTCACTCCACCTTTGCATTTGCCACAATAGAATATCTATGAAACTTGACATGGCACAGCTGCAAGACAAAAAGCTCTCCCAATTTTATTGTCCTGCTTTCTGGCCTCAAGCCAGGCTTAGCCCTTTCTTCCTGCCTGCTTTCCATCACATGAGCGAGAAGTGAGTATCTTAACTTCTCTTCTCCATGAGAGCTGTTGGTCTTGTCTTCTTTAGGCCACTGGTGGCTGTCCTGCTGTTGTCTCATACCCTTGTCCTGGTTCTCTCCTTCCACTGAGAAGAGAAATGCACATAGGAAGGGTAAGAGGAGCAGGCGATCTTTAAGTGTGCATCCTCATGATTTTGTCTGACTTCAGAGGAAAGAGAGAAAAAATTTCTTTGTGGCCACATGGTGTTCTTGCAGCACTCATTCCTCAACTGTCCCTCCTCTCACCCCATAGCACAGTGCCATAGGAACCACCTTGAGCCAGCATCAGTGTCCTCATCAGGACATCTAAGCCACCACCACTGTGCAGACACCTTGACCTCCTTGTGGCAGTGGGCTTTTCTGGCTCCTCACTCTTCCTGAAGCTCTAAGCCTTTCTCCCTTGAGGTTTCACACAGTTCAGAGGATCTTCTGCCTCTTGTTAATTTTTTTTTTTTTTTGGTGGGTAGGGAGGGGGGTTGGCCTGTTCCTCTTTCTTCTTCCACCTTAACACAACTAAATGAATTATCCTTGATCCCATTCAAGTCTTTCTCTTTTCTCTTCTAGATTCACACACAGAAACCATCCCCTTTCTGTGCCGCTGTCTTGTTTTAGCCATTCTATAGAGCTGTCATCTCTGTGCACATGGATTCCAACTCTACATGCACAGCCATTACTTGTATACCTCTGCTTCCAACTGGCTTCCCTTTCTTGGCACCCTTCCTCAAAGGTGGAGCATCCGTGTTCTAACCATGCGTGACTCACATTTTAAAGTTGTCTTTGACTAATCTCTGCTGTACTTCTCATGCTCCTTCCTCAGAGATAATCCCTTCCCAATGCACTGCCCGAAGTCATGACCCAGAAGCACCCTCCTCCTCTACCTTCCCACCACTGAACCATAAATTCTCACCCGCATTTGTACCTTTCCTCCTGGACCACTGATAAACCTTTAACCAAAATCTCCCACACTAGCCTCTTGTCATTCTAATTCATACTAGGTGATGCTTCCAGAGAGAACCTCCTCCAGTTGGGCTTTTGTCTAGACGTTTCCAGTGCTCCCCAGTGTCCACCATACTCCTTTTGCCGATGTGTTATACCCACGTCTGTTGAAAATCAGGAAAACCTAAGGCCCACCAAAACTGTTCTCAGTGAGGATTGTGCCACTCCAAAGGAACACTGAGAAACTTAAAGGATTCTGGAATTCAATGGATTTTGTTTATCTTGCAATGGGCATGACTCTCTCAGAGTGAAGAATTAACCTGTATCTCACATGATGTGTGACTGTTCTGCTGACATTTACATATTTGAAAAGCCTATTCATGGTGACAGGAGTCAAGATCTTAACACTACTTTACATATTGACACCAAGTTTCGTTTTTACAATTTTTAACTTCTGGGCAGTCTTAGTGTAATTAAATTTTTCAAGAATGCAATACTACATAAAACAAGCCAAGACTATTCTTTAACTGGTTAGAAACTTTACCAGGAATTGTTGGGATTACCCCTGTCAGTCCATGTCTGTGCCTGTCACACTCATAACACTGCCACGTACATACAGGCACTGGCTTCTAATCACTTCATTCTGTCTTCTAAGATGTCTATACCTATGCATTGACATTTCAAAATGGTATTATTTTATTGATTTTTTCCTCTAATATCTTGTTATTTACAGTATGACAATATATATTTTTTCAAGTACATCGATCGT
This sequence comes from Oryctolagus cuniculus, assembly GCF_051225735.1. Lineage (NCBI taxonomy): Eukaryota > Metazoa > Chordata > Mammalia > Lagomorpha > Leporidae > Oryctolagus > Oryctolagus cuniculus. The sequence continues at coordinate 15,210,162 of NC_142875.1, read as the reverse complement.
CATCAGTTATTTTAAGAATTTTGCTCAAAAGTGGGGTACTGACATTTGTAGGTGGCCAGGCAGATGACAGGGCCACAGGCTGGTGTCACTGGGGAGGGAGTGAAGCATGAAGGCCAGCTGAAGGCAGTCCCGGCACCCACAGGCTCTGGTCAGGGAAGGAACTGGAAGCTCTGCAAAGACTTCCCTGGGAATTCATGGCTAGATTTCAGCCTGCAGCTCTATAATTGCCTGTCTGGCTGCAGCCATTGGTTCCTGGACATCCAGGAAACCGGTAAGTGCTATGTCAGTCTTCAGTGCTACCTAACACAATTGCTTTTATTCTAGCAAGAGTGCCTTCTAACTGGATTATAAGTATTTGGATAGAAAACACAGACACAATGAAAGAAACATAATTTGAATACAAATATATATTGAATATATTATATCCAGCTCTAGTTTCAGGAGTATATTTAGACATTTTCCCTCTTCTAATGGAAGATAGGATTTCTACCTCTGACCATTCCTGGAAATGGCTGTGAAAATAAGTTAGAAATTTTCACCTGTGAAAATGGGCCCTGCCTGGATTCTATGAATTTTTCACTTATACTTTGAGGTACAAGACACATGAGGAAACAGGTTGTTAGGAAATTTCTCCTCTTACTACCTTTGTCATGAGGTATGGACTCATTTGACTCATTACGTGATTGTGGCTGCCCCTGTGTTTTATTTCCTCTATAGAAATGTATTTTAAAGTATGTGGACAAGAACAACATACTCTAGGAGGCACTTCCTAGCTTTTGCCCACCTACATAGACAGAGCTTTTCTACTTTTTATTTATTTATTTATTTATTTTTACTTACACTTCATTGACTTTGGAGAAAATTACAACTTTTGGTGAGTAAAAGTTATTTATACCTGTCAAGTGCACGTGTGCCTGTGTATAGTTGTCTTTTAAGAACTACTATTGATGCAGGTTAGATACCATTCAAAGTACTTGTAATGTTATATAAATATATTTTGATGCCAGTATATATATCCATGGCTTAAAAGTTACTGTCCCCTTTATTAGAAACAAGGAATCCAAAGCTTAGAGAGATCACGTGATGTCACACAGCTCTTCAGAGGTAGAAGAGGAGATGGACTCCAAGGTGGAATAGTTTTTATCCCTCATCTCAGCAGAGGGTTCACAGCACTATTTTACTCTGATGTATATATTCAGTGACTTAAAAAAACGTAGAGGCCTCTAGAAAGGAAACTTTTTAATGACAATCACTTTTGCTGCTCTCCTCCCTTGTCTCCTTTGGAAAGTCAGTCAGGTTCTTTATTTCTTTTGCATTGGAATCTCACATGTTTCCTTCTTCCTCTTGGTCCGCTGGGCTTCCTGTGGTAAGGCCCCAGTGAGGGACCTTTCCTCCTGCCTGCCATCACAGGGCACTGGTCCGCCCCGTGCCTGGAAGTCAAGTGGCTCTCAGCCCCAGCTCTGCAGCTGGGGGTTTCTCCAGGGCCCTCTGTGGGCTCCCACATCTGATAGGCTCAGCATGTGGCCAAGTCACTGATCAATGGAGAAGGCACATCATGAGCTCCAGACATAGAGGTGGGCATGCTCCTTCCAGGAAGGAGGAATTACTCTAAAAATGCATTTTCAGATCTTTAAAATTAAAAAGAGGAAATCCAAACATTTTAAAAACTAGGGAAGTCAATGAGAAAAATATTCCTTTATTATAATTAGATTTATGCAAAATGAAATTAAAGGCATCCTACAAATGACTTAATGGATAATGAGTCCTTGGCTGTCTGAGTCAGAGATGGGTTTGTTTTGCAAGAATCCTTTAACCGGCTCCCTGGGAGGCTGATTTCTGGCCTGCAGCTCAAAGGCCGTACATAGATGACCAAAAGTGAACTGGAGGAGCTGTGTACTGCAGAGCTGGTTCCCCTCAGGCACTCTTAAATTTTGATCAATCTCAGTCTCAAGATGGGGAATGATTGATGTTTTCTCCTTGAAAAACTATCCACAAAGTGTTGGCATGGCGTGGCCACGTGAGGTCCGCAGCCTGGGCTTGTCTAAAGGGGTGGGATGGAGGGAGGCTGCCTGTCTGCAGAGTGGAAAGCCAGGCTGCTGAACTGGCTTTGCTGCATGCTTAGGCGACTGTTTAGGCACAGGAGCTACAAATGCTTCCACGCAGGCAGAAGTCACAGCTTGCTAACATGTAGAAGAGCTTTGAATATATTTTGAAAAATAAAGTGTCACGTTAAGTAAAGACCCTAAAAATAATTTGGGATGATTTTGTAGAGTTGAATGGCAAGTCCTTTGGCATTTCAAGAAATACTATAGAGCCTCCCTCTCTGTATCGTGGGGGTTTTGATCTTTTCTTGCCTTTAAAGATGAGTCATACAGTGAGCTTGGATATTTGTTCTGTCATGCGCTATCTGGAGAGGATGGGGCACCATTGGTTCCTTTCGAATGGCCCTCTCTCAAACATGAGGTCATAAGACACATCCTTCCAGCCCCCATTCCAAAGGCTGGTTTCATCCTGCATGCAGTCCCTAGAGCTACTTAGTAGTCTGTTTTCCAGTTCTCACAGAATGGAGCCTTAGCTGGAAAAAAAATCCCTCAGGTGTTTTCTTTTGGTCTAGCTTTGTTTTGTTTTGTTTTGTTTGTATTGATCAGGAACACAGCTGCTGGGGGTGGCCCCTGGCCAGGCCTGCTGGGATTACTTCTGTGGGAATCCAGGAAATGAAGACCCTGCAGGCTACGCCAAGAGGTCACCCTGGCCTCTTAGCAACCAGCAGGATGCCGACACACAGAGGGGCACAAGGGGAGTTGATGAGGGTGGTTCTGAAACTGGAGTGTGCCTCAGTGACCCTGGGAGGGGCTGGCAAAGCCCAGAGTGCTGGGCCTCACCATCCAGGGTCTCTGACTCAGGACTGACCACAGAGGAGTGAGGCCTGATAATCGGCATTTCTAACAAGCTCCTAAGAGCTACTGCTGCTAGTGGCTTAGGCGCTACACTTTTGAAAACCACTGGGCTAAGGGTCCTGGGTTTTGGCACTCCAATAGTTCATCTCTAGGGCAGCTCTCTACTCTCAACCTAACTGGCAGCAGCAGGACAAGCCAGTAGGCCTGTTGGAACTTTCCTACAGATAACACTGGAGTTCCCTATTCAGAGTGTTATTCCTTTAGTTTAGACTTTGGTCCCTATTAAAATGCAAATGATCTTTGGAGGAGGATCTGGAGTTCATTCCACAAACATTTGTGGAGCACATTCTACAGACCCGGCACTGAGCGAACCCTGGAGATTCAAAAATAATAGACAAAGTCTATTATCTACATAGGGCAAACCCAGCAGGAATTGACACTGGGGGAGAGGCAGTTGCATAAATCAATATTTACAATTCTTGAGAATTAAGGAATAATGACATCTATTTAAAAATAATTACCAGGCAGTGTAGAGAGAAATTGTAAGAGAGTATCAGAGGGGCTGAAGGAAAAAAGGAGGAGAGAGTGCTGAGTCAGGGTGCAGGGTGCGAAGGCTTGCCAGGCGTGACTCGGCTCCTCTGGCAAGGGCAAGCTCATTCCTGGACTGCCAGGGGCTTAGGAAGGTGAGAAGTTTATGAATAGCTAAGGAGGAAGAGGAAAAGTGGTACCAAGGGAGACACCGAAGGCCAGAGAAATACTTGAGGGCGGCTGCTTCCAGGTTCTGCTGCCATAGGAGCTGAATAGGGTGAGACTGTTCATACATGGCAAGTAAAACTGAAGCACCCGTCCAAAAAGGAGAGGATGTAGGTCACAGGATGCAGAATAGGGTGAACACATTTAGAAATATAACGTACAACATGAGGTCTAAAGTCAGGCAAATGACACTGTAGGGATTTCTGTTACATAAGTAGATTTCAGCTGTGCTCTCTCTCTCTCTCTCTCTCTCTCTCTCACACACACACACAATGTGAGATGACAGATACACCAATCTGCTTCACTATGGCAACCATTTTGCAATCCTAATGGATCCCATAACAGCGTGGTGCAAATCTCAGATAGATACAATAATACTTATTTAAAAAAGAGAGAGAGAGAGAGAAGGAGGGAAAGGGAAAATGGAAGCACAAGCAAACCTGCAAGAATCTGAAATACAAAGACTGGGAACTGATGGGAGTGGAGACCCAGCTGAACAGAGCAGCCCAGGAACTTCCGGGAAAGGAAAGTGGCGCCTTGCATATAATGAGGGCCAAGTGGGCACAGCTGAGACCTCTGTGAGAATCAGAAGAAAGTGCCCTCTCCAGATTCACATATTATTAACTGAGGCCCTCTGGGCAGAGGAACTTGAAGGTGCTGCCCCTTCCTCCCACTCACCCAGAGTGCAAGGGAAGGAAACAGAGGTTGCATTTCCACTGTGCCCTCAAGGGAAGCAGGCTTCCCACCAAGGTTACAAGAGTGTTGGGGCCAGACTTGCCAGCCAGGGTGCTGCTCAGACCCGAATGGTGAATGGCATCTGTTTACTTTTGGGATAACAGCAGCTGGAGAAGATAACAGGCTGCAGGCCTTTGTAGCAACACTGGGGGGGGGGGGGGGGACCTTGTGTCTCTCCGGCTGCAGAACAAAGGCACAAAGAAGTTGGGTCTGCTCCAGGTTAGGGTCCTGGGTGCCTTGAGCAGTCAGGCCTTGATCTCATAGCGCAGGCACCATCCTGCTCTCAGAACCTGTGGCTGGGGCAGGTGCAGATGTGGTGGTCCATACAGAACCAGTGTCGAGGGGCTGGTGTTGTGGTGCTGGTATCCCATGTGAGCTCTGGTTTAAGTCCTCGCTGCTCCTCTTCCAAATCCTGTTCCCTGCTCATGCAGCTTGGAAAGCAGCAAAAGATGGCCTGAGTGCCTACATGTCTGCTGCCCATGTGAGAGACTCAGAAGGAGTTCCAGGCTCCTGGCAGCCATTTGTGGAGTGAACCAGTAGATGGAAGAACTCTTTATCTTTCTATTTCTCTCGCTCTCCCTTTGTATAACTCTGCCTTTCAAAAAATAAATCTTAAAAAGAAAAGCAGTACAGAGCAAGAAGACGGCTGAAACTAGTTTGGTAATTAATATAGACCAAATCTGTATTAACTGGGACAATTTATTGTTAACAAAATGGTTTTATATTTCCCCTATAATACATCTTCATGGAAGCAACTGTGTAAAGGTAGGCAGGAATGATTATCAGCATTTTATAGACAAAGAAAGAGACCTCAGAAATGCAATTACCCAAGGTTATATGATGAGGAACCTTGACAAATGAGAGCTACCTATATAAATCTGAATTTTCCAGTGGTAAGAAAAAAAAAGCGGGCGGGGCTAATTTTAATAATATTTAACCCAATAAATTAAAATGTTATCAATTTGGCATGTTATATATGTGTGTGTGTGTATATATGTACATATATATGGAGCAATATTAATAAAAGATTTTTGGGGCTAGTTAAGTTGCATAGTGGGCGAAGCCACCACCTTTGGTGCCGGTATCCCAAATGGGCACCCGTTCAAGCCCTGGCTGCTCTACTTCTAATCCAGCTCCCTGCTAATGCGCCTGGGAAAGCAGTGGAAGGTGACCCATGTACTTGAGCTCCTGCACTCACATGGGAGACTAGGAGGAAGCTCCTGCATCCTGGCTTCACATCAGCGAAGCTGCCCATTTGAGGGGTTGGGGGGTGAGATGAGCCAGCAGATGAAAGATCTCTGTTCCTCTCTCTCTCTCTCTCACTCTGTAACTCTTCCTGTCAAATAAATCTTTTAAAAAATGGTTTTCACATTCTTTTTCTTCCATAGTATGTCTTGGAATTAAGTGAATATTTTACACTTACAGTACAACTCAATTTGGATGCTAAATTTTCATTGAACATATTTAGCCTCTATTTAAAGTCCATAACATTTATAATTTGAAAAGGAAAATGATATACTCCAGTTGGTCCAATCATACTTAAAATTTTTCCAATAACTGAATCAGGAATCAGCTTTTAAGTTAAATTTAAATTAAGAATAAACACAAAAATTCAATTTAGTAACTCAGTTCCAATAGCTGTCTGTAGCTGGTGGCTCCTGCAGCAGACAGGGTAGCACTAACACTTAATCCTCCTCCTCAGCAACACGGAAAAAGCTGGGGAAAGAGAATCCATAAGAGGTGATGACAATATTATTTATGTGTGATGCAGCTCTTCATTCTAGAGCACCTTTTAAAATGTATGTATTTATTTGAAAGGCATAGTAGCATCAGAAACATACACACACAGAGTGCGAGCGAGAGCGAGCGAGCGAGAATCTTCCATCTGGTAGTTAACTCCCTAAATGGTCACAACAGCTAGGGCTCAGTCAAGCTGAAACCAGGATCCAGGAACTCCATTTGGGTTTCCCACATGGGTGATAGGCGTCTAAGTATGTGGGCCGTCTTCCACTTCCTTCCCAGGCATATTAGCAGGAAGCTGGACTGGAAGCAGAGTAGTCTCAATATGGCTGCTGGCATTGTGAGCAGTGGCTTAACCCACTGTGCCGCATGGCTCTTCCAGAGTATCTTTAGTCAGCTGACTCTGACACCAGAAAGCTTGCCTACCCCCACTTTTAAAAGCAAGCTTATCTTAACGTCTTTTTTTTTGTGGAAAATGTGTGTTATGAGAAGTTGTGCATAAATTTCAAATTTTTGATACAAAATGAATTTGTATTTTAATCTCATTATTCCATGAACACTTTGGAACATCCTAATATACAGTTATATATTCTTTTTTTTTTTATGGAAAAATGGAATTAAAAGCTAAGTTTATTTTGGAGAAAACAAAATTTATGCATAGTTTTTTCTTTTTTTTAACTTTTATTTAATGAATATAAATTTCCAAAGTACAGCTTATGGATTACAATGGCTTCCCCCCCATAACGTCCCTCCCACCCGCAACCCTCCTCTTTCCCACTCCCTCTCCCCTTCCATTCACATCAAGTTTAGCATACATTAGGTAAAGATTTCAACAGTTTGCACCCACACAGAAACATAAAGTGAAAAATACTGTTTGAGTACTAGTTATAGCATTAAATCTCAATGTACGGCACACTAAGGACAGAGATCCTACATGAGCAGTAAGTGCACAGTGACTCCTGTTGTTGACTTAACAAATTGACACTCTTGTTTATGGCATCAGTAATCACCCTAGGCTCTTGTCATGAGCTGCCAAGGCTATGAAAGATACAGTCTTTAAAAACTTAACTCATAGAAGCAGACAGTAGAATGGTTCTTACCGGGGGCTGAGGGGACTTCAGGGATGTTGGTCAAAGGATACAGCATTTCTGTTAGGAGGACAAAGTAAAAAAAAAATCTATGGTACAACATGGTGACTATAGTTAACAGCATTGACAATAGTCTTGAAAATGTCTGAGAGTAGATTTTCAGTGTTCTCATTAGCTTGACTAAGCCATTCCTTGATTTCTACATAATTCTAGACATTATGTTTTACACAATGAATATATAATAATTACTATTTAGCAACTAAAATAAAGGAGTAATTTTTTAAAGCAAGTTAATCTTTATAGAGTCTGACCATCCAAATTCTGGGTTGGTTTGTGTTTGTTTGAAAAAGGAGAGAGAGAGAGAGAGAGAGAGAGAGAGAGAGAGAGAGAGAGAGAGAGATGGGAAGCTCCCATCCACTGGTTCACTCTACAAATGCCCACAGTGGCCAGGGCTAGGTCAAGCCAAACTCAGGAGATGGGAATCCAATCCAGATTTCCCACACGGGCAGGGGGAATCCAACCACTTGAGCCATCAGTGCAAACTGGAATTGGAAATGGAGTAGGGTTGAACCCAGGCTCTCTGAAATGGGATGTGAGCATCACAAGTGCATTGTCACCGCTGGGCTAAATGCTCACCCCTGGTTGGATTTTTATAATAAGTAGAAATGGGAATCTCTTTCTCCCAGCAGGAAATGATGTCTTCCTATCCAAAAGCATAAGCAAAATGTACACTATTTGCTGGATTAGATTGAAAGTATTGAACCTGGATGGGTTTTAGGAATCTCTGAGTAGTTATTCACGCCAAGGATACATAAGTGCTTGTAATGCCCTTTTATTTTTCTGTTTCTGAAACCCAGTGAGACTATGCTGCCTCTGGAGATGAGCATCCAGTTTCTCCTTGTTATCCTATGATCAACCCTGGGCCTGGCACATAGAACACAGGGACTCTCTATGATATTTTGTACATATGAATTAAATGTGTTCAGCCCGCTGTAATATCATTAGTGCTTTACCGCCTTGCCTCCTGCAGCCTTTTGTTCTCCAAGGTGTTGGAGGGAGGGGGTTGAGGTAATGAGGACACAGGCCCAGGCTGGCCTATGAAACCTGACCCAGAGTAAATTTGGCTATTAAACTCATCTTCTTAAGTGCCCTAACTTCAGCTAGTTGATGTTAGCTGCTGTTCAAAGAGGCAAGCAGGAGCCTGCCTGGCTCCTTCAGATATTTTATAATTGAAGCTAGGTATGTATCACAGCTTCCAAGGTTGCCAATCTCGTTAAATGCACATACAATTATAGCTCATGGAAACACTTTTACTAACAAGTAGAATTACTGGGATGAGGAGGCATTCCCCACCGGTCCCAAGAGAAGCTCTTCTCAATGAAGGTTCTCTGATAAGTGAGAGACACCCTTGCAGCTCCTCCCTCCAGCATCAGACGCAGCACCAAACTGAAACCCTACTGCATGTTAGCCTGTTTGACCTGGTGTGCCCAGGGTGAACTAAACTTAATTGGTCCGAGGACCCACTTTCTCAAATACTTTTGAACAACTTCAGAACTGGCATAGCACCTGCTAATTTTAAAGACAGTTGTGTGTAGCCTAATGACAGGGACACATTCTGAGAAATGTGCGGCTAGCCATGTTCATCCTGCGCCAGCATCCTAGAGTGTGCTTACACAAACCTGGGCGGCGTGCATCAATCACTTGGCCTCTTGATGCTGTCATCAGGCAGAGTCAACACCAGATGTATGAGGCTGCTGCTGGTGTGACATGGCAGCCTGCTTTGCAGAAAACTTTATTTTAACTAAGTGGAAGGAGCACACTCTAGTATAATGACGGTATGTGCTGTGCTCTGTAGGCTGGCAGTGCAGTATGTGTGTTTACATGAGCATCATCACAAACACAAGGCACTGTGCTATGATGTTACAATGGCTACAAAGTCACTTGGTCATATCAATTTTTCAATTATAATTTTTCAATTATAATCTTATGGGATATATACGGCCTGTCAACTGAAACATCATTATGTGGTACGTGAGTGTAATCTGCTTCCAGTCTTTATTTCGTTCTTCTTAGCTGTAATTTCTTTGGAGGGCCATCAAGGCTAAGCAAGTATGTATGTAGCTTGTAGCATGTATGGTGTATGAAAATGACTGACTTCGAGACCTTAGTCCTTTAGTCATGCTTGACCTGGTAATGTTACATTTTTGATAATTTCGTAATTGTTGAAAAAAATATAATGGGTTGATTTTAGAAATCTGTACTTAATAATATTTTGATTGTAGACATATGTTTTTGCCTCAGCATTCCTTAGAAAAAAGCATTTTTCAGATTATAACTCAATAAAAAGCTGAACTAAATTAAAACAAGCACACATTCATTCAGTCATTGGCAAAAGCAGTCAGTAAGTATTGCTTGAGGACCGACTAGGTGCCATGAACTAAGGCACCAGAGAGAGAAATGAAAACTATAAAGAATAATCCTTGCTTTGAGGGTGTAAAGTGCCTTTTCAGTGTAAAGAGGGAAACTTTACACATTAACCAAGTAACAAGGGGAAAGGAAGTGTTGAGATCAGAGGATAAACATCAGAAGGCTCCCACCTGTTCATCTTTAAGTTCAGATCTCTATAAACTAGAAAGGACATAAAGAACAAGAGCCATACATTTCATACAACATGACAATGTCTCTTGTTACATAGAAGAGACACATCCCAAATAACTGTTTATAGCACTCTCAACAATAAAATCAATAGCCTAAATGTGAAATTAATTGGAAGCCACAGTTCTAATACACTGTTTTGGTGATTAAGCACATTAGATTGAATTGTTTCAGAAGGCCTAATTATTGTGTCTGCCACACTCATCTGTTTGAGTCATTCCTAACTTTTGGACTGCTGCCTAGATCATTCTGCAATACGGTTTCAGTTGCATATTCCTGGTTTTTTTTTAATACATAACTTTCCTCACTATACTCAAAGATCCAACTTGGCCTTTTGCAAATTCTAGATGAGAGCTCAATAGTTTGTTAAAGTATTGATTCCACTGCATTGGAGGTAAGTTATATCTTATTTGTGTTTTGCAGGTTCATGATTTATAAGTGCCTGTGTTGAAGTCACTTTTGGTGGAAACTGCAACCCAATAGCTCCGGGTTCACGTCTTGTTTTTCTGTCAAATACACATTTACCCGACCTCATACGTGGATGAAGATACCTCATTGTCTGACATTGCCAATTGTTTAATTTCAGAATTTAAAAAGGAGGAAGGAATAAGAAATCCTGTTAAAATATAAACATCTGAGTGGCTGATTTTCCAGCATCATCAATAGCTGTGGGACATCAGAACTGAATATTCTACCAAGGAGTGCCATGATAGTGAAGTCACTTTATTAAAAATAGTTGCGTCTGCAGAAGAGCAGAGACTCGGACGTTAGAGTCAGAGATGACACTGAGCATGCTTCCAGCGCAGCCCGCAGTCTTCAAGTGGCGCATATTGATCGACGAGTGACTGCCTGCCGATAAACGCTCTCGTCACTCTGTTCCCTGGATTGGACTTCATTAAGCAATTTATCACTTACCTTCCGACTTACATGTGGGAGTTTTCACGACAGTAGTCTTGCAGTCACTGGAACTGGATTGATATCATCATTTAGCAGAAACTAACAGAGTCCAAATTACTTTGTCATCATGGCCTTGAACGTTGCCCCAGTCAGAGACACAAAATGGCTGACATTGGAAGTCTGCAGGCAGTTCCAAAGAGGGACGTGCTCACGCTCCGACGAAGAATGCAAATTTGCTCACCCCCCAAAAAGTTGCCAGGTTGAAAATGGAAGAGTCATTGCCTGTTTTGATTCTCTCAAGGTAAGAGAATGTGTTTCACATATCCTTTCATTGCCACACTGGACCTGCAAGCCGAATCTTTGTTGCACTTTTATAGAAGTTTCACAATCACTTCTAGATTCTGTTTTCTGGACTGTGGTGACTGTTTAGAGATTTTTCACTCAAGTGTTTTTTTTTTTATATCAGGCATACATAAATTTTTCACACATCTATGTTTAAATTAAAAATACATGATGGTGTATTTCTGGTCTGGCATGACATTCGTGTACCCAAGAGTTTTAAATCAAAGTCTGGCTTGTGACAACTGAAGATAAATATTTTATTAATGTTTGATCTTCAGGAGGTTATATAAAGGTGAAGAAATTGAATGTGTCACTTTTATGTGCCAGTTACTCGGATGTACCTCTTGAAGAATTTTCTATACTTGGGGTTTTCTTTCTGGATCAAGGGTTTCTAAAATACTTCCTCATAGGCTAGTCACTCTCTTTGAGAATTTGCCATGGCTAAAGTACCCACTCCATACTTAATACTTGAGAACCTACTGTGTCTGAGTTGTGTAACAAAAGGAGTGAATAGGATTTAGAGGGTACCCTAGGTAGGAAAAATACAGACTAATAGCAAATAACTACAATGCAAGAAGAAAGGGACATGTGTCCCAGCAAGGTACAGAGAGGACACCTCTATGGGAGTCCAGTAAAGAGTGCTGCCCTCCAGGTCACTGTTTCAGGAAATGTCTCTAGGGGCTGTGGTATCTGAGTTATGTGCTGAGATTGGTGGAGTTTGGACTTAAAGAAACGGGGGAATTTCATGAAAGATCTAGTTGAAGGAATTAAGATGACTTAGTCTATAGTACTTTGAGATACTTAGCCCCAATATCATGGTGCTATGAATTCCAGGTTATATAAGACAGGTCTGAAGGCATAATACTATTGTTTTCTATAGAGAAAAGGAAGACACATAGATTAAAAGAGATTAACGTTTACAGTTCTGCAAGACTTTAATAAACATACCAAATAGGAAAAAATATGTTGACCCGTGTTCTTGATAATGGTTTGAGAAATCGTGATACTGTGAGTTTACAAGGCAATAAACGTAGCCTATTCTTGAGTATTGAAGGGACTGAGTATATCCTTCAGGAAAATTTCATTTTAAGGCAAAAACAACTTCTTACAAGACTTAAAAGTAAAAAAAAAAATTTAAAGGTTTATTTATATACTTGAAAGTTGGAGTTACAGAGAGAGAGAAAGAGGGAGAGACAGAGACCTTCTATCTATGGCCACTCCCCAGATGGCTGCAACAGCCAGAGCTGGGTGAGGCCAATGCCAAGAACTCTATCCAGGTCTCCCACATGGGTGCAGGGGCACACACATTTCAGCGTCTTCTTCTGCTTTTCCCAGGCCATTAGCAGAGAGCTAGATCGGAAATGAAGCAGCAGGGACATGAACCAGTGCCCATATGGGGTACTAGTGTCGCAAGTGGCAGTTTTATCCATTATACCACAATACCATCCCCAGTCAAAATTTTTTACTCTTATACATATAAGACTTCAAGCAACATATTTTAAAGGGAAAATTTTGTCTGTATACTAGAAGCAGAAGAATGCTTTTATAGCCTGACAAGTCTTTTAGAGGCAAAAATTTAACACATATAGGTATCCCCATTTTATTCCTTTTTATCATAAAAGATTTATTAGACTGTACTCTCTACTTTTAAAATTATGAATCATTTCCCCCATTTTAGGGAAAGGAAGTAGATTGATCACAATTCATAGAAAACACTGTAAGGGTATTTGTTACTAGTATTTGTTTTACTTCAATCCAAAAAAGTAAATAAAGCAAGTCTGGTTTTTGCTTTTTTTTTTTTTTTAAGATTTATTTATCTATTTGAAAGGCAGAGTCACAGCAGAGAGAGACAGAGGTCTTCCATTTGCTGGTTCACTCCCCAAATGGCCCCAATGGTAGAAGCTGGGCTGCTCTGAAACCAGTAGCCAGGAGCTTCTTCCGGGTCTCCCACACAGGTGCAGGAACCCAAGGAGTTGGGGCATCTTCTACTGCTTTCCCAGATCATAACAGAGAGCTGGATGGTAAGTGGAGCAGCCAGGACCTGAACTGGTGCCCATATGGGATGCTGGCACTGCAGGTGGTGGCTTTATCGGCTACGCTACAGTGCCGGCCCCTGGTTTTTGCCTTTATGATTATCTCTGAAGGGAACGTTCAGTATAAAAAGCGGTATAGGCTTAAAACTAGATCATAAGAGCTTTGAGATATGGAAAGAGGTCAGAGATGAGAAATTAGTTTTCCTGGTCATCCCCAATTTCTTCATTTTAGTAGTCCAAGCCCTCTCTGTTTGGATATTTAATATCTGTTACCATTTTTGCAAGTTTGTTAAGACATTATATTCTTTAAACTACTTACTGAAATTTGTAGAAAATATTGCTGACCATGTTAAGATGAAGTATTTATTTTTTAAAAGGAATTTATTAATACATTAGATTCTCAGGGTCATGGCAAATGCATGATAATTCCTACAACACAACTCTCATCTTAACAAGCTACTAATACAAAGAGAACAGATTCAGTGCAGTTTGTATATCAAATTCTAATATAAGGATACTTCTTGAATATCAACATGGCAGTAACTTTATATTCATTATATTCATTACATCATGGTGGACTCACCAGGAGCACAGCTGTCCAAGTCGCCCAGCCCATGGATGGAGGATTATGACCAACATCATGTTCAGAGTAGAAGCATGAACCAGCTACAAGAGTGATGAACACTGATCACATATAACAGAGCTTTAAAAATCTTTTCAGAATTACCTAGTAGAGCCATTTTCAAGAGGCATGCATAGCTATTTATGGCCTCAAGTTATCATTCACCTTCAGGATTGTAAAATTTCTGGTTACTTGAGTATGATATACACACATGCACATATGTATTTAATTGTGAGACTAAAAAGAACATGAAGAGAGCCTACAGGTATGGGAGTAAAACAGGCATGAGTCCATATACCTACTCAGCTACTTCCTTGCCTTTGAAGGGTTGTTTGTGACTTCTGAACTTTGTTTCCTCACCAGTAAAACAAGGACATTCATGAGTGAAATTGGCTAACGTATGTGCAGTCCCTAGAGTGTGATGACACATTTACCTTGCAGAGTTATGAGGATTACAAGTTCTTACAAGAGGCATAACAAATTAAAAGAACACTCAACAATAGTAGCTGAAAAAAGAAAAATGATGATGATGATAATTATGAGGCTGTTTAACTTGATTTCATTTGATACAGGTTGAACAACCCTGATTCAAAAATCTGAAATGCTCCAAAATGTGAGACTTTCTGAGTGTCGACATGATACCACAGTGGAAAACTCCACACCTGTTCTCATGTGACAGGTCATAGTCAATACTCAGGCTCACCATACTGTTTAAAACTACCTTCAGGCTATGTGCATAGTATATGAAACATAAATGAATTTCACTTTTAGACTAGAATTCCAACCCAAGGTATCTTATTATGCAAATATTTCAAAGTCCAAAAAAATCTGAAATCTAAAACACTTCTGCTCTCAGATATTTTGGATAAAGGATAGGCAACTTGCATAATTTTAAATTTGGTATTGCTCAGTCGAGCCAGCCTACAATAGAGAGAAGAGCAAAAGGCTTTCGGTCAAACAGGGCTTGAGTGGACTCTGGCTGGGCACAGGCTAGCTGCTTCATTTGCAGGAAGTTATTTTACCTCCTTGACTAAAGTTTCCTCTTACATAACAAGGATATAACTTCTACTCTGCAAGGTTACTACAAGGACTGTGACATCACCGAACTTGTCAGGAACTGGCATGTTAGTTTCTTTCCCTTCATTAGTAGAGTATCTCATTATAGTTATTCATTTTGATGACTGGCTTTTAAGACCAAGATGTATCCAACTCTTAAGAATCAACGGTGACTGATGATACCTGAGCCCTAGAAGTTAGCCACAGCATTAACATAAGTAAGACTTGAGGCATACATGGTTTTTGCCGTTATTTATGATGAGATTTTTTTTTTTGAAGACACTAAGGGGTATTTACTGATGTTCATTACTGCTAAAGGACTCTCTGTTTCTCTGTCAGTATGAGATGACTCAGCTGTGACTTGTGTATAAGTTGCTTTTATACAGGGATAAACTTACCGTAAGTACACACTTAAACAATTTTGTGGGTATCTGGAAAGAAGTTTGCTGAATTTTCTGGAAAGACAGTGGCACATATAGAACTGCTTTTATGAAAGATGTTTTAGAAAACACAGCAGCCTCTGTACGGTGACATTCGTGCGTTTTTCACAACTGTTATCACATTTGATGTGAAACATATTCAAGCAGCTGTGGGTTTCTTTTTTAAGTTCCAGTATTATTGTGAAGCACAGACATGGCTTAAATATCCGCTGGAAGGCCAGGTTACATTCCAGAACAGAACATGGCATTCCATAACATGGGTTAACCTGACAAAATGCTGCAGCGAAGGCTTTGACTAAGCTAACCCCATCTCTGATATCTCTGTGACTCACAAAGCATTTTCCCTTGCAGTTAACATGTTTGCAGTTTTCTTTTCCAATTCCTTTTCTTGACTGATAGGAATGAATATGGACTATTTTGTACATTGAAACACTCAGAAAGGGATACTTGAATTAACCTTCATGCTTCTTGAAACTAAAGGTTTCAGCACATACTTGCCACTCCCATCAAATATTCATTTGCTTAAACATTTGAATTCGAGTTCAGTTTTAAAAAAGGGAATGATGTTAAAAAACATATGCTAATTTTGATTAACAACACTGAGAGTATTCAATGAAATTGTTTAGACAGTTTTTAGAAAGTTAGACATAACATTTCATCATAAAAATTAATTCAAAGACAGTGTGAAGTTCTCTCAACACCTAAATCAGTTAGTGTCTCTCCTCTGTTCTGTCCCATCCGTGGCCTCCCATCTCACTTAGTGGAAAAGGTCAACACTGCAAAGACTTGCGAAGCCTGGGAGACCTGCTTCCCATCCCAACCACCTAACGTCACTTGTGCCCCTGTCCTCCATCTGTTCACTCCAGCCAGCCCAAATCTCTGCCTCCCCCTCTGGGTGTTTGCAATTGCTCTTTGCTCCACTGGGAATGCTCTTGCTTTAGTTACAGGAATAGCCCTTACCCTCATTTTCTTCAAGGTTTTGATAAAAAGTGTTAACTCATTAGTGAACTCTTTCTGCCAACATTATTTCAAATGTTTATTCCACTACTGCTGGGATTCCATTTCCTCCTCACTTTGTCCTAATGTTTTCTCTAACCTCAACCAGCATCTGATACACTAGACACTCATGTTTTTATTGGTTTATCACCTGTCACCCCTCCCCATCTCTTCTAGAATTTACGCTGCATATGCACAGGAACTGTGTCTCTCATCACCGCTATTCTGTCTCCTGAGCCTACAACAGTGCTTTACACATAACCGATGTTCCATAAGTATGTTTTGAGTGGTAGAAGATGCTCATCTGGGAAGTATGCAAGCCTGCTGCCTATGTTTATATGGGGGTACATTGCACTTCAGGGACACCTCTCTCATCACCGTCTAGGTGACCCACACCCCTTGGAGTTGGACAGTGCACAACCTGTGCAGACATGTGCTGTGGCCCTTTGCTAGTATCCCAATAGATTTATAAATCAGGAAGCTCTCTGTAGGAATACTGAGACACAGGCAGGACTCTGGAAGCATAATACAAGATTGAAAAATTCCCAAGTGAATCATTTCATTGTCTCTGCAGGATAATTCAAGCTGCATGTGATTCTACTCTCCTATTCTGTCTAAATTTCAAAGATATAGCAAAGTCAACCTTTTTCATTTACATATGAGAGGCAGCTATAAGCTGAGGGAAATTGAATATAGTCTTTGCATTTTAAAATATTTTTGTTTATTTATTTTCATGTTCTTGAAATGTAGAGAGATCTTCCATTGCTGGTTCACTCCCCAAATATCTGTAGCAGCCAGGGCAGGGCTAGGCCAAAGCCAGGAGCCCAGAACTCTGTCCAGCTCTTCCAGGTGGGCGGCAGGGGCCCAAGAACTTTAGCCAGCATGTGCTGCCTCCCGGGATGCATTAGCAGGGAGCTGGATAAGCAGTGCAGATGCCAGGATGGGAACTGGCACTCTGACGGGGATGCAGCTATCTCCACTGATAGCTTATTATGCATGATAACTTCAAAGTTAAAAGATGTACAACTTTGACCATTTTGGACAGTTCTTTTTTTTTTTTTTTTTTTTTGACAGGCAGAGTGGACAGTGAGAGAGAGAGACAGAGAGAAAGGTCTTCCTTTGCCGTTGGTTCACCCTCCAATGGACGCCGCAGCTGGCGCGCTGTGGCCGGTGCACCGCGCTGATCCAATGGCAGGAGCCAGGTACTTCTCCTGGTCTCCCATGGGGTGCAGGGCCCAAGTACTTGGACCATTCTCCACTGTACTCCCTGGTCACCGCAGAGAGCTGGCCTGGAAGAGGGGCAACCGGGACAGAATCTGGCGCCCCGACCGGGACTAGAACCCGGTGTGCCGGCGCTGCAAGGTGGAGGATTAGCCTAGTGAGCCACGACGCTGGCTAATTTTGGACAGCTCTTAAAAAAATATCAAAAAGGTATTTCCTAAAGTGTATGCCCAATTTTGGCCTAATTTGCAAGTATTATCTCAGATAAACTTTTTTATTGTAAATAGTAATAATTGTAGTCTTATAACACCTATTATTTGCCAGGCATTATCTGTTCTTCCAATAACTATGTAAGGTAAATATGATTAAATAGACATCATAGATGTGAACATAGCCTCAAAAAATTTACATGGCTCCTTACTAACAACCAAGCTTGTAAATGGTGGAGAATTAATGGGGGCTCCAATGACAACACTATCTGGTCTCTGTTATCACTCTGCTTTTCAAATAAAAATAAACAAATAAAACTTTTTTTAAAAAAAGTAAAATAGGAAAGGAGGTAAGAGGGGTAAAAAAATTAGGAGAACATTTGGGAGAAATGTAGCAGGAGAGAATTCTCCTTGGATGAGTCTACAGAAAGAAACAGAGACGTAAAAGAAAATGACAAAAGTCATTTGTGTTCTCCTAATTCTTTTACCCCTTTTTAGCTCCTTTCCTATTTTACTTTTTTTAAAAAAAAATTATTTATTTTTATTTGAAAAGCAGAGTGACACAGAGACAGACACAAAGAGGTCTTCTATCTACCTGGTTCATTCCCCAAATGCCCACAACAGCTGAGGTTGGGCCGGACCAAAGTCGGAGGCCTAGAACTCAATGTGGGTCTCCCAAATGCGTGGCAGGGACCCAAGTACTTGAGGGATCACTGCTGCCTCCCAAGGTGCATACTAGCGGGAATTTGGATCAGAAGCGGAGCACAGACTACAATACAGGCACTCCAATGGGGAAGTGGGTGTCTTAACTGCTGTACTAAACGTCTAATTCCCTGTTTTACTTCTAATGCCACCCTTTCTTCCTCTTGCTCCAAACTGGACTCTCCAGGACTGAAGTTCAGCCATCAGTTCTGAGAGCTCATCTGCATTCACGTGTGCAGTTCCCACTTCTTTGTTGAGGAAGCCTAAACCTGGGTCTCTGCCCTATCTGGCCAAATCTATAGCTTTCCCTGCCGAGCATCCTCATCCGAATGCCTCATTGTCATCTCCAGTTCAGCATATACGAATCCAAACTCTGCATCCTGACTTTACCCCAAGCCATCATCTCTCAACTACCTACCAATTCTTTGTTCCCCAGGCATAAAACCTGACCACCATGGCCTGGACAATTAGTCTTTCCTTTCTTTGTCTCTTTCTTTCCTTTTTCTTGTTCTGGTTGTACAGAAGTATAACATCTATAACAACTAATCAAAACTATGGAATCTTACCAATTGCCTATGCTGAAAGACTATTGCAAACAATATCAAGACCTCAATGGTTTTGTGTCCACCTCTCAAATCTATCTATAGACTGCTAAGGAAGAAGCCATCATCTAAGGAGGAGTCTGAAACATCAAAGTGGGCATGAGAAGGTGAGAGGGGCATTAAAGAAATCTTTGTTCACAGATTTTCCTAGAGCCAAGATCAGCACCCAATTTTCCCTAATAGTTCAGGTAGTGTAAGCTAAGGGAGGATAGGTTTTGCCCTCAGGACAAGCGGAGAATCATCACTCACATTCAAGAGCGGGTAGAAGGAAGTTCAGTGCCTTGCTTGAGCACCAGAATGAGGATGCTGGGGACGAGGGCACCTGCCTAAATGTCTCACTTCCTGACAGCACTTACGAGCCGGAAGTGATGCACTTGCCCAAGGACTCAGTTTCCTCCAGCAAGTTGCCTTCATTCTACCCATTTAAAATTAAAAATTGGACAAAATAATCTCTGTAGTCATTTCTTAGGGCTGTAGTAACAAGGGTACCACAAACCCAGCGGCTGGTAAAACAAGATATTTTTTGTCTCACAGCTCTGGATGCTAGACATCCAAAATCATGATGTCAGTAGGGTCACGCTCCCTCTGAAGCCTCAAGAGGGTTAGTTTCCTTGCCTCTCCAGCCTGAGGGGACCCTGAGACCCCGGTTGTCCCTTGTTTGTGACTGCATCACTCCAGTCTCTGCCTCCCACTTCACATGGCCATGGTCCTGTGTGTCTGTCTCCACATTGTCCTCCCTTTGAGTCCATTGCCTGATTCTCTTTTTTCAAGGATTAGTTTAATTAGCTGTATTAGCTTAAGGGCCCATCCTTCTCCAGTTTGACCTCATCTTAAGGAACTTCATCAATAACAACCCTATTTCTGAATAAAGTCACATTCTGAGCAGTTGTGGTTAGGACTTCAACATATATGAGAGCACTTCAAAAGGATTTGGGAAATGCATTTAAAAGATAAGTTTATTTTGGTGCAGTAAATTTTGAAATACATACTTATTTTCATCATACCCATTTTCCATGAACTTTGTGAAAACTATTTGTGTATTGGGTGCACACATTTCAACCCAAAGTAATAATATGCAAACCTGGAAAATATCAGAAATCCAAGCCTATGGTCTAACTCAAGTCCAAGTATTGGAATCGGCAAGAGAAAGGAAGCTTAAAAAATTCCAAGAGTGTTCTTCAATACTGAGTAGAAGAAGTAATGATGATTAAACACTGTGTCATTCTATGCTTGTAACATTCTTTGGGTAAAACATATAGCAGAGGTAAAAATAATTCATGGGTAAATATGACAAAACTTATTTTCACCTAAAAACTAATGGAATGCAGTATCAATTTTAATTACATCCTTTGATAATTATATTTGTTACTAATTTTTGTTAGTCTGTGCATCAGTTCTTAAGAAACTGTTTCTCATTAAAGCTTAGGTAGAAAACATTTGTCATGTTAAAAGATTTTCTTAATATTCTGTTATTTCTAAAAATGGAAA
The DNA here is from genome assembly GCF_051225735.1 of Oryctolagus cuniculus. Taxonomy (NCBI): domain Eukaryota; kingdom Metazoa; phylum Chordata; class Mammalia; order Lagomorpha; family Leporidae; genus Oryctolagus; species Oryctolagus cuniculus. Next base: position 15,189,686 of record NC_142875.1, on the reverse strand, counting down.
TAGCATTTTGTCGGTACTTTTCTTTCATTTTTTAAAAGAATTATTTAATTTATTTGAAAGACAGAGTTACAGAGAGAGGTAGAGTCACAGAGAGAGAGAGAGAGAGAGAGAGAGAGAGAGAGATCTTTCATTTTGCTGCTTCACTCTCCAAATGATGGCAATGGCCAGAGATGAGATGATCCAAAAGCTTCTTCTGGGCCTCCCATGCGGGTGCAGGTGACCAAGGAGTTGGCCGTCCTCTACTGCTTTCCCAGGCCATAGCAGAGAGCTGGATGGGAAGAGGAGCAGCCAGGACTTGAACTGCCGTCCATGTGGGATGCTGGCGCTGCAGGCTGGGGCTTTAATTCCCTGTACTACAGTGCCGGCCCCTCTTCTCTCATTTAAACTTCTCTTTTTATATTAAGGTTTTATTTAAAAAACTACAATGACACAGAGGAAGAAAAGATTTTAAATAAAAGCCATAGCCTGGGAAACTGCATTTGAGTTCTGGATTTGCTGCATGTAAACTTGTATCATTTCACCTCTCTGGGCTCCAGGTGCCTTATAAGTAAATATTCAGTAATTAATAAATGAATTAATTCTTTTAGCAAGAGGCGCAGACTGAAAATAAAAAGTCAGTGTTAGGGAGACTCATGGCAGAAAATTAGCTCAAGAACACACAGCCACTGTAAAGATGACAGCTGCCTCTTGGCAACAGATTGAGGAGGTCTGTCTCATGACAATCTATGTGATTTGTATGAAGAACCAAGGATCCAAATTTCTATGTGAAGTTTCTCAATTTTTGAATGTTGGTAATCAATGGGAATATTGTTAAGCCAGGGAACCCAAATAAAACACATCTACAGGATGGGTTCAGCCAGTAGACTGTCGTGTTTAACCTCTGAAATAACCAAGTGAAGAAATACTGATCTTGCAACAGGCACTGCTAACACTGTAAAAAGTAGCGGTGCACATGGTTTGTTTCATCAGTAGAGATCATTGAGGGCACAGGGAACACAGTGGGCACTCTGGTCTCAATCGCCCTTGGAGGTCTTCTTCACAGTGTGGCTCACTCAGTTTTTCCTTTACCCCACTGGCTGCTCCTTCCGTTTTCCTTCCTGAATCTTTCTCCTGCTGACATCTATGTACCGGAGCCTCCCCAGGCTCTGTCCTTGAACATCTTCTCTCCCGTTCCTCACTCCTATAGTGGACACTTTGAGCTTCTTAAACTCACCAGGCGTGTTATTCTCTTAAAGACTCTGGACTAGCTGGCCCATTAGTCAGAAAAGTTGACTCCCTAGTGACCTCATTCAATCCAATGACAGTAAATTTTCTATATGCTGAATATTTCTCAGTGTCCATCACAAGCCCTTATTTCCCCCCTAATCTCAAGACTCATGTCTTCCATTGCCTACTTGACATTGCTACTTGAATATATGCCTCAAGTTTAATTCCCAATGGTTAATTAACCCAATGGTTCTCATTGTATCCATTCTTAGAAGAGTTGGTTCCATTCATTCAGTTGATCAAACCAAACGTCTTGAAACCCAGCTTGAATCTTCTCTTACCATTACCTCCAAGTCCAATTCAAATCTTATTTTCTGTATTCATTTATATCCTACATTGGAACATTTTTCATCACTCCTACCTGGCTACAATTGCATCTAATATATGACTATAAGCTGTACAGGAACTCTCATTTTTATCATTCTCTGTCTCAGCAAACAGAGCAACCCCTTTAAAACATAAGTCACAGGACACTATTCTGTTGCTCAAAACCTTCCAGTAGCTTTCAATTTCATTTCTGAAATCCAGAGGACTCTAAAATCCTGTGTAATCTGGTCTCTGCTACATTTATGAACCCATGCATCCACCATTCTCCCACCATTACCAGCTAGTCCCTCTACCAGGAAGGCTCTTCTTCTAGGTAATTAGAAGTTCCAGCTCTTCCCTGTAAACCGGTCTTTGATTAAATGTCACATTTACACCCTCCCCCACAACTTCTCATTAAGTGATATTCTCTGTTTACATGTCTCTCCAGTACCCATCTCCTCTACTAGAGCGTAAAACTGTGAGGGAGGGGTCTTATTCTTATATCACAGACCTGGCTGTAGTTGGGTACACGATCATATTTGTAAGTGAATAAATGTACCCTTAACTCTGAAACTTTTAAATACAACTCTTCCAGTAAAATTCATATAACTTATTGTGCTACCTATTATTCAGTTTCTCTGTTCAATCCACATATTAAAAATTGACCACATTAATGTTAAAGGCTTTGTACAAACAAGGCTCTTTAGTTTTGGGTTATGTTCATGTATACAGTTATTCCAGCAGACAGGTCCCATGAAGTCTTGCCCGTAACTGTCAGCTGAGAGGTATCAAAATCCATCGACTGGCTTGTTGGGATTCTGTAGGCAACTCTCCTGTCCCCAAAGACCTGGACATAGACTGTTGGCTGCTGTCCAATAGGTTTTCACCAGTCTGTTCCAAAGTAAGGCCATTAAATACATTTTTTTCTTGAAAGGAAATCCATTCAATGTTTTTTATTCTGAGATTATTTTCTTTTTGTTTCTCTCATCATCATAATATTCCTTTCTTTTATAAAATGATTACCATAATAGATGAGTTTTTTTTTTTCTTTTTCCTCAAGCCCTTACTTGGCAAAAGAAAGACAGGGAAATTCTACGTCAATTTCTTCCCACTCTTCCTTATAAAATATTACTACTTTGTAAAATTCAAAGGCAGTGATCTATATCCATACAACTTGGATGGAAATCCACGCCATCAGATTCACTCCTTTGAGTCCCACACACTGACTGAGTTTTGGCACAGCAAAGTCACTGTTAAATCTGCATTATAAAAAAAAAAAACACCAGAAGTTCCTCAAACTTTTGCAATTTTCAAATGAGAAGACCTAGATCCACCAGAAAAGCTCATTTCCATTTGGGGTATGGAGGATAGAGCCCAAATAGAGATCTGAGACCTAGGATGCATTGGCTTTAGTGTACAGGAGCAAGTCCCACAGAAGCTGAGGGGAGCTGGCAGACAAAGCCAAAGTCTAAACTACGGCAGGTGTCACACTCTTGGGGCATGGAGACCAGGCCTGCTCTGCAGGAGCTACACCACTGATGCTCTTCACCTGTTTCATTATGAACGGATCCTGCTAAGCAGCATATTTTTCTCCTTGATTTGATTCAATTTCCTCCAGCTCAAAGAGGACAGTCCAGTATATATTACTCTCTCAGCACTGCTGTGACCCCAGAACAAAACTGACGGTCTCAGGACAATCATTCCTCATGAGCACCTAACCTTTGGAATTCAGGAAGTGAGTAGACGCTGACACAGGCATGTGTGATCGAACTTACCTAACAAAACTGCCTGACTGGCCAACATTTTTGGGAGATGACCCATGAGATCATTTCTGATGACTGAGGTTGTATACCCAACACTGAGTATCAAGCTCTGTAGAAGGTGAGATATTGCCAGGGGAAGGGGTGAAACATAATGATGTTGAGATGTTCATGGCATTAAAGCAAAGCACAATGGCCTGATTCTACTTTAGTTATGACTATATTTTATTTATATTATATTCATCTTACTGGAACATTTCTTATTCTTAATGAAACTGTATCACATTTAATTTTTGAAAAAACTAATGTGGCTGTTAAGGTACATTTGTAATCAATTGTAATTAATTTTTTGTTGAAAGTAGAATTCGGTACATATAAGCCTTTTTAAGTGTCCACCTGATTCATTTCTCAAATCTTATTTGAAGGAATATTTCAAGTGCTCTCAGTCCTTTGTAAAATCCTTAATGACACTAAAGAGATCGTTTCCACACCTGCCATGAAACTAAGCCCTGACCCAGATGCTTGGGATCTAAAATTAATCAGCAGCAGCCCTCATTTGAGACATTTAATTCGCAGGCCTCTTCTCCATTCCCATTGGGTATTCTGCTGTTAAGAAGAGCTGTGATATCTGGAAAATATTGGGATGACAGAGTTCCTCATGAAGAATTCTAGTAGGTCCAGTATGTTCTGAGAGATAACTAAAGCTAAAGAGAAAGAAATTTCCTTCCCTGAGGAATTCTAAATATCATCTATTTTATTCTGTAAATTGTCACTGAGCCACGACTAAGTGCCAACCACTATGTTTTGTGCCTAAGCAAGAGGCAGGACCTTGTTTTTCTGGAATCTTCAGTCTCTTGGGGAAAACAGGAAGCTCAGAAATAAATGGTTAAAGTGCATTAAAGTGGAAACCAGGCCAGCAGAATCTCTGGGCAGATAAAGCTGATTAAGCCGCATACATGACCTTACCCTTGTTTGACTTGCAAACCTAAGTGAAACTCACCTTGAGCTATTTCTTGCAAATGCCTGTTTTAAAGAAAAACAGACTTTAAGTTCAACCAATCAGAAGAAATAAACAAAATAATAATTATATAACTAGGAAATTCCCAGTAGAGTAGACCAAATAAAGCAATTTTGTAACTGTAGCCAATCTCATATTTTCTTTGCTTTACTTCCCTGTTTGTCCTATAAAAGCCTCCCCTTTGCTTGGCCTCATTGGAGCTCCCGACCCACTTGTGGTTTGGAGCTGCCCAATTCATGAATCACTGCTCAAGTGAACTTTTCAAAATTTTATTATATAATAAACGAATCTCAACCTATCAAAAGTGTTATTTACAAATTATCGAATGTTTATAGTATGACAGGCATCAGGTCAGGCACTAGAAATAAAGTGTGTTATAAAAAGAGCATGTGATTCTTTTTTTATATCAGGGATTTTCCTTCTAGTGGGAGTGATAAAAAACAAACTGGTACAAACAGCCCTCCTCTTACTACTCCCCCAAAATGATATATTTATCAAATGTGAGACTTGCTAGATGGCTATGCCAATTACCCTTATCTAATCATGGGCCGTGGTCTACACATATTGAAATGTCACACTGTACTCTCTATAGATGTACAATTACTATGTGTCAATTAAAAATACATTTTAAACATGACATAAACAGAGTACTCCCAGAGAAAACAATGAGATTAGGGAGGACTTTGTGTAGAAAGGGTGGCGTGGGTGGCCTTCTCCAAAGAGTTGTTTTCTGTGCCGAGACCCAGAGGAGGAGGAGGCAGTCAAGTGAAGGAAGAAGGGCTTCCCTGGGCACAGGGGAAGGAAAGCTCTAAGCCTGGAGACGAAAGTGCTTTGTCAATTCTTTAAGACATTGCCTGAGACAGTGAGTAAGAGAGAGTCTGAGTCGGAGTTTGAATATGGTACTTAGCACTCAGAGTTGAGCAAAGGGGTGGTGTGCTTGGACTTGTCTTGTGGGACAGCTGTTCTGCCTGGAAGGTGTTGCAGGATGTGGCAGGACCAGAAGACCACTTTTTGGAGCTTTTGAATTTTCCACATTAAGGTCATTGCTGCTTGGCTGGGGTGGTGGTGATAGAGATACAAAGATGTGTGTAGATTGAAATAAATTTTGGAGGTAGAATTTTTAGGGAAGAGGTATCATGACTGGATATAAACAAGATCAGTTTCGATACACCCTATCTCAACTTGTTCTTTTCGTTGGTATATCTGGACACATCTGTCTTTTCCCCTTCAGTGTCTACTCTGATGGATGTATTTGCCCTGCCATTCACTTTATTCTTGGTGGTTTTCTCCATCTTCACTCAGTAGCTGGGTGTAAAGCCAAGCTCCAGGGTTCCTCCTCATCAGAGTGGACTTCAATCAGACTGCTTATATAGAAGAGCCTTCTAGATGTGTCTGGTATAACTTAAGCTCCTGTTATTGTTGACTTTCCTTTGAACCAATCTTGAGATTTGCTTGAATCTCATGAATGTTTTCTTGGTCATTTTAAACAGAAAGTTCTATTTGATAATTTTTTTCTATAATTTTTTTTGACAGGCAGAGTGGACAGTGAGAGAGAGACAGAGAGAAAGGTCTTCCTTTGCCATTGGTTCACCCTCCAATGGCCGCCACGGCGCACCGCGCTGATCCGAAGCCAGGAGCCAGGTGCTTCTCCTGGTCTCCCATGGGGTGCAGGGCCCAAGCACTTGGGCCATCCTCCACTGCACTCCCTGGCCACAGCAGAGAGCTGGCCTGGAAGAGGGGTAACCGGGACAGAATCCGGCGCCCCGACCGGGACTAGAACCCGGTGTGCCGGCGCCGCAAGGTGGAGGATTAGCCTAGTGAGCCGCGACGCTGGCCCATTTTTTCCTATAATTTTTAAAATTTCTGCTTTATTTTTCCATAGGTTATCTTTTCAAGTTCATTTTGATTTCGATTTTTTTCAGAAAATTATGTGCTTCACCAAGGTTTTTAATTTTGTCATGCAACATAATTCACTTTACACCATAACAGGCCAATCTTTTCTATAAACATTATTAAATAGATTATTTTATAATTTATTTTCCTTTTATTTTAAAATGAAATTTATAATTAAATGTTTTAAAAATAAATTTACGGCCGGCGCCGCGGCTCAATAGGCTAATCCTCCACCTAGCGGCGCCAGCACACTGGGTTCTAGTCCCGGTTGCCCCCCTTCCAGGCCAGCTCTCTGCTGTGGCCAGGGAGTGCAGTGGAGGATGGCCCAAGTGCTTGGGCCCTGCACCCCATGGGAGACCAGGATAAGCACCTGGCTCCTGGCTTCGGATCAGCGCGGTGCGCCAGCCGCAGCGCGCCGGCCGCGGCGGCCATTGGAGGGTGAACCCAATGGCAAAAGGAAGACCTTTCTCTCTGTCTCTCTCTCTCACTGTCCACTCTGCCTGTCAAATAAATAAATAAATTTACAATAAGTTAGTTTTATTTGAAGAGCTTATGTTCGATCTTAGCAATCAATTCTATAAAAAGATAAATTTATTTTTCTCTCATTATTATGTGTCTTTTTTTCCCCAGAAAGCTGTTATTTAAGGTGTACAAACTTCATGCATTTCATAAATACAACTTTAGGAACATAATAATTCTTCCCACCATACCTGCCCTCCCACCCACATTTCCATCCTGCTCCTTTCTCCCTCTCCTATTCCCATCCTTATTTTTTATTAAGATATATTTTCAATAGATTTTACACACATAAGATTAAGTCGGCCAGCGCCGTGGTTCACTAGGCTAATCCTCCACCTAGCGGCGCCGGCACACTGGGTTCTAGTCCCAGTCGGGGCGCCAGATTCTGTCCTGGTTGCCCCTCTTCCAGGCCAGCTCTCTGCTGTGACCCGGGAGTGCAGTGGAGGATGGCCCAAGTGCTTGGGCCCTGCATCCACATGGGAGACCAGGAGAAGCACCTGGCTCCTGGCTTCGGATCAGCGGATGTGCTGGCCGCAGTGCGCTGGCCGCGGCAGCCATGGAGGGTGAATCAACGGCAAAGGAAGACCTTTCTCTCTGTCTCTCTCTCTCTCACTGTCCACTCTGCCTGTAAAAAATTAAATAAATAATAATAAAAGATTAAGTCTATACTAAATAAAGAGTTCAACAAATAGAATGAGAAACAAATAACTGTCCCTCAAAAGTTGAGACAAAGGCTGTTCAATGTCATCACACCTCAAAGTGTCAATTTTACTTCTATAGATTACCTTTTAGGCAAGCTAGTAGTTACCACAGATCATGAAGAACATATTGTATTTGTCCTTTTGGGACTGGCTTATTTCACTAAGTATGATGTTTTTCAGTTTCATCCATTTTGTTACAAACAACAGGATTTCATTTTTTTTAACTGCTGTGTAGTATTACATGGTTTACATATCTGGTAATTTCTCTCTCCAATCTTCAGTTGATGGACATTTGGGTTGATCCCATATTTTAGGTATTGTGAATTGAGCTGCAAAAAAACATTGGGGTACAGATAACTCTTTCATATGCTGATTTCATTTGCCTTGGGTAAATTCCCTGGAAAGGGATTACTGGGTCATATGGTAGGTCTATATTCAGATTTAGGGGTATTCCCATACTGTCCTCCACAGTGACTATACCAGTTTACATTCCCACTGGCAGTGGATTAGGGTACCTTTTTCCTCACATCCTCACATTTATTGCTTGTTGATTTCTGTATGAAAGCCATTCTAACTTGGGTGAGGTGAAACCTTATTGTGGTTTTGATTTGCATTTCCCTGATGGCTACTGATCCTGAGCCTTTTTTCATGTGTCTGTTGGCCATTTGGATTCCCCCTTTTGAAAATTACCTGTTAAAGTCCTTTGCCCATTTTTTAACTGGGTTGTTTGTTTTGTTGTTGTTGAGTTTCTTGAGCTCTTTATAGATTTTGGTTATTAATCCTTTATCAGTTGCACAGTTTGCAAATAATTTCTCACATTCTGTCAGTTGCCTCTTCATTTTGCAGGGTGTTTCTTTTGCAGTGCAGAAGCTTCTCAATTTGATGTAATTCCATTTCTCAATTTTGGTTTTGATCGCCTGTGCCTATAGGGTCTTTTCCAGGAACTATTTGCTTATGCCAATGTCTTGCAGGGATTGTCCAATGTTCTCTAATAATTTGAAAGTATCATGTCATAGATTTAGGACTTTGATCTATTTTGAGTGGATTTTTTGTAAGGTGTAAGGTAGGCATCTTGCTTCATACTTCTGCATGTGGAAATCCAGTTTTCCCAGCACAAATTGTTGAAGACATTGTCCTTGCTCCAAGGATTGTTTTAGCTCCTTTGTCAAAGATAAATTGGTTGTATATGTGTGGGATGATTGTTGGCATTTTTATTCTATTCCATTGGTCTATCCATCTGTTTTTGTACCAGTACCAGTCTGTTTTGATTACAACTGCCCTGTAGTATGTCTTGAAATCTAGTATTGTGATGCCTCTGGCTTTCTTTTGTCATGTAAGATTGCTTTAGCTGTTCAGGATCTCCTGTGTTTCCATATGAATTTTAGCATCGTTTTTTTCTATAACTGATAAGAATTTCCTTGGTATTTTGATTGGTATCACATTGAATCTGTAAATTGCTCTCTGTAGTATGGTCATTTTGATGATATTGATTCTTCCAATCCATGAACATGTAATTTTTTCTATTTTTTATGTCTTCTTCTATTTCTTTCCTTAAAGTTTTGTAATTCTCATCATAGAAATCTTCAATGTCCTTGGTCAAATTTATTCCAAATTATTTGATTTTTTTTGTAGCCATTGTGAATAGGCTTGATCTTAGAAGTTCTTTCTCAGCTGTGGAATTGTCTGTTTATACATAGGCTATTGATGATTTTTGTGTGCTGATTTTATATCATGCCACTTTACCAAACTTTTCTATGAGTTCCAGTAGTCTATTACTGGAGTCTTTTGTATCCCTTATATATAGATCCATGTCATCTGCAAAGAGAGATAATTTGACTTCCTCCATACCAACTTCTATCACTTTGATTTCTTTTCTTGCCTAATGGCTCTGTTTAAAACTTCAAGGATTATATTGAATAGGAATGGTGTGAGTGGGCATTCTTGTCTGATTCTGGATCTTAGTGTAAATGCTTTCAATTTTTTCCCATTCAATAGGAATTGACAATGGGTTTGTCATAAATTGCCTTGATTGTGTTGAGGAATGTTACTTCTATACCCAATTTGTTTAAGGTTTTCATGAGGAAAGGATGTTGTATTTTATCAAATGCTTTTTCTGCATTTATTAAGATAATCATATAGGTTTTGTTCTTCAGTTTGTTAATGTGATGTATCACATTGATTTTTTCGTGTATATTGAACCAATCCTGTGTACCTGGGATAAATCCCTCTTGGTCTGAGTGAATAGTCTTTCTGATGTATTATTGGATTCAATTGGCTAGTATTTTATTGAGGAATTTTGCATCTATGTTCCTTGGGGAAACTGGATTTTAGTTCTCTTTCTCTGTTATCTTTTTCAGGTTAAGGAACTGGGGTGATGATGGCTTCATAGAAGGAGTTTTGGAGGATTCCCTCCTTTTGATTGTTTTGAATATCTTGAGAAGAATTGGAGTTAGTTCTTTAAATGTCTGGTAGAGTTCAGCAGTGAAGCCATCCAGTCCTGGACTTTTCTTTGTTGGGAGGGCCTTTATTACTGATTCAATTTTTGTCTTGGTTATTGGTCTGCTTAGATTTTTTATGTTTTCATGGCTCAATTTAGGTAAGTTCTATGTGTTCAGGAATCTATCCCTTTCTTCTAGGTTTCACAATTCATTAGTATACAGCTCTTTGTAGTAATTTCTGATGATTCATTTTATTTCGTTGGTGTATGTTGTTGCATTTCATTTTTCATCTCTAATTTTATTTATTTGAGTCTTCTCCCTCTTTTTTCTTTTGGTTAGTTGGCCCAATGGTGTGTCAATTTGTTTATTTTTTCAAAAAACCAGCTCTTTGTTTAACCGAGCTTTTGTATTTTTTGTTTCAATTTTGTTGATTTCTTCTCTAATTTTAATATTTATTTTCTCAAACTAGTTTTGGGTTTGTTTTGCTGTTGTTTGTCTAGGTTCTTGAGATGCCTTGATAGCTCATTTCCAATTTCTTGATGCCTTTCCAATTTCTTGATGTAGGTACCAATTGCTATAAACTTTCCTCCTAACACTGCTTTTGGTGTATCCCATATATGTTGTGTTATTATCCTCATTCATTTCTGGAAAATTTTTTTATTTCTCTTTTGATTTCTTCTATGACCAACTGTTCATTCAGAAGCATGTTGTTCAGTCTCCATGTGTTTGCATATGTTCTAGCAATTCTTGAGTTGTTGATCTCCAGCTTAATTCCATTGTGGTCAGAGGAGATGCATTGTATGATTTTAATTTTTTTTGAATTTTCAGAAACTTGCTTTATGACCTAGCATGTGGTCTATCCTAAAGAAAGTTCCATGCAGTGGTGAGAAGAATGTGCATTTTTCAACTGTAGGATGAAAAGTTCTATAGATACCCATTAGATCCATTTGGTCTATAATGTTGATTAACTGTAGCTTCTATGCTGTTTTTCTGTCTTGTTAATCTGTCCATTGTTGAAAGTGGGGTATTGAAGTCCCTCATTACTATGGTATTGGAGTCTATGTCTCTCTTTAGATCCATTAACATTTCTTTTTTTTTTATTTTTTTTTTTTATTTTTATTTTTTGACAGGCAGAGTGGACAGTGAGAGAGAGAGACAGAGAGAAAGGTCTTCCTTTGCCGTTGGTTCACCCTCCAATGGCCGCCGCGGCCGGCGCGCTGCGGCCGGCGCACCGCGCTGATCCGATGGCAGGAGCCAGGAGCCAGGTGCTTTTCCTGGTCTCCCATGGGGTGCAGGGCCCAAGCACCTGGGCCATCCTCCACTGCACTCCCTGGCCACAGCAGAGGGCTGGCCTGGAAGAGGGGCAACCGGGACAGAATCCGGTGCCCCGACCGGGACTAGAACCCGGTGTGCCGGCGCCGCTAGGCGGAGGATTAGCCTAGTGAGCCGCGGCGCCGGCCAACATTTCTTTTAAATAGCCAGTTTCCTTGTAACTAGGTGCATATTCATTTATTATGGTCACATCTGCCTGTTGAGTTGATCTCTTAATCATTACATAATGCCCTTCTTTGTCTCTTTTAACAGTTTTTGTGTTCAAGTCCATTTTGTCTAATATGAGGATGGCTACATCAGCTTTTTTGTTTATTTGTTTCTGTTAGCACTGAATATCTTTTTCCATCCTTTCACTTTCAGTCTACGGGTATCTTTGTTGGTGAGGTGTGTTTCTTGTAGGCAGCAAATAGATGGGTTTTATTTTTTAATCCATTCGGCCAGTCTGTATCTTTTAACTGGAGAGTTGAGGCCATTTACATTTAAGGTGACTATTGATAAGTAAGGACTTGACCCTGCCAATTTTCTGTAAATATTCCTATTGTTTACTTTGTATTTCATTTCTACTTTTACTGGGAGATTTTTCTGCCTTCACCTTCTTTCATAGTGATAATCAGGTTTCTATGTTTTTGTGTATAGCATATCCTTTAGCATCTATTATAAGGCTAGATGAGTGGTGACAAATTCTTTAAATTTCTGTTTGTTATAGAAGGTCTTTATTTCACCTTCATTCATAAATGAGAGCTTTGTAGTGTATAGTTTTCTGGTTTACAGTTTTTTTCCTCTTAAGACTTGGAATATTTCTTGCCATTCTCTCCTAGACTGTAGGGTTTCTGATGAGAAGTCAGCTGTGAGTCTAATTGGAGATCTGCTGAAAGTAATCTGGCATTTCTCTCATGTACATTTTAGAATCTTTTCTTCATGTTTTACTGTGGAGAGTTTCATTACAATGTATTGTGGTGGTTATGTCTATTAGGAGTTCTGTGTGCTTCCTGTACTTAGACATCTTTTTCTTTCTCCAAATTGGGGAGGCTTTCTGCAATTATTTCACTAAAAAGGCCTTATAATTCATTCTCTTTCCATGTCTTCAGGAACTCCTAAAACCTGTACGTTGGGTTGTTTGGTAGTATCCCATACATCTCTGAAACTTATTTTTAGTTTTCTAATTTCTTCTTCCTTTTTTTGGTCTGACTGTAAAATTTCCAGAGATTTGTCATCTAACGCAGATATTTTTTCTTCTACTTTACTGAGACTGTTGTTAAGGCTTTCCACCACATTTTTTATTTGAGTTATTGAATTCTTCATTGCCAATATTTCATTTGATTTATCTTTAAATCTCAATTTCATGGAAAAATTTTTCATTCATGTCACGTGTGGCTTTCTTTAATTCATGGATTTGCTTCCGATTACTTCTTAGTAATCCTATGATCAATTTTTTGAATTCCATTTCTAGCATTTCTTCAATCTCTGCATCTTCACATTCTGGTATTGAAGTGTTGTTGTGTTCCTTTGTAGGCATCATGTTGTCCTCCTCATTCTTGTTTCTTGAATAGCTGCATTTATTTTTAGGCATTTGTGAAGATACCTGGTTTTTTTTTTCTTCTCTGTGTTGGCTTTTATCTTTGGAGTATTCTTCTGTGGCTTAGTGGAGGGTCTGCTCTTTCAGTGAATACCCGGATATGTGTTTTGGGTGCAGCCATGGAGCTCTGTTTACTGCTCCAGGGTGAGAGTGTCCAAGGTGACAAACAAATTGAGCATGTTAAAGCTTTTTTTTTAATCAGAAGGGTTTTTTGTCCAATTTTTGCTTTACATGGGTTTACTTCTCCTGCTTTTCATCTTCATGCTTTTTTTTTTCTTGACAGGCAGAGTTAGAGAGAGAGACAGAGAGACAGAGAAAGGTCTTCCTTTTTCCGTTGGTTCATCCCCAAAATGGCCACCACAGGCAGCATGCTGTGCCAATCCAAAGCCAGAAGCCAGGTGCTTCCTCCTGGTCTCCCATGTGGGTGCAGGGTCCAAGCACTTGGGCCATCCTCCACTGCCTTCCCAGGCCACAGCAGAGAGCTGGACTGAAAGAGGAGCAACTGGGACAGAACCGGCTCTTCAACCAGGACTAGAACCCAGGGTGCTGGCACTGTAGGCGGAGGATTAGCCAAGTGAGCTGCGGTGTTGGCCCGATCTTAATGCTTTTCTAATATAGCTTGTCTTGTTCTTATTTTTAACTTTATGATACGTTTTTATCTCACATAAATATCATTTGTTTGAATTTGATTTTTAGTCCGAATTAATCTTGAAATATACTTTTTTATATAAGATATAGAGATAGATATACTCCACATACCTGCTTAAAGGCCCTCTTTATTCTTGTTTTGGAAATTTACCAAGGGCTGACAGTCTAAATAATTACCTAACTATGTTAGATTATAGAATTTTTCTAAAAGTGATAGAATTCTGATGTTTCCAGAGGGCTAAGAACTTAGAAACTTACAGGTATAATGGTCATATTTACATAATGTTGTCTTGATGCTACTATCTAGCATCTCCAATGATCAGGTTTGCTAGAAGAGAGAGATCACACCATCCACATCAACTCTCACATTTACATACGGTAGCAGGCCACAAATATCAAACAAACTTCTCCAAAAGAAAAAGGCTTCTTTAATATAGCCAATCTTAAACATCTCCATTTAGGTTCTCCTCTCTGCCTTCTTTTGTCTCTTTTTCCTCTACCCTCTGAAAAGAGGTTTCACCAGACTCTGTGTCCAATATTATGCCATATTCCTTGGGAGAAACATGGAAATGAACACTAAGTTCTTGTTATTAGGGATTTTAAAAACCAGCTGAAGAGGGAGGGGCCAGTGCTGTGGCATAGCGGGTAAAGCCGCCACCTGCAGTGCCGGCATCCCATATGGGTGCCAGTTCTGGTCCCGGCTGCTCCACTTCTGATCCAGCTCTCTGCTATGGCCTGGGTAAGCAGGAGAAGATGGCCCAAGTCCTTGGGCCCATGCACCCATGTGGGAGACCCAGAGGAAGCTCCTGGCTCCTGGCTTCAGATCTGCCCAGCTCCGGCCATTGTGGCCAATTGGGGAGTGAACCAGCAGATAGAAGACCTCTCTCTCTCTCTCTGCACCTCTTCTCTCTCTGTGTAACTCTGACTTTAAAATAAATAAAATAAATCTTTAAAAAAACAACTGCAGAAACAAAAAGCCCTGTAAAATTAACAAATATTAAGCTATTTGGGGCTAATTATTAGCATAAGATATTTGTTGAGAAAAGAGACAGAAGCATTAGCTGTAAAAGGCAACCAAAAAATGTCATGGTGAAGAACTTTATGGGCTAGGTAGGATATAACTAAAAGGAAAGATGGATCTTCATGTTGTGTGCCCTATAACATTAGCTTCCAAGTGTTATTCCTTTGCGGACTTCTGAAGGCACCTGTTCACTAGGTCTGGGTACAGATCCCAGGAATATGTATTTTTAGAAGCTCTCCAGTGATTCAGATGCATGGCCAAATTTAGAAAACATTACCTTGAGTGATCTCATCACATAATCTGTAATTGTTCTTGTGCTGTATAAGTCTATTAAACATCCCTGATGGTCTTACTGAAAGTTTCCATTTGTCTTACAAGGTTCAAATAAGGCTCAAAAGTTCTGATAACTATGAAACAGCATTTAGTAGGTCAGGATTAAAAAAGATCAGGCAGCTGCCACTTCTTATTCCTATGCCAGTTTTAACTGCAGTGTACAACAATGCAACAGCCTATAAGTGATTGACCGTAACTATACTAAACAATAACCATCAATCCCAGTTGTTGCCTGTTTGAAATACCATGGTGTTTGGGGGAGGCAAAAGCAACAACAAAAAATGAAGATGAATGAGTAAACTGTAAACTGGATGTGTTTACTCTGGAGAAAGGAAGACTCAGAGAAGACATGACAGCCCTCTCGGCTGGCATGCTGAAGCAAGTCCACTCGCTCCATGTAACGAGCGGGTCTATGTCTGCAAGGTACGTTTCTGTTCAATATGAAGATGAAGTTTATAAACATGCCTTAAAGGATTAAAGTTTCCATCTCATGAACTGCTCATATAGATGGAAGCCTGAGATTGGTTTTTGGATTAAGTGTCTTTTAAGTTTCTTTCTATATCAGAGACAATAAGAGATGGTCCCATATAGAACTAATTACTAAAATGGCCAATCTTAGCTTAGCAATAGCAATTTTCGCAGGTGTCAATATTGGAGTAGTTGGTTGCCTAGCAACTAGAAATATCTGTGATGCATCAGAAAATCATTAGTTTGTGTTTGAATTGATTTCACAATTCCTAACACTACACTTGGTTCATTTCACTCATACAAGTATTCCCATTAGAGTTTGTTATATATCACAATGTGTTGAACTGCATACAACTTGCACAGTTTAATCTTTATCAAATGCTAGCCTACTGCCCAGGTAAGCCATAACACAACCATTGGAAATAGGTGTTTGATCCATGCGGGAGATGACAGGATAAGAGAGCAGAATGAGTTTGGGTATCTATAAAACTGTTCCATGCAGTTAAATCCAGGAGAGTCCTTGGGGTAATGTACAAGTTTAATCATGAACTCTTCAATTTTGGAATTCTGTGAATTTTTAATACTTGACTAATATTAGCACTCAAGGTATAGAAGAAAATTTAAATACATAACATACTTGAACCAAAACTTTTCCTCCACAGTCTCCTAGGAAACCAACAAAATACATCTGGATAGTTTAAAAGTTTGATCTTATTTATAAAGGGCTGCTTTACATTATAAGAACCAAAGAACTGTTATTTGTCAAACTTCCACATTAAACATCTGCCAAGATATCTTATTAGGTTTTCTTAGTAATAATGACTCAGTACATAAAATGAGCCACAGAGCCCTTCTAGATTCTACGCACACTAAAGATCTGAGACACTCATTTCCTCTTCTTTGTTTGATCCCTCAAACTCAAATCATAATTTAAAAAAGTGATTGATTTGGCTAATTTCTCTTTTCTCCCCAAAAGGTTTAGAACTGCTTTAGGTAACTTTTTATTAGCCAGTCCAAGATACTTGTGCTGCAGTATAATTAACAGCATTTTAATGAAAATGATGGTCCATTAATTGGTAATATTTGGAAGAGCGTTTTTTCCTAATTACTTATTAACCTTTAAATCAGATACACACAAGGGAGCAGAATATCCATGTCTCTGAGTATCTGAAAGCTTTTCCAAGGTGCTTTTTTTAAAAAGAACCCAGAGAAGCTATTTTTTTCCCTCGGAGCAAACTTGAAATTATATCAGGAGCTAAGTGTGGTATGATGCTTATCCCATTAATAAAGAAGTTTTCAGTGTACCTATTCTTGGCACTTGGCAGTGAGTTGCCATTAACAGAAGTATAGTTTAATAAGATAGTAAAGAAGATGCCACCAATTCTCTTCATCTTTTAAATTTGTAGCTAGTTGCAAAAAGTGCTGAAAGAAAGCACAGACATTACTAACGTTGAGATGGAATTTTGAGTATTTCCACATACATGCTAGAAAATGAAGAAGGCTAGAATAATAGATTTCTAGATCTGACTTCGTGGACCAAAAAGGTTCTAGAGATAATGCCAACCCGCCTTACTGCCCTGTAGACAGCCCTGTAAATGGCTGAACATAAGCTGGATGGAGAGAGATAACTGGGGTTTGGGCGACAAGAGCCCAATTGCATTGTCTCAGGGAAAGGGCATCCTACTCTGGGAGTCTTCCCTGTGGCCCATTCCCTGTAAGTTTCTGACTGGCTTTTTCTCTATGGAATGCTTCTGAATGAGAATTACTGTTCGAAGGTCAAAGCTGCTTTCCCACTCGTGATTCATTGTCTGCCAGGGCCTTCCTCTAGGTCTGTGCTCTGTTAACTTTGTTATTTTCTCCCTCTGCCTCTGCTTTTATTCATTCATATAATGGAAACTGAGAATATAGGTGCCTGGTCCTGTCCTGGGCAGGGAGGTGCAGCAGTAAAGACGCCTCCCTTCCTTCAAGTTGCTGGTCATAGGATGAGTCTGCAAAGGGTGTCAGGCAGCTTCCATGCAGTATGATAAGCACCAGCAAGGGTTCCAATGTGCCTTAGAGTTTGGTGAGATTGGAGCCACGTGCTCTAGACGTGCACTGGGAGTTAGCCAACTCACGTCTGGGGTTGCAGGGAGATCAGGAAAAAGATCTCATTGGACTTGACGGAAGAATGGGGGTGAGAATGGTCAAGAGAGGCAACATGGCTGTCTCTCACTACCTTCTCCATGAGGCCACCTGTCTTCTTGGCTCCCTCACGTCTGTCCTTTTCTCTCTTTACCTTCCGTGTATTTCGGTTGGATCACTATCTTCCTAGGGACTAGCCTCTGTGAGGACCATCTGTCAAGCCACTGTGTCACAGTCAAGGATAAAACACCTCTCAGAGGCTCTGCTGCAGGGCACAGAAGGCCGCAGGTTGATAAAGGAGTCTGAATCTCTGTGACCCTACTATGGTTTGCCTACCAGTTCCAGGAGGTCTGTTTGCATTGGAGATCAAGTTATAGCGGTGGCTCTGCATGTCATTCCCAACCAGCCAATACTGGCAAAAACAAGAGGCAAAGGTGGAATGCCACACTATAGATGGAGCAGCAATACACACATAAATAAATATAAATGTCAGTAGATAAGTAGACAAAATGTTCCTTGAGAGGAAGAACAAATGAAAGAAGATAATAATCATAACAACAGCTGCCATCTACTGAGTATACAGATATTGTGGACTGTACCTGACATTTTCAGTATATTATATGTAATTGTTACGACAGTCCTGGAATCCAGATTCTAAAAATCAATCAACAATCAATCAAACAAAAATCATCCACAAATCTGGAGCTGGAGCTGTGGCATAGCTGGTAAAGTCGCCGCCTGTAGCGCCAGTATCCCAGGTTCGAGTCCTGGCTGCTCCACTTTCCATCTAGCTCTCCGCTGTGGCCTGGGAAAGCAGTAAAAGATTGCCCAAGTCCTTGGGCCCCTACACCTGTTTGGGAGACCCAGAATAAGTTCTTGGCTCCTGGCTTCAGATCAGCCCAGCTCCAGCTGTTGCAGCCATTTGGAGAGTGAACCAGCAGATAGAAGACCTCTCTCTCTCTCTCTCTCTCTCTCTCTCTCTCTCTCTCTCCCTCTGCCTTTCAAATAAATAAATATTTTTTTAAAAATCCACAAATCTTGAAATAGACCTTAGCACTAAGTAGAAAGTTAGTAACTATTTCTCGAATAAATAAATGAATCCAGCTATTCCCTTAGAGTCCATCTCCCATCCCCTCTTCAGAATGTCAGCTTCTTAAGAGCAGGGATCTTATCTTGACTTCCCCTGTATCCCAAGTACCTGGAATGGCAGCTGGTGCAAGATAGGTGCTTGATGACTTCGCCCTTATCAAAAGACAAGCAAACTGAAGCTAAGCAAGATTCAGCATTTTCTGAAAATCACACAAACTGTAAAGATTTGGAACTGGATTGCAAGTCAACCCATGCTCTTCTGCCCTCTGTGTAACACCGGTCTGGCCTTTTTCTTCTTCCTCTCCATATCATTCTCTAATTATCTCAGGCCTGCTCATATTCCAGATATGCTCTCATGCCTGTAATTCACCAGTGAGGTTCTGTTTAAAGACTTAGCATGACAGCATGCACTGGTGAATACTTAGTGCATACCTATTAGACCTATTAGGGTGGGGAGGGATGAGTAAGCTTTAGTTCTCTCGTTTGTGCTGAAAAGGCACCAGAGGAATATACAGGGAGAATAGATTGCCTGCCTCGTGCAGCTGTAGTGGAGCTCAGCTCTGGAGACAATGCAAGATCAGTCTTAATAATGTAAAGACAAACTCACTGATGCATTGCCGTTCATTCCCACGATCTCCTAAGGTCATTATGGTAACCTGTATGTGCAGGCAGACTGTATAATTGCAGTAACAAGCATAGTGAGGTCAAGGACTTGTATTGTACCTGGCTGGTTTGGGAGGAAGGCAGAAGGGAAAGCCATCAGAGGTTAGGAATTACAGGATTAGGACTGAAAACTGTGATTGTCTGAGTAGTTCAAGTGACTCAGAATTTCACAAAGCATGGCATTGATGGGCTGAGTTAATGCTAAATTCAAGATACTTTTATTTTTCTAGTTTTTCCTGTTATTTCTACAGTAACGTCCTTTCTCTGTTTTTCCCATTAACTGGTTAAAATTTAAATACTGCTAATGTTGACAGTGGTATAGGGAACCACACACTCTCATATACTTATGGAAGTATACATTAGTTTAGATCTTTTGGAGGGAAATTTGTAAATATATACTACATTGTTAAACATTTATACTCACCAACTAAGCCATTCCACCCCTAGATTTTTACTCTGGAGAAATATTTGTGCATGTGTACAAAAAGGCACATACATGCATGTTCATGTCAGTAGTGGTAATAATATTGAAAATTAAAACCAATCACAAAGCTAACTAATAAAGCCATCTAGGGAGGGAATTACTTAAATAAGCTATGATTCATTGGTACTATAAAAAACTGTATGGTGTTTTAAAGATAAGGTAGAATTATTCTCTCTTCACTCTATCACTCTGGTGTATTATCTATATCAAATATACACACATGGGGCCAGTGCTGTGGCATAGGGGTAAAAGCCACTGTCTGCAGTGCTGGCACCTCAGATGGGTGCCTATTCAAGTTCCGGCTGCTTCACTTCCAATCCAGCTCTCTGCTATGACCAGGGAAGACAGTGAAGATGGCCTGAAGTCCTTGGGCTTCTGCACCTGAGTGGGGGACCCGGAATAAGCTCCTGGCTCCTGGCTTCGGATCAGCCTAACTCCAGCCCTTGCTGCCATTTGGGGATTGAGCCACTGTATTGCAGATATCTGTTTCTTTCTCTCTCTCTCTGCCTCTCTGTAACTCTGCCTTTCAACTAAATAATCATGAATCTTAAAAAAAAAGACAAAACAATATTTTACAAAATAATATTTTACAAAAAATTGCTGCAATATTTTGTACATGGTTATCTGGTTGCATTTACAATATGGAGAGAGGTATTTCTATAGGGACATATATAATGTGTTAATTGGATAACAGCAGCTAGGCTGTAATTGGAGACCCAACAGTTACATGACTTTTAATCACAGGCTATGACCAATGAAAAAGCAGCTTATTTCTTTCCTACCGTAGGATGTGGTGGGTGTTCCACAGTCATTCAGGCCCTGGTTCCTTCCATGTCATGACCCTGCCATTCTTTAAACCCTAAGAATTGCATGGTCATGTACTAGAATCAGGTCAGAGCCCACCTTTAAGTACAGGAGAAAATAGGGAGGTGGCTCATACACTGCCCTAAGGGCTCCCACTTGCACACTGCACACAGTACTTCCACTCAAAAGCTGCTGGTGAAAATTTGTTTAATCACCCCTTCAGCATGCCCTGGCAAAAACGACCATGTACCCAACCATCGCTGTATCACAATGAAAGTAAAAGAGGACAGAGTCTGGTGTACAGCTAGCTGTCTCCTCTATTATGCAGGGGACAGAAAATGAGAGGGTCATGAAGCTTTGTTCTAAAGTGGGGATGGAGCTGGAGAGCAGAGGAAACCTTTGCCTCATCGGTGTCCTTTAAATCATTTACTGTGACTAGGAGAGATTAGGACTAAGGTCACAGGCCTGCACTTACCTAATCTGTCCACTCAGACTAGGTAATAGCTACCCCAGCCCACTTGACCCCATGCTGACCTCTCATAAATCTCGCAACACTGCCTTCCTCTTCCTCTTGACCTACAATATTTTTATTCCGTTATTCCTTCTGCGCTAAATATGCTCCAGGAATTGGATGTTCAATACCTACTTGATTATCATCTTATTAAAAAGTCAGGTTGCCACTGGCCTTTGATTCTCACACTGGAATTTTTTCATTTACTCCTTTTTCTCACACAAATGTGTTGGACATTTATCACAGGGATAGATAAAGTAGGAAGTTGAAGTGAGGATACAGAATTATCATTCACTGACACTAGATTTCCCCTTCATTGACAAAACAAGACATCTGCATCTGAATAGATGAGTGACAATGGCAGTTGATGTCCCAAGTTAGTGGTAAAGCTATTAAACTAAATAGGGGTTCAGAATGGGAGATGATGACCAGGATTAGGAAATTTAAGTGAAGGCTCCTTAACGAGATGAGCAGATGAGCGTGGAATTGAACCCCTAGCATATGTGATATTTGCTAAGACCTAAAGACATTAGCGTGTGTTAGGAGGACAGAGAGTACATTTATTGATTGCTTACTATATGCTGTTATTTTACTTGCATTATCCATTTATCCTTATAATATATCACAGAAATAGGTATCCTAATTTTACAAATATGGAGAAGCAGGGAGTGTGTTAATGATTAAGGACCCCATGGCTAGTAAGTAGAAGAGGTAGGATCTGAGTCCAGATCTGTCCATGTTCTAGATAGATCTAGATTTATATGATTTCCAATTATCTCACTTTTCTCAGAGCATTTCAGGCAGGAGGGAAAGCAGATGCAGTGGGACAGAGCTGAATGCCGGCTGTGCAAGAGCACGGAGGAGAGCAGGTTGAGTGGCAGGTGTTCTTCCTTGTGTTTTTAGGTTGAGGTCACCCTGGTGTCTGGGTGCTCTGGGAGGAGAGGACTGAGTTACTTGCAGGAAGTGCTGTATCAGGCTTCACTTGCCATTGAGATCTCCTCTAGTCCCAGGGAAAGAAACCTTGCACGTCAGGCTAGCGCCACTGGCCCAATTTAACAAACCAGTCTAGATGAGGGGTTTAGTTAACAAAACCACCAGCAGCCTCTGTTAATTCGCCAGTGGCAAATGCTGACAGAGAGTCCTGTAGTCTTCCTGTCTCGGAGCAGCAGTTGCTCCGGTTACTTGGGCTCACTAGAATTGAGGGCAGGAAGGGTTTTCGGTTTCCAGACACAAGCGATGTTAGAGTACGAAGCACACTCCACCTCTCAGATTCCTTCTGGCTGGATTCTTCCTCAGCTCTTCATGAGGTTATCCTATTCCAGTGTGTTCTTGGGGACCATACCTGTTAAAATACCTCAACTTTTGCAGCGATTCTTGAGCATATCCTTGGACTCGGGGATGCTGTTTTTCTCTGGTGCTGTAGCCACCTGCCCTTGCCTCTTCTCCAGAAAGCCCTTCTCCTCTGGAAAGTGAAAACAAGAGTTCTCTTTCTAGGCTACTTCCCCTTCTTTGATTCTCTGGCTCAAGCCTTAAGTAATTACCAAATATTTTTAAAAGAGCTTTCTCTTCTAGAAGTGGCCCATTATTTGAATAGCTCAAATGAGAGGAACAGAATTCTGGTCAATCAGAAGCTGTGGTGGGAGCAATGTTTATGACAGAGGATAAGAGAGTGCCAACAGAAGTAGGTTGTACTTATTCCTAATGGTATTTTGGTTGTGAAGTGTGGGTGACAGAGAAAGCCTTGGTGTTTTCTGGGCAGGACGATGTAGGGTTGAAGTTATTTATAACGTAGATCTGGTCATAGCATACAGGACTGTCAAGCGAAAAGGAGACGGCTTTGCTACTGTTCATAGCATGTTAATATATGTAGGGTACTATGCCATGCCCCCAAAGGGCCTGTGATAGTTCACTTTCACTTAATCTTCACACAATCAGCACTAAGAGATTGTGCCCATTTTATGGATGTGGTAACTGAAGCTTAGAGAGTTTT
Organism: Oryctolagus cuniculus; assembly: GCF_051225735.1. Lineage (NCBI taxonomy): Eukaryota > Metazoa > Chordata > Mammalia > Lagomorpha > Leporidae > Oryctolagus > Oryctolagus cuniculus. The sequence goes on along the minus strand of NC_142875.1, from coordinate 15,166,745 downwards.
TGTTTTCCAGGGCTGGTTCAGGGCAGAGTTGAATTTGATCCTGAGGATTTCACTCCAAATGCAACAGGCGCAGATAGGTCACCACAGTAAGGACAGACGTTTCCTGGAGGCTGTTGTGGAGTACGTGGTTTCTCATGGCCCAGACTCTGCTGGCTCCAGGAATAGAACAGAAAGGAAGGGAGGAGGCATTCACAGCAGAGGTGGGAGGCTGAGCTACAAAGGACAACAGAGGAGAGGAAGAGGACACTTAGTGGGCATCTGCAGGCCATACGCTGCTCAATGGTCATTTCATCAGCCCCCACAATTCTGATTTTGCCCACTTCAGTGGTCCATGTGTGACTCCCAGGTGAGCACATAACACTGCACTGCTATCAGTGTGACTCCAACCTTCAGCCCTTGGCAGGAGCAGGATCACAGTTCCCAGTCCTCAAAATAGGGAAGCTGTCTTGGGGATGTGGGTAGGCATGGGGATAAGTTTGTTGGGGGCGAGGTGGCAGGAGTCTGTTTGGTTAGAAATGTCTTACGTATCTGGAGCCAGGATCTGGAAATGTAGATTAGAGCAGCAGAAGCATGAGACAGATGCCAGTGCCTCCACACACACACACACACCCTGCCACCACCAGCAGCAAAAACAGAAAATAAGTAGTCAGGAGAGTGCCAGAGGTTGGGCAGGAGGATGATGGGGGAGGTACCCACAAACAGTGAAAACATAAAGAAAATTATTGGTGCCAGTGAGAGAGCTGGAGAAGAGCCAGTTAGCAGCACTGGGGAAAATAACAGGGAGCCATGCTCAGGCAAACAAAATGGCGGCAGCACGTACAGAAGCCTGGGGATCCTGGTGCCTCTCAGCCAGCAGGCTGTCCACTCACTCCCAACTGCCCATGATATTTTGAATCATGTCTAATTTATTAATAATATATTGCATTCCATTAAATGCTGTAACCATGAAGGACAATGAAGTAGGTACTCTCTCAGGAATCACTGCTTTGGGTGGCAGATTGCACCGTTTTGTCAGCAGCTCTCTCTGACTGGTTACTGTTTCCCAATGAAGTATTTGCTGAACATTTGCCTTACATAAACAAATAGAAAAATAATAACAGTGTGTACTCCCTCTGAACATTATAGGAAAGTGTAGGCTTCCATTTAATGAGGTTTGGAGACAACATAGCAATTTTGATGTCCTGTCAAGCTTGTTAAATTGTGGTTCTACTAGGATTTTATATTGAGCCAGAACCAGTACATCCCAGGGTATAAATTAGGTATAATTGGACATGTAACGACTCTTTTGGGTCACTGGGATATAATTTAAAGCAATAATTGAATAAATCATACTGTTGTGGCCGGAAAAGCCCTCTCTAAAAACTTCTAGCCCACTCTCAGGAATTAACTGGGGAGGCTGAGTCCCTTGTATGAGTTCATAACAATGTTTTCCAAACTGAACCTACAGCTGAGGAATGGCTCCAATCCAGACCTATTGCTCTATATTTTTAATAAGAGAGACAGGAATTTGCATTTTTAAAAAGTTTTCTAATTCGGTTGGGATGTCATATTTAGAAAATATTGTTTTAATGTTCTTCAGGGAGGAAGGCTTTATTGAGTATTTTATCCACCTAAACTTTGTTCAGATTGACTTAGTGTGGCTAAATGGGGAAAGTGTTGATTTGATCATCATCTACACTATTTGCACAAGTTAAAATTTATATTTAAAGGATTTATTTATCTTTTTACATACTTCAGAAATACAAAATAGATTCTTAAAATTTATTTTATTTTGAATTTAATGATATTTTCCATTGTCTTTTGGTCTTCTGTCCTGATTCTCTAATATAACTTGAACCTGAACATGAGTGTGATGACTTGACAATGATGTTACAGTACAGGTTGAGCATTTCTATCCTGAGAATCTGAAATCCAAAATGCACCAAAATTTGAAACTTTTTGTGTGACAGCATGACACTAAATGAAAAATTCCATACCATGAAGCTTTGTTTCATGTATATAATTATTTAAAATATTATATAAAATTACCTTCAAGCTATGTGTATAAGGCATGTATGAGACATAAATGAATTATATGTTTGGACTTGTGTCCCATTCACAAGATATCTCATTTTATATATATGTATATTCTAAAATTAGAAATATTTTATAAAATATTCTATAAATATTATATAAAATATTCTATAAATATATATATATTCTAAAATTACAAAAAAATCAAAAATCCAGGACATTTTTGCTCCCAGGTATTTCAAATAAGGGATACTCAACCTATGTGTCATCGTATAAAATCTCTGAAGAGCTGGTTTTGAGTTCTGGATCTATCATTTATAGGCTAGCTGACCTTATGGAAGTCATTTGCAAATGCAATAATAATGGCAATATCTAGTCTGCTTAGCTCATGTAATTGTTATAAAAATAAAATGACATGATGAAAGTGACAGTACTTTGCAACCTATTAAATACTTGCAAACATTTACTACATAGAAAATGTAGAATTCAATAAAATTAAATGCTTACAAACATTTACTGTATAGAATTAAAATAATAAGGTCGTTGATGTTTCCTCTAGTATCCCAAAAAGGTATACCAGCTTGGCTTAATTTAGAGAAGCTCCGTTTGATTTTTATGGCCTAAATATCTGATTTATATATTGATCTTCTGCATAAGACTTCATTGGAAATCTGCTGCTTAAACAAAAAAGTTGCAAATCACTCTTCTATGTTCTTGGGCTTTCTGCAGATACTACATATACTGCAAAGATATGGTAAGACTATTGATTGGCAGGTGCTGAGTCACCAGTGTGAATACCTGGGAAACATACAAATGGGAAAGTCACCTCTTGATCCTCATTTAACTTGCCCCATTTGAACATTGAACAAAGGATAAAATACTTCTAGAAAAACCTGAAGGGATTTCCAGCACCAGAAAACAGAGGGAGTTGAAGCAAATACTTGTCCTATTTATTAGCTCATTTTCCTTGGGGAAAAAGCGTGCCTGGGAAGTAGAGAGCCTTTGGACATTGGTCCCCTGGGGTTCAGTAGAGGCGTATGTTGGTTGCCAGGCAACAAGAACAAAGCTCAAGAACCATAAGTTCTTGTCTACTTTGGAAGCAAATCTGGATGGGTTTTTGATAGGCTTTCAGGAATTGACCCTGGTTAAATTTTCCAATGTCTGTATGGTCTTCCAGCATGCCTAGACCTTTAGCTTCTTAATTCTCACCAATAAAGTATTTTCTTCATTATTATTCTATACATGTTCTGCTATCTATCTAGTTAACTGAAAACTTCATTTGGCAAATAGAAAGGAAACCCAAATCTTCTAGGTCCCACCTCCATGCATCCAGCACATAGTGTATCTTCAAAAATAACTGATTGATTGATTTTTGGCCCATGACCCTGGTTGGTTGTCAAAGACCCTCTTTTTATTTTTTCTTGGTGGATAAAAGTTCAGTGACACTTGTAGAAACAAACTTTGCTTTTCGACTTTTAACTTCTATTGATTTTTCCACTGAGTGTGCCAAAGCCTTAAATTGATTCCAGTTGCTTAAAAGACATGTATATTTTTCTTCTACAAGTTTTAAGGGGAAGAATCCATGAATGTATTTTCCCTAGACTAAACCAAAACCAGATAGTTTTTCCAGAAATGTATGAATGAACAACAAAGTGGTTACTTTGGAAATACCATTATATTGGATTTCAGTAAAGTCAAGTCATCCCAAATTTCATGTGATTCCAGGTGAAAGAAAAAATATTTAGTCAGTAACAGGAAAGGGAAAAATAAATTCTAAAGCTCCCTTGTGCATATTTGTGATATAAAACTGAACAATTAATGCAGAAGCAATATGGTAAATTGTATTAGTGAATATGAATTGCCTCTTAGACAATGGCATATTCATAAGTTTTTGCTGTATAAAGACAAAACAGTCCTCTTTATCACAGAATCACACAATCTTGGATTTGGAAAAGACTTTAAAGAATTAAGTTATGTTCCGCTCAGTGCCAAGACAGTGACCCCTCTAGGGCAAGGATCATATTTTCTGCTTCCTCTTCAAAATGTCCACAATGCTGAGCGAAAAGCTGGGCTCTCAATTCCCTTAAATAACAGTCAAGAATGTGTATACTGGTGGCTCACAGCTATAGGGGGTAAGAAGAAAATCTCATCCTCACTTGCTGCAATTGTGTTTCTCTTTGATAGTAACCCATTATGAGCCACAAAGCTATTGTAATAATAGGGATTACAGCTTTGGGACTTTCCCTGTGTCACTCATTAAAATGTCATGCAAAGACTACCCTGGTGCTTCTGCTGCCTGACAAGCCCTGGCCGGTTGCCATAATGCCTGCAGGCCCAGTTCACAGAGACCCTGCATGCTGGCCTGCCCACTCAGAAAGGGCTGCAATGGCCTTACCTTTCTGTGACCACAGTGCTGGGACTTAAAGTGATTCAAGATCAATACATCTTTCCAAGTTCCTCTAGGAAGTCCTACCAGCTGTCACATAAGGGCAATTAACACATCTCTCTCAATTATGCATGCGGGTGGAAGAATTTCAAACATTTGGCTGGATAACAAATCCATCCCCTCTGTTAGAGAAAGGTCATCCCTTTGGCCATCTGGATATTTACTTTTCTTTAGAAATGCACTTCATGGAATTTTTCTGTTGGGAGGCGAAAATGAGGAGAACAAAGGGAATTTCCTAGTGAAAATGATTATGTCTCATTCAACATTACTCATGCCCACACACCAACAATCTGAAATCTTATATACAACTTATTTTATTTATTCCACTGGCTAGTAACATGTACCACATTTAACCTGCACATGATTAAGACAAGAGCTGTCTTAGATGGTCTTGAAGTTATGCTACTGGCCTTAGTAGAAATTTCTTTTACCTGCTTATGTGGTCATAAAGGGTACAAGTAATCACTTAATGGGAAGCTGACAAACAAAAGGCACTTGAGACAGATGCAAGATGGGTAAGTCCCTACTGTCTTGCAGGATACAGTCTAGCAGGAGGAAACACACAAGTGACTCTAACATAATGGTCATAATCCTGAATTACCACCAATGCAAGCAAAACAAAGCCCTATAGAGGCAGAGACATTTCTGAGGGGACTAGGAAGGCTTCGTATAGGAAAGGACATCTGATGTGGGCCACAGAGTGGAGGAGGAGGACATTCTGGGCTGAAACAGCCATGTGGGCATGGGTGTGGAGGCAGGAAAGTGTGGGATGTGCTTGGCATCTGAGCGCAGCACAGCTGGACTGCAGTGCAGAATGATAGGGGGCATGTAGGGAGGTAACATAATGCGACTTTGACACAGGGATGTAGGGGAACTTCAATGCCAACGTGAGAAATGTGAACTTTCTTTCGTAGTCAAGACTGTGGAAGATTTGGAAGATTTTCAGTAGGGATATTAGAAATTTAAAAAAGTATATTAGAGGTGGAATTATGCTCTCTCAAATGCTGTATTTTGAAGTTCAAACCCTGTACCTTAGCATGTGACTTCACCTTACCTCTGTAAGGTAATCAAAGTGAGGCCATGGGGTGAGCCCTAATGCAGTATCACTGGTATCCTTAAGAAAGGAAAGTGCGGACACAGAGGGGCCCGGTGACGTGCAGAGACACAGGGAGACGATGGTCTTCTCCAAACCAATGACAGGAGCCTGGACAGAGTGCTTCCCCGAACGCCTTTAGAAGGAGCCAAATCTGCTGACTCCCTGGTTTTACACTTTTGGCCTCCAGATCCACTCAATAGTAAATTTCTGTCAACTGTAAGCCCTCAGTCTGGGGTCCATTGTTATGGCAGCCCGAGCAAATTAATATAGTGACAGTGTGTGAGACTGACTGGAGTGGGCAGAATCTGTGCTCTAGGAATGAGGACGGTGGCCAGGGGGCAGTCAAAGGAAGACAGACAGATGAAAAGTGTCATGGAGGGAGACGTGTCCTGCTTGCTGACGGAAATGTCAGCGTGCAAGGCACAGCGCGTAACTGGCTCCTCGCGCTCTGTTCGGGGCTCCTATTGGGCACGGAAGGCCTGGAGTCTGCTTAGTTCTGGACCCGGCTCTGAACGGTTCATTGATCCCAGACAAATCACGTTCTTTGGAACTTCAGGGTTAGTTCCATGAAAGGAGAGGACTTCATGAGACAATCCTGCAGATTCAAGATCCAAAAACTCTCTGGTTCTGAGATGCTAATTACATGAGGTTTTATGTTAGTTGCACTAAATATATATTTGTAAATGAGTGAGATTTATAGCCTACTTATTTCTAAAAAGGCAATTGAGGGAACTTATAAAATTCAGCATCTTTTTTTTTTTTTTTTTTTGGTGGTTGTTGTTTTTAAGAGAACAGCAAAGTAGAAAATTGACCCAAAGGAAAAGAGAAACATATTACAGGTCACCTGAGATGAACTCATTATTGGATTTGAACTTTAGCTTTGAGTTTCCTGGCAGCTAAGGTAAAAAGAAAAACATGCGCTCATTGTCTGATAAAATCGGTGTAATATGATTAGTTCTTGAGAAAAACATGCAGACATGCTGAGTGCTCAGATAAAGTTGCATTCCAAGAATAGGCCCATTCAAGATACATTAAGAGCCATGCAGAAATCCATACTCTTTAATCCAGTAATTCCACTTACATGGAGAGAGTAGAAAGGAGGGGGAGGGTGGACTGTGTGTGTGAAAATGCTTGTCACGAAATTAGTTATGAAACTGCAGAACTGTAAAGAGCCAAAATGGGAGAGATAGTTCACTTAATTGTGGTACATTCATTCAAGCGAACCTAATTCAGGCCTTGTAAACAATAAGACTCTGCCAGTAAAGAGAAACAGGTTTATGATAGGATCAGTGAGAACAATCAGGAGATGAAAGTATTTGTACACCAGGATTGTAATATGTAAAAATATTAAGAATATCAAGGGTTCCTCGGGCGGAGTTATGATTATGGTAGGGTAGTGCTCTTGAGGATGAAGCCCCCACCCCTCCAGTTGGCGACAATGTTTATGATTATATCTAAGACGACAAGCCAGCCCACATACTTAAGCTTTACGTTTTAGCCATGCTTTATGGGATTGCATTTTTTAGTTATAATAAAAGAGAAAGCTTTCAGAAATGCAAAAACAGCAAACTGAAATTGTATTACTTAGAAAGAGCTGTTATTCGGCTTAATGCAATTGCTTTAGTTTATTAGAACTGATTTTAAAACAAAGCAAAACATATGTGGGAGCATGGTGGTCATGAAGAGGCTCTCCTTGTTTCCTCTGAGGTCACTACAACCAGCTGGAGTGAGCACAAGTGGAAATACTGGTAAGGGGATAGCAGTGTTTCAGGGCCCAGCAGGCTTCTGTCCTTGGCATGCTTGTGGGCTACATACTTAGGTTAAAGAGCAGCAAGTGGACGTGCAGGCAAGAGTATTTCTCCTCTGGCATGATCTGCTCCCTTTTCCTTTCCAGATAATTCTCAGTGCCATTCTCATTATGATTCTTTGAAAAAGAGCTTCCATTCCTGGTATTAATTTGAATGAAAGTAGTCTGACCAAGAACGGGCTCTTAGTGTTGAAATGGAACATTGCAAAGTTTCAAATTCTCAAATCTCCATGACATGTAGAACATTCTGGATAGTATCCAGTCTAGGAATAACTTGCAAAAATGATTCACAGAGGACATGTATAGGTGCACATGTCAAAAACCGGCCCAGTGTTTGTCAAAATGCTTCAAAACACACACACACACAAAATCAATGTCATACCCTATATTAATAGAATGGGAGGGGGAGATACATCAGTCCAATTGGCGCATATAAAATAAAATAATTTGATTTTTCCAAGGAAAGTTCTCAAAATTGTTCCTGCTTTTCTTCTTTTCCACATATCTCATTGCACTCCTGCCTCTAGCACATTGGGCCACTCTCTTCTTAGCTGGCAGAGGAGGAACTCAAATTCTAATGGGCCAGTGTGCTCCTTGTGAGACATCCCATCACGTTAGAAAGGACAGAATGGTGAAACTGGCGGAAATGGGATTGAGGCACACTCTCTACCATGAACTGTAGATTGAGTTAGCCCGGACTTTCGCCTGCTCGGTCATGGAGACTTCTGCTGCTGTTCTCAGAGGAACGTCCTCAGCCTGCTGCTTGAACAGCTGTTGATGGATGTCTTCTGCCCATTGCACAGCTCCAAGAGGTGGCTACAGAGATGACCAGAACCAGTCCCAGCTGTCTGGAGTTTTAGGCTGAGTTGGAGGCTGCTAAGGCAGTATCCTCTCATTTCAAGGAGGGACCAGGAGAGGCCTGAGGGATGACGCAGTGGACTTGCATGCCGCCCTGCCTCTGCGCCGCGTGTATCTAAGCCCTTCGTGCTCTCTCAGGCTCTGACCTGCTCTCTGATCACAAGGGCAGAGCTAAATGGAGATGTGCATGAGATCAGCAATATTCAGTGACTGGGAGTTTGACATAATGCACTTTCTCATAATTTATTAAAGTTGCTAATACATTTAAAAACTATGTGAAGAACATGGAAACCTCTCAGTAATATGGTTCAGTGCATTAACCCTCCATTGATTTTGCCTTTCAATCAGAGTAAGAGCCACAGTCCTTATGATGATCAGTAAGCTTCACCATGTGATCAGCTCACTCTCCTCACCTCCCCAGCATTAGTCACTACTCTTACCCTGCTCACTGTCTTCCAGCCACACTGTCCTAGTGATGATGATCCCCAGAGCACTCTAGGCTCTCCTGCTCCAGGGCCAATGCACTTCCTCTCTGCTTTTCCCCGAATCTACCAGACTTTCTGCCTGCCTCCTTTATGTCTCAAATGGCAAAGTTACAGAGAAGCAGAGCCAGAGAGAGAGAGAGAGAGAGAGAGAGAGAGGGGTCTTCCATCCCCTGGTTCACTCCCCAAATGGCTGCATAGGCTAAAGCTGGCCTAAAGCAAGCCAGGAGCCAGGAGTTTCCACCAGGTCTCCCACATGGGTACAGGGGCCCAAGGACTTGGGCCATCTTCTACTGCTTTCCCAGGACATAGCAGAGAGCAGGATCGGAAATGGAGCAGCCGGGACTCTAAGCGGCACCCATATGGCATGTCGGCACTGCAGGCAGCAGCTTTACCCACTGCGCCACAGCGCCGGCCTTTCAAATGGCAACTTCTTAGTGCAGTTTTCTTCATTCATCCTCTAAAGGCACTGAGTTCTATATACATGCATTTATCCTGTCTCCTCTCAGATGCATTTTTCCCCTAGAACTTAGCACCATCACATTCATTATATAATTCATTTGCTGACCTTGTTGAGTATCTCTATTCCCCCATGAAGTTACAAGTTCCATGAAGGCAGGGACATTTGCTTGTTTTGTCCGCTGCCTTACATACGGTACTGAGAACAGTCTGTCACAGAATTGAATACAGTAAAATGCAATGGATGAATTAATGATTTAAATGGTAATGAATTCTGTCAAAGGACATGATCATGGGAATCATCTTGCTTTGATGTTCTCTTCTGCTGAGACAATCTGCAGCTTGGACATGAAGGTCAACAACTGTAGGGTCTAAGGACTTCCAAGTGGAGGGGAGGAGACCAAATGACAGGGTTTGAAGAATCCCTTGGCTTTTAAAAGAGCTAAGTTAGAAGCCTAACTTTGCCAACTACAAGCTCTGTGATCACTGATTAGTTCTTTATTTTTTTTAATGATTTGTTTATTTATTTGAGAGGTAGAGTTAGAGAGAGAGAGAGAGGAGAGAGAGAGAGAGAGAGAGAGAGAGAGGTCTTCCATAAGCTGTTCACTCTCCAAATGGCTATAATGGCTGGAGCTGGGCTGATCTGAAACCAGGAGCCAGGAGCTTCTTCTGGGTCTCCCATGTGGGTACAGGGGCCCAAGCTCTTGGGCCATCTTCCACTGCTTTCCTATGTCATGGTAGACAGCTGGATTTGAAGAGGAGCAGCCAAGATATTAACTGGTGCCCATATGGGATGCTGGTACTGCAGGTGGAGGCTTAGCCTACTATGCCACAGCGCCAGCTCCCACTAATTAGTTCTGTAACCTAAACTAGTCAAGTTAGGTCAGTTAGTTCTCTGAGACTCAGTTCATGCAAAATATGTAAAATAGAGATAATTATATAAAACTCCAAGGCTGTTACAAGAATCAGGGTTGTGGCTGGCACTATAGTTCAGTAGGTTAAAGCCACGATCCGCAGTGCCATATGGGCACTGGTTCAAGTCCTGGCTGCTCCAATTCTGAACTACCTCCCTGCTAATGTGCCTGGGAATGCAGTAGAGGATGGCCTAAGTGCTTGGGCCCCTGCACCTCTATAGGAGACCTGGAAGAAGTTCCTGGCTCCTGGCTTCAGCCTGGCTCAGTCCTGATTGTTGCAGCCATTTGGGCAAGTGAACCAGCAGATGGAAGGTCTGTCTGTCTCTCACCTTCTCTCTCTCTGTATCTCTGTCTTTCAAATAATAAATCAATCTTTAAAAAAAAAGGCATCAGGGTCAAAGTACTTAAAACACTGAGCATATAGAATGCTTCATAAAAGTGAAACTTATTTTCATATACATAAATCCTCTGTATTATTTGGTAGGAATTCATATACATGTTTGCACTATCATTTTAGGAAACTATTTAAAAAGTCCTTGCAATAGTATTTTTTTTTGTCTTATGGGGTGGGTTGAGGAGAAGCCTTCTTAAATATATTTTTATTGAACGCTAGTATAGATTTATACCACTTAAAGATCCAAAAATGGAAAGAAATAGCCTTTAATGCAGTTGAAACCATCTTCAAAGCCAATGTGTTGACTCCCTAGGCCTCATCCTAATAATTTTACCCCAAAGTCACTTGTTAAACAAACATTGACTAAGTATTTGACCTCTTCTAAGCACCGTGCTATACCTTGTTGGCTATTTTGACACGCATAAGCAAGCTTCTGCTTGTGTACAACTTAACATTAAAGGCCAAGATGGCACCTGGCAGTGATACCAATACTGATCACGGCCGAGATAGGCATTCGTGGCTGAGCACCACCCCAGTGGTGCAGAACGTTGGAGGAGTAGAGGAGAATCTGATTGTCAGGGTTTGTTTCCTTCGAAATTGTACTTGAAGCCGACTGCCACCAGTCTTCTTTGGGTTTTCCTCTCTTGGAAGCCCCCTTCACTCTGGCTGGAGTCCTTGATTCTAATAAATATTTCTAAATCTCAAAAAAAAAAAAAAAAAGAAAGAAAATTACTTTTTCAAGGAAGGCTGAGGAGTAGGTGGAGAGTCATTGACAGTAGGGAGGGCAGTGAAGCCAGGCCTTGGAAGGGACGTGGAATTTGGACAACTCAAAATGGAGACAAAGACAGGGCAATGGAAATACCTTGCAAAAACTAGCAGAGGTGCCAGGAAGGAATGAGGTGTTAAGTTGTCCCAACTTTGGCTGTACTTGGGTCAGGGTTGCTTGTGAAGGCAGCAGCAAAGCTGATACTGGAGAGGAAGCTCACTGTCTGACAATGTGGAAGGTCTGATTTAAGGTTCAGACCGCTGAGTTCAGAGACCCAGTAGGGGGTGAGGGCTCTCTGAGGCTTCTGAAGAAGACAGTGATACACCCAGTCTGCAAGTGAGGAAGTGTATTTGTGGCCACCAATTCCTTCTGAATTCCAAAGCCTCCCTAATGTGTGCCTCCAGACCATTCTTCTCTCCCGAACTCCAGATTCCCATAGCCAACTGCCTGCTTGCTGCCTTTCCTTCAGTGTCTTATAGGCATCTCAGACTCAATCTGTGCAGAACACAGCTCCTGTGATTTCCAGTAAACCTGCTGCAATCATGATTTCTGCATCTCAGCTGATGACAAGTGTCCATCCCAGGACACTTATCTAGGTCCCAAGCCTAGAGTCATCCTAGACAGGTCTCTTCTTCATCCAGTGCCTTAGAAAACCCTATTGGCTGTACCCTCCAAATATAGCCATTCTGGCCCACTGCTCACCACCTCCATGCCACCAGCCTGGCCTTGGCCACCATCATCCCTCTCTTGGATGATGGTGAAGCCTCATCAGTCTCCCTTTGCCTATTCTGACCTTTACAGTGGCCAAAGCCATGCTTCTAAAATGTCAGTCAGGTCATGTCACCCCCCTGCTCAAAACACCAATGTCCTCCCAGGAAGAAAGCCAACTGCTGACAATGCCCCCCCGCAAGGCCTTACCTGATCGACCTGCTGGTACTTCTCAGTCATCCTTTCCCCCTTGTGGTGCTGGATCCTCCTGGCTAACTTCAGACGTGCCAGAGAGGTTTCTTCCCTGAGTCCTCACACGCACTTCTGCCAGATACAAGCAGATGAACGGCCCACCCACTGCAAGGTTACTGGAGCATAGGCCTTTGATGACAATGCCAATTTAAAATGCGTTATTTCAAAAACTAAAAAAGGAAGGGAGGAGGTAGCGAGAGAAAGAGAGGAAGGGAGGGAGAAAGGGGGAGAGTAAGGGAAGCAGGGAGGGAGGGGGAGAGGAAGTGAAGGAGGGAGGGAGGAAGGGGAGAAGAAGGAAAGGAGGGAGGGAGGAAGGGGAGAGGAAGGAAAGGAGGGAGGGAGGGGGAGAGGAAGGGAAGGAAGGAAGGAAGAAGGGGAGAGGAAGTGAAGGAGGGAGGGAGGAAGGGGAGAGGAAGGGAAGAAGGGAGGGAGGAAGGGGAGAGGAAGGAAAGGAGGGAGGGATGAAGGGGAGAGGAAGGAAAGGGGGGAGGGAGGAAGGGGAGAGGAAATGAAGGAGGGAGGGAGGAAGGAGAGAGGAAGGGAAGAAGGGAGGGAGGAAGGGGAGAGGAAGGAAAGGAGGGAGGGAGGAAGGGGAGAGGAAGGAAAGGAGGGAGGGAGGAAGGGGAGAGGAAGGGAAGGAGGGAGGGAGGAAGGGGAGAGGATGGGAGGGAGGGAGGAGGGGGGAGAAGAAGTGAAGGAGGGAGAGAGGAAGGGAATATTAAAATTTTAGAATTCTATCTATGAACTACATTGAGTCTTTTCTATTTGTATTAATATCACATTAATATAAAAAGTACCAAATGGTAAAAATAAATAAAAATAAATGAATGAAATATAGATCCTGTTTAAACAGTTCAAAACTGCATGTCCTCCCAAAGGATCCTACAAAATGCCAAACTCTGCATGCCAAGGGCAGGCAGGTGGTTCACCTTGGAGCCATCTAAAAAGGGGTACAGCCCTCTAGCCTTCAGCCTGCTGTTCTGGGGAAAATGGTCAACTGGGGCTTTAGGTCTCTGCAATATGTAAAACATTGCAAGATGCCTACAACATGTAGTTTTATACATGGGTAACCACTTATCTGCATGATTCTGAAAGCTTGCATTCTTCCCTAACAGGGTGGGCCCTGAGGCTGTTGGGGCGCCTCCTTCTGTCCTCATAGATGAGATGTGCTGAGAGTTGTTGATGGTGGATATTTGCTTCAATTATTAGTTTGATGTATTAAAATTCAACCAGCCATATTTATAAAATGCACTCAATCACTTTAATTGGGTTTGTACAATTCCATGATTTATGAAACAATACGTGGGTTCTTCAGGCTAATGTTAGACTTAACTATGACTTATTACTATGGTGTCTTCCCTTCCTTCTATTCATGTGCGTCTGCACTGCAGATCCATATACCAGAGTTTCTCTAAGGTGGGAACAATTTGTTTTCCATCTTTGTGTAGACTTGGGCCCAGCGCAGTAGCTGAGGGCTGTGGGAATCCCTAACTCATACTTGCAGTGGGTCTGGAGCCAGGCTGAGTTGGTGCGAATCTTGGATCTTCCCCTTTTAGCTGTGTGACCATGGGCAAGCATTTAACCTCTCTGTGCCATGGCTTCCACATTAGTAAAATAGAGATAAAAATTAAAGCTCTCCCAGAGGCCTCTTGTCAACCCTGAGATCATTCCTGTAGAGTACTTAGCACCACATTTGTTCATCGTGAGAATTCAATAAATTCAATTTGTTAAATTATATGAGGCTATGAAAGAAATGCAGTGATTAAACCGAGTGGCTCGGGTCACAGTCCTGGTTCAAATCCTGGTTCCAACTTTTGTTGCTTGTAGGCCCTAGAAAAATAGTCTCGCCAGCTTCAAAGCTCTCAGGTGCCAAATGCAGATATTAATGGTGCCTCCCTCTCTCACAGGCCTGAGATTCTGCATGTGAAACACTTAGCACAAGGCCTACTGTGCATATAATAATAAATATTCAAACAACAATACTGGTGTTCATTTGCATTAGTGAGTATTATCAACATACAGGTAATTCACTTATTAACTTATTTTAAAGGCAGAGAGAGGGAGAAAATAGAGAGAGAGGGAGAGAGAGAGGTCTTTCATCCATGGATTCACTCACCAAATGACAACAACTGCCAGCTTTAGGCCAGGCCAAAGCCAGAAGCCAGGAATACCATCTGGGTCTCCCACATGGGTGGCAGGGGCCCAAGTACCTGGGCCATCATCTACTGCCTTCCCAGGTACAATAGCAGAAAGTTGGGTGGGCAGCTGGGTAGCCAGGATTCACATAGCACTCTGAAACGGAATGCTGGCATCACAAGCAACAGCTTAACCTGCAGTGCCACAGTGCTGGCCCCAGTAATTCTATTAAAAAAAAAACTGGACTTTGCAAAAATCAATCAATTCACTTTACCAGTAAATTTGACCAGCAGTTTCTGCACTATTTGGAGCTTAAGCATCGAACCACTAACAACAAATGAAGAACACCTGAGATTTGCTGAAGGCGAATCCTTCTTCAACATACAGGGAGGTTCTAAAAGGTTCAGGAAGTAATGCCATTTCTCACTGCTTGGCTGGATTCAATGGGAGACACCCTGGAGTCTGGAGTTAGCTCTCCCCTAGGCCAAAAGATACAGATGCCAGTGGTGAGGTGGAGCCCAGTTATGTTGTCTCAGAGTTTCCATCCTCTCTAGGTTCATTTGGAGAGAGGTTTGGCAACAGAGTGTCTAAGAAAAATGAACAGGTATCAGCTGAGGCTGGTGGTCCTCAGAAAGTCTGTGGGTGGGCATCTGTGGGCAACAGGACCCAGCTCATGGCCAGGGCTCTCCATGGAGGGAGGCAGGTTCTCAGATCCTGAACTCAGGAGCAGAGAAGAGTCCCATGTTACCCTCAAACAGGAGACCTGGGACATAAGGTCAGGTAGAAGACTTCAAACAGAGCAGCTGCCTACTTATAAGCAGGGCACTCAGGTGGGGTCAGCCAATGTGAAGATCCTGGCTCAGTTCAGGATTCATGCTGGGAACTTGGACCTGGGAGTCAGTGCAGGGGATTCTAGCCAGGCCTCAGCTGTGGGATGGAGGGCATGAGTGGTGTTAAATGCCTGGCCTCATGAGAAAGAATGGGTTGGGTGATGGCAGACCCTGGGCTGAACAGAGCGCATGCCTCGTCCTTTACCCTCTTCTCCCAACAATTTTGCCAAATAGCCAAGTGCCCATCAAGGTGGCCTCTCTTTAGGAATGAGACTACAGAAATGCATCCCTCCCTTTGTAGAAGCAACATCAAAATACTGGCCAAATTTACCCATTTTCTTTGACTTCTCTCTTGCTTGACTGAATGATCCCCTCACCCCCGCTCCATGAAATTTTAACATCAAGGACAATTCTTATCAAGTCATTCTCTGTAATCAGAATATAAAAATTATCCCAACATTTCTCTTTGAAAATGGATCTTCAGAGACTCAGTAGGCCTTTATGCATTACTAATGAGTTCCTTAGTGAAACATTTTGTCTTTTACTAAAATAAATCTCTCCTATTAAATCTTCCATATGAAAATTCTGACAGCATTTAAGCTGACTAGCTTCCCTGCTAGAAAATCATTGCACTTGTTAAGGATTTGGGAGTTGGTATCATTTATTTTTGAGGAAATTGGAAGGATCTTGTTACCTGAGTTCATGAAAAAAATTAGACTACATATTCACAGAACCGAATCTTAGGGTCAGAAGATACTGTAATGTTTCCAATCTCAGGAGGAATAAAACGTTATCTGGCATCTCTCACACGTGGCTGTGTTAGTTTCTGGGGCTGTTACCACAAGTGTCATAAACTAGATGTCTTAAGACAACAGAAATTCTTCCTCTCACCTTCTGTAGGGCAGAGGTCCAAAATCAAGGGGTCAGCAAAGCCAGCTCCCTCCGAGGGGTCATGGAGAAGGTCTGTTTCAAGCAACGCTACGGGATCTGCTGGCCTCAGGCACACTTTGGTTTATGGGTGGCCGTCAGCCCTTGTGTTTCTGTCCATCCTCTTTCCTCAGGGCATGTGTCTCTGTGCCCGATGAGGACAGTCACCTTGGATTAGGGCCCAAACTGATCAACTCATCTTAACTTGATGGCACCTATAAAAGTCCTGCCTCCAAAAGAAGGGCATGTTCAAAGGGACTGAGGATTCAGACTTCAAAATATCTTTGAGGGGAAGGAGGTACCTTTCTGTGAAAGGAGGAGAGAACTTCCATTTTGACTACGGCCCTCTCTAAATAATGTCAGAGTTTGTGGACTCAAAAGGCTTCCATAGCCTTGGCAGCTCATGACAAGAGCCTCGGGTGATCACTTACATCATAAGTAAGAGTGTCAATTGTTAAACCAACAACAGGAGTCACTGTGTACTTGCTCCACATGTAGGACCTCTGTCCTTAATGAGTTAGTTGTACTATGAGAATTAACATTAAAACTAGTCTTCAAACATTAGTTTATGTGTCTGTGTGGGTGCAAACTGTGGAAATCTTTACTTAGTATACAGTTGATATTATGTATATAATTAAAAATGAATCTTAATGAAGAATGGGATGGGAGAGGGAGTAGGAGGTAGGATGGTTTGGGGGTGGGAGGGTGGATATCAGGGGATATTGGCTGTACCTATGAAATTTACAGTTATTAAATAAAAGCTTTCTAAAAAAAAAATAAGAAGTCACTGGGCTCTGTATCAGAGTCCCTGGGTTTGTGTCCCAGCTCCAATCTCAACTCCAGTTTCCTGCTGATGTGCACCCTGGGAGTCAGCAGCTAAGATAGATCAAGAACCTTGGTCCTTGCCACCACGTCAGGGGCCTGGATTGTGTTCCAAGCTCCTGCCTTGGTCTGGCCCAGTCCTAGCTCTTGTAGCCATTTGAAGAGTAAATCAATGGTTGGGAGGTCTTTGCCTGTCTCTCTCTCTCTCTGTCTGTCTCTCTCTGTCTCTTTCTCTCTCTCTCTCTCTGTGCTTTTCAAATAAAATTTTTAAAAATTTTAAAAATAAAAAACAAAATATCTTTGAGAGGAGACACAGTTCAACCCAGAATACTGGTCATCCACTGTCAGCTCCCTAAAGTTCATAATCATACAAGATTACCCATTCTATTTTAAACAGATCTGTCCTTTGTTGAGCCAAAAATCTGTTGCCCTGTATTTTCTCCCACTGACCACAGGGGACAGTGGAGAGGCTGCATGCTTTGGTAATGCAGAACCAGAGTTTAGTTGATTCTGTTTGACTTTCACAACATGACCTTGGAATGTGCCTTTAAATCTTGGTGAGCCTCTTTTTCCTTACTTTTAAACTGGGATAACATATCACAAGAATGTTGTGAAGCTGTAATAAGATACCGTGTGTGAAGAATGTTTTTGAAGGTGTGATATGAATGCTCCATTGTGAGTTTCGTTAAACAGCTGTACTAGGATTGGGGGTGACAGCACTGATCCTGAGGCCGGTCTGCACGGACGGACACCCAGCTATGCTGCTCATTAGTTGCATGACGTTGGGGGATTATTTGCCCTCTCTACGCCTCTATTTCATCCTGTAAAATGGGACCCTAAACAGTGATCTTTGTTAAGCCTTTAGAAACTGCCTGTTACGTGGTCTCTAGAGTATTATGTAAGTCTTTGCTATGTTCACTGAGGACAGGGCCAAGGCTCAATGTCCTGTGTGCAATTCCCTCCATTTCTGACTTAGAGGGGATGCTCCCAAACCATCTGTCACACTACTTTTCTCTCAGGAGACTCTTCCAGGGGTCACTGTCTTTTCTGTGCAGCCTAGCTCAACCTTTCCTCCCCAGCCACTGCGCCAATGCCTGCTCAGTGGTGCAAGGTGCTGCCGCCTATGCCCAGGCTGTCTTTTATGGATGAAGCTCCCTCTCCCCTGCTGCAGTTCAGTCTGCAGTTCATTCCAAAGCCACAGGGAACCCAAATCAGCTTAGAAGAGTGTCCTTTTGGGTCACCCAGAGTGAAGGCACTCTTGAAAGGATGCTCCGGTTCCTCATTGTCAGCCAGTGCTTCTTTACCCAGTCTTCCTTCTTTCCTCCCCAACTTTCTCAATCCCCCTCCCCTTGCTGTCCACGCCTTCCCCATGCCTCTATCCACAGGGCACTCAATCCTTCTCCCACTTTTTCCTGGAAGCCCTCCTGACTCTAGGGCACGCTGGTTTTGTCACAAGTATGTTTATCATCAGGTGTGATATTCAAAATAGTTCATATTGCAGGTGGTCACTGGTGGGTGACAACCAATCATAATGCTGCAGAGCTGGATCTTGGAGGTTCTTTACTGCACTCAGTTTAACTCTTTGACTTTTGGGGTATTAGGAGGCAGGTGCTGACATTGAGGGAGGCACTCGAGTGGCTAGAGTAGCGGGAAGAGTATCTGAGACTATTTGCTACCTGCAGCAGAAGAATTTCCAGTACAAAAGCACATCCACTAAATGTTGGCCTTTTAAGCTGTGTCTGTGTTTGAATTCCAGGAAGCGCAGGAGGGGAGGTGATTCTCAACATCATATTTCAAATCCGATTTAAAAGATTATACAATAACAGGAGATGTGTAATGATGCTTTTGTGTCTTTGGCTAGACCCCAAACCTTCTAGAATTGCTAATGACTGGTGCTAATAAGAATAGCAGGGTCTGGTGCTGTGGCACAGCAGGTTAAGCCACCACCTGAAGTACAGGCATCCTATATGGGTGTTGGTTTGATTCCCTGCTGCTCTACCTCCAATGCAACTCCCTGCTAATATGCCTGGGAAAGCTGCGGAAGATGGCCCAAGCCCTTAGGTCCCTGCACCCACGTAGGAGACTCAAGAAACTCCTGGCTCCTGGCTTCGGTCTGGCCCAGCTCTGGCTGTTGTGGTACTTTTTGGGGAGTGAACCAACGGATGGAGGATCCTCTCTCTGTCCCTCCCTCTCTCTGTGTAACTCTGCCTTTCAAATAAAAATAATTTTTTTAAAAAGAATAGCAACCAATGTCTACCAAATATTTACCTGTTCTAAGTGCTCTGGGAATGCCTTTTAAAAATTTTAGGAATTTAACTTCCATAGAGTGGTTGTGAATCATCGAGGCTTTTTTTTTTTTAAAGATTTTATGTATTCATTTATTTGTGAGGCAGAATTACAGACAACAAGAGAGACAGAAAGAAAGGTCCTCCATCTGCTGGTTCACTCCCCAAATGGCCACAACAGTCAGAGCTAGATTGATACAAAGCCAAAAGCCAGGAACTTCTTCTAGGTCTCCCATTTGGCTGCAGGGTCCCAGGCACTTGGGCCATCTTCTGCTTTCCCAGTCCATAGCAGAGAGCCGGATCAGAAGTGGAGTGGCTGGGACTTGAACCGGCGCCTACATGGGATGCCAGCACTGTAGGCAGAGGATTAACCTACTGTGCCACAGCGCTGGCCCCGACCCAGGCTTGTTTTAATTCTCCAAATGGCCAACTCATACTCTCCACCCTCTATGCCTGCACAGAGCTAGATGACCTGGTAGAGATCTTAGATTAAATAGTAAATGTCCCAGGGTGTGGTGCTGTGGCGTAGTGGGTAAAGCCACCATCTGCAGTGCCGGCATCCTGTCTAGGCACCTGTTCAAGTCCCAGCTGCTCCACTTCTGATTTGGCTCTCTGCCATGGCCTGGGAAAGCAGTAGAAGATGGCCCAAGTCCTTTGGCCCTTGCACCTGCATGGAAGACCTGGAGAAGCGCCTGGCTCCTGGCTTTAGCTCAGCTCATTTCTGGGAGTGAATCAGCAGATGGAAAACCTCTCTCTCTGTCTATGCATCTCTGTAACTCTGCCTTTTAAATAAATTAATAAATCTTTAAAAAATAGTAAATGTCCCTTCTTATGGAGTTCCCTCTGACTCCTGAACTCTGAAGAGCTGTCCACAGGTGTTCACTCGAAGCCATGTACTTCCCTTTTTGTGGCACTTACCATGCCATATGTTATTGCCCACTTAATGTCTCAGGGCGTGGCACACAGAGGGGGTTCAATAAGTGTTTGTTAAAGGAGGGAAGAAAGCTCATTTGATAACAGGCACTAAGTCTAACTGTGTGATGGCTGTGGACTGTGGGCTTTGAACAGGAGTACAGGAAGTAGACAGAAGAGGCCAGGAAAACTCCTAAGGCTATGTTATTAACATTTTATGGGGCTTCTAGTCCAGCACCAGGCTGCGCAGTTAGGAATGTGGTGTCAGAAAATCCAGACACTATGAAGTCAAATAGCCACCAGGATGGTTTGGGTTAAGGTGATATATTATCGCCAGCCATGTTAACCACTGTACCTCAGTGACTCAGAGGACATTTATATTCTAGTTAAGTAAAACAAATCTCAAATGAAGCATCTGGTGCCCAGAAGTTTGTTTCCTTGAATCTAGAGAACCAAGGGGCTATTTTTGCTCTCACCATTTTTTTTCTTCTGGCACATTTTCAGTTAACGTGTAAAACTAAGAGGATGAAGAATCCTTACCAGTAAACACAGGGCTTGGCTCCCTGATCAAAACAGACAAACATCTCTCCCCTGCATATAAGACACAAAGAGCAGGAAAAACTGAAACCTACCTGGCAACCAAAAATCCATTTTAAAAATAATAAATAAGACCTAAACATGCTTTGAAATGGAAAACTACAAAACACTGACTTTCTCTGCCCTCCCCCATTTGTTAATTTTTATGTTCTGTTTATTAAAATGGGCACAGAATTGATGGCATGCATCAAAGCCAACAGTGCTTGAAGACTAGGACAACAGCATAGGCAAATGCCATTGACTGAATCCCACATCTATTCACCAAGCACTTGGGCTGCCTCCAGGTGTTCCTAGCCTTCTGGTGATAGCAGCCTGCTCTCAATGCAAATCCAAGGTTAAGGGCATCCAGAAGCATCTGTAACTCCCTCTAGGAGAGGTTAACACACTAGCCTTGGAGAGCTGTGGACACTATCCCTATAGTCAAGGTGAGGCAGTAGGATGACCCAAAAGGACTTGTATGGTTTTCTGGAAAGAATATGCAGACTGACTCACCCACCTCCCTAACTTGATTCCCACTCTTCTTATCCTCCTCTGAAGTGGCAGCTGTGCCATTATCATGGTGGGTGAATTGGAGGTAGTGGTGATTGCTTGTCAGTATTTGTGATTGTCTCCTGATTCATCCATCAGGCTACACTGTCAAATCTTCCTATACATTCCTCCAGATTACAGAAGTAATAAAAAAAGAACACAGCCTAGAAAAGACTACAAATATTCCATTTTGTCTGTCTTCAATAACCCTAACACTTTATATTATTAATTGCAAATGTACACTCTAAAAAAGAAATTGTAGGGGCAGACGTTTGGTGCAGCAGTTAGGTGGCCACTTGGGATACCCACATCCCTTGTTTGAGTGCCTGGTTTGAGTTCCAGCTCTACCGTTTCCAACCCAGCTTCCTGTTAATGCACATCCTGGGAGGCAGCAGATTATGGCTCAGGTATTTGGGTCCCCACCACCCACATGAAAGACCTGATAGAGCTCCAGGCTTCTGACTTTGACCTCACCAGCCCTGGCTGTTGCAGGCATTTAGGGGTTAATTAGTGGGTGGAAGATCTCTGTCTCTCTGCCTTTCAAATAAAGTGAAAATAAATAAATATTTTAAAAATATGAAGTGAACTATAAATTGAACAAAGTAAACAGAATGGGCCTATTATGGATCCATGCATATTATCAATGATAATGGGCAATTGTTCATTTTGATGGAAGTTTTGGTTATCATTTGCTTATAACAATTCCCCAGATTTTAAGCTTCTTTCTAATTCTGATGCCCTTATATAGCTTTATTTTATTTGCTACATAATCTAGTTAGAATACAAGGAGCTCATGTGGCTCAATTAGTTTATTTAAATTCAAAAGAAGTCTTAAAAGCCTAATCTGTCACTTGCCTTAGAATAGCGCTATTTCAGTCCCATAGTTAATGTTACAAATTAAGCCCTGATGTAAATAACCATTTTATTCTCCTACACTTTCACTTGCACATATCCTTCTGGAAATGTACTGGGGGAAGAAGTAGAGATTCAAACCCAGTGCTAAACTCAGCCTTGACCCATCTGACTGAAACTCATATAAACGAACCAATAAAATCCAACTCCCCTCACTCAGATCACAGCCTTCATTTCTTCCCCCACTTTCAAAAACCTTTAGATGTCTTGATGCTGTAGGAAAACTGAGGTGTGAATATCTGATACATCCAATCATTCAGTCACAACTCACAACTACATGGCCCAAGGACCAAAAGACTCATCTGTTTGATGGAGGTTTCCATTTCCAAGCTGTGTACACAGTGGGTACTTAATAAATCCCTCCAGCCTTAAATGATTTTGACTTAATTTGCTGCTTCTGCCAATGTTCCTCATGCCAGCTCACATAGACTTCTCATAAATTTAAGAACATATCTGGACAGCTGCCAACATACAACTCTGTGTCACTTTTTAATGTGACCATCGGTTCATGCAGCTTCCCATTCTGCCAGAATAGGGACAATTAAGGAGGAAATAGATGTGGAAAAAATATCCATGACAATTTACACTTTTGTTTTTCTTTATTTTTGTTTCAAAGCAACTTGTGCTATTTCTTGGGCTCTAACAGTCATGAAAAGGAACTGAAATATGGGAACAGGATCATCTCCAATTGACAGATAAGAAAACTGAAGCACAGAGTATGATAAATTATTTGTAAAAGTTCATATAACCATTTTGGGATGAAACCACCACGAGAATTCCAGGATTTTCCAACTATAAGACACAGCTGCTTTATAAACCATAGATCAGTCATGCCGTGTGGACCAGCCCTGGCAAGTTCCAGCAGGGGAGATTTCAAAGAAAAACAGATCCAGGCTTCTTTGAAGAGATAAGTGACCAAAGTTGGCACTGATCGTGAGAACAAGGATAAAAAGGGTTAAAGAGCTTGGGAGAAAGGCCATGCAGAAGCCCAGCAACAGAGAAACGGAACAAGTAGGGAGGTTGTTTTTAACATCATGTGTAAGGGAACTGCAAAAAGTCCATGGAAAATGGAATTTCAAAAGAAGGTTATTTTGGTGTAGAAAATTTTAACATTCATGAATTTTTTTTTCAGAAGGCACATTTTCCAGAAACTTCTGGAAGTAGTCCCTGTATTTTTACAAAGAAGGGGTTAATAGTAACAATCTGCTCAGACTGTTAATACACAGAGGTGTTAATAGTAACGATGATGACGATGATGATGAGCATAATAAAACTCAGAGCATGCTGACTGTGTGCCAGGAACTGTCAGAACGTTTTGTATACATCCACACTTAGTCATGATTAAAAGCCCCTGAACTAGCCACTACAGTATTATTATCCCATTTTACAGAGATGGCAGCCGGCGGCCACCAGGCTGCACTTATCCAAGGTGCCCTGGCAACAAGAGCAGAGCTGGATTTTGAGTCCTCATAGTTCAGTTCCAAGATGGTCTCCTTCAGCCCTGGTTGAAACCGCCTCTTAGGAGAGGGTCCAAGACGGAGCAGGCTTCAGGCACGTGACCTCAAGGCCGGAGCGTCTGTCCTGACCTCAGGATGTCATTCAGCTGCTCATAGCTGTGTGGAATGTGAGGAATCTGAGAGGCTCTTCCATGGCCAGCTTTGGGGTCCAGAGCAGGCTCTGGGGATCAAAGTGTCCCTGAAGGCCGCTGTGAGAGCACGCACCATCTGCCCTCCGTGGTTGGAGGAAGCACTCGCTGTTCCACAGCCTGGCCCACCTTTTTGCCCAGGCCGAATTGGAAAAGGCAGGATTCAAGAGATCAGAATGTGAGCCTGGCCCTCAACTGGAATAGTTCTCCCCTAAAAGGACCTCCTCAGAGCCTGATGACCAATGACTTTGCTCACACAAGCAGAGCTCAAATTATTCCTAAAGTACGTACACCAGGGGCCTATAAACAGAATTGCAGATCATAAGAACTGTACTGGCTTCCCCATGGAAAACCAATGGGATATAGCTGTCTGTTAGCTATTCCTGTGGGCAAAAACTCCTGTTGTTACCAGGAGATTCCTCAGCAAGCTCCCTAATTAATCTGTTTTCTTTGTGCTCCCATATTTTAATTGCCTTTTTCAATGAGGACCATAATAGGAAAAGATTCTAAAACTTACTTGTTTTTAAAATAAGCAATTAGAAAATCTCTTTTTCCAATTATGTTTTTTCTTTCTCCTACCAACCTGATTCTGAATTCTTTTCTTAGCCAAAGATGTGCCATGTAATTTAATGTCCATGCAGCTCTGTTAGTGCTTATCTGTTGTCCTGCCAAGTTCATATTACAGTTGTTTAGCATCTTTCTTCATCCCGTGGGGAACCAACATGAGTATTTTGTATTAAAATCTTCCATGGTCACTTATTTTAATGAATTTAACTCGGTTTGAAATTCCAACTTGATTCTAATCACCTTCTGTAATCTAAATATTCTTGGAGTAGAGATTACTTTAGGAGGTAGAATAAATTGCACCAACTCATCGTAGACTCCTTAAGAATTCTGTAATTCTTTTTAAACAAATGGTCTCGAAGTACAAATCACAATAGAATTAGAAATATAAAATCTAATAATCAGGGCAAGATTTAAATGTAGCATAAAGTATAAATCTTATCTTGTTACTCTTCTGCCTAAAAACTTTCAGCAGCAATGAAGTTCACGGCTTTTAACAGGGTTTTCAAAGTTCTTATCTGGCTCCTACCTCAACTGCTTCTGTACTCCAACCTTGAAAAGAAAGCTGCCTGCAGGTCCCCAGATGGGATGATGTCTTCCTCTGAATGTCTGCATGTTTTATCCCCACAACATGCACATACCACACACACACAACTTTCATGCATATAAACATGCAACATGCATGCAGAACACACACAGCATGCATAAAACACATGCACACAGATGACACATTGATATAGCACACATATGCACAACATGCTATACACACATAATCTACATACAATCTAAACACACATTACATGCTACAATACATATACAACATGGACACAACATGCATATATACCACATACAAAACATGTACACACAGCATACTCTACAATATACAGCATGTACAACATACAAATATACCACATAAGAAACATGTTTACATGCCATATACATAACAAACACATCCAATATACACAGCACACACTACACATACTTACAGTATACAGTATACACACACAACACACAAACATACACACATGCTTTGGTCACCGCTCATTCCCTTGCCAAGTTCTTACTTATCTTTCAGGTCTCAGTTTAAATGTTGCTTCTGCAGAGACCTTCCATGGCCCAGTAATCTTGTTCTTAAATTTTTATTTTCATTTTATTTGAAAGGCATAGATGGGCAGAGAGCTTCCATCCACTGGTTCACTCCTCAGATGCTCACAATGACCAGGAATGATAATGGAAGTCAGGACCAGATACTCAATCTGGGTCCCCCATATGGATGGCAAGGACCCAAGTGTCTGAACCATTACTGCTGCCTGTCAGGGCACACATCAGCCGGAAGCAAGGTTGGAAGTGCGGTGCCAATCTCCAGTTCTACCCCTCTCCCACCACTTCTCACCATGCTCTTCCAGAACACCTATCACGATGTGTAATTGGACACTGATTGGCAGCATGATTTGGTTAACATCCATCTTTACCACTTACCGCAGGCCTCATGAAGACAGATACCATGTCCTGTTTTTGTTCCCCTTTGTTTAGTTCTGAGTGTAATGCCTAGCATGTAATAGGATATTGATAACTATTTGATGGATGAATGAATGAATGAGTGAATGAGATCCTAGCCTGGAAGTATACAGCCGCTTTGCATTTCAACACCTAGCATGCCCCGCTTGGATGAAAAAAGCCATTGAGGGCTTGGGTGACCTGTGAGTTGCAACTCCCAAACTGGTCCTTGACATGGGCCTCTGTGACTGGCCTTCACCCAGGGTCCTTCCTGTTTCCCAGTTCGAGCAGACTGCACTCAGGGAGAGCTCCCATCCCAATCCTGCAAAAAATGCACTAATCCCTGCCTCCAGGGGTTGAACTCTGCTTCCATTAAGTCTCTGGAAAGAGTAGTGCGGCAAGACCGAAAAACAGAGAGAGAGTTAAAACACAAACCAAGTCCTACTGTCTCAAGAAAAGTGTCTTCTGAGACCTTTTCCTTTTTATTTCTTGAAGTAAAATCAGGAAACCCTATTTATGACACGTCTGTTTTGTGTCAGGGTGACACAGAATGTTGCCTTACACTTCTGCACACTGCCCTCTCCCATGTGGCTATGACAACTTGCTTTGATAATCAACGGTTTTTGTGCAACAGTGCATATCCTGGGAAATAGTATGCCTTAACAACTTCCTTACAGATTGTTTACTATGTCAAAAAGCTCTTTATATTTTGACAGTAGCTTTTCCTTGAGGATTTCAGAATTCTATAGGATACCTTACTAAAATATTGTCTCCTAGAGTTCCTAGGAGACAATTTGGAATTGGTATACGCCATACATCTGTGGTGCAACATTCTTCAAAATGTTGCTACCGGGGGGCTGGCACAGTGGCGTAGTAGGTTAAAACTCTGCCTGTGGTGCCAGCATTCCATAAGGGTGCCAGTTCATATCCCGGCTGTTCCACTTCCTATCCAGCTCTCTGCTAATGGACTAAAAAAGCAGCGGAAGATGGCCCAAGCACTTGGACACCTGCACCCACATGGGAGACCCAGAAGAAGCTCCTGGCTTTGGATCAGCCCAGCTCCGGCTATTGTGAACATTTGGGGAGTGAATCATCAGATGGAAGATGTCTCTCTCTGTCTCTCCCTCTCTTTGTCTCTAACTCTGCCTCTCAAATAAATAAATCTTTTTTAAAAATGTTGCTACTAGAATGAACCATGGTTCAGGGCTATCTTTTAAATATGGGTACTTTCAAAAACACTCTGTAGAATTGAAAATAATTTAAAACATAAAATACTTGAATGAATGTATGTAGCTTTTATCATGTTTTGATGTGAAAGCTTATTTTATGGAAGAACCAAAGAATCAACCAGAATAGTACTAAATCTATGATCCTGTACTTGACTGGAAACAAAATATTATACACAATTTTTTTCATCCTTTGGTAATAATAACATTTATTGAGGGCTTGCTACATTGCCAGGCATTTTTCTAAACTTCATACATGTGCTAAGTCATTTAATTGCATAGCAGTCCTAAGAGGAGGACACAATAATTATTTTCATTGTATAAATGAAGAAAAAAATGCAATTGTGCAAAGTCGATAGGAAAAAAGAGAACCAATTATGAGCCTATAACTTGTGTGCTTAAGAGCTGTTTTCCATTTCCAAATTCTTATATATACATATATCAGTAAAATTTTTAAAATTTCCTTATGTATCATATTATTTTATAAGAATAGTGGCATATTTTTATCCTTCCTTACTGTTGATAGTAAATAGCTTGGTACAGTGATGTAACTGACTGTGGGAGATTTAAAATCCAGCTCTATCACTTACCAGCTATGTGTCCTGGGTAAAGCTCCTTAATCTTCTGAGCCCATTTACCACTTTGTAAAGTAAGAATCAGTATTGCTACTGTGACAGAAAATGAGATAACACTATACAAGTTGCTTGGACCATAGGTGGTCAATAATATTCCTTACTCCAATGTTTAAGTAAGGACACTGAGAAATCACATTAATTCTCATGAAAAAGAAGGTTCCATCAATAAATTACTAATTTGATGCTATAAATCATGTTCTATTAGCTGAAAATAGGTTATATAATTCCTAAGTGTCCTAGCTCTATAACAGTATTTATTAGAAAACTATTTTTCCGGGCCGGCGCTGTGGCTCACTTGGTTAATCCTCTGCCTGCGGTGCCGGCATCCCATGTGGGCGCCCGGTTCTAGTCCCGGTTGCTCCTCTTCCAGTCCAGCTCTCTGCTGTGGCCTGGGAGGGCAGTGGAGGATGGCCCAGGTGCTTGGGCCCCTGCGCCCATGTGGGAGACCAGGAGGAAGCACCTGGCTCCTGGCTTTGGATCGGCACAGCGCCAGCCGTAGCGACCATTTGGGGAGTAAACCAACAGAAGGAAGATCTTTCTCTCTCTCTCTCACTGTCTATAGCTCTACCTGTCAAATAAATAAATTAATTAATTAATCAAAAGAAAACTATTTTCCAGCCAAGTTTGTATGCATAGGTACAATGTATTACGTTAGCAGACTACCAATCATATTGGCAAGTACTTGAGGGAACACAAAAGCCATGCTGGTGTAAGTGTGGACTTCTCTCTTTTTCCATCCTCATTTTGTGGAATTCTGCCACTAGACCCATCTGTACACTTGTGTTTATAGGTTCACAAGTGTACCTTGTACACACAAATATTTCTGGGCATCAGCTTCCAAGTGCCATGTTTGTAGCTAAAGAGAGTTTGGACTGAGGCTATCAGAGATAAGCCTGGGATGGCTTATCCTCTACATACGAAATACCTTTCTGCATACCCTCCTGTACCCTAGCTAACAGGCAGTAGCTATGTTTCCACTTCCCATCCCAGATGTTGGGATTGTAGTCTCACAAGGCAACCAACCCAGAGACGGCCACGTGCGTGTGCTGGAGGAACTGGCTCACTCCAAAACCTCTCCTGGGGATTCAGTTTCAACAAACTGAGAGACTGAAGCAATCGTTAAGGGAAGGAATCAGGGGACGTCAAATAAGAGATGCTTCGGCCGGCGCCCTGGCTCACTAGGCTAATCTTCCGCCTTGCGGCGCCAGCACACCGGGTTCTAGTCCCGGTTGGGGCGCCGGATTCTGTCCTGGTTGCCCCTCTTCCAGGCCAGCTCTCTGCTGTGGCCAGGGAGTGCAGTGGAGGATGGCCCAAGTGCTTGGGCCCTGCACCCCATGGGAGACCAGGATAAGTACCTGGCTCCTGCCATCGGATCAGTGAGGTGCGCCGGCCACGGCAGCCATTGGAGGGTGAACCAACGGCAAAGGAAGACCTTTCTCTCTGTCTCTCTCTCTCACTGTCCACTCTGCCTGTCAAAAATAAAAAAAAAAAAAATAAGAGATGCTTCAAACAAGTTTCTTGGACTGGAGGGACCCTGAGAAGTCAAAGCAATGAGTAATGTTAGGTCCACCATACTTGTTTAAAAACAACAGGTCAGATTTTCAGAGAGAACACATGGAGAAGGATGCAGCCATTCCTAGACTACTTTTATTCAAAGTAGTTTCCAGTTGAGGTTCCAGGTTACCTGTAGCTTTAGAATAAGCCTTCTTGATGTCATAAATAAGATTGTTAATTGTTAAATCAACAGTAGGAGTCACTGTCAACTTGCTCCCCATGTAGGACCTCTGTCCTTAATGAGTTGTACTATGAGAATTAACTATAAAACTTGTTCTCAAACAGTACTTTATACTTTGTGTGGGTGGGTGGAGTGCAAATTGTTGAAATCTTTACTTAGTATAGAGTTGGTCTTCTGTATATAAAGTTAATTAAAAATGAATCTTAATGAAAAATGGGATGGGAGAGGGAGTAGGAGGTGGGACAGGAGTGGGGGTGGGAGGGCAGCTATGGGGGAAGAACCACTATATTCCTAAAGTTGTACCTTTGAAATTTGTATTAATTAAATAAAAGCTTTCTTAAAAAAAGTCAATGGGAAACAAATTAAAAGATTACAAAAAAGAATAAGCCTTCTAATACTTGCCCTAGGATGTCTATTTGAAAATAAGAAGCTGAATGTAACATCCACATGTGAACATGAGACTAAGGAAACATTTTCTGTTGTTTTATTCTCTCTCTCTCTCTCTCTCTCTCTATATATATATATATAAATATATTTACATTTTTATATATTTTATATATATATATATTTAGTAGAAAGCAAGGACCTATTCTTACGATATTCTCAGCACCTACCTTCTTATACTCCCTGAAGAGGCTGACCTCTGGGATAGTGCCAGTTGACCAGCACAGACCACCAGCACTGCACAGGACCCATGCCTGCTCTTTTCCATGGCGGGGTGGGGGTGGCAGGGAAGATTCAACCTCCAGAGAGCAAGCCTGAGCTGCCAAAAGTGCAGCTGAAATTAGTGGGAAACAGAGTGAGAACTCCAGATGTTTAGAATTAGGATGACTATAAACAACTTCATTTCCCCAGATCCACCACGCTTGCTTTTTAAAATTATTTTTGTATCTGGTAAACAAACCCATATTCTCTTTCTTTGGTTGCAAACGGACTAATTCTTTAGGGAATGATAACACTCAAAATGGTTAACACAGTTTGCTATTCTTTTTCCAGAAATTGCATAATTCATATATCAACATGATTCTCTCAATTGGTAGTTTTGAAAACTTGAGGATTAAGTATAAACACCACCATATGCAATTACTCTTGAAGACTGGTTTTATGTACACCTGTCATCTAGTTTTTAAAAAATTTTTCCATTTTAACATCCAAATGTTACTTTAGCCATAACACTATTTATTCACTGCATCATATTATGACATAAAGTGTTGTACTCTTATCTTGATGTAGGGTAGGGATGTACAGTGGCAGCTTTTGTGTAGCAAAGGCATCAGTTGCAGATGCGTATATGACTTCAAACCTGGAAATTTCACCTATGTACCTGTAACTAAGAAATGTTGACTTGGGCTGGCTTCGTGGTGTGGTGTTACCTGCAATGCCAGCATCCCATATGGGTACTGGTTTGAGTACTGGCTGCTCCACTTATGTTCCAGCTCCCAGCTAATGGCCTGGGAAGGGCAGTGGAGGATGGCCCAAATGTTTTTCATTCTGCCACCCTTGTGAGAGACTTGGAAGAGGCTCCTGGGTCCCCACTGTAGCCTGGCACAGCCCTGGCTACTGCAGCCTTCTGAAGAATGAACCAGCAGATGGAAGATATTTCTCTCTCTCTCTCTCTGTATGTGTTTTCTCTCTCTCTCTCTCTCTGTATGTGTGTGTAATTCTGACTTTCAAATAATTTAACCTTAAAAAAAGAAAAAAAAATGTTGGTTCCTGTACCATCATTGCCTCTTCATCAATAAGTTGAAATAAGGGATGTCTTCAGCTAATCTGAAACACATATTTCAGATTCTAATTACAGTCTGTACTGCATAAGTTTGTCATATAATTCATATTTTGAAATCACTCTAGCATGTATAAACCAGTGTATAGCAAGTTCAAAGACTCCTTTTGATGGGCCACAATAAACACATCCTTCTGACTGCCTTCCCTCCTGCCTACATGAAGAAACTTTCCCTTCACTCTCAACAGTCACATTTCTTTGCAATCTATTGTTAGGGTTTGAAATCTAATAAAAAAAAAAATAGAGAAAGAAAGAAAGTAAAAAAAAAAAAAAAGCTCCACTTCTCAACAAGTTCTGGCAATGTGGCTCATCCCGTACAGTGTGATGCGCTCATCCAAGCATGTGCATGCAGAATCACACACATGACCCTATGCCCTTGTGTATAAGGGGCAGTTGTACAATGGTTATTGTTGGGGACAGCAAGCTACCTATACCAGTCCTGAACCCACAATGTTCCTTTTACAGGGCCGTTGTTCGAGAGAGAACTGCAAGTATCTTCATCCTCCAACACACTTAAAAACTCAACTTGAAATTAATGGGAGGAACAACTTGATCCAGCAAAAAACTGCAGCAGCGATGCTTGCCCAGCAGATGCAATTGATGTTTCCAGGAACACCACTTCATCCAGTGGTGAGTACAACTTCCCCAACGCGGGGAGGGTGATTAAAGGGTTGGTATGAGCAATGCCACAGGGGCCTAACATGACCTCTCTCTACTTTGTCACCTTGGTTATAATTAGAGCAAATAGCTTCACAGCTCAATATATGCTGTGAAATAGGTTTTTGAAAAATTATTACTTATATGGAAAAATGTATGTGAAAACAGGAAACATTGAACCTCTAATCAATATCTGGGTAAAGTATGCCAGTTCCAGTCTTTCCCATCAGTAAACTCCATATCTGAGCCATCTCAGGGTAGAAATAGATGGTTCTGCATTTTCAATTAGAGTATGGATGATTGTCCAGGTATTGAAAAGGTTGTGATGCTTCCAATATTTTTAGCAATGCAGCACATAGTTTATGTAGTGCAATGGCATCATTCTGAGGGCAAGGAAAGTGAGAAACCAGAGAGGTTCAGTAATTTCCCCAATGTCATCCAGTTCATAAATGGTATAGACGAGACTGGAACTGGAGCGTCTCAGCCAGGGTGCTTTCTGCAGTCTGATACTCATAGCCCAGACTGAACACAGAGACCTGACAGCAGCCGCACAAGGAGTCAGAGGTGGCAGCAGGCCAGGGTCCTGCCCGAGTCACTCAGTCTCCTGTCTCTGACAGGCTAGCAGAGGGTGTGGCAGGCCTGAGGAGGACCACAAGATAAATGCCCAAGGGAACTAAGGACATGAATATGCATTGTGTAATATCTCCTCCCTCCTTTCTCAGTGTTGCAAAGTATCTCCTTAAAAGTCTGGAAATTGTTTCAGGAATGAGGTCCTGGGGGAAATGAGTGTATTTTCACTTTAATGGGTTTCATTTAGATTTGTGATTGATCTGTTAAGAATAAGCTAATTTAAAAAAAATGCAAGTGAGTGAAATTTATGTTTAAAAAGGTATATGCAGAAAAGAGAATTGTTTGAAAAATCAGTCTTTATTGTAAGGAAAGGCCTGTGTGACTGGAATCTGCCAAATTGAAAGGGACACCTACCAGGGAGCTCAGCTTTCCTACTGTGCTTCTCTAAGAAGGATGGAGAGGGCAGGGTGGCTGAGAAGAGGCAAGAATGCAGGCAGGTTGGCAGCAGTGTTGCTCATCCCTAGGTTTCTGAAACAAGTCGCCAGGAACCACTCTGCCCAGTCTAAAAGAAAAGTCAGGTGCATGAGGCTCCAGGATACATAGGATGCAGTCTTTGATGGGTGGACAGATACATGGAAAGGAAAAAGTAAGATCTGGGCACAGAAAATGATGAGGCTGGATGATGAAAGTGTATTCTATGGGATGAGTTAAGAGCTGGCCCAGACGTAAGGGCTGAACACAGAAAAGAGTTCTGAACACATTTAACACCAAAAATAGGTATTTAAATGGTCCTCTTTAAAACTACACACCAGTTTAATTTATAGTTTTCTTCACTGATGCATGCACATAAATTATTTTATTAAATTACCTAAATGCTAAAATAATTTAGTTATACATATTCAATAATGTCTATGGCAATAAATTTAGAGCCAGCAAGGTCAACACAGTAACACTGGATTATATATCTCACTCATTTGAATGATACACTTCCTATTTATTCAGAATTAATAAAAATGACTGACCCTGGTACTCAATGATGGCAATATTAACAAGGAAATTCCATTTCTGCTGTTAACTATTAGTTGAAATATTTTGGAAAGTTATATTTATTTATTGTCTATAGTATTAATTAGAAGAAAATAATCACCATGCTTTATATGAAAAAAAGAATATTACATTTAAATATTGTAATAAAAGTTTTTAAATCACAAGAAGATTCAAAGCAGTGTGACAAGTACGGAAATGATCTGCTGTATAAAGAATTCACTTCAGAGTCTCAGAAGTGAATTAGTGGCCTCACACAGAGTGGTCAGCTGCACACTGACTCTCAGAGGAGCCTGGAATCTGTAAACGTCACCTTGTATGGAAACAAGGTCTTTCCAGACATGATTAAGTTAAGAATTTTCAGATGAGGGGACTCTTCCTGGATAAAATGCAATCACAAGTGCCCTTATAAGAAGGAAGAAGAGAAAGAGTTGGCACAGACAGAAGCGGAGAAACGCAGTGTGATTACAGAGTTAGGTATCGGAGTGATGTGGCCACTAGCCAAAGATGCCAACAGCTCCCAGAGATGGGACAGATGAGGAACAGATTTTTCCCCTGTAGTCTCAGGAGGGAACAAGGTCCTGCCAACACCTTGATTTTGGACTAGTGAAACTGATTTCAGACTTCTGCCCTTCACAACTATGAAAGGATGCACAGGCATGAGGATCTGTTTATAGCAGCATGGAAAAACAATACACGTGAAGGGCTTGCTTAAAGTCAAACTGATAAACAGAGTAGCAAAAAATACTCCAACTTTAGGTCTCCTTCTAAACTAAACTTCTATAAAGCACTAGCAATATTGTTTTCACTCCCTCCTTCTCCCTTCCACCACTGAACCCCTTCCACAGAAGTCTCATACCAGTATCCTCCATGGTTACCAAACCAGTAGGCACTTTTTGCCTTCATGGTTGCTATAGTCTGAATGTGTACCCTCAAATTCATATGTTGAAGTCCTAACCCCCCAAATGATGGTATCAGGAGGCATGACTTATGGGAAGTGGCTAATGCCCTTACACAAAGAGACGTGGGAGCGGCCCTTCAACATTCTGCCCTGTGAGACACAGGGAAAAGGTGCTATGAACAAGGAAACGGGCCCTGAACATGCACTGAATCTGTCAGTGCCTTAATCTTGGGTTCTAGCCATGAGAAATACATTTCTGTTGTCGAAAGGTACTGAGTTCATGGTATTTTGTTAAAACAGCCCAAATGAACAAAGACAATAGTATTCAACCTCTTAGCAATATTCAATTATCAATATCCTTGTTGTTAAACACTAACTTCTCACTTATTACTCTGTCTTCCTCTGTCTCCTTTGCCTATTATATTTCTCTACTGTATGTTGAAGTTCCCAGGCTGGATATTTGTTTCCATCCCCCTCTCCTTCATGGTCTCTTTCACTCCTGTGGCTGTACATCATCAATGGCTGAAAGCCCCAAAACATATGTTGCTAGTCCAAACTGTTCCTCTGAGCCCCAGACTCATATGGTCGACTTTCTACTGGTCTCGCCTCTAGATTTCTCATAGGCACCTGACATGTTGACAACTAAATCTTGAATTCTACTGCATTCCCATTTCAGTAAACAGTACCATCAACCAGCAATCTCAAACCCAAACTGGCAGACTCTTCCCTGAGCACTCTGACATCCAGCTCCTCAGGAAGTCCTGTCATATCTGACTTCAAATCCATATTCTTCTCTACTTTCCAGTATCCTTCTCTGAGCTGCCATCAATGTTTTAAAAATATCTTTTAAATGTTGCTTTTCTGGCTGGCGCCGCAGCTCACTAGGCTAATCCTCCGCCTTGCGGCGCCGGCACACCAGGTTCTAGTCCCGGTTGGGGCACCAGATTCTGTCCCGGTTGCCCCTCTTCCAGGCCAGCTCTCTGCTGTGGCCAGGGAGTGCAGTGGAGGATGGCCCAAGTGCTTGGGCCCTGCACCCCATGGGAGACCAGGATAAGTACCTGGCTCCTGCCATCGGATCAGCGCGGTGCGCCGGCCACAGCGCGCTGGTCGCGGTGGCCATTGGAGGGTGAACCAACAGCAAAGGAAGACCTTTCTCTCTGTCTCTCTCTCTCACTGTCCACTCTGCCTGTCCAAAGGAAAAAAAAAAAATATATATATATACATATATATATATATTGCTTTTCTAATCTCTCAGTTTCCGCTCTTGCCTTATTCCTATATATCCTATATACAGCAATCAGAAGAATCTTTTAAAAACATAAATAGGATCCTTTCACTCCCTTACTGGAAACCTTTCAATGCCTTTTGTTTTCACTGGGAGCAAAGCCTAAATATTTAACCTTGACTATGACCTATGCTCTCTTCTGTGATTTGATCCCCACCCACCC
Organism: Oryctolagus cuniculus; assembly: GCF_051225735.1. Classification (NCBI taxonomy): domain Eukaryota; kingdom Metazoa; phylum Chordata; class Mammalia; order Lagomorpha; family Leporidae; genus Oryctolagus; species Oryctolagus cuniculus. Next base: position 15,130,896 of record NC_142875.1, on the reverse strand, counting down.
TACTCTTTCAGTGTCCACTGAGCCCAAACCAAACTTGCAGTCCTGCAGTCACACAAGGCCTTCGCTGTCACTGAGATTTCCCACTCCTCTCCACATGTTAATTTCATTCCACTGTCAAGGACTCTACATCTATGCCCTTCACCCACCAATCAGTCTCTGTCGATGAGTTCTCATTTTATACTTATCCATAAAATTAAATTATAATTTTGTTTGTTTTGTTCTTTACCATTAAAGGTTTATAAATGTGCGCACTGTCCTGGTGCTGTGTCAGTACCAATAAATACTTTACTAAATGAGTAAAAATTCAAAGCATGCTTTCTTTCAAGATTTATTTATTTGAAAGGTGGAGTTATAGAGAGGAAGAGGCAGAGGCAGGGAAAGAAGTCTTCCATCTGTGGATTCACTCCTCAGATGGCTACAATGACCAAGGCTAGGCCAGGTCAAAACCAGGAGCCAGGAGCTTCATCTGGGTCTCCCACATGGGTTCAGGGGCCCAATGACTTGGGCCATCTTCTGCTGCTTTCCCAAATGCATCAGCAGGGAGCTGGATCAGAAGTGGAACAGCCTGGACTTGAACCAGCACCCATATGGGATACTGGCACTGCAGACTGCAGCTTAACCCACTGTGCCACAGCGCCAGCCTCAGTCTTTTTTCTTGCCAACCCTCTGACTCAAATTCACTATGTCTGGGGCTGGTGCAATGGCATGGTAGGTTATGCCTCCACCTGCTATGCTGGCATCCCATATGGTCACTGATTCATGTCCCAGCTGTTCCTCTTCATATCCAGCTCTCTGCTTACGGCCTGGGAAGGCAATGGAAGATGGCCCAAGTGCTTAGGCCCCTGCACCCACATGGGAGACCCGGAAGAAGATCTTGGCTCCTGGCTTTGGATTGGCTCAGCTCCAGCTGTTGTGGCCATTTGGGGAGTGAACCAGAGTATAGAAGACTTCTCTGTGTTTCTCCCTCTGTCTGCAACTCTGCCTCTTGAATAAATAAATAATTTTTTAAAAAATTCATTAAGCCTGAAAATCCTCCCTTTGCTTTATTCCTCCTAGGATATTTATCTCCCTAATTCCTGATAGGATATAGGAGTGATTCTTCTTTTCCTTCCTTCTCAGAACACATAAACTTTCCTAAGTAAAGGAAAGGATGAAGATGAAGAGTGGGTAACTTTAGCATGGTACAAATCTGAGAGCACAATAATGGCAGGTGTTGTGGTGCAGCAGGTTGAACCACAGCTTGAGACGCCATATCCCATGCCACAGTGCTGGTTGGAGTCCAGCTACTCTACTTCCCATCCAGCTGCCTGCTAATGCTCATGGGAGGCAGTAGATGATAGATGAGGTAACTTGGGTTCCTGCCATGCATGCGGGAGACCCTGAGAAAGTTCTTGGCTCTTGACTTTGGCCTGGCCCAGACCTTACTGCTCCAGGCATTTAGAGAGTGAACCAGTTGATGGAAGTTCTCTGTCTCACCCTCTCCCTCTGTCAATCTGCCTTTCAGATGAATAATAGATCTTAAGAAAAAAAGAGCCCAACAACTCACTCCTTTGTGACAGGGTCTTATATTGAGTCTTCTGCCTCCCAGAGCTGTGTCTGGTAGTAGAGGGAGGAGGCCTAGAAGATGCCATCTTTAAACTTTTCAGTTTAGTGTCAAAAAACTATCCTTTGAAGTACAGCTTCCTAAATCTGTGAAACTATGGCATTCTTGCTTTTAAAAGTCAATGGATGGGGCCAGCGCCGTGGTACAGTAGGTTAATCCTCTGCCTGTGGCACCAGCATCCCATCTCGGCACCGGTTTTAGTTCCGGCTGCTCCTCTTCCAATCCAGCTCTCTGCCATGGCCTGGGAAAGCAGTAGAAGATGGCTCAAGTTCTTGGGCCCCTGCACTTGTATGGGAGACCTGGAAAAAGCTCCTGGCTCCTGGCTTCAGATCGGTACAGCTCTGGCCATTGCAGCCAATTAGGGAGTGAACTAGCAGATGGAAGACCTTTTCTCTCTGTCTCTCCCTCTCACTGTCTGTGACTCTACCTCTCAAATAAATAAAATCCTGAAAAAAACTCAATGGACTAAATTTTAGGGCCATAAAATACCTGAAGCCACCTAACCTTTGCTTTCCACCATTGCCCCTTCCTTGCTACTACAAAATATCAGTGATGTGTGTGTGTGTGTCTGTGTGTGTTTTCTGTGGATCTCAACCTCTGGTTTCTTCAGCCATGGATTAGCACTGAGAGAAGATGGGGACCAAATGCACATCTCAGATAGCCTGACAACAGCACTTGTGCAGTAACTGCAGGGCTGATTCTCCAAGCTGGAGTTGGCATTCTTCCAGGGACAGAACCATGTGGAGGCACTGCCCTACTCTTTGCTCAGCTGCTGGCTAAGAATGGAATTCAGATACCAAGACACCTTGTCAGCCTAGACTCTACTATAGTTTAATTTGAATCCCAGATCTGATAACCATGTTGCCAAGACGTCAGCTCCCAAAACCATGTTGCCAAGACGTCAGCGCCCCGTGCACAGATACATGCAGTAGCCTCACACACATCCTATGGTTAGAAGGCCCAGGTTGACACTCTGCCAGCACTCTCTATCCACTGTAAAGACATACAGGCAACTAATTTTCAGGGTTTGTTCCTTGTTTGTTTAAAAAAATTACCAATAAAATCTAGTAAGTGCAGAGGAATGGACAAAACCCCAGCCTGGGAGCCAGAGTCCTGGGTGTTTTTTCTTGACTCTGCCTCAGTGGCTACATTGATCCACTTTATGTTACTATAATGAAATAACCGAGGCAAGGTACTATATAACGAATACTTAGTTATTTAGTTCTGGAAATTCAAGGGTACTGGCATGGCCCAACTCTGGTAAGGATCACATGCTGCATGGCCTCAAAGAGGTGACAGTTCATATGAGAAGGAGACAGAAACCAGAAAACCAGGAGTGCGGAGGGCCAGTCTCCCTCTTTTATAATAACCCACTCTTAGCAGAACTGGGGTCCCACAAGAATGATGTTAATTCATTCTGCAAGCAGTATCCCAGGTGACCTAATTACTAATAAGCCCCTCCTGAAGGTTTCATCATTTACTGATACTGCTACGTTGAGGACCAAACCTCTAATGCCTGAACTCCTGGAGGACAGGCCACATCCACACCACCACAGTGGTACTGACTTGGGGTTACCTTTTTAGTGTCTCTACTCTAAATTGATTTCTCCTGTAAGTCTGAAAAATTCCCACTGCCACACTTGCTTCTTGAAGATTTGAGAAAATTAAAGAAGACAAACATGTAAGAGAATGCTTTGAAACTGTCAAAAATTAAAGAAAAAAAAAAAGAAAGGAAGAAGGGGGATTGAGGGAGGGAGGGAGAGGAAGGACAGTATGATTATCTTCTCAGAACTGTACCTATGAAATACATGAAATCTATTCTCTTTATATTAATAATTTTTAAAAAATAAAATGCCAGAACCTTTCTCAGATATAAAATGTTACTGTCCATAATAATAATATAAAGTGCTCATCTCAGCAAAGAACCATAACTTTATGTTCTTACTAATCAACTTTAATGAAAAAAAAAACAAATAAAAAAGAAAAATATCTAATTGAATATATCTTCATAGGGCCTGTGTGACAGGATAGAAATTATTTCCCCAGCCCATATTTCAAAAAAGAAAATATTTGCTGTAATTTAATTCAAATTTATACCTCTAATAGTTATATTGCCATACTGATTAAATTCCTGTTATAAATCTTTAGATAATTTGAGGCAAAAAATAAACTCCCACCTTTGTTAATACTGACTTTTACACTATTAATGAGAGCTGCTTGTTACTGAGTTCTGATCTTGAGATGTAGGGGAAAAACAGAGTCTTACTGAGCCTGACCTTTTAAGCAAGGCAGTTTGACTTTGTCTCTGTGGATTATAAAAATTAAAGTTCAGAGAGGCTAATTTCCTCCCCAGGATGGAAACTCGTAAGTGGCAGAGCACTGGATTTGAACTTGGGTCTGAGTTTTCTACTTTCAACAATCCTCTGTGAACCACATTACTGTCATCATCAATAAAACATACTGGAACATTCAGTTTAGATCACTAAATCAGATGAATGAGTAAATATATTATCAAAAGCAAAATGTAGCTACTTGGGATACATTTGTTGATACCCAAAAAGGTTTTGGGGAAATGAATTTTGAGGTTTCACATTCTACTGACAGTCAAGGTACCTTGGCTCCCAGTAACTGCTGGGAAGGATGGTTGGGATGGGAGAGAGGGTTGGGAATTTGCTTCTGCCAAAACTAAGAAAGGACATACAGGAAAGGGTTCTTTTCTCTAAATGTTTATGCTGGTAATCAGTCTGTGGGTTAAATAAAACATTTAGGACAATTTTACAATACCTACTTTCATTGAACACCTGTGGCAGTGGCCTCTAAATTTGGCCACATGGTCAGATCACCTAGTAAAAGGTTTTAAAGGCAAATTTCAGGCCTTTGTTTAGGCCTACTGAATCAGAGTTTATCTCTGTTTTTAAAATCCCCCAGGCATTTCTGATATGGCTGGTCTATTGAATCACTGATGTATTACGATTTATGACCTTTCAGAATTGATTTAAAAAAAAAATCGCTAACATTACAGTCCTATAGCATTTAAATCACTTGGCTTTTTTTTTTCCCAGAGTTCTAAATCACAAAAGATACAGTTACTGAAAACTAAAACTTTCTGTAATTATGACTCCAGTGGGTATCGTACATGTAGGGAATTTTATAGAAAGTCAAGGAAGGAAAAATTTTAACTGCCATCTATTTCCCATGTTGAACCCTCATGTTGCAACTTCCTCCTGAAGTGAGTTTTATGTCTGAGCCGGGAGGATTTGAGAGCTTCCCGTGGGAGTTCTGAGGCAGCAGCCCTCTCAACCATCAGAATCTCCTCTTGCAGCCCCAGCCACTTCAATAAGGACTTTGCAGCCTCCTTGAGAACTCCCTGCACAAACTATCAATAATCTATTGTTTTCTAACATGACCATTTATGGGATATTTGTCTCTTATTGCTACAAAGGAAAAAAAAATGTGTTCACTACACAGATTTTTATTTTTCCCATATGTTAAACAATTCATTCAGAGGCATAAGTAGACAACAAAAGTGTTATGCACAATGTATAAGTAGAGAAATAGTATGACACAGTCAACAGCATATCTGAATACTTGTCCTAGAAACAAACAGGTTAAAAATCATCTGTAAGTAAAAACCAAGCAACCAACTAAACAAGAACCATCCAGATCCATTTTAGTATAAAAATGCCTCCCAAGAAAAATCTTTAATGTCTTAATCGTTTTTAAAAAATGGCTCTTTTAAGGTGAAGCAAGGTTTGTTCTCTTAAATGTACATGCTTGCTTTATGAAAGGCAGAATTTTTTTACATATTTTAAGTGAGCTCTTAAAAATAATCACCCCATCAATCTATTAGCATATTTCTTCTATCCTTGGATGAGGAGTATAGTGATACAGAACAAATTTAATAAGGTGCTGGATGTTCTTGTGTTTATTTTGTAACCTAGGAAACAGAGCCAACTTTTAATGGCCATTTGAGAAACCAGTCAACGGAAAAGTGCAAGTTCCTCTATCCAACCTTTCAGGAAGGGAAGAAGGTCAGATCTAGACACAGGGCAGCTTCAGAAGGAAAAGAAAAGTAGGTCTGTATTAAAACCTGCATATAGATTGTGGGTGAGATACATGTTAATTATGGCATATGGAAGCATACCAGCAAGTCAGAGCAAAGTAAAATTCCAAGTAATCTCCATTTTTTGAATGTATAAACTTGATTGATCTGAAAATCAGGATATTATCATTGGGTTTCTTTATTTCTCACCCTTTCAGTGACACATAGGAGAAATCAAAGATTATCAGACAGTATTCCATGGGCTTTACTACCTTAGTCTTGCCACGTTCAATCGTGTGGAATTATGAGTAGTTAGCGGGGAAATCACTATTTTGTGTTCCCTATAATTGGATTTCTAAGATGGTCTCCCATATTTTTGTGTGGTTTTAGGAAGAGAAGATCTATATGGAATTCAATTTTAAGAAAATCAAAAAGGGAAGTTTGACAAAGTTTTATGGTTCAGCATTGAATTATGTAGCTAACAAATGAGTGTAGTAAATGGTAAATTTTGCTCAAATGACATTTGCTAGAAAATGTTTTAAAGTTTTATTCTAAAGAAATCTTTTTCCTATGTTGTCTTCCTTTAACAGCCCACTTTTCCTGTAGGTCCCGCAATAGGGACAAATACGGCTATTAGCTTTGCTCCTTACCTAGCACCTGTAACCCCTGGAGTTGGGTTAGTCCCAACGGAAATTCTACCCACCACACCTGTTATTGTTCCCGGAAGTCCACCCGTCACTGTTCCGGGATCAACTGCAACCCAGAAACTTCTCAGGACTGACAAACTGGAGGTATGCCAATCCTCTCTGTGCTTTGAGATGCATTTGTGGCAGAAGTGTACTTATACGTGAATGCCTGCAAGTTATTAAATTCATTCCTGCAAAACAGCCACACACACATGCATGCACACATGTGCACATACATGCATACTTCAGACCCTGATCTAGAACTCATGCACTGCTAATTCAAAGGCTTGAAATTAAAGCCAACTATTAAGAAAAGTCATCTATGTGAAATTATTAACTTTAACATAAACAAAAAATACCTCTATGGAATATGAGTGTAAGGGCCAAATGTTCAACAATCAGTATGAAATCAAACCCATACAGACCACAGAGATGGGGCCAGGTCCTGAAGACCTCCTGCTATGCCAGGCGTTAACCCTTGCTGGATCCTGGAAAGTTCTGTAACTGGGCAGAGCAGGAACCCAGCAGTCAGGACGATGCGGGACATTTGGGGATGAGGTAGGGGGTGGGAGTAGGTACGACCACAGCTGTTTACCTATTGGTATGATCATATTTCAGCATTTTAAAAACAAGTATGGCTTGCTCCAGAATATCGGCCCTAGTTGGGTTTCCTGGTAGACAGAGGGCCAATCAGTGGCTGGATAAACCTAATGAGATAATTCCTTCTACTTAAATTCAAGTGTTCTATAAAATTCAAGAAAACAAGTTCATATATTCATAAAGCAAATCTTAAGTTGTGAATGCAGCCAACCTTCCTATACTTTGTTGGATAAAATTTCGCTTTAATCAGAGCTAGAGAATTCATCTATTTATGATACTCTGTATCTCTGAGGGTATTTAATAGAGCATTTTATAAGGTTGTATAGAGTCTGATAGACTGTTGAAAGAGTTCTTGTAATTCAATTACTGATTAAAGTTGTTAGGTGATATGAGTATAGTTAGGATATACACTGCTCCTTATGTTGTATCATTAGAGAATGTTCTTTGAGTTTGCATTCATTTAAATATTGACCCAGTGAGCCTGGAGAGAAAAGAAATATTGTTTTCTAATAATGCTGTGAATGCTTTAGAATTTGGAGTTTCAAACTGCAAATACTACTAAAGATGCATATTTTCCATTTAATCTGGAGTATATGGATCCCCAGATGAAGGGACTATGAACTGTAATCACTCTTGTTTAGGAAAGATCCAGCCTATCCCTGTGCATATTGAATAGACCTTTCACAGGACTGGAAAAGTGTTTGGGGCTCCACCTGCTGGGCCCATGGAACTCTAGTGTTGAGGATATGACTATGTTTTAGAAAACAAATTAAATCAGTGGAGTTGGGAACAAACAGTCCTTCCCAAAAGGGCTGGTAGACAGAGACATATGTAAAAATGATTCACAACGACTTTAGCATGAGCAGCTTTCAGTTCTTTCAAACCAAGAATGAAGTCAGCTACACAAAGAGACCCTTGGCAAACGCCTGATGACTGGTCCTTGCCTGTGATGCTGTCACAGACAGGAATCATCCCATTTGAAGAGGAAGGCTTACTCAGTATCTGTGGGAACATCTCAGCAATTTTTATGTTGTACTTTTTATGAACAGATAAAATGCTGACTAATGGCCAAACTAGGAGGAAGGGAAACAATGAACAGTCTTCTGATTTATCCTGTTTACCCTCCAAGCCAGCTGCCCACTGGGTAGTGAAACAGTTTCCCAAGAACTTCACAGACTGAATTCCATGCCAGCGGCCCATCATGAACATTGCCGGTGATCATGGTGTGCACTACCACGTACATGTAATGCCTTTGAAACTGGGGGCCCGAAAAGAAAGAATGTGCAGTTCTACTAGAAAGTCTTACCTATTAATGAAATTTAAAAACAGGCAAGAAGCACATAAGTACCATACGCGTGGTATTCATGTCATTTCATGTTGTCTATATTCAAGGCAAACTCAAGAATACTCTGCAATTTTTTATGAAGGTTCTCGTGATACAGAAAAGTCTTGAGCTCCCAGAATGCCCAGAGGATGGGGGATTCTAGTTGACTAAGATTTAAGATAACTCAGTAGTAAAAGAATAAAAAGAAAATCAATACTTTCAACTCTATTTTACTTCTCTTCATTTACTTCTCTCTCTTTATCTTTCCATATTTCTCTCCTTTTTATATGTGTTTTATCTTTTTTCTGTATTGTCAAAAGTAATATAGTGGGGCCTGAATCGTGGGTTAGTGGGTTAAACTGCCACCTGCGACACCAGCAGCCCTAATGGTCACTGGTTTTTGTCCTGGCTTTTCCACTTCCAATCCAGTTACCTGCTAATGGCCTGGGAAAAGCAGCAGAAAATGGCTGAAGTGTTTGGGCCCCTGCCTCCCTCATGGGAGAGCCTGGTTCCTTGGCTTCCTTGAGGCCATCTGGGGAGTGAGCTAGTGAATGGACGATCTGTCTCTACTCTCTTTCTCTGTTAACTGTGACTTTCAAATAAATAAATAAGTAAATCTTGACTAAAAAATATAGTGACCTTAAGATGAAAATGTTGATGTCTTGGATAATATAGTTCTTTTTTATGATTATGAGCACAAATTGTTTTAGAGCAGGGGAGAAGGTGGAGAGGCTGGGTGTTCAGATTCACTTGCCTTCACGCCCCGTCCTCACATGCAGGAGCAATAAGTTTGTCATTTCCTTCAGATTCTGAGGTTGTACAGCTGTGACCTGCTGGCATAATCCAGGGTGATTATCCCCAAAGCAGGTGCATGCACGCACACACACACACACACACACACACATACACAGCATTCCCATAACTGTTAGGATGGGAGATCTAGAGACATAGAAGTGATAGACAGACCGACGGTCAGACAAAGCAGGCAACATGGTATTCAGGGACAGGGGAGGCTTCGTTGAGTTTTCTTCATGTTAGCTAAGCTGCAGATTTCAGATTATTTTCTCATTACAAATTTTCACCCAAGCCAAGGGGGCAACACTAAATTCTAATTAGTGTCTCAGTAATTGCAGTTACTTGGTTATGGATAATTAAAATCTTATTGTGAATGGTCTAAAGCCAGCATTGAAAGTAAGAAAAAGCCTCTCTTCCTTTGCTTACGTGAGCACCCTGGGCCTCTGGGGCGCGCTGGCCTCTAGGCTTTCCTCCGCATCGCCCCCTCTTCTTCCCCTGTCTCAGGTCTGCAGGGAGTTCCAACGAGGGAACTGTGCCCGGGGAGAGACCGACTGCCGCTTTGCACACCCCGCAGACAGCACCATGATCGACACAAACGACAACACCGTAACCGTTTGTATGGATTACATAAAGGGGCGTTGCATGAGGGAGAAATGCAAATATTTTCACCCTCCTGCACACTTGCAGGCCAAAATCAAAGCTGCGCAGCACCAAGCCAACCAAGCTGCGGTGGCCGCCCAGGCAGCCGCGGCCGCGGCCACAGTCATGGTAAGTGCGGCGGCCTGCGCGCCCTAGCACCTGCCGTCCTGGCGCTCTCTCCCTCTGCCAGGAGCCGGCTGCTTCTAGGGCTAGGACTTAGATGCTCTTGGAAGCAATTGGGACATGTGGAAGGCTGCTACTCCTGCTGCTCCGCTGCCTAAGTTTTGTTGTTGTTTTCCCCTTTGTTTTTGTTTTGTTTTCCCCTCCTTCCCTTCTTCAGCACAATAGATAAATCCCTCAGGCGCAGGGAAGCAGATGCGGGCTGTGGGCTCTGTCTGTCCCTTCCGCTTAGGCTATGAGACTGCACTGAGGGTCTTTCTGAGAGAGGTGGAGCCCTGCAGCTGACCCACAGACAGCAGTCCTGAGAGACTCCTAGCAACAAGTGACGGAGCGGTGACTGGCTTTTCTCTTTTCCTGCTTTCTCCCTCTTCTCTTATTTATCACAAGGGCAGTTTTTGTCAAACTCTACCCCCTCCAGTGAAATTTTACATAGAATGGCATTTCATGAAACACAAAAATAGAAGGCTGGTGCAAAACAAAGGAAAAAAAATAAATAAAGACCTGGACCCTGGCTTGCCTCCCTTAATTACCCACAGCCCTTAGAGAGCAGCAGCAGCCCTGCTGCCACCACCTGGGAGCCCATTACCGCTCCAGATGCTCAAGGAGCCTATCTGTCCATTAGGACCTCAAGCTCCATGGTTACTGCCACCCAGGAGCCTGCTGGCCCTCCGGAATCTAGGGCCTCACCCCAGACCTTTGCAGTCAGAATCTGAACTTTAAAACATAGCCGTTAACATCTCAGAAGCACCTACCTAGGACACCACTTCTCAAATTTAGATAATTTTGGGATTTCATTGACAGGCATTTAAGGTATTAGAAGAGTCTAACAGGATGAGTTCCTTTCTCCCGGTTTTCTTATTTAATTGGCCCGGGTGTGTCTTGGACAGTGGTATTTCTTTAAAACCCCAAACAATCCTCCTGTACAGGAAAGATGGAGAATCACCATACTAGGCTGTAGAAATTTCTAAGTAATTTGTTTTAATGTGAGATCTCTGGCTTATCACAGCTACTTTAATATACGATACACACCGTGCATTCATTCATTCAAATCATTTAGAAAAAGCTGCCGTGCGTCAGGCACGAGCTTGGGTAGAATAAATACGTTAGGCTGCCTTCCCTGCCCTCGAGGAGCCTGGAGTTTGATGACAGCAACAATGCTTCTTACTGACAGGATGGAAATACGTGGTACAGTCCAGTGGGGTGGGAAGGACTCTGTGGCTTGTGTTTCCTTGGGAAGGACAAATATAGCTCCAGGGAGGAAAGTCATTGTTCAAAAACACATTGTTCTAGTGACCGCCACCTTGTACACTGAGAACTGGTAGGAATGGAACAGTGGCGAGCAAGTTCATCATTGCTCAACCTTCTTCTCAGAGACGTGCATAAAGGCACAGGCTTGTGATGAGTAACAGGGATACAGCCAGAGAGAAACAGAGCCTGCCTCCAGGTTTTGGTCAGAGAGAGCTTTCTAATCCAAGCTTATCTCCAGGCAGTTTGAGAACTGCATTGTTCGTCCATCTCACTGTTTTCCTCTGAGGTCTTTACTGTTCCTTTAGTTCCTTTAATGTCTTTTCAGTGTCCCTTCCTCTTCTCATTCTCATTCTCATGTCACTGGACACAACACTGGTTCTCCTGAGTGCATGGATTTCTACACATGGAGGGACACATGGATCCACACAAGAGAGTCAGGAAAAAGCGGGCTTTCCCTTTCTTTGTTATAGTAAAAGAGTAGTTTCCAAAATTCACTACAACTGGGAATAGGGAGAAGAGGAAGGAAGCGGGGAGTAAAGTGATCACGTAATGGTGATGAAAAGGAATTCTTTTAACGGGTAAATGAGACCCTGTATCCATTTGACCAGAGTGGAATCCATCTTACTATCCATTTAGTAATGATCTCATCCCCTGAGAAGTAAGATTGCTTTCAGGCCAGCCCCAACTTATCCTAAATGGTGTGTTGGTTGCTGGGCACTAAGAATACATTTTTTCCCATAGAATTCACATTATAAATCATATCTACATATTCAGGAGAGCCCCAAGGATAGTAGGGACTCTATCTGCAAGAGATGAAGTAGCTTAAATGAAGAAGTTTGCAGTGTTTGATAAAGAGGCGGAGAGGTAAAACAGGGCCCAGGGATGCCTGGATGCAGGACCTTGAAGACTAGCAAGCCTCTTTCTTCTTTCTCTTCCCTCTGTCTCTGGTCAGCCACCTCCATTCTCTAATAGTAGCTTCTCTACATGACACAGACCATGGCTTTGCACATATGCAGTGACATGTTCTTAACACCTTTAGACAAGGAAAAAATTAGTATCTTCTACGTTAGCTCTAACTAGGGAGAAAAAAAAAATAATTACCAGTCATTTTTGTGACCATGCCTGTAGTAAAACTGATGAGAAACTATGAACGGCTCAGTTTGGGTACCATGGTTTCTGGTCACTGGGGTCTGAGATGACTAGTGCAAGCACAAATCCTGGTAGCTCAGATCCCTGTTAATACAATGAACCATGGTACTAGGAGTGCCCGTGGGTGCCAAGCCTGATTTTATCTGCCTGTTTCTTAGACAATCGTGTGTAGATCTGCAGTCAGTCTATACCTGATCACTGAAGGAACACTGCATCTCGGAGGTGTCAGTGGTAGATGACCTAAGCTGGCGGGAGAAGAGCAGGGATGGCCATCTGTACAAACAGCTCATTGCCCAGCCTCCTGGCTTCCCGTCAGAGCTGTGCGCCTTCACACGTCACCACGGTTACAGCTACCGTAGCTTCTGGATTATTACACCATGCCCAAATTTGGAGTTCTGATAAGTCACAGGATCTCCTGCATCTTCAAAGACAACCCAAAGGAACATCGTTTCAATACGAAAGCCAGTGTCTTTCTGACAATGACAGGAAAATTACCAAGTCTATTCTGTCTGTTTGGTTGTAGTGAGAGGCTCACTTGAAGCCAGCCAAGGTGTAGATGGACAAAGCCAAAGTACCCTTACTCTAGTACCAAGACTACTCAGTACATTGGAGAATAACTATTATTTCCTTATTCAAAAGGGCAGTGGGAGTGATTATTGCAGTTAGAAGATATTAATGTTCCACTCAGCTGAACCCAGCACACTCCCATAGTTCAATTTTATTATCATGGACTATCTGTGAATTCCCTCCTTAGTTTTGCTTGATTAGACCCTAAAAAATAAAAATTATAGTTTTGACTCTAGAAAAAGAGATATTTACTTTCTGCAGAAACTTATTCTATCCTATTACCTCTTAATATATAACCTCGAGACTCACCAGAATTTTTAAAATGTAGCAGCCAGACATAGCTCCCTGGTGATGTTTGAATCCTCGTGTTAGCTGTTTTTGTTCACATAGAGCAAAATGGGAGGATACAAAGAAAGGACTACTCTGCAAAAGGAAGTGGGACAACCTGCCACCGGCTAGATAAGTTTCCATTGTTCAAGGAATGATGTACAGGAAGTTTGCTTTCCATGTTACTTGTCCACATCCTTTTATTCCATTTTAAATTGACAACTGTTTGCTGTCAGTGGGGTCTTCCGACCCCTTGGATTTTGTCTTTGCCCGTAATGCCTGGCATTGGTTTCCTTGCCTTGACCTATACTTAGATTGCTCCCCCACCCAGAAAAAGAAAAACCTGGATTCACATACGGTCTCCACTACTCACCCACCCAATTACACAAAGCTGGAGGGGGCTCAGGAAGGGCAGAGGATCAGAAATGTTTCTGAGGCCAGCAAGAATGATGCCAAGCGGCTGGTGCACAGTAGTAACTCATTTAACATGAAGCTCTTTCTTTGCACTGGTGTTTAAAACACTTGGCGATCTCTAAAGTCTGTTCTTTCAACATAGCTAAATGTATGTCATCAAACAATATCATCTAAAACAGAACATCTGCGTGCCAAAAAGTTGCTTTATTACATGATTACTCATGCACACGAATCTTTAAAATATATTCTGCATATGTGCTTCACAGTGTGGTGGGTACAAGATGTTGAAATATATATATATATATATGACCTATGCCCCAAGACCTCAGTGCTTACTTGAAAAGAAGATATTTGCATCTAATAAAAAATTATAGTGTGAAAGAGACATACAATCACTGGTTCACTCACTATACGTTTTTCAGTTTCTTTACATTCCTAGATTTTTCTAAGTTTTATGACTGGATGAATTCTAAACTAAGAAAGGAAAAAAGAGAACAGTAATCTTCCAGTGACCACTTTATGGAGAAGCACTAATATTTCTTATTCTACGTGGAGGCTGCATTAACTAATGTCTTGTTAAATCAAAATTTTGCTGATTGATGGCAGCTTTAGGAAACGTAATCACTCTTACAGTCAGCATTCCAGAAAACATCCACACAATAGCAGTGTGATTCTACAGAGACTTAAGGGCAAGAAAAGTGAAGGGAAAAACTGAATCTGAAAAGTTGAGGCCAACATTATCTTGAGTTAAGCCATCCAGTCATGTTCTCAGTGTGATAATGACAACAGGCAATGTAGACCCCCTTTAGCTAATACAGACTAATTTAAGTTTAAAAAACAAAAAAGACAAGACAAAACCTTACATCACTTAATGTAAAACTGCAGAGATGAAAGATTTTAAACCAAATAATGTGGAAGTTCCATGATGCTGGATTTACATTTGAGAAAAAGAATATTTAGTACATGCAGGCTTTCTTATTGTCAAGCTCATTGGGATTTTTTTTTTTTTTTGAAGTTTACAGTTTCGCAATGTTGGCTTCATATTTTTGATGGCCACTGTCAAAACTACCTCCCAATCCATGTTCTTCTCCCTTGGCCATCCTCAGTGCCTTCTACTTATATTCCTTACCACTTGATTTCTAGTCGCTCTTCCTCCCCCACCCCTTGTAGCTCCTGACCTGCCTCCTATTGACTCCATGCTTCTTATCATGAATCATCAAGTGATGATGGGCTCCTTTTATTTGCCAAAGAAAATATAATTGTTTCACATTTTTGAGAATTCAGTAATATCATGTCTTATCTCAAATATCATAATTCTACCGCAGAAGTCTAGAATATAACATTTGTATTGATTAGACAAACCTTGGGGATTTATCTATTGTGCTAAACATAGAAAAGGGGTATTTCATTTTTTATTTGCATTAAAGCTATTCTTTTGAATTTCTTTATTTTTATAGAATTCCATCATAGAATGTTAGGGTTTTTCCCCAACAATTAACAAGAAATAGGAAAATTTTTATTGTGGTCTAAATCAATCCATATTTGTTATTATTTTAGCTGTTTAAATGAAACTATCTTCCCCAGCATAAAGCAATAAGATATTATTTTATTTCTAAACTTTCAAGCAATTCTTTACTATTTTTAGCTGTTTGCTATTTTTAGCTGCTGAACTTGTTTTAGTCAAGAGTCCCACTTCTCAGTAACTGGGTTGGTCACTGACTATAGCTAAAAGTAAAAGTAAAATTATCAAATAGAATTATTTTGACACCTGAGGACACTAAATACCTTTAAAAAGGGTATTTTCTTAGTATAATCCGGTAAGTTTTTTGAGATAAATTAAACTATAATTTCAAATGTAGTAGAAAACAGAATGGATGATAAGTTAGTCATCAGAACCAGAATGATGGAATAAAAGTGAGAATTCTGGAAACTCACTATCTAAATTCACAACATACAAAGTCTGGAACCTCAGTGGTCATTGCAAGACACTAGCAGAGTGAAGAAAAGAATTGAGACAATTATCCACATGATTCAGACAAAAAATAAAGATCCAAACCCAAACAGTTTTGCCTAAATAATCTTGTGTTTGAATATTTTTTTGCCTGAATTGTTTTGTCTCAGTTTGCCCCTTCATTTTGTTAGGCTAGATCTAAATTTTAAATATTCTTATGAAATTTTTCAACTTGGACTGTATGCATTTATTATTTTATATTTGAAAACTAACTTATCAGAAATTCTTCAAACCTATGGCCCTTAAAAGTTTTGCATTTTTTTTCTTAAGCAATATAAAAATGCTTATGGTGTGTATGCAAGCTGCTGTTTTAATTAACTTTCCTGAATTTCAAACATCTATATTTTACTCTCTTATATGCTTTTAACTAAGGTATGGTAGATGCATTTTTGCTTCAATACTAATTTAAGGTGTAATATTCATTTCTTTAGAGAACATTTTTGTTGTTGTGCATGCCTAGTGTTTTGTACGTTGTATATTGCATTCAGAATATTTTTTTCCTTCTCACCTATCCACAATGCAATGCCGTTCCCATGATGCACCTCTGCTTGCTGTTTACCTGTATGTTAATTCGCTTGAATCCCATTGGCCCACTGCCATCATGTGCTCGCTGCCTGTTATTAAAAGACTCAGTCGACTGCCAAAGCAATGAAGCGACCTCTCGAAGCAACTGTAGACCTGGTACTTTGACCTTTCACCTTTCGCTTTGCATGTAGCTTTTCAGAGAACCATCTGAGATTTGTATTGTAAAATACTGGTTGCCAACAATCATTATTATTAATTTATGGAATAAATTCAATAAGGTGTTTAGCCATCTCATTTTCATATGTAATCTGTGAAATAAATTAATCCTAACAAATTTTAATACCTTTTCCAAAAGAGTGAAGCAAATTTAAATTACTTGGCACAGAAAATGCTCATCATAATTCTTATTAACCTTTAAATTTAAGAAATTGCCATTTAAAGGAAAGAATAGGTATTAATAATAACACAAATGCTTCTTTTCCCCCTTAGAATAGTTTAACTCATTTTAAAAGCTGAAGCCATTTTTTTGTTGTTGTTTTGCTTGATAGTTTTTCTTTTCCTTAGTTGAGATGCTACCGTTTTTGGGTTACAGAAATCATGCTTTCGCTCTCAATAACAAATTCTCACTCATTCGACATTGCCGCTGTTTAAATTAAGGTGCATGGCAGAGGCATCTCCTTAGCTGTCATTTTAAAAAAGAATGTTGCAATTGATGATCTCTGTGGACACAGAAGGTGTGTTTACTTTAAGTTAGACATATCTTATCGAATTCTTCATTTCTAGGCCTTTCCCCCTGGTGCTCTTCATCCTTTACCAAAGAGACAAGCACTTGAAAAAAGCAACGGTGCCAGCACGGTCTTTAATCCCAGCGTCTTGCACTACCAGCAGGCTCTAACCAGCGCACAGCTGCAGCAGCACACGGCGTTTATTCCAACAGGTGCGTGCCCTGACCGTCCACGTCTGTGTCCTCGTGCCCTTCCGGTCATGTGCTTTCTTCTCATTTCTTTAAGCTGTTTGGTGGCACCTAGTTTGCTTTTAAAGGTACAATACGGCCTGAAATTCATCACAATCCTAGCTATCTAGATTTATTGACCTTTCTTTAAATGATGGCCTAGGACTGTTAGGATTCTAAAGCCAAATATTTGACAGAGTTAAAGTGACAGGTTTAACCCATCAGAAACAGACAGCAGTGAGGGCATTTGGTTTCCTGTATTTACAGAAGCTCTGTAAAACTGTTTATGCACATAAGACCTTATATGTGTGTCAACTGAAATTTCTCCTTAACTCTGAATGCCCTAAAAATTCCAGTACATACTAACCTTTTTTTCTATTTCTATTCAGATCACTAAAAATGAGGCTACACAAATTAAAGTAATCCTCTACTCATATTTTTATATCCATTCTATCTCTTTCTCCATCCTTCTCAATTTTCACCAAGTTCACAAATATAGAGAGCTCTTGTCCTCAGTTTCTAAGCCAATGCCTGATAATATTAGGTGCCCCAGTGCATTAACCTATGTCACTAAGATATCAACTACATTCATCACAGAGTCTTGGAGTTTGAAAGATCCTTGGTGATCTCCTCATCCAGTTGTTTTACAGATGAGAAAACTGAGGCCCCCTAAATGAGAAGTGACTTTCCAAGGTGGCACAGCTAATGAGAAAACAATGTCCAACCTGCTTCCCTAGGCCCGGCCCAACGACATTGCACACTACCCAGCCTCTACCTATGGATTCCACAGATAAAAGTGAACTTTCAAAAAGTGGAAGTCAGATAAGAATAGTACAACCAAAGTGCAGTGCATGTCAGCTCTCCCTCACTTTTTGCCCTCCCACACACCACACAAACACAACTACCACAAACTGACTAGTTTTCACCTTGTAGTCTGTTTTAGAAGCAGTTGTTTGTGGGAAGATCATTGATTCAGTGTTTCTAAGTCATGATTCTTCATCTCATGATAAGTGAGTTGACAGTAAATGTAGATAAAGAAACATTTTATCAAAAAGAGCTTTTTGGTGCTACTCTGTATGGACTGACTGGACTTTCCTAGTCCATTATCCATTTCCTTAAATCCTCCTGTATATCAGGAGTTGATACCAGAGGGAGTTGAATAAATATTTATGTGATATTCTTTGTGTAAAGTCTACACTTTGAAATGTATTAGTAACTTGTGAACAATGTATTTTATAGTAAAAATATCAATTATATAAACAAAATGGTTCTTAGTGTTTAGTTTTCTTTTTTTAGTTCTGCACCTATCACAAAATAACCTCAGGGGCCTGTAGTAGCATCTCTAATTCTGTATGCCTTAGGGCTTCACTCTTGCCTGTTAAACCTCAGTGACACTCCAGTGCTAGTACAGCATAGCAGTGTTTGTATTGTAACCCACTTGAAATAACATAATGGTGAAGTAATTCTAGAAGGTAAACTTACTTCATGGTCCTAGTGCTTTCTAGAAGTGTCTCAAAGACCTGCTGGCCTCTAGATACTTTAAGAAGAAAAAACTTAGAATATACGGATGGGGAAACACATCAAGGGAACAGTCTGTTTCTGAAGAATGAGTGATAATGCCATTAACATCCCCCAGAAATACCTACTAAATCCTGGGCCTGAGTCTAAAAAAAATTCCAAAGCCCTTGAATGCATGGTTAGCATTCCCATCCAATAGTGACATATTTGTTAAATCACTGAAAGAATCCTCACTTTAAACTATTTTACCTGGAAATCACTTAAATATTTCCAAAACAAGGATGAATAACATCCCTTATGCAATAACCTGACTTGTTGATGAAATGTATTAAAGAGCAATACTAGGTATTGGCTGCTGTGGTTGTGTACTTCTGCCCTCTGGTGGATGTCTTAGGAACAGCTCAAGTGTGTCTGGCAACCCTCAACACAGTGGGCTATGGGAGGAAAAGGGGGCTGTGGCCCACTTAATTCTGCGAACTAGAAGTGTTTGCAACTATTATATGATATAAATAGCACAGTGAACAAACATATGGATCTTGTGTCCCAAAATTCCATTTCAACGTTTAAGAAATTTTAACATTTCTCTTAAATGATGAAAGAAAAAATAATTTCATTGAAAGGAAATTAGTATAATCTTTCTACCACTTAAATCCATATTATACATAAATTTCAGTGTTTATTTTAGCTCAACTTTTTATTTCAGGCTTTATTACTAATAGTTTCAACCTTATTTTTTAAATGATGATGATAATATTTATTGATAATCATGGTTGGTTTTCAACCTCTACAAATCAAGTAATAATGTTCAGAAAAACTCTGTAACTCAGTAGCTGGTGCACTCATTATTTTTAAATGGATAAGTTTTTATATTTCTTGAAGTGTTTCACTTAAGCTGTTATCACAAGCATGCAACCAGAAGCATTTTGTGTTCTCCTGGAGAATGCCCTTTATTGAAAGGTAACTCCTTGGAAAGCTTTGGATTTGCTATTAAAGTTCTTCACAGAAACAATGAGAATGTGGATTTCAAGAATTCTGCCTCTGGGCTGCAAAGATATTCATCTAAAATATTATGCAAAATATGTGGTTCTTCTTCAAAATCCTGCAAGGATAATTATCACCCTGGTTGATGCCCTCGCACATTTGCAGTGGGTGGGAATTTTCCTTTTTCATTTTTTTAAATTTCACTTTTGCTAGAGCTTATTTTAACCAAGGAGTTATCTTCTTTCTTTGCTATGTTAGGAAAGTGGCAAAACCACACACACTTACAAAAATAGCAACATAATATTTCTTGGCATTTCTCTGACAGGTTTATTCTGAGTTGCTGTGTTATTATAGACATTATTTCAATATTCCTCAAGCTACTGCAATTCTGTTAGTGACAGGAACAGTTGTTTGCATTTTGCAGATGGAAAAACTGAGGTTGTGCCTACATTGCAAAGTAGAATATATAATTAATGAAAAGATCCAGAATATTTCTGGCTCATAGATACTAGAGCTGAAATATTTGTGCAGCTAAAGCAGGAAACATTTGAGAAGGCTTTGTTTCCAGAACTTGTGCCTTAGTGAGATGCCTCAGCTGGTGAGAACAAAGCACCTGACAGATTCCTTCCTTGATTTGTTTCCTTGTATTGAAAGTACAGAATCAGAAGCATCAAATGTGGCCTAACAATAACAAACCGTAAAGCTTACATAGATTATCATACCACTTAGTGAAAAATTTATCAGTGTTTAGTAGAAACTATGTCAGCCTAACCACAAAAGTTTTTTTATTTATTCCATCCAATTCAGCAAGCTTTTCTCGAACACATACTATGTTTTGAATTCCAGAGCCAGTAATGAGAATATAACGTTCAGAACTAGGTGGAAACCAAATGTAATGCAGAGCATTGTGGACTTGCTGAGAGTGTGAGCAGACATTTGAGAATGAAGGAGGGTGAGCCAAAGCATTCTGCCGTCAGCATGTGCAGCTGGTGGTGGTTACACAGAATATGGGGAAGTAGGAGAAATGTGCTTAGGTCTTTGAAAGAGAAGCAAGATTTTAGCAATGGGAACCAGCATCCCAGGCAGTGGGTGGGAAGAGGAACAGCAGGTTGACCATTGTAGTGATGGTGTAAAGCATTTACAGGGCCTGTTGGGACAGCAGAATATAGGAGTGGGGTGAAAAAGCAGAGATGCAGCTTGCAAAGCCCAGCTCAGAGCCCGACACTGAGAAAAAGAGAGTCAGGCTCACAGCTAAGACAACGCTTCCAACATTTACATCACTAGGCCATGCAGAGAACATTGCAACCACATTGAGACTAAGGCCAGTGTGGCTGCAGGAGTTGCTGTTGATTGTCAGCAACCCATGGACACAGGAAAGCCCTCCAATGTAGCCCTTCCACACTGGAATGCAAGAGAGTAAGAGGGAAATTTTAGAGGGGTAACTCTGAATCCAGCCATGGAGAAATGAAATTATTCACAAAGTAGGTACTTTTAACAAATTGCACCCAACACATCTCTTACTAATGATTAGAACGTTCATTGAACACATTGATGACCTACTCCTACTATGTGTTTGCCCCAAAGAACTAAGCAGATAAGATTTCTGTCTCTCAGAGGTCACTGGAAAGGATGAAAGAGGGAAGTCCAACAAAGACCCATACAAGTATGTAATTAAAATTGTTAATGAGAGCCATGATTGAAAAAGTATAGAGAGATTAAAAATAGAACTGATCTAGATGGCATGGGGCAATAGGTTAAGGAACACTTGCAGAGTTCTCTAAAGAAATAGCATGTACCTTGAGATGTGGAAGATGACGATAGTGGGTGAAGATTGTTCTTGGCAGAGGGGACAGCTTGTGGGAAGCTCAAAAAAATAGAACAAAAGTGTGTTGTGTTCAGTTAAAAGCAATGAAAGGTTAGGAGAGTGGTATAAGATAGACGGCCTGGGGAGGTAGGAGCCTGGACCACAAAGGGTCTTCAATCCTCATCTCTAAGAGCAATGAGGAACCACTGAATCCTATCTAGTAGAATCGAGACCAGCCTGCATGTGGACAGGTTTGCACTGCCAAAAGCATGGAGGATGGACTATAGAGGGGACTGGCATGGAAGCAGGAAGAGGAGTCAGGACACTGTTCCATAGCCACACTTAGAGAAGACAGTTACCAGGACTGGAGAAGTACAGGTGCGATGGGGAGGGAGACAAAGGCAAGCTGAAGTTTAGAAGCAGGATTGCTTTGGCTTATTGCTGACATGGACCTGGGAATGTTATGAGGGGAAGTGGTACCAGGCATAACTTGAAGCCCAGGCTAGAGCTCTACATACATGGTGAGGCCCGTGAGCTATTTCTTGAGGCAGAGGAAAAGAATCTGTGGAAAGGATCAAGGTTTGAACATGCTAACTTTGAGACACTGCTGAGATCTCCAAGTAGCCCAGCCAGGTGAGCAGGGAGATGAGAGGACTTGGAGCTTAGAGAAGAGATCTGGGCAGGACACACAAATATGGAAGCTGTGAGCTCTTAGGTTATATTTAAATCCATGGATTGAATGATAGACTAGGACAAAGTGTAGAGCAGATAAAAAGGACCTGTAAAAGTTGAGTCCTGGAAAACTCTAGCCTGTCAGGACACAGAGTTCAGAGAAAGAAGAGAATCCAGCAAAGTAGACGAAAGGGAGATACCAGAAAAAAAAAGTATGTGGTGTGTGTGTGTGTGTGTGTAAGATGGACAAGTTCCCACTGATCACAGCTATGTGAAGTTCTTTGGTGACATTCACAGTTTGACCAGAGAGGTGAAAATGAAAACCAAACTGGAAAGGACCAAATAATAAATGGGAGCAAGGAAGTGAAAATTTGTGTGTATATAACTTTCTAGAAGTTTGACTGTGACCATTAGAGATAGGCCCCATGAAAGAGATTGTGTCATAAAAGGGGTTTTGAGGAGGAGTGTGTGTGTGTGTGTGTGTGTGTGTAAGTTGCATATACTGATGCATGTTTGTTGAAGAATTCAGTAGTAGCCCAGATAAATAGTCCCTTTTCCTAATGACAGTCTGATCAAAATGTAGCTGGGGCCAGAAGTCTCCTGATCCCACGTGAACAGCTTAGCAGAGAGAACAAAGACCTACAATCCCAGATTCCTCATCTAATATCTCAGAAGACATTCTGAAACCCTACCTGGTTATACCTACACTGATTATCTCTGGCACCTACACAACATTCAACCTTCAGTTATCTAAATCTGTGTATTAACATGATTTTCATTCCAAGGAACATGACTAGTAGCAAGTAATTCTTCAAAGCTTTCAATACGTTTATTTTCCATCCTTAGTATGATATGCAATGACATTCATGGTCAGAGTTTCATGCACGTAAATAAAATCACCCATAGGTGAGACAACCATTCCCAAGGAAGGGCTGAAATTCCCCTCTCAGCTGCACACTTAAGAAAACAACTTGGACTTCCTAGCAATTTTCCCAAAGGCCTCCCTCAGGGGTCACCTTGTAGCAGCCATGACAAAAATCCTCAGCTCTGCTGTTAACTCAGCCCTGGTTCTGTAATGTTTGAACTGCATTGTTAGATACCACCCCCTTTTAGGCAATCAGCAGAAAGTTGGTCACATGCACACCTGTGTCATTCTGTCCGGGAACCCGTTTTCCTACATTATTGGCCTTTCAAGCAGTAATCTAGGATTCTGCTGATCGGTCCTGCTAGGCTTTGATTTGGAAGATATAAAATCTTTATCATTCTTATTTTTATATTGTTGACATGAAATATTTTTACAAACAAGATGTTAATGTAATAAGTTCAGCATAATTTAGGGTATATAAAACCTGACCTAGATTTAGGAAAAGAATTCTATTTCTAGCCCTACCCTAACTCATACTATGCATGACCTTGGAGGAGTTACTATGCCTCAGATTTTTCATCTGTAAAATACCCTCTTCCTACATTGGAGGATGAACTTGATAATGTCTGTAAAATACGTTGTAGTCTCACAGGAAGGATGCAAGGGCATTATCACATGTCATTCTTATTAGAATCATGTCGATATATATGAACAGAAAGTGTGAAAAATAGTCTAAGGAGTGAGCTTACAATAGTACTGGCTTAAACTAAGTCAGATATATTTGCGTCTATACTGACAATGTGAATGGCCCTAGAAGATTGTGTGAACTAACCCTACTGATTTCTGGTTGTGCTTCAATCTCACTTTGAATGTTAACTCTAAACCGCTAACCTGTTTCTTTCCCTTTATTCACTTTTTCCACCCACCATTGCATGACATCAGGGTCAGTTTTGTGCATGACACCCGCTACCAGTATTGGTAGGTTTCAACCTTTTTTATTTGTCTTTTCTATGATGTACAATACCTTCACTTGCTTGGAATTTATTTCAGAGATGGTAGAAATGCTTTAGGAAATATTAGATTTGAAGGTTTATTTGGCTTTAGAGTTAACATGTAGGTTTAAAAAAAATGTTCTTGATTTATTGAAAAAATTATGGTTTTAATGTGACCTCTGTGCTAGAACAATCACTCAAAAACAGAAACCACAAGTACGAGTCTGCTTTTTAATAATTTGTGTTTGGTTTTATTTATAGTTTTTACAATATAGCATAAGAAAAAAGAGCTTACTTCGTCAGAGAGGCAGGCTAATTTCATCAATGTTTTAAAGTTTCATAGTGGTGTGCCTTTATCTCCTCTTTGCTGTGTGTTAGAGTTATCAGAGTTTCCCAGAAGTATTTATTTAAAAAAAAAAACTATTAATGGATGTATTTTGAAACCAAATGTCCGAGTTGCTTTACTTGATTATCTTTTTAAATTTCAGGTGTTGATTTACTTGTGCTGATTTTTTCACATCTCAGCATTCCCTTATGTTAAATTTTAATACTTTATAGTTATCCTCACACATTTCAATGCCTTCATACAAAAGTATGTCTTTAGGACATACAGAGTAGTCCCACTGAGGGTCAGGAAAAATAAACACTGGCAAAATATGCCTGGCTATTTCAGCATAACTGTGTTAGAATTTATAACAAGGCTATGATATTTGCTTCACCATTTATTGACCCAAATAAGCATCCACAGCAATTCCAGTTCACATAAGCAATCCCAAATTGAAAATAAAAAAAATTCAGTCTAACCACAGTTAATTCCAAAGAACATCCTATCCCAAATTAGACATACATATTGAGCTTTAATGTTTTAGAACTTATGACTAAAAATGAAGAACACATATTCTTATTCTTACATCATTGGACATTAGCTGTCATAATTTTAGAAACAACTATAATTACACATTCTATATCCTTAGAATTGGGAATGGATCTATTGTTGGAAATAAAATGTTTATAAATACATCAACCAAAGTACACTGCTTTGGCCTTTCTGGGAATCACTGATTATGTTTTAAAACTTCCTTTAATTGTACTTGTAATAAGCTATTTTCCCTTTTTTATTTCTCTCCCATGCTTCCTTGCTTTGCATTGTGATTGCATGCCATCTGCTGGTTTAACCCATGATGGCTTGCTGCTCTGATATTCACCATGCCAAAATACCACTTCTATTACCATAATGCTACACCCTCCTGTTCATTGCTCCCATGGTTCCCCTCCTGAAAGTACCCATGATGCACAGCGCTACGTCCGCCACTGTCTCTGCAGCAACAACTCCTGCAACAAGTGTCCCCTTCGCAGCAACAGCCACAGCCAATCAGGTTTGCTCCTTTTAAAGCTTTCTTTCACAAATCCCAAACTCTAAATGAGTGCTGATATTTAAAAAAAAAATTCTCGGTGAGAATTTTTTTTTCATGTTTATCCATCAAATTTTATTTTTTTAATTAGTTTATATAGCAAGCATTTATGGACAGGTTGCACTTATTTAGAGTTAACATTTACTGCAAATAATGATGTAGCTATGTTTTGTGTTGCACTGTTTGTTTTCGTACCTAATATTGTGTAATTAACCTGACAGGCTTAAATTCCTTTTAGTACAGCATTACCTATCCAGTGGTTTGTGAATCGCCATGTAAAAATTAGAGACACGCACCTGTGGGTGCTTCAAAACTGGCTCGTTTTTTGTTTCGGTTTATTCAGACCCTATCATCTGTTGTAAAGGAGAAACATTCCCCCTAAATCTCCCTTTTTTTCATATGTGTCCAATTTGAGGTCTGAATAATTCTCATTAACATTCGATCTTAGTAATAGTTGCTACCAAACTCACTTGGTTACCACTTAATGATTTGTTCAGATAGTAGTGTTAAGAGGCCAAAGCATACTAGAAGAAGAGTATGTACCACTGGGTTCACAAAGGCTGGATATAACTGAATCGGAGAGTTTAACTCTGTTGGCTTAATGCATGTGCCTATAAGACCATGGATGTAATACTTCATGGATGTGAGAGCCAGTTGACTATTTCCTGCTCTGTGGTTACCAGCTGACTGTAACCCTGATGCTAGCCAACCAGCATATAAACATGTGCTCCTAGTTCTACAGAGATGAGTGTGAGATGAGTGAGCATAAACTCTCACCTCACTTAGAATACCACTTTATTGTGCATGCCCTCCCTTCATAGAAGAACAATTTTGGTTTTGTGCTTAGTTTTGTGTTTGTTTTCTTTTATTTTTCTTTTTTTTTTTTTTAAAGAAAATCAATTGTGCTGATAAAAGATGACAAGGTATATAGGAGTAGGCTAGAAGGAAGGGCCAAGCTAAAAGGAGAAATGGTAAGTTGAGCATTGGGAGAAATCACGTCAGGGCAGAAATAGCCCATTTCAACCTGTATCCTACTAGCTAGGGGTGTTGATTCATGCTTCTTTCCTAATTCAAGTGAACACAAAGTGGTTCCAGTGCTACAGGTTTCGTGACTGAACAGAGAGGTAGGTGTGTGTGTACCGGAAGGTAGGGATGGAAGTTAAATCCCAGGATAGTTCCCACTGGGTCCTCTGCATTGTGATAAAGTGGGAAAGAGAGAGGAAGGAGGGAAGAAAGACCGAACAGGCAGTGCAGAGTCAAATAGAGACCGGGTGCTGACAATTCTCCAGTTCTTTCCTCCCTTCTTCTAAAATGCCATCCTATCCTGTAAGCAAAGCCAACTTAGTTTCCAAACCAATATACACAGAACAGCAAGTAAGTTCCTTACCTGGGAAGATTTTTTATTTTTAATGACGAAATGAGAAGGAAGAGAGACTGTTTGCAACCTTCTATTATGAGGTTCAAAGCACCTCCTCTCTCTTGATCATTTTAATAGGAATGTTGTATATCTGATTTTTTTTTTTAGTCTAATCCTGCAACCTGGAACATGTTTATGTGATTTGTGACCCAGTTTGTGTTACAAAGTCCCGTCATAAGAAAACAACTTTGCAGTATAATACAGTTGTAGCTGTTACAACAAAGTTTTATCTATACTTTAGAGCAATTTGAACATTTCTGACAGAGATTTTTCTGAGAAAGGAAAGGAAATCAAGATAAGGGAATACTTAGGAGTTTTAAGGGTAAATCCCTTTGTATAGTATAAATAGTTGACCATGTTCATACATATTCTTCCAGCCTAGTAATCATTTACATGCATATGTGTAGATTTGTGTATTGCTATGAGGAGGGGGGTAAATAGCATGAAATATTCAGAAGATAAAATACGTTATTTTGAAGCATGATGGCAAAGAAATTAACAAGCTTAAACTTCAATTAAGCCAAAGAGATGTGATGAGAGGGTTTGTATCAGTAGCTTCCAGAATCCTAGATTCTGTGGTTTGCAGGTTTTCAAATGTAATAGTCACTACAGGACTGCACTGCCCTTAAAGAATGAAAATAAATCTTTTAGCAGCTCTTGATGACGGTCTGCTTGCACACAAAAGCCACAGAAAAGTAAATAACAATAAACATAAATTTTTGGATATGATGTCCTTTATGTATTTTCAAAGAGAAAAACATCTATAGACAAACTTGGAAATTCTTTTAGCATCCAAGAATAGAAAACTTAGGGATTGTTAATGACTGTGAAATCACAAGTTATCATCTTGTTAAGATTTCAACCCTCACATTCAAACTGAATGAAAGCCGTGTGAATTACATAAATCCGTTAAACATGGTGCATCTCAGTTTCCTCATTCACGAAAGAAAGAACAGAATTAATAGAAGCAGATGGCCTCTGAGTTTGAATGAATCAATGGGTCCATGATTAAGAAGCTAGGCCTGGCCGGTGCCGCGGCTCACTAGGCTAATCCTCCGCCTTGCGGCGCCGGCACACTGCGTTCTAGTCCCTGTCGGGGCGCCGGATTCTGTCCCAGTTTGCCCCTCTTCCAGGCCAGCTCTCTGCTGTGGCCAGGGAGTGCAGTGGAGGATGGCCCAAGTACGTGGGCCCTGCACCCCATGGGAGACCAGGAGAAGTACCTGGCTCCTGCCATCGGATCAGCTCGGTGCGCCGGCCGCAGCACGCAGGCCGGGGTGGCCATTGGAGGGTGAACCAACGGCAAAGGAAGACCTTTCTCTCTGTCTCTCTCTCTCACTGTCCACTCTGCCTGTCAAAAAAAAAAAAAAAGCTAGGCCGGAACGGAAGTGTGAGATTATAAAGGTCAACATAAACAAAATGGAAGGAGCTTGAGGGTTGAATTCAGTGAATGGTAAGCATCACGCCTTCTCATCTTCATCGTCTCAATACAAAATGCCATAGGGTTTTGAAGGATTTTATTAGGTTAATTTGATAAGGTGAATATTTTAAGTATTTCGAGTCTAATAGGTATTTGCAACTAGATATAAGTCATGCACAGAAGAAGGAGAATAGACTAAAACACTGTGACAGCTTCTTCTTGTCCAGTATTCTCAGCCTGTCACCCCATGGTGAGCAGAGCAGAACAAGCAACACTTTAATCGAAGTTTTCACTCAACTTGACATGTAGTTTGAAATTAAATAAACACAGGATCCAATACATCTTGGAGATATAAAAATCCTTTCATAAAATTATTTTGGGCTATCTGGCTCTAGGAATAGATGTATAAACAAAAAATAAAATAAAACGGATTTATCCAGAGATATTTCTTATTTCAATTAATGTATTTTGAGTTCAGTATACAGATTATACCTAATAATAATGTTAATATTACAAACCATTTATTGTGTACGAGGTCTGATTGTAATTTGTCTTCCTCTCTCATATATTATATATTATATGACCTATTCAATTCTATGACAGAAGATATGTATGTAGGGATACTCAATTAACCCTCATAATAGTTTTATAAGATAGGTACTAGGATCAGCCTCCCCATTTTACAGATTATAAAACTGAAATTAAGGTAAACTACCTAGTTAACATCATATCACCAACATGTGATCCTGCTGGAATTTAAAAACCCAGGCTTTCTGCGTCCAGGGCCTTCCTCCTAACCATCATAGTATGGTGCCTCTCTCCATACTTATAAATACACAAGAAGTACTTTTTCCACAAATAAAAACTGTGTGTTGAGTTTTGTCCATTGTGGCCCACTGGCAACAAACTCTGATGCTATAGGAGGATGTGAAGTAGTCTTGCAAATGTAGCTAGCACTAAAAGTGAATCTTAAACTAAGAGGAACTAAATTTAAGCATAGCTTCAAGTTAGTTATGTAACAGCTAGAACATGTTTAGAAACCATATAGTTAACTACATAGATGTTATAATCAATGAAAATTATTTAAAATTCCTGCAGAAGAAAGGATTAGTCATTAATCTCAGTGAAGCAGGTCCTTGGGCTTATTTTCTGTGAATCAAGTCCATACACTTGTGTCCTACCCTCTGCCAATCAACTTTCAGATTGCTTGGTACCAAATCAGAAAAGAAAATTATGATAGAGCATAAGTCAGCCAATTTCAGCCCACTTCCAAAGAACTATAGATGCCTGTATAGAAACAAATTTGATTTTAGAATTTACATTAAAAGAAGTAGAGGTAAACAGCTTAATATATGTATTAACTAGTTTTTTCATATTGTAAGGAATCTTATTTAATCAAATGAGAGTGCAGATTAAAATTACAGTAGCATAAATTGCTATAGGACTCTATGATGTCACTGTTTTAGTATTTTTGTTTTTAAAATTACATTCTATTTCAAAGGGGTAGTAATTTCCAAATAAATATATTTTATGTTTTTAGTTTCTTCATTTATATACAGAGATTATTCATTTTACCTAAGAACTTTCTTAAAGGTCTAATTAGAATATGATTTGTACTGTGAGTCTTTTCCCCTGTCCTCCAGCTCACTCACACCCACCCAGCTAAAAGTACTTTTTCTATGTTCTAAATTTTACAAGGATTTTGAGCTTCCCTGAAGGCATCATCATTAGACAGAAAGAAGACAAGTGCAAGGACACAAAGATGTAGAAGTACGAAGTGTAGCTGGAGAAGAACTATCAGATGGATCCAACAGTTCATTTGCTGATACAAGGCAGTCGTTGGAATCCAACTGTGCAGTCCTTAATGTCAGATTAAAGGGCTCAGTCCTTGTTAGGCCACAGAGGGGTTTTCAGGATGAAAAGAGAAAGACCTCTAGGAGGAGTGAGCAGATGGATTCGAGACAGCAGAGTTTGTAGAGACCACTAGGAGGCTTTCAACAACAGCCTGAACCAGGACAGTGGCTGCTGGCAAATGGCCTACTTTGTTGTGCCTTTGCACGTTACACGGAGTGTTCCTTTCAGCCAAAGAGAAACATAAAAGCAATGTCATACCATGGTAAAACCT
Organism: Oryctolagus cuniculus; assembly: GCF_051225735.1. Classification (NCBI taxonomy): domain Eukaryota; kingdom Metazoa; phylum Chordata; class Mammalia; order Lagomorpha; family Leporidae; genus Oryctolagus; species Oryctolagus cuniculus. The sequence continues at coordinate 15,100,631 of NC_142875.1, read as the reverse complement.
GTCCAAATCAATGTCATGTGGTGGTGGTGGTGGTAGTGGTGGGCGTGGCCTCATGTGAAAGGTTAACCACAGAGTGTTGACTGTAGGCAACGAAACCGAGTCCCTTCCCTTCCAGGACAGCAGTTGACACTCACTGGTCAGATGCCTCCATTGTGCTCATCCCGAACATGCAGCTTCCCACTTCCTACCCAAATGAGATCTCCCCAGTTCCCAAAGCACCTCCCCAGTTCCCAAACTGGAGCGTATGCTTGAAAGAGATAGTCCAGATATGCAGTGCATACATTATAGCTCTGTGGACACTGAGGGCCATAATTCACCTCGTTCACCCTGGTGTGAGTGCACACTAGGATAAAAAGCTTGTATAGATTGATATTAGCAATCTTTTTGTGGAGCAGCCCAATGGTGAGCACCTTAAATGCTGATGTAATCAGATTATGCTATTGAGGCCTGTCGACCAACACGAATCACTTCTCCAAAAGTGGTGATTCATGTTTAAAATTCTGACCTCAATGTCTGTCACTTCTTTGGAATCATCCTCCAAAGATTAAGTCCATTCAACAGTATTAGTCATAAGAAGAGTCTGTTGAAACTTAGCTGATGTGATATGATATACCCATAGCCCTGGACTCATTGAATATTTGATGTCAGAAAATTCCATTTTCCAAACATGCATTAGGTATGTTTACTATATAGGATAATAATCAATTTCAAACATATCTTACCTGAAAAATGAAATAGCATTAAACCAGATTTAAAATACTATGGTTTATTTGGCTTGCTACAAATTATTAAAGAGGCAAGAGAAAGGCTTAAAAATCACCCAAATATGAACAAACTTCAAAGCTATTTGTAGGTACGTTTTTGGATGTCCAAGTAAACCTATACCAACCAAGAAAGCTGGGAAGATAAGGTGATATTTTACTTCATCTCTCTCTCATTTCAAAGTTTTATAAAACATCTATTATTCAATGCCATCTGTGGGGACTATATTCAGACAAATGTAGGAGGCATTAAACATTCCCCACTATTCACCACTTGACCCATTTTGAGGCCTGTGCTTGTTTCATAAGAAAAATCTTGGTTCTGCGAAGCCCCAGTGTGGGAGGAGTAGGCTCTTGTCAGATCTCTCTCCTGAAATACACAGCAAAGTGGCTGGCCTCGGTGTCAGATGATCAAACTGTGAAACACTCCCTTCTCACAGTTTCTCATTCCTGGGAACAGATTACAGAAAGCAGCTGGGCCCCAAGTATGTTGTTCTTCACAAAAGCAGAGACAGCAACTGTCAGAATCTAGCCCTCGGAACTGGTACCCCAGGCTGAGACACCTCTCTCAGCGTTCTCCTGCTAAAGTTGTTGAGCCACTGTTAACGTTTTCTCTAACTCTAGAGGAGGAGTTCATTCTTGGTAAGGAACCCAGTTGCTTCAAATGAGGCAAATATTTTGTGGGGAGGAAAAGATTGAATTGTGTGTGTGTGTGTATGTGTGTGTGTGGAGAGAGAGAGAGAGAGAGAGAGAGAGAGAGAGAGAGAGATTGGAACCTGTTGCCTCTCTTTGCATAATAAAGTAAAACTACAAAAATTGCAGCATTTGCATTTAGCTAATGCTACTAGTTAAAACTGGCAATTTGAGTCTAAATTTCATTATACAATGTGGCTCGTGTACTGGAACCCAGATTTGCTAGTATGGCTTTAATAATAATAATAATAATAGTAAAAGGTGGGGCATAACTTTGCCTGTCTGAGGCAAACTTGGGTCCAGAAGACCAACAAAGATGAAGATTAATTTTTTCTTCATGAAGTCAGAAAATAAGAAGACAACAGATCTTTTATTTCCCTGCCTCAGAAGCAGCTGCTTTGCAGGCCCACCCTGGGGTTTAATTAATAAATGCATTTGCAGATTTCCCAAGGCAAGGCTATGTTATGTAAGTGTTGTAATCTAGTACATTCCCATTTTTCATGAATAATTTACATCTCATGGTGAGAAACTTGGGTAGATTCCTTTGTATACAGCACCTAAAGACATAATATCAGTTCCAATCTTGTGCAGCTGAAAAGAAAATGTCAAGAATCCTTATGAAGTCCTTCCTGCCTTGTGGATTGTCCTACTTATCAGACCTGAAAACCCATCCTCTTTTGCATTGTGATGGAATTGGGGGGGGGGGGCTTTTTTGATTGAAAAGTCATATTCCCAGTAGTATTTTGGCTTTTGTTGATAGTAGTAAAATCATGCTCCTCTTCTCTAATTTCGGGTTTTCTCCTTTGAGCAGAATGAATATGTAGTTCATCCTATGTATGTATTTATTTCCAGCTTTAGATTCAGAAGCAGTGAGAGGCTAGCTGCAATGCAGGAATTCAGATCCATTTTCAAGCTTGAATCTCATTCTTAGTAAGAGTTGCTATGAACAGAATAAAAATTTTATTCATAGGCATCTATCTACCCAAGTTCTGCCACGGCTCCGGCTCCTACCTTCTGGCATTTCTATCTCTGCCTTCAGGGAAGTAGTCAGCCGTTCTGTGTGGGTGGATGGGGGGGAGGCAGACACAAACTTGACTGTGGCTTTACTTACAAAGCATGATGCCACTATGTGTCAAAGACAAATTGGCATTATGGCTGGCCTCCCAGCCCTTTCTAGCCTAGCGTTCCCTCTGGGCGACACTGCTAGAGGCAGCAACTTCCAAGGTCAGACCAGCCTGAGTCTGCTGAACCAGTTTGGGGGAGATGCTGAGGATACTTTTCACTGTCCAGTGAAAAAGATGTGAAACAATCAGAGCATGTTATAAAACAAAATCTTTCAGCAGCCAAACATTGCTGCATGGGAAACAGACTCCATGGCAGGGTCTCATCCCCAAAGTGGCTGGGGCTATGTAGGTATCAGACAGATAAAGGACAGAGAAATTGTTTCCGACAAGCTTGAAATTTAAGGGGTGTGATAAAGAGAAAAGGGGATTGATATGCACAAATGCAGCAGCAGTCTGCCTTACATGTGTTACCACATTTTATTTTTACATATGAAGAAATCAAAACTCACATTTGCTCAAACCTCTAATCAATAGTGTAGCCTGAATTTGACCTCATGTCTGCCTGACCTTCAAGTCAATGCTTTTCCCCTTATCTTACATTATTTCCTGATAGCACAGTGGTTTAGAAAGGAGTTTCAAAATCAATCCCAGACTTTATCTCATGATAGAGGCAGATTGAGGAGCTGGGATTACATCAGATCTGAAGAAGGGGACACAGTGTTTTGTGTGAGCTAAATGAGTTTGCTTTAGGCCACATTGCCATGAGTGGCAGACACAAGGGAGTGTGAAGAGGAGGATTCAGTGGGAAGTCCTGGGGCCTTGAATGACAGAAGAAGAACAGGAAAGGAAATGTTAAGTGAGAGGCTTGGAAATGGAACCTACTGAGAGTAGGTAAGAGCTGGGATGGGCTGAAAGCAAGTGACTGGAAGTGATGAAATCAGGGTTCAAACGAAGAAAACCAAGGTGTTGGGAGGTAGATGAATAATTAAGAACCACAAAGATTCTTCTCCATCCTTTGCTCTCTTTTGCTCACTCACTTGCTACTGTCCAGCTTCTGCAGTACCTGTGGATTTCAACACAGTCCTCCCTGCCATGCAGCTCTCCATCCGATACCTCGCCCACTGACTTTTATAAAAAGAATGGTTTTATCTACATATCTTCACTTTGATTTGAACTGTAAGAGACAGAATTGTTGACTGATGTTTTGTGACATCAGCTTATGAAAGACTAGCGTTCATGCAGAAGCCATATCATGCTTCAGCCTCAAATATAATGTGTTGGAGCTCTTGGTCTGTCTGTTTTACTTTCAGTGATCAAATTATATTATTCTTGTCATCACTCCCTTTGCTCTGAAGTGTTCAAAGATCTCAGTTTATGTCCATAAGCTTCCAGTAATCAAATACACTCTTCACTCTTCACCACAAGGCATTTCTGGTAGCAGCAACATTAGCTGATTCTCGTAAAACATCACTCATGTTCCCCTAGGTGCAGCAGCCTTTGTAGGTCTGACCTAAGACCAGCATCAACTAAAGCACAGATATGAAAGACGGCAAGCCGTAAGAGGAACTTTACTACTATCATGCTGTACCTCTTGCATAACTTCTACAAAGAAGCATTATGACAGAAATTTCACTCTATATTGGAATAGGAGCTCAGATCAGCAGGCATAGAAGCCAGTTGTCTGTGTCCTGCCTGGAGCAAAGTTGTTGCCCCTCCACCACATTGCCTTCCCAAGAAAGTGCTTCACTGATCCGGAAGGAGCCCCAGAGACCTACAGGACATGAGCACAACACCAACAGCTATCTCTCCAGGCCACGCGGCAGATGCTACCCTAGGTGTTTTCTGTGAATTACTGTCACGCCCATGACCAGATGAGGAAAACACACTTCAGAGAAGTTGAGGCTTCTGCCCACGATGATAGTATTCCATGGCAAAACCGGGTTTAGGACTTTCCCTGAGCTCCCAATCTTCCATTTTATGATGAGAAGAAACCTGAGTAGTTAAGTGACTCCCGAAGGTCGCAGAAGAGACGAGAAGCTGAGCCCCTGAAACTATGCATAGTCCCCTGTCCCCGCCCTCAAGCCACAATTTTAGAAAGGGTTTCGAGGGAAGTTAAACGAGATTCTTTCTTTTTCTCTAAACATTTTTTTCCAGGAATAATTTCACAACGGTTCCATTAATCATTCTCTCAGTATCTGCTACGGTGACACTGAAATGATGAAAGGGCCAGAGAACCACTCTCCTCCTGAGGGTTCAGGAGAGAAGGAAAAGCTTGAATTGATTCCTTGTGTTCATGTTCTTTCCTTTGTTCCTCCTGGACCCCTGCAACGTTAAGGATGGTCTTGAACAAAGAAAGAGGTGAAGGGGGAAAATCTAAGAAGTGTTTGAAAGAATGAGAGGAAAAATTCCATTGTATTCCTTTGCCTTGGACCCTGGAGTTTAAGTTGGTTGGGTTTTGTTTGTTAAGCAGGAGCTGACAAATCCCCTTCTGCTTGTCTGGGATCTGGGTGACAGGAGGCCAAGGCTGGAAAAGTGAAGGACTTAGAGAAGACCAGGAGCACACAAGTATCCGTAAATAGCCATTTACTATAAGCACAGCTATCGAAGAAGTACTAATAAATACTACAGCTTGTCGAAGTATTCACATTTATGGCTTAGAGTAGAAAATTTTAAAAGTTTGGATGTTACCATAAAATAACAATAGTATTCATTATGTGTTTTCTGCCACTGGGCACTCTTTAAATATTCCTACATTAATCCTCACAACACCTTATGGGTTAGCAAAAATTTTGAATTATCATTACAGAGTTGAAGAATACTAAGAATAAAGATCTTGAATAACTTAGCCATGATAACATGCCTACTAAACCTAGAAGCTGGGCTTGAATTAGATGTAACTTTAAAGATTGGGAGGCTCTGTCTCTTAAGGGACTTATTATTTTTATTGCAGTGGACACTGATCATCATGAACTGATGGCTGTTGATGCTTTTGTAAGAATTAAGATTTTAGTTTAAAAATGATTAATAGGAATCGATAATCAAGACTTTAATGAAAAATAACATAAATTCAGCCTACATTTAGTTGTCAGTGATATTTCAAGATATACAAATATAGACAGAAAAGTACATTTGACAATTTTTAAAATATTAATCTCATCAAAACCATGTTTATTCTCTTTTTTTTATTAATTTATTTGACAGATAGAGTTAGACAGTGAGAGAGAGACAGAGAGAAAGATTTTCCTTCCGTTGGTTCACACCCCAAATGGCCGCTACAGCCAGCACTGCACTGATCTGAAGCCAGGAGCCAGGTGCTTCCTCCTGGTCTCCCATGCAGGTGTAGGGGCCCAAGCACCTGGGCCATCCTCGCTGCCCTCCTGGGCCACAGCAGAGAGCTGGACTGGAAGAGGAGCAACCGGGACTAGAACCCAGCTCCCATATGGGATGCCAGCACCATAGGTGGAGGATTAACCAAGTGAGCCATGGCGCCGGCCCCCAGTGTTTATTAAAAGTACATGGAATATCACATAGAATGTATACTACTTAAGTACACAATATCACTTTAAAAAAAAAATTGTCAAATTTGTTTGGAAGGCAGAGAGAGGCAGAGAGAAGGAGAGACTGAGAGATAGGGGAGATCTCCCATCTGCTAGTCCACTCCCCAAGGCCTGCAACGGCCAGGGCTGTACAGTCCAGGTCTCCCACACAGGTGGCAAGGACTTAAGTACCTGAGCCATCACTGCCTCCTCCCCGGCTGTTCCCTAGCAGGAAGCTGGAGTCTGGAGCAGAAGCGGAGCCCCAGTCCCAGGCTCTCTGAAAAGAGCAGGCATCCCAGTGGCATCAAAACTGCTTTGCCAACCAGTTGTCCCCAACATATCATTATTTAAATGTCTAGTTACATAGAAGCTAAGATCAAATTTTACTTAAGGATATAAATAATAGCCTAAGGGAAGGGAACCAACACTTACCAAAAAACCGCGATTATACATACACTCATACATGTCATTTCATTTAAAGGTCCCACATAACTGTGAAGTACCTTACCCATCTTTCAGTTGAGACCAAATCTTAGAGAGTAATTGGTTAGGATTCATGTGGGAAGAAAATGTCTCAGCAGGTTTAGATCTCAGGTTTGCTTGCCTGCAAGTTTCCTTCTCTGTGACTACTATTTTTAAATCAGATGGAAACTTATGGCCAATGTAGAATAGGGATGAATCTATTTATGTGACTCCCCTTAAAAACTACTAACGACAGAGTTTAGCTATTGGCATAAAAAAGTTTTACCTATTTAAGAAGAAAGTTCTCATAAAAGCAAAAACTTGTTAAGGTCCAGGTGGAGTATCATAAATAAACTAAAAATATTTCTGGTTGGTGAGATCAACAAAGGCATCCAAATTTGAGTCTGGTGAACAGGAGCCACGACACAGAGGGAAGAAGGTAGGACTATGCACTTCCCAGGGTGATAAGTGCACAGATAACTTCAGTTGAAAAAAAGTCTACCAAAGGAGTGCTCACATCCAGGGCTTTGGTTTTTTAAGCAACAATCATTTAAAAAGAGAGACACTCTTTTTTCTCCAGTGTTCCCACAGAACCCAGGTATGTACACATCTCCAGTTGAGAATGCTTTGGGCAGTATGGAGGAAGCAACTGTGAAGAGAGCGAGTAGAGCTGAATTTAGTTGCATGTAAAACCACAGAGCTAAATTAGAAAGCAGGGCAAGGGTTTTCATGACGATTCCAGGGCACAGTGGAGGAGAACAAAGGATCCTATTTTGAAGCCAAAACTGCAAAGGATGAAAGGGAGAGAGGGAGGAAAAGAAAGAAAATGAAAGGAAGAAGGGATTAAGGACCAGAAGGGAATGGGAATTATTGTTTAAAGAGGACGGACTTTCAGTTTTGGGTGATGAAAAGTTCTGGAGATGGATAATGGCGATGGTTAGTATCATTATTATCATTGAATTTTACAACCAAAAAGATTAGAATAGTAAATTTTATGCTATGTGTATTTTACCACATTTTAAAAAAATGGACAAAAGATGTGAGTAGGCATTTCTCCAAAGAAGGAATTAAGAACTGGCAAGAAAGAATTTGTCTAATTGTATCAAGGATTTTGTTTTATTAAATCTTCTAGTAAAATGATTGTTTCCACACTAAAAAATTCAGTATTGTTCCCATGTTTCCCTTTAAGAGTTCTGTCTTCACAAGGCAGGTAACTGAGTATAGATGTGAATTCGTCCTCAGAGAACCATGTCTGTTAGAAGGCAGATCGAGGCTGAGATGCTGAGCCTCAACAAGAGCCCATGGCTTACCCATGGCAGTAGATCTTCCCATGTTTTCTCAACAAATGTATATGAAGAGCACACCATGTGCCATATACCATTCAGGGTCCCGGGAATATGGTTGTGAGGAGAATGGCCCCTGTGCTCTTGGGTCTTACATAGTGAGGGGACCAGCAGTGGAGAAACAGGAATATAATTACACTCCAAGTAATTGTCACAGGGTAGGGATTATCTCAAACATCGATGAGCAGTGCTGAAACACTGGGTCTAACCATGGCACTCTGATGGGGAACAGTTGGTAACCAAGAAATTAAAGAGGAAGCACAGCTCTACTTCTGTATAAACTATTCCTCCTTGGTTCCCATTTTGCCATCTATTACACCAGGGCACTCTGGCACTTCTTGGAGACCACTGGGAAGGACAGATGTTGACCTTGTATAACTACAATGTCATAGAAGCAGAGTGAGAAACTAAGGTTCAGAAAAGCCACAAATTCAGCTTGTGGCAAAGATATGCCTCCTAAATCCCACTCCCAAACTCTTTTGACTTTCCCCTTGCACCTCAATTTTGTACACAATTGAGTGCTTTACACACACACACACAACAGGAAAAAAATCTGACTTTGCTGGAAAATTTGTGAGACGGCAGCATCGTCCTACCAATTTGGGAAATGTGCAAGATGGTTTACAGTCCACAAAGACACACTTTCATGTCCAGTACACAGTATTAATCTTACTGTTCCTTTTACTGAATTTTAGCATTTGTTTGCTTTTTTCTCTTTAGTGTGTTAAAAGCCAGTTCTTAACAGACTGAATTATACATTCTGCCCCACTGCTAAAATGGGGACTGCAGCCAAAATGTGCTCAGGATTCTAAGTCTAGCATAATGGTATTGACAGAGCATCAAGCAGGACTGGGGACTTTGTGTTAAATCCAACAATATCTTATTTCTATGATTTGTTTTTCTTGACCCTAATCTTTAATTTATTGCTGTAATCAAAATCCCATATTGTAGAACTTAATGTTTTTAAATTTCATGTCAGATGCACCATAAGTTCATTTTTACAAATTGATTGTTTTAAATTTTTCCTGAACACTTTGTGAATTTGCATGTATGTTAATATTTAAATTTATTTTTCACTCCTGAGTTGCCACTCATATCCTTTAAAACATTTATTTATTTGAGAGGCAGGGGGAAAGAGAGAGATAGAGACTGATTTAGAGAAACAGACAGTGCTCCCATCCACTGGTTTACTCCCCAGATGTCCAGGTAATGGGAACTTAATCTGGTCTCCCACATGGGTGGCAAGGACCTTACAGCCTCTCAGGTGCACGTTGGAATCTGGGATCAGATTGAGCCAGAACTCAAGCCCAGACACTCTAATATGGGATGCAGGCACCCCCAGCAGCATCTTAACTGCTGCATCAAATGCCTGCTCCTCCTTTAAAATATTTAAAGTATCTTTATGTCAAAAATAACCATGAACAAATAAAGATACATTAGGGAATTTTTTTTTCAATTTATATAGAAAGTAGACCTTAATACTATGTTACAAACACTGGTTGTTAAAGGTATAAAGTTTTCTGATATTCTACCTTCATGTGGTCAGCCTATTTAATCACTGCTACCGTGACTTCCCACTTTTCTCACTGTAAATATTCTAAAGTTTAGAATTTTTGCTTAATTAGTGTGGCTCAAATATTATATATTGCTTCTTGAGATAGTGTAGGAATTCAGCTTTCTTTAATGGTAATAGTACCTAATATTAAAAATGTTTGAACTGGTTAGGAACTCAATTTTCCTATAATGATAGCAGTGGACTTGGTGGTTGGGTCGCTAGGTTGGTTCACAATGGTTTATTTAACTCATGATACTGTTCGTGGCTGTTATACTAACAACATAGAACAGACCAACCACCTTCTATGTTCATGGATGCTCCTTTATGGTGAAGAATGATGTTAAGTAGCTCATGCCTGACCAAACCCCTAGACACAGTCTGACAGAAAACTTCTGCAACTCCTCTAGCGGCCAGAGGAAGGGGAACCACAAATTATTTCTTTTTGACAGGCAGAGTTAGTGAGAGAGAGACAGAGAGAAAGGTCTTCCTTCCGTTGGTTCACCCCCCAAATGGCCGCTATGGCCAGCGCGCTGCACTGATCCGATGCCAGGAGCCAGGTGCTTCCTCCTGGTCTCCCATGTGGGTGCAGGGCCCAAGCACTTGGGCCATCCTCCACTGCCTTCCCGGGTCACAGAAGAGAGCTGGACTGGAAGAGGAGCAACCGGGACAGAACTGGTGCCCCAAACGGGACTAGAACCCCGAGTGCTGGTGCCGCAGGTGGAGGATTAGCCTGGTGAGCCACGGCGCCAGCCGGGGAGCCACAAATTATAATGGGTTCCATTTCTAGAATGGAAGCTGGGGATGCTAGTGGAGTTGAAATGTGAAGTATAGTATGGAATCAAGAATGTCAGATGAAGAAACAGGAATGTAAAACCTCGGCCTATTCCTGTGTTACCATTAGACCACTCACAAACCCTCTTTCTCACTTTCCTTGATACTGTGGTTTGATCTATTTCGTTTTTTCCTGGCTATTGTGTGGCTTTTCTCTGTTGAGCAATCGTGGTCTCATAACTCTCTTCCTAAATAAATACAAAACATTCTCAAGCATATTTTTTGTTTTAAACACTCCTATTGCACCAAGAGAAAGGACCAGGAATAAAAAGCAGTCTTTCCTTTGTCACATTGCTTTACCTCCTTCTTCATTTGTATCCTAATGGGGGTGGGGAGGAGTCAGTCTTGTACAATATATGGTTTGTTAGATGGTCTGAGGACTAATTCCCATCTCAGTGTGAAAACAACAAATGACCCTCAGAATTCCCTCAGGGAGGTGGACTGGGAGAGGCTGGTCCTGGAGAAGAGAAGGGGCCACAATCAAAGCCGCACTGTGGCACTACGAAGAATCTAGATGTTTCTACACACGGCATAGGTGCTGTGAGCAGTGCAGTCTTATTCAAACCAAGCATTTCCAATCATGGATTTTACACAGATAGTCTGCATTATCAATATGGGCCCTGGTTAGTAATCTTCAGTGAGGCTGGGGTTTATTGCTTTTCACAAAAACCTTAACTATTAATATTTTAATGACAATTTTTCATATACTGAAAGTATATCTAAAAAGTTGTTTGTTCGAATACAACAGAGTGGAAAAATACTAGAAATGAGTCATCAACAAAATAATATGTCATAGAAAATATAGGAAGTAGATAGAGCTTGGAATGTAAATGTTACATTGGCAATAAAGAGCAAAGCCATGGTCCTAACAAAATTACTCTTTAAGGTGTACTGGATGCTATGGCAATTCCAACCAACTCCAGTTTGCTCTCTTAACAGTGAAACTGACTGTGATATTTAAGAATTTTCTCCCAGGACCCCAATGTATGCCTCTTCTGTACAAATAAAAATATGTCTTAAAAATAAATTCAACATGACACACCACTGCCCTCCCCCAGAACAATATTCCCCCAAAATAATGAGTAATATTATTTTTTTAAGTATCTTCACATCCAACACACATATCTCTGAACTTTTTATAAAATTATAGTCACAGAATAGGCCAAATAAAGTTTTTGAAAATGTACACATATTAACATGTATAATTATAAACTGTTTTAAGAGCATGACACTCCCACTCTACCTTCTCTCTCTCCCTCACTCCCTCCATCTCTCCTTCTTTTCTTATATTATACTTTTTTACAGTGACATTTCAATTTTCTTTATAGTTGCAAGCTTAACCATCCACTAAATACAGAATTCAACAAGTAGTAAGTAGAAAAACTACGATTCCTCAAGAATAAAGACAAGGACTATAAAAAATAATTAAATCTAAAAATGTCAATTTCACTCATATACATTACTTTTTTGTATTTTGTATATTAGTTATCACAAGTCAGAGAAAACATAATATTTGTCTTTTTGGGACTGGCTCATTTCACTAACTATAATGGTCTCCAGTTGTATCCGGTTTGTTGTGAAAGGCAGGATTTCATTTTTTTATGGATAAGTAGTATTCCATCATGTATATATACCATAATTTCTTTATGCAGTTGTCAGTTGATAGACATATGGGTTGATTCCATATCTTAGCTATTATGAGTTGATCTGCTATAAACATGGGGGTACAGGTAACTCTATCTGATACTATAAATTCATCTTGAGGTAGAAGAAATTTGCTTTTGATTTCAGGAATGCATACTCCTATTTAAAGTACTGAATTATATTGGGGACAAAAATGTACTAATATCCCTCTTGTGCATTTTGCTTTAATCCGATAAATTCACAAGTTTCTCATCTTAGGGTGAGGGTTCTAGACAGTCGTGTCTGCCATGGGGAGGGTGCAAGGGGCAGCAGGACTGAGTGGGAGAGAGAGAATGTTAACCAGCGGGGAGACAGAGGGAGGGAGTACCACCAGTAGAGATAGGAAAGAGGGGGAAAGAACAACAGAACTGGAAGAAAACTGTGGACAAAGAAGGCAGAGGTCACTATCAATTTCTGTAAATAACATATTTCATTTAAGGAGCCAGTGAAATATTTTTCCTTTAATTATCTTTTGAAGGAATAGGGCCCTGTAATCACAGAAAAAGTTTTCTGAGAGGGTTATCAATTCTGAAAGTTTTCTTCAGCTGGGATTTTCATTTATCTTCCCCCTGTATGAGGGATCATGCCCCCAGCCTCGGCTAGTTTTACATTTGTTTATATATAATGGGAAAAAAAGGGAAGGGTGTTTCTTATTCTTGAATATTTCTGAATCCCTAACTGCCAGAAAGGGTTCAGTGGTGTAGCTTGTCCATGGGGCTTTTTTTCTGCATCTCTTGCACCTCTCTTATGAATGGCCTGGTGTCTTCTGTGGTGCCAACATTGTGGCACTGTGTCCTTAGTGACTTCCTATTTATTCAACCTCAATCTCTGCAACCAACTGTTAGTAAATGCCTTCTGTGTCTCCAGCCCTGCCCTACACACCAGGGATATAAAGGTGAATGAAACATTCCCCTTGTCCTTAACAAGCATAGTTTTGCTGTGAAACCCAGTTAATGCACCAGCCCTGCTTAGAAATACACACTTCTGCCTACATACCAGTGCTATCAAGACTCACTAAAATCCCTTCATTTTTCAGCAGGGACATGCAACTATTTTATAAGGTATATTTTATATACCTCTCCACATTCAGCATTACCAAGACAGTCTTTGATGGCTTTTCACCAGAGAATTTAACTCACACATACACTGTTCTTGTCTAATTATTTTTATGGCTTGAATACATAAGAACAATCTGGTTTTTTTTTCCACTGAAATGTTTCCCTATCACTTAAACAAAGCAAGAAGAGTTCTCACTGAATTTAATATTGAGCTGTCTTTTTAAAGGATAACTCATCTGACATCCTTGAATCTTTACAACGAGCACTTTTACATCAGAAGTGTAAACATTTCTAGAAGTTGTCCAGAAGCTCACAGTTTCCAAATGTACAGTTATTGATATGTATGGTTCCCTGGAGATCAAGCACAAGGTAGGAAACTCAGGAAGTGTTAATACTTAGCGCCTCTGAAACACTAAGGAAATCCTTTGTTGCTGTGTCTTCTGCAGCCTCCTCTCTGAGAACTGGTTAGTTCAGCTGTTGAGTTCATGCTCATGAGTTCCAGTTCAGTGTTTTGGTCTCTACACACAGATTATTTTGCTTTCAACCGAGTGTACACCATGGTGTGCATGGTGTGCATCCATTGATCATGGATTTAAGTTGAACCAGCCAACTGGTTGAGAGTGTCGCTCCCCCATTCGTGGAGGAACAACACCGGACCCTGTGCTGTTCGTTTATCTGCTCAGCTCTTTCCCGGGTTAGCTGCCGTTCGCTCACTCGCGGAGGAACGACGCCGTCCCGGGTTAGCTGCCGGCCCCTCCACCTCCGTGGAGGGGGCGGCAACCCCCGCCATTTTCCCCACTTCCGCGGAGGAGCAGCACACCGCTGGCCGGCTCTCTCGGGGGCTGCTCAGATGTTCCTCAGGTGTTCCTGGTGCATGTTGTTTCTCTCCTCCTTTATAGTCCTCTTCCACCAATCCCAACTCTGCTACCCACACGCCGAGCACGCTGCTCTCCTCCAATCAGGAGCAGGTCCTGCTGCTTATTGGTTGAACTGGAGGCAGCTGTGTAGAAGTTGTTACTCCCTTCTCAGCGCCATATTGTGGGAGAGCAGATGCATAGAATAAGTCTTAATTCCAGTAACTTAGTCTAGTCTCAGTTGCTCCCCACATGAGAGGATTCGGCTGCTTCAACTTAGATCCATCATCAATACAGAAGAGACAAGAATACACATATTTTATCACCAGTGACTCAGTTCAAGAAGGGATAGTATTTTCTCTTAAGGTAGCAGTTTCCTATTGGTCAAGTAACCTATCCTTATGGATGAAAGCCAACTGTCTGAAAGTGTTCACACTCCTTTAGTCCTCTCCTGGTCCCACTCACCTTCACCATGGCTGCTTCCCATGATGTTGTCTGCAGCCTGCACGGATGCCCAGTCCAGGAAGCCAGCCAACTAGACCTGGTGGGTACCTCCTCCAAGGATATAAAGCCCACAAAGGACACAAATTGGCAGCTCACAGCTGAATTCAGCCCAAAAAGATACATTTGACCTATAGTGAGTTGTTTCCTATACTGTGAATTAATTGCTGGATTTTCAGCTTTCTTTGGAACATGGGAGGCCAAGCAATATGGAGCCCAGGTTTCTGTAGGTAACAACTGACTGGAGCTGAGTGGATGCTTCCACATTGATGTCCTTTTCCTACCTAACCCCAGCATGCTCAGTATTTAGACAGCACTTAACTTAGTCTACTTTTTAATAAGCTTGCCTGCCATTGCACTACAAGTTAATGTTGCATACTTTGCTGAGGATACTGAAACTACTGCCTAGCTTCTTGTAACATATTTGATGAGAAAACAACCCCTTTGAAGTTCTTGGGAGCTGTTCATGCTTTGTCTCTAATAAATAACAAAGAGATTAATCATATACTAGGTTCATATGGGGTAACTTATTGTTGCACATTAAGATTCTTAAATCCAATCACCATGGGGGAAGTAGATGACTTCACTTAGTATGACCTCCTTTTTTTTATTGATTAGTAGACTCTGTTGTAACCAACTGATATTTTTGCATCACAGATATTCTTGCTATAACTGGAGGAGCCACTAAAGATTTATAGAGGCACTCATGATTTGAGATCAAGTGTTATCTTTGTTTTAAAAATAGAATTGTGGATTCTGTGGGCATCAGCTATTCTCATTTTTGTATGCTTTCCTTTTAGTGGAAAAAGGATTGAAATAATGCTTTCAGTTTGGAATTCTGATTTATCACACTAGATTGGTTAGAGTCTTCTTTAATAATTTAACTTCCTTCTCCTATCACAGTTCCCTGTTATATAAAAATCCTACTTACCTGAGGGAATATTTTATCAGGGAGATAAATAAAAATGTGTCTTATTCAATATATTTGGTGTTTTTGCCATCACCATAGCCTTTTCTGAGACTGCAGCAGTGGTGCTGCATTTGGGGAGGGTGTTCTGTTGCTGGGTGCAAACACATCTGTGACATGCATCTGGGGTGGGGTGCTTGGGCAGGAAGTAGTTGGCCATACAGAACAGGATGCCCTGAGCAGAGCCCTAGGAGTCTCACAAGTCCAGTAACTATTCCTACCCATCTGGCACCCGCAGATAGTCAGTACTGCCTCCCACCTGGAGCTCCAGGCTGCATCTGGCCACAGCCTCACTTTTACCTGATGCTTAAGTTGAGTACCTTCCTCAGCTAGCATGGTCAGAGGTAGGCTCTTTGAAATCACTACTTTCCCTGGTCCCATCTCAGACTGTAAGTCACCTCCATCCCTGGAGGGGATTCCCACGGCAGTGAGCAGAGTGAGCAAACATTTCCAAGCTCATGCCGGCTTGTGTAAGCACTTTGTAAATTGTACCAGCCAATTAAAACCGTTCACATTTTCTTTTCCATATCTGTAAAATACGGTCACTCTACTGACCTAGCTTGTAAGAACGTGATAAAAATCCTCCGAGCTCCTCAAAGTCAAGGGCATGTATATTAAAATTCAGACAAAAGCAACGATGCTTAAGACAGGGGACTTTTAGGAGATCTGGTGTGGTAGCTAGTCCTCACTGTGCGCACTCTGGAGACTGTGGGTCAACTGCCCCTTTCAAGAAAGCCTGGGCTGCAGTGCCTTGGAGGTTGAGTAAGGAACTTTTGAGTATCAGGCTCAGCCTGAACATTTGCAGGGCAGGAAAAACGCCACACACGGTGGGCCTATTGAGCTCATTTTGGTAAACTGTGTTTTAATTAACCATTTTTAAAATGGACAAGTTCAGGGTTGGGTGTAGCCCATATTCCAAGGGCACATACAAGCCTGCTATTATGAGAATGTATGTTTTGTATCCATATTGAAATATTCAGGGAGTTTCTGAAGCTTTCCATCCTCCTAGCCACAACAATTACAATGAGGACTGAAGAAGTTTAATGAATATAATGAATGAAGAAAATGTCAGAGGAGAGACAACAAGAAAACACACAACATGTACCTGTTCATCTTATTTTAAATTATGTCACTTTGGTGCCAATTAAAAATATAACCAAATAAAGAAAATCCCTATTAAAAACTAGACAGAAGAGTCCCCTCTTTCCTTCAAAGCAGCTTCTCCCCACCCCTCCCACTCCCAAAAACATGCACACACACTTGGCTCTCCTCTTCCCTCCCCTGTGCCCTGTGTTTAAACGGCCCTACCCTGCCCTAGGGTCCTAAGGCTTCAAATGTCATGTGCTGCCTATCAGCAAGAGCAGCCAACACACAGCAGTTAAACAAGAGGCACTCAGTAGAAAACTGTCTTTCATCCAGATCCCTGTTCTATTTCCAGGATATATTTCACCCCAGAGTATACTTCAGACTAGCAAATGATATGTCTCAGATAAAGATTTAATAATAAATGATATTTTCAAGAAAAATTGCTGCCACCAAAATGGAACTTAAAAGGAGAAATACCCAAAGCTTCCCTACCTGCTAAGATCCGATCTCTTGAACCTCCTGAGGTACACAGCTGCTAGGAGTAGAATTTATTTTTTTACACCACATATTCGTATTTGGTCCACAAGATAGACAAAGACATGGACCAAGGGATGGCCAGGGTTTTCTGGCCCAGAGGCCAGGCAGCAGTCACAGTTGAGAGTTCAGTAGAGTTGGTACTCATTTCTATTTTTCTTTCTCCATATAATGGTTTGTAAGGAGACTGGGGCAAGAGAGGAAAGCAATCTGAGTCTAGTTAATGCTTGCAGATTGCTTTATAGTCTGATTAAACCTTGATAGTTGTGTATTTCACTTTGTCAAACACAAGTTGAAAGTATTGTTGCAACTAACTTCTGCAATACAAGTTCACCCACTCTAATTTGCCCACTGCTGTGCTTTCTATAGAATACTTTTCTTTCCAGATGGTTAGGAATCTCACCCTATATGACATTTTAATTTCATTTAATAAGCAAAAATGTAAATATATTCACAATTTGTATTACTGTATATCAGCATAAGAAATTGCAAGATTTTTTCCATAAATATTTTAGAGAGGCTCTAATTAAAGTCAAAGAAAAGGGAGAAGAAAGCAGGGCATGATTTTATGTCCTCAGGTACATTATTGTTTGGAAAACTTATAGATGGTATTGAAGCTAAGGGACGAAATGGAAAACTTTCTATATAATAAATATTTAAATTTAAAAATGAAGTTAAAAACTGACCAGATGGAAAATTTGAATTTTACCTATTTGCAGGGATACCATGCAAAGATACTTTGATGATAGTATTCAAAACTTGATATGATATTTACATATAAGTCATATTTTATTTTTATTCATATCAATCAGTATATGAGACAAAGTGCTATTTTTCCTGATTAACTTTAAATTCCTAAACATTTTAAAATAAAAAGATGATCTATCTGCTTTTGAGTTTCCATTTAGTATATTTAATGTAAATGAGTTCATCTATTTTCATCAATTCTTTGCAAATTAGTATATTTTAATGCAACAAAAATATTCATATTTATTTCATGTGAGCAACTACTGAGTGTATTAAAACTTAAAGAGAAAATGACCATGAGTGTAAATTCCTACATAAATTATACTTGTAGAAATAAGGCTTCTGTTGGGAAATGAATTTCAGCATGCAGGAGCATTAGAGGAGCTTTCGTCAGTTGTTTCCTAACAAAAGACTTGGCTGTTTAATAAACATTTGCTTACTACTTATACAATGTTTCATCACAGCATTTCATAAAGAATAATATTTTTGTTAGAATGGGTTGAAAATGTGGTTCTTAAGCTTGGCGTTTAATGGACTGCACCACACAGGCCAAATTCCCTCTCCTTTGCAAAGATATGGATTGGAAATAAATTTAGAGATCAAGCTCAGGAATCATAGTTTATATTTGACAGCTGAGCCTTATCTGAGCTGTAGATGCTTTTGGACTTATTAAGAAAGTTTTAACTAATTTATTAAATTATCATCCTAGTTTTTTCTTTAATATGGGACATTTAAACATACCTTGAATTTGAAACTAGGTATTCTATCTTGGGAACAGGGTTATTTTTGATGAGAATATATTTTTGAATTATAAATGTGTTATTAAATATCTGATTTATTATAATCTTTTAAATATTTATACTTAAGTCTTAGAAAGCACCTTGCCAAGTGAAAACGGGTGCTCTGATTAGACTTCCTGATCACTTTAGCAAATATGAACAGTTGTATGAACATAAAATGAAATTTGAAGCAACACTAAAAAAAAAAAAAGAGTAGGTCTAAACATACACTGCATGCCCACATATATGGGTCACGTTTTACAGAAATCCTGGGCTTTTCAATCATCTCTTGTTATAGCGATCACAGAGTAGACGTGTTAAATTTTTTAGCATGAAGGGCAAGGATTGTACAAAATCATAATTGCTTCAAAATCATAATTGCATCAAAATCATAAGAAATTGAAAAGTTTTATTTCTTAAATGTCTATTTTCAGCGAGTAAAACTTAAACTTGCTGTTTTATCCACAGAGAAGGATATCTAAATCACACTTATCTTTTTCTTCAACAGATAATTCTGAAATAATCAGCAGAAACGGAATGGAATGCCAAGAATCTGCATTGAGAATAACTAAACATTGTTACTGTACATACTATCCTGTTTCCTCCTCAATAGAATTGCCACAAACTGCATGCTAAATAAAGATTTAGTTCTTCTGGACAGACCACAACTCTAAGAAGCTAGTGCTGCTATATCATATATGAGTATTAAATATGGTATGCTTAGTATATTCCAACCTAAGATAGTTCACTACCTGAGACCAGCTGTGATGTTTAAAGACATAAAGGATAAAGTTTACTTTTAAAGGGTTTTTAAACATAGTTTCTGTCCTAGGAATATTGTCTTATCTCCATAACTATAGCTGATGCAGAAATTCCAACCAGTTTACTCATTTCGACTCAGAATATTTCAAATTTAGCAATAAATAATTAGCATTAGTTTAAAAACCTATTCCAAGGGCAGGTTCCATTCTAACTCCAATCACTGTCATTTCATTTACCCACTGGATCAAAGGGTATGTTTCACTTCTTGACGAGATGAATGCTGCAGCAAAGACGAGAGGTGAAGTAAAACCGATACCTGTCCTGCAGGTCTAAAATTTGAATGGAAATTCAAGCACAAGTGCTGGGGACACATCAGAGTGTGGTATTTGGTTTGCCTGGAGATGCCGCGTTGAATCATGTGATTCTAGAATAACATTAAATAGATTGAAAAAGAAACTTTGCACGGTATGAGCTTCATACCCCACCAAACAAAGTCTTGAAGGTATTATTTTACAAGTATATTTTTAAAGTTGTTTTATAAGAGAGACTTTGTAGAAGTGCCTAGATTTTGCCAGACTTCATCCAGCTTGACAAGAACGAAAGGCCCATGCCAACAGTCTAATCTAAGGGATTAGTCCTTCAAACTCACCATCCGGTTGCCTGTTACAGAATAACTCTTCTAAACTAAAAACCTAGTCAAACAAGGAAGCTGTAGGTGAGGAGATCTGTATAATATTCTAATTTAAGTAAGTTTGAGTTTAGTCACTGCAAATTTGTGACTTTAATCTAAATTACTATGTAAACAAAAAAGTAGATAGTTTCACTTTTTAAAAAATCCATTACTGTTTTGCATTTCAAAAGTTGGATTAAAGGGTTGTAACTGACTACAGCATGGAAAAATAGTTCTTTTAATTCTTTCACCTTAAAGCATATTTTATGTCTCAAAAGTATAAAAAACTTTAATACAAGTACATACATATTATATATACACATACATATATATACTATATATGGATGAAACATATTTTAATGTTGTTTACTTTTTTAAATACTTGGTTGATCTTTAAGGTAATAGCGATACAATTAAATTTTGTTCAGAAAGTTTGTTTTAAAGTTTATTTTAAGCACTATCGTACCAAATATTTCATATTTCACATTTTATATGTTGCACATAGCCTATACAGTACCTACATAGTTTTTAAATTATTGTTTAAGAAACAAAACACCTGTTATAAATGGATATTATGTGTAATTGTTTAAAACATCCATTTTCTTTGTGAACATATTAGTGATTGAAGTATTTTGACTTTTGAGATTGAATGTAAAATATTTTAAATTTTGGCATCATTGCCTGTTCTGAAAACTAGATGCGCCAACCATATCATTATTTGTTTGGAAAAAAAATCTACATTTTAATTCATGTTGGTTAAAGTCTAATTACTATCTATTTATCTTATAGATCTGATAACCCTTGTATCAAAAGAAAATCACATTCTACGTGTAATCTTACATAGTGCTTGTATCGTTGCATTTGTTTTAATTTGTGGAAAAGTATTGTATCTAACGTGTATTACTTTGGTAGTTTCATCTTTTATGTATTACTAATATTTGTAATTTTTTCAACTATAGCAATGTAGTTATGCTACAACTTACCTAAAACATTCAAACTTGTTTTCCTTTCTCTTTTTTTCTTTGTTAATTCATTTAAACTCATTGTAAACATAGTATACATTACTAAAAGATAAATTATGGGAATCACTGAGATATTTTTGTAGACTAATTGTTGTAACATTGTCTTTTTTTTTCTTCTGTTTCATGATTTTGATTTTAAAATTTACTAGCACACAACTATTTTCCGCCCTTTAATAATGCAGCATCAAAAACATCACCTGTATCCCCAAACAAATATAGAAGACTGTATTTTTTACTATGATATCCATTTTCCAGAATTGTGATTATAATATGCAAAGAGTCATAAATATGCCATTTACAATAAGGAGGAAGCAAGGCAAATGCATAGATGTACAAATAGATGTACAACAGATTTTGCTTTTTATTTATTTATAATGTAATTTTATAGAATAATTCTGGGATTTGAGAGGATCTAAAACTATTTTTCTGTATAAATATTATTTGCCAAAAGTTTGTTTATATTCAGAAGTCTGACTATGATGAATAAATCTTAAATGCTTTGTTTAATTACAAAAACAAAATCACCAATATCCAAGACATGAAGATATCAATTCAACAAATACTGTAGTTAAGAGACTAACTCTCCACATGTATGGGAACTACATTTCACTCTTGGTTTTCAGGATATAACAGCACTTCACTGAAATATTTTTTCACCCATACCACTGGTAACATTTCTACTAAATCTTTCTGTAACACTTAAAGAACTCCCTCATTCATTACCTTACAGTGTAAACAGGAGTCTAATTTGTATCAATTCTATGTTTTGGTTGTAATATTCAGTTCACTCACCCAATGTACAACCAATGAAATAAAAGAAGCATTTAAAAGGATTATACAGTGTTCCTCCTCCTTTTTGTGTCAAGACAGCTAAACAGAATGGTACAAGAAGACCAAGCCCTGGTCTTCAAAAATGAAATCCAAAGATTTGGCTTTTTAAAAGCAAGAAAAACACTTTAAAATGGTAATTTGGGAAGTATTTTTAGGAACCTTCAAAATTAGAAATAAAAAGAAATCCCACCACTCAGGCCTCTTGACTCTGAGAATGATGCCATGGAAGCATTAATAATTCAGTGAAGAACACAACAGTCTCATTAACAGATAAGAAAGTACCTATGCAGGCATCTGGTTAGAGCTTGAATGGACATGACCTAGACCTTGGGCTTACAGAGAGCGTATCGGTAAGTTCTGTTCTATGTAGAGGCCAAGTGGACCAATGACAGTGTTGTACAGACAGGTCCCCTGCTATGCAATACCTAAGCTAGATTCTTCTATGAGAAGGTGTGTGGACAGAAGGGGCCACCAAGTTCCCTCGTCAGTCTTTGGAGACCCACAGTGTTTCTCAAGAAAGTATTCAGGCCTTTTGAGTGGTGTCTTAATCCACTTGCTGTTGCTTTAACAGAGTCCCCGAGACTGAGCAATTTACAAAGAATACAGGCTTATTTTGGTTCACAGTCCTGGAGGCTGGGAAGTCTAAGACCGTAGCCCTGGCGTCTTTTCTGCTTCTGCTGAGGCCATTGTGTGCTTCAACTCGGTGGTGGAAGGTTGAAGGGTAACTGGGTACATACCAAACACACAAAACAGGAGGGCAGGCTTTCTTTACAACAACATGGTGGATACTAAACCTGAATAACTAACCCAGTGCTGAGAAAGGGAGAATTCACTCCTGTGCACCAAAATTCCACCAAGGAGAAAAGCATTAATCCCTCTTACTGCTCCTACCACCTCTGAAAGATCCAGCTACCTCTCAATGCCATTAGATTGGCAATTACATTTCAACATTGGTTTGGGGGTACACAAAACATGGTTCAACCATACAGGGGAACATTCCTTGCCATGCCGGGGTTGGCCAAAATCAGTTCCTCCATGAGCCAAGGCTGGAGCAGGAGAGAGCAGAAGCTTACCCCCAGGGCAGAATAAAGCTAGACCTTCTGGGGGGTTAGGACGTCCCTCACAAGGACAGAAAGTAGAAATAGTCAGCAGATCAGACACACACAAGTAAAGGCGCTTGTATTTTCTAACTGTCCCATCAGGATTTCCAAAGGTAAAAACATCTGTAACAGCTTTGTGGATATTTGTAAAACTGGCTATATATTTAGATGTGCAATTTTTTTCAGGGCAATGCACAAGAAAACCTGCTATTCCATCAGGTACTCCTTACAACAACAACAACAAAATCCTATGTTAACAGTAGGTTCAAGGTGCCAACTTTAGAGAGCAGTTGTTATTTTAAGTGAAAAACCTAAGACAAGCTGTACTTAAAGTTTTTCACACCTGGTTTCATGAAGTGTAACTTCATCAGTAGGCTGGCTTTTTACGGCACTACATCAAAGCAAAAAATGAAACCTAAACCTCAGAGGGTTAAAAATATAACTCCTCAGCTTTGAAAATATTTAGGCATAAAATATCCATTAGCCTACAATTACTTCTAAAACAAAATCACTATTTTAATTGTGAACTGTCTAAACAAAAGTGATGTTTCAAACACAGAAATATATTCTTTGCCTTTTGACCAAAGTCCTCCTGCAGTGGTACAGATTTTAGGAGCGGCTAGGCAAACCAAATTAAAGTTCAACCTTTTGATATTTGTAAGAAGGTACTGGCTCCCTAAAGAATTATTTTTTTCTTTCCCTCAAAAATATCTTTCAGTCTCTGGAACATTAAGTGATCTTTGCGGCTGTACTTGTCTGTCTCCATAGAAATGGCTGTACCACTGTAAGTAAGTATGAGTCCTACAAAAAAAAAACCAAAAACCAAAAAACAAAACAAACAAAAAAACCAGCAAGGAACTAAGTGTAACAGCGGAAGCACCTCAGTCTCCCAAGCAGCACCCAAACCCCACCCACTTTCATGCTGACTGCCACTGTGGAAGGTTTTGCCATTTAAGAGCTAGCACCAGCTCGAGATATCCACCAGGGATGCAGGCTTGGCACACCCACTCCTATCATGCACCTGAACACCACTACCATCATGACATCATGCACCAGACTCCATGACAATTACCAGATTCCCAAAAGAGTGACACACTAATGGCAGGTACCCAAGCCCTGCCCCCAGATACCACCCTCAATATTCAATTAACCACCACCGCAGGCACCACTCCTATCCTATAAAAGGGACTACCCAAAATTGGTTTCTCTTTCTGGAACTTGCCTGCCCTTATTCCTTGTGTGTGTATTTTCCCTTCACATTTATATAAATCTTGCTTTCCTGCTCACCTTTATTTATGTCGCTTTTTAGAATTTCTTCCTGCATGAAGACAAGAATCTCGAATAAGCCTAGCAAGGGGCCTCCCCCACAAAACCTTCAGTAGCCTGCATGTAAATTTCGTTGGCGCTACTTGGCCCAAACTTCCATAACACTACTTTGGAATTCCTCTCAATACTGATGATAATTCAGGGCCAGTGCTGTGGCACAGCGGGTTAATGCCCTGGCCTGAAGTGTCGGCATCCCATATTGGTGCCAGTTCTAGTCATGGTTGCTCCACTTCCGATCCAGCTCTCTGCTATGGCCTGGGAAAGCAGCAGAAGATGGCCCAAGTCCATGGGCCCCTGCACCCACGTGGGAGACCCGGAAGAAACTCCTGGCTCCTGGCTTCGGATAGGCGGAGCTCCAGCCATTGTGGCCAGTTGGGGAGTGAACCAGCAGATGGAAGACCTCTCTCTGTCTCTCTCTCCTCTCTCTGTATAACTCTTTCAAATAAATAAATAGGGGTCAGCGTCGTGGCTCGCTTGGTTAATCCTTTACCCGCGGCGCCGGCATCCCATATAGGTGCTGGGTTCTAGTCTCAGTTGCTCCTCTTCCACTCCAGCTCTCTGCTGTGGCCCAGGAAGGCAGTGGAGGATGGCCCAAGTGCTTGGGCCCCTGCACCAGCATGGGAGACCAGGAAGAAGCTCCTGGCTCCTGGCTTCGGATAGGCGGAGCTCCAGCCATTGTGGCCAGTTGGGGAGTGAACCAGCAGATGGAAGACCTCTCTCTGTCTCTCTCTCTCCTCTCTCTGTATAACTCTTTCAAATAAATAAATAGGGGTCAGCGTCGTGGCTCGCTTGGTTAATCCTTTACCCGCGGCGCCGGCATCCCATATAGGTGCTGGGTTCTAGTCTCAGTTGCTCCTCTTCCACTCCAGCTCTCTGCTGTGGCCCAGGAAGGCAGTGGAGGATGGCCCAAGTGCTTGGGCCCCTGCACCAGCATGGGAGACCAGGAAGAAGCTCCTGGCTCCTGGCTTCGGTTTGGCACAGCGCTGGCCATAGCAGCCATTTTGGGGGTGAACCAAAAGAAGGGAGACCTTTCTCTTTGTCTCCCTCTCACTGTCTATAAATCTACCTGTCAAATAACAAAAATTAAAAAATAAATACATTTTTTTAAAAAAAGAAAAATCAAAAAGTAGTTTTCATGAGATAAAATATAAAGTACCTTGGTTTGTTCACAAGTATTTTACACAAGCCTTAGTGTTATAACAGATCTAATATCCTCATAATGTAGATGAAAAATTAACTCACAAAAATGAAACTCTTCCAAAATTGCTTACAGCAGAAGTCTTCAAGTCTTGGCCTGTCATTAACTGCAGTCATGTTCAAGTGAGCTTTATTTGTGGCATATTTGGGTCAGAATTTCAGAGTAAAGGATAGGATTAACCCAGGCTCAAGGTGAAGTTACAATAAAAATACTTCGTTGGTGTACTTAAACAGGCTTTCTTCACTATTATAAGAATAGGATTTGTGCTGGGGCCTGCGCTGTGGCTCACTTGCTAATCCTCTGCCTGTGGGGCCATCATCCCATATGGGCACCAGGTTCTAGTCCCAGTTGCTCCTCTCTGCTGTGGCCTAGGAAGGCAGTGGAGGATGGCCCAAGTGCTTGGGCCCCTGCACCCGCATGGGAGACCAGGAGAAGCACCTGGCTCCTGGCTTTGGATCAGCACAGTGCCGGCAATTTGGGGGGTGAACCAACAGAAGGAAGACCCTTCTCTCTGTCTCTCTCTTTCACTAACTCTGTCAAATAAATAAATAAAAATAAAAAAGAATAGGATTTGTGAAATATTTTGATACTATGGACTTCCAAATAGTCATCTCTCTATATTCCTGGAGTCTACATGCATGATTTCAACCAAATTCATATAAAAAAGCATTCAGAATAAAAAACTGCACCTGTATTGAACATATACAGACTTTTTTTCCATGTCATTTCCTAAAAAACACAGTATAACAACTATTTAAATAGTATTTACATTATATTAGGTATTTTAAGTAATCTAGAGACAATTTATAATATTCAGGATTTATTTAACATTTATTAAATTATTTATTTATTTATTAGAAACAGTGAAAGAGAGACAGAGAGAGAGAGAGAGATTTCATAGGTTGATTCATTCCTCAAATGGTCACAACAGCCAGGGCTAGTCCAGGCTGAAGCCAGGAGCCAGGAACTCCATCTGAGTCTTCCACATGGGTGTCAGGGACCCAGGCGCTTCTGCCATCTTCCGCTGCTTTCCCAGATGCACTAGCAGGTAGCTGGATGGGAAACAGGGCAGCTGGGAATCAAACCAGCTCTCCAGTATGGGATGCTGGTGTTGCAGGCAGTGCCTTAACTAGCTGCACCATGCCTGCCCCCTAAATCCACCATAGATGTACAGAGTGATAACTATTCAAGGGTAATTCAAAAAGTTCATAGAAAATGAAATTAAAAGGTAAGTTTATTTTGGTTCAGAAAAAAGTTTGAAATCCTAGCATCATTTTTTTTGTAATATACATTCCTCCATAAAATTTTTGAAGACCTGGTGATAACATGCATTTCATTTTTTAGCACTAAGATAAATTTATCATTTAATTAAATTTTCCATTAATTCTTTTTAAAAGAAAAGATCTTAGTTTTTATTTGAAAGGCAGAGTGACAGAGAGAGAGAAGGAGAAACAGAGAGAGAGATCTTAGCTCCCAAAATGGACACAACAGCTGGGGCTAGGTCAGGCAGAAGCCAGGAGCTCAGAATTCCACCTGGGGTTCCAAGTACTCGGGCCACCATCCACTGCTTTTCCAGATGCATTAGTAGGGAGCTGTATTGGAAGCAAATCAGCCAAGACTCATACCAGCACTCTGATATGGAAAGTGGGTGGCTTAACCCACTATACCACAATGTGGGCCCCTTCATGAACTTTTTGAGGTACCCTTGAACTATTCCAGATTCAGGATAGAGCCTAATTCTTTACTAGGATCAGAGGAACATAAGAAATGTTAGCTACATTGTACCATCTCTTTTGTTGTTCAGAGTTTTATTTTCTTTTTTTTTAACTTTTATTTAGTAAATATAAATTACCATAGTACACCTTTTGGATTGCATTGGCTTTTCCCCCCCATAACTTCCATCCCATCTGCAACCCTCCCATCTCCCGCTCCCTCTCCCATCCCATTCACATCAAGATACATTTCCAATTCTCTTTATATACAAAAGATCAATTTAGTATATATTAAGTAAAGATTTCAACAGTTTGCACCCACACAGAAAAACAAAGTGTAAAATACTGTTTGAGTACTAGTTATACCGTTAATTTACATTGTATAACACATTAAGGACAGAGATCCTACATGGGGAGTAAGTGCACAGTGAATCCTGTTGTTGATTTAACAATTGACACTTTTGTTTACAGCGTCAGTAATCACCCTAGGCTCTTGTCATGAGTTGCCAAGGCTATGGAAGCCTTTTGAGTTTGCCAACTCCGATCTTATTTAGACAAGGCCATAGTCAAAGTGGAAGTTCTCAGGCCGGTGCCGCGGCTCACTAGGCTGATCCTCCACCTTGCGGCGCTGACACACCGGGTTCTGGTCCTGGTTGGGGCGCCGGATTCTGTCCCGGTTGCCCCTCTCCCAGGCCAGCTGCAGTGGAGGATGACCCAAGTCCTTGGGCCCTGCACCCGCATGGGAGACCAGGAGAAGCACCTGACTCCTGGCTTCGGATCAGTGTGGTGCGCAGGCCACGGCAGCCATTGGAGGGTGAACCAATGGCAAAGGAAGGCATTTCTCTCTGTCTCTCTCTCTCGCTGTCCACTCTGCCTGTCAAAAAAAAAAAAAAAAAAGTGGACGTTCTCTCCTCCCTTCAGAGAAAGGTACCTCCTTCTTTGATGGCCTGTTCTTTTTGCTGGAATCTCACTTGCAGAGATCTTTCATTTAGGTGTTTTTTGTTGTTGTTGTTGTTTTCCAGAATGTCTTGGCTTTCCATGCCTGAAATACTCTCAGGGGCTTTTCAGCCGGATCTGAATGCCTTTAGGGCTGATTCTGAGGCCAGAGTGCTGTTTAGGACATCTGCCATTCTATGAGTCTGCTGTGTATCTTGCTTCCCATGATGGATCGTTCTCTCCTTTTTAATTCTTTCAGTTAGTATTAGCAGACACTAGTCTTGTTTATGTGATCCCTTTGACACTTAATCCTATCATTATGATCAATTATGAACTGAAACTGATCATTTTGACTAGTGAGATGGCATTGGTACATGCCACCTTGATGGGACTAAATTGGAATGCCCTAGCACGGTTTTAACTCTACTGTTCAGGGCAAGTCCAATTGAGCATGTCCCAAATTGTACATCTCTTCCCTCTCTTATTCCCACTCTTATATTTAACAGGGATCACTTTTCAGTTAAATTTAAACACCAAAGAATAATTTTTTGTTAATTAAAGAGTTCAACCAACAGTATTTAGTAGAACAAAAAAAATACTAAAAGGGATAAAGTATTAAATTGTTCCTCTATGGTAGGACAAGGGCTGATCAAATCATTGTTTCTCATAGTGTCCATTTCACTTCAACTGGTTTCCTTTTTGGTGCTCGGTTATTTGTCAAGAGTTTTATTTTTAAATCTCCATATGGTTCTCCTGAAATAAAATATAATGAAAACCTTTGAATTTTTTCAACAGTGATGTGGAATTAAGTTATGATATAGCCAGTCACATAGAAGCAACCCCTGAGAAGATGTAATGTGACGTTCTAGGGGAAATGGCCACAGAGAGTGAATTACTGGATAAAGCTCATACATGGAATACGAATCTCTAAAACCTAGACCTCCAGAAAGGTAAGAAGTTAGATGTCACTGCTGTTGTTACCTTTCTCTAACTTTACTGGGGGTCCTTCCAAGACTTTGGCTTATATAAACAAAGAAAGAGATTAGTGTCAGTTCTGTGTATAAATTAAAATCTGAGTCAGGACTGTCCAACTTTTCCTTTGCTAGAGAACCTTTGCTTTCCAGGGGGTTGGAACCCTTTTTTTCTGTCAAGGGCCATTGGGATATTTATGACATCATTTGCTGGCCATACAAAATTACCAACTTAAAAATTAGCCTGCTTTACATATTGAATTGTGAGTCCTAAGTATGGTTGTCTTAGCAGGGCCAAATCAAATCATTTTTCAGGCTTCATATGGCCTGCAAGCCAGACATTCCCCAATCCTGCTTAAACAAAAGCTCACCCCTCCAAAAGTGCACAGCGATGTGATCTGGCTGCATGGACTTTCCCATTCCTGAAAGCCTCTAGTATGCGCCACATGCAGACATGGATCCTGTTCATTTAAATGTAAAATTTGAGGCTTTACAAAGGGAGAAAAGTGTATTCAAAGCAGCATGACAGCTTGGGAAAATGAGGTTCTCATATTCTAAATTTGTCTGAAAAAATTGATCAGATGTATATATGGAAGTAACATACTACAAAATAAATATATATTCTCCACTTTCACACATTTATATGGAGAACAATCTGAACACATTATCATTCATAAACCCAGAGTTGAGGAATTTTTGTATCCACAGAAAGGAAAGATCTGTGTTCACAACAGTTTAGTTGCTAAGAGCTAAGTTTCTGGTCATACTGTGCAAATTTAACTCTCAACTCTAAACAGCCGACAAGCACTGATTTTTGACATCAGTAAGCTGGGTTTTCAAGCAATGCATTTCTTTGAGACATAATAAGTATTAAATGAGCACAAGGAACAAAGCTGGACACTTAGCAAACTTTCAGTGAGTATCAGTTACTGTTCTTAATATAAAATTAAAATGAGCCCTTGTATTCCCCCATAAGTATTTATTTCCTTGTTCTATTCAAACATCATGGCAACTAAGAGCCACCTTGTCTATTTCCTCAACAACAATTCATGCCAAAACTTTATGGGTAAATTATATGAAATTTATAATAACAAATGATGAGCCACATTATTTCTGTGGAATCCTACAATTACCTCAATTCACCAAATGTTCACTGAGCCCTGCCTAAGCCTTGTTAAGCTATTCAAGAGACAGGAGAACATGAGCAAGCCCAATCCCCTGCCTTCAAAGCGTTTGCTGTGTGAAAAAGAGGAAAACACAGGACAAAGAATTTCCTGTGGTTGCCATAACAAGGTGCCACAGAAACAGCAGCTTCAAACAACAGGAATTTGTTTGTTGCAACTCTAGAGGCTAAAAGTTCAGGGTATCCACAGGTCATGCCCCTTCTGAAACTCTGGGGAGAGCCCCTCCTTGACTCTGCCAGTTTCTGGTTATGGCTGCTGACCCTTTGGTGTTCCTTGGCTTGCAGCTGCATCATTCCAATTTCTGCCTCTATCATCACATGGCCTTCTCCATTCGAGTCTGTCTTCACATCATTTCATAAGGACACCTGTCATTTGATTAGGGTCCACCATAATGACTTCATCTTAACTTGATTACATCTCTAAGGACCTTGTTTCTGAATAGCACTACATTCACAAGTCTTGGAGGTTAGGACTCTAACTTATATTTTTGGAGGACAAAATTCAACCACAACAAATAATAATAGAGCCTAAATAAGTATTTCTTTCTATAAATAACAATGTATTAATAAAAGAGTGTCAGTTGCTTTGTCAGTAGAGATACCACCCAGTATCACACAGCCAAGTGGTCTTCCTGATTTACAACAAGAACAAATGTATCTAACAGTTTTTGTGCCCTTATATTGTGATAGCCTACTAAAATGAAGTATCTCCTTTAATCTTTGCTGTAAGTTTCTATGGTTGATTGTGTCATGAACATTTTCAGTCACAGGACTGGACAGGTTGGATCACTGCACCAAAGTCACAAAGTTTGCAGTAAAGTGGGCATTCCAACCCAGCAGTCTGACTTTGGATCCACAGTGCTTTGATACCTTATTACTCTACGTAGATCTCGAGTCAGTCATGGAACTAACTGGGGATTTGCCAGAAATGCACAATCCTGGGTTCCATGTGAGACCTACTGAAGCAGAACCTACATTTTCACCAGATCCCAAGTGTCATGAGCACCTACTGTCGTGCAGCTTGACAGGGCTTAAGGGCAATGTGTCAGAGTAAGGGGAAGAAGGAACACATGGACACAACTGTCTTTCCAATGAAAGGATTTTATTGTTCACACCAATTCACACTAGGGCTTCACCACTCTGCATACCAATCTGTATAGTTATATTCATTAATCTACAAATCATAACACATCTAGCATCAAAGCAGTCTCAAAGGCAATCTAATTATAATAGCATAAGTACAGCAAAGCAAATGGCATTATTCTTAGTCATAGGATCGAGGCACATTCCTTCATATTACACATGGCTAATACCATTATAAATGCTGCGTTCTCGAGGTTCATATCATGGTCACGAAAGTCAGAGTCCAAAGTCTCCATTACCACTCAGAGAGACAGATCTCAGAACAGTCCCTTATAGGAAGGAGTCCTGGGATGACTGTCACTCTGGGCAGTAGCTCGGAGTTCCCAGGCGGACGGCAAGGGAGGAGTTGGAGAGGTCCTTGCTGAGAGGTCTGGTCCGGCTCTGTGGTCGGGTCTGACAGCAGGCTGATAAGAGGTCCAAGAGAGGCAGCAAGGCGGCAGCGGCTCTGCTGGAGTTTGGTCCCGTAGTCGCGTTGTGCCCGCTACAGAGTAGTGAGCTGGTTTTCCAGTTCCAAGTACGAGGAGATCCAGAGATTCACAGGTACTGGGCCATGATCCCCGAGAGGATGGAGAGCAGTGAAAAGAGCTTTCCTTTTATCCTTGTCACTCCAGGGGAAACGGCCCCTGGTGGGGCTCTGGGTGTCAATCTGTCCTGGGGCACCACCAATCCGCTGTCTAGGACAGGACATAGCAGCTGTGTCCCTCAGGTGCTGCCAATCACCATGGTATTGTTGAGGGGACTTGAGGCTGTCATCCTTAGCACACACATTATCAGACTGTCCAGAGGCATCTGTTCAGTCTGAGGAGATGTTTTTCTTGGCAGATGCTAAACTAAGCGTAAGAAACTCCATTCTTATTTTAGTTTGCTTGTGGTTAGCTGTGCTCTGTAACTCATTTGGGACTACCATGATTTCTCCATGGTCCATCTCCTATTGGTTGTTGGGTAAGCGGTGATCCATGACTCGTCTTTGGGACTCCTGTGGGATTCCCCACACCAGGTGACTGGCATCACTGAAGGCTGAGAAGTGGTGGTATGGTACCCAGACCAAAATACCCTGTAGAGGCTTGGCTGACTAGAAAGCAATGAAGAAAGAACAATAACAGTAGGCCACTTTAAGGTTCCTCTTCAATAATTAAATTTAAAAGAATTGTGGTTGGATGAAAACTATGGTCTGTCTGATGCACACTTCTGCCCTTTGAGTCATTCTCCAAAGAAAAGACAATACCTTCATAAACTTGAAATCAGATCACAACACCATCCTAATCAGAGGTAGATACAGGTTTTGTGGACCCTGAACTTAAAAAATTAGGGATATTAAAGAAAAAGAACCCCAAAATTAATATAAAATTAAATACAGAAGGAAATATATAGCAAAACAACATGTCATTTTTATTAATTGCCCATTTCACACACATCTATAATGTTTTACTTAAATTTTTGACTGCATACCCTTTAAATTTATTAGATCTTAATGTAATAATGCTTTTGCAATACCTAATCTGATAAAATTCAAACCCTTTACCCTAGCTGACACCATCTTCAATCTCATCTACTGCCAACTAACCCCTCTGAATATTTCTATTTCTCAAATACATGGAGACCTTTCTGCCTCCTGATTTCTTCTTCCTTTTGCCTGAAATGCTTATTTTTTCTCTCCAGTTATGGCAGAATCATTTCATCTGAAGCCAGTATTACCCCACCCTAGATCTCAAATGGCATACTCTGTCTCCCCACTATGTTTATTGCCATTTTTTTCCCAAAGACAGAGTTACAGAGAGAGGTAGAGACAGAAAGAGAGGTCTTCCATCTGCTGGTTCATTCCCCAGATGGCCACAACGGCCGGAGCTGCGCCGATCCAAGGCCAGGAGCCAGGAGCTTCTTCTGGGTCTCCCACGTGGGTGCAGGGGCCCAAGGACTTGGGCCATCTGCTGCTGCTTTTCCAGGCCATAGCAGAGAGCTGGATTGGAAGTGGAGCAGCCAGGACTAGAACCAGCACCCATATGGGATGCCAGTGCTGCAGGCTGGGGCTTTAACCCGCCACACCACAGCGCCAGCCCCTATGTTTACTGCCTTTATTACACCTATCACATTGTGTAATTACTTGTTCATTCATGTTTCAGTACATTATCTGTCTCTCTCACTGGAATTTAAGTCTCGTACCCTCTATTCCCTCTCTGCTCAAACAGTATGTGGAGGGTCTAATCAATATTTGTTGAAACAATGACTAGTAAACCCCTGGTATCAAAAGGATAGCCAAAGAGGAAAATAAAACTGTGAAGTTCAAGTTTCTCATTACTGTTGCCTACACCCAATCTACATCACTGGCCATGGAGCTAAAAAAGATACCTACTCATTTACAAAGTTTTTTGAGCCTCTATAGTGTGTATGATTATTACAAAATGCTAGAAAACATGTAGAACACAGAGTTCCTTATTAGACTGAAAATAATCTGAGGTCATGGCAATCCAGTTACAATCTTGTGAGAAAAAGAAAAAAAACATACAAATGAAAACAAATGTAAGATATATATTGAGGCGCTTCATGTGAGTTCCAAATTATTAGACAGTGAGTGCTAGGAATGGTAAAAACTGGAGATGTTACAAAAGTCTCTCTGGAGGTCGAGTCTCTTGAGATGGATCCAGAGGAGGAGTAAGTACCGATTTTGGCAAAGCAAGATACATGAGGAATAACAAATACAAATGCAGAGATGGCTGAGTAGAATAGATGGGTTTTTATACTCAAAGGAATAAGAGGCACCCATAAAACAGGAGCATCAACCTTTACAAGATGGCCGAAACTCAAATAAAGAGTGACTTGGGGCATTCGGATCTGGCTAAAAGGCCCATGAGAGTCTCACAGGCATGGAAAGCCAAGACACTGTGGCAAAAACAACCTAAATGAAAGATCTTGGTGAACAAGACCCCAGCAGAAAGAACGAGCCATCAAAGAAGGAGGCACCTTTCTCTGAAGGGAGGAAGGAACCTCCATTGTGATATGGCCTTGATTAAACAAGTTCAGAGTTGGTGAACTCAAGGGGCTTCCACAGCCTCAACAGCTCATAGCAAGAGCCTTGAGTGATTACTGACGTCATAAATAAGAGTGCCAATTGTTAAATCAACAACGGGAGTCACTGGGCACATGCTCCCCACATAGGATCTCTGTCCTTAATGTGTTTCACTATGAGAGTTAAAGATAACACTACTAGTTGAACAATATATCTTGTGCGGCTGTGTGAGTGCGGTCTGTTGAAATCTTTGCTTAGTATATACTAAGTTGATCTTCTGTATATAAAGATAATTGAAAATGAAATTTGATGAAGGGTGGGATGGGAGAGGGAGTGGGAGAGGGGAGGGAGGTTGGGGGGGAAGCCACAACAATGCAAAAGTTGCACTTTGTAAATTCGCATTTATTAAATTAAAAAATGGAAAAAATTGTTGGGGAAAAATAAATTAAAAAATAAAATAAAAATAAATAAATAAGTTTCAAAATTCTCAAAAAAAAAAAAAATAAAGGGTGACACAGTGAGTCCCAGCCTTGTGCCTGATTCCAGTTTCCTGCTGCTGGGCTGCTGGGCACTGTGGCAGGCAACAGTTGACCGCTCAAGTACTTGGATCCCTATCACCCACGTGGGAGACCTGGATTGAGTTCCAAGTTCCCTGTTTCTACCTGGCCCAGCCCTGACTATTGAGAGAACTTGGGAAGTGAACAAGCACATAGGAGTGTTCTCTCTCTCCCTCTATCTCTTCCCCCGATCCTCAAATGAATGAATGAATGAATAAATGATTTAAAGTACAAATTCTGACTCTCTACTGTCTGCCTATGTGAACACAGGCCAGTGAACCTCCAGTCCTTTCTTTCTTGTCTTCCTTCTCTATACAATGGAACTGATAATGGAATCTATCACATCACATGGTTGTGAGAATTAAACAAGTTTCTATAGATATAACTCTCAGAACTATATCTGGTATATTAAAAGCATTAGTTATCCTTGAAAAAAATCCAACTTTTAAAAATATTTATTTATTTATTTATTTATTTGAAAGGCAGTTACAGAAAGAGAGGGAGAGACAAAGAGAGATGTCTTGTCCACTGGTTCATTACCCAAATGGCAGGAACAACTGAGGCTGGGCCAATCCCAAGCCTGGAGCTTCATCCAGGTCTCCCACATGGATGCAGGGGCCCATGGACTTGGGCCATCTTCCACTGCTTTCCCAAGCACACTAGCCAGGACACAAATTAGTACCCATATGGAATGCTGGTGTCACAGGCAGCATCTGAACCTGCTGTGCCACAGCGCCAGTCCCAAACAAACCCAACATTAAAGTTTATCATCCAAAATCAGTTTCCCTCTGTGTGTCACTTCCCAGACAAGGCAGACTCCCAGGATGACTCCTAATAACGTTAACTAGGACAGTCTGGTCACCTCACATGGGAATTAGGTGAGCCGAGCCAGTCATCAGGCAATAGCTTGCTCAGCAGACAACTCAGCTCTTCAAATCTTAACAGTAATGAACATTCCAGACTTCCATTTATGGGGGTACAAAGGAATAAATACATTGAATGAGTCTCTGGAGGAGAATAACAAAGACAGCTGGATAAAATATTAGAGCTCCTGCATTAAATGTACTGTAGAGCTAGGAGCAAAGGAAGAAATGCTCAGGAGCTGAAAAAATGTGCTGCTGTACCAGGAGCTTGCACCAAAGCCACCCTCGAACTTAGAGGCAGGAACTGGAGTCTCCACATGACACAGGAGCCGAAAGGATGACTCAGCCTGGCCCAGGCATAGGGACCAACAGAAAACTGGTTTTACAGCCTTACTCCCAATGGGCCTCCTTGCCTGACTCAAAATAAAAGGAAGCAACACCAATAACGACATAAAAGAATTCAGGATAAAAAATGCCTTAAAAATCAAAATGCAGAAGAGTTCATGATGAACAAAATAACAAAACTGTAAACAAAGATAGGCTATAGCTTTTTATTTGATTTGCAACCACAGCAAAGACAGTAAAATTTTGGGTTAATTTCACTCATGAAAATAGATATTTCACTACAATATCCATTTAATGGAGAAAAAACTTCTCTTCCCAAAGATGTATATCATTCAAAAAAAGGTTGCACTCCTCTATAAGAAAATCTCTTGACAAACTAGTAATAAGAAGGGAACTTTCATATCCTGATAAAGAATATATACAAAATAACTGTTCCAAACGTAATAATTAATGGCAAAATGTTCAAAGAATTTCCTGTTTTTGAGGATTTATTTATTATTTATTTGAAAGGCAGAATTACAGAGTGGGAGAGAGAGAGTAGGTGGAGAGAGAGAGAGATCTTCCATCTGCTGGTTCACTCCCCAAATGGCTGCAACAAGCCAGGAGCCAGGAACTCCATCCAGCTCTCCCAAATGGGTGGAAGAGACTCCATCTTCCATTGCTTTCCCAGGCACATTAGCAAGGGGCTGAATTGCAAATGGAGCAGCTGGGACTCAAACCAGCGCTCATATGGGATGGCAGCATCACAGGCGGTAGCTTTACCCACTGCTCCATAAAGCTGGCTTCAAAAATTGTTTTTAATATCAAGACCATGGCAACATGGTACAGGAAACCTCAGCTAATAAGAAAGAAAAGTAAAATGTATAAAAAGAAGAAAAGAAGATAGCAAACTCATTATTTCCAGATGATATAATGCTTTACACAGAAAACACCAAAGAATGAACAACTTTCCGAGATTTGATCTTATTTGTAATGACAGATATAGCTCATTGGCTTAACAGAAGAAAATACTGTCTTTTGGTAAATAAGGCTAATTTAATGGTGAGCATGGCTATATTCCACAAAATCAATGATAAAGACACCACACTATTCAACATGAGACCTCCAAAATCTTCCAGACATGAACATTGAGAAATACACAGGGAAAGAGAAAATTAGGAGTTGTAGAGGAGGTTTTTATGAGCAAGACCTCAAGGCAGTACACATAATATATGCCTACCTTCGATCTGTTAGAAGGCAGTCACAGGGCCACTTCTAACTGGAAGAAACGATGAGAAGAAATATGGATATGCAGGAACAAAGGCAAATAGTTTCAAAGAAAATGCAAGGCTGTCTCTGCCACATAATAAGCAAAAATTGCATAACTATCCTGAACAGCAATTTATTCTTTTTCCTTTTTCTTTCTTAATTTTTGTTTAATAAATATAAATTTCCAAAGAACAACTTTTGGATTATAGCGCCTTTCTCCCCCATAGCCTCCCTCCTACCTGCAACCATCCCATCTCTCTCATCCCATTTTTCATCAAGATTCATTTTCATTATCTTTATATACAGCAGATCAACTTAGTATATACTAAGTAAAGATTTCAACAGACTGCACCCACACAGACATACAGTGTATAGAGAACTGTTTGAGTAGCAGTTTTACCATTAATGTGCATAGTACAACAGATTAAGGACAGAGATCCTACATGGGGAGTAGGTGCACAGTGACTCCTGTTGTTGATTTAACAATTGACACTCTTATTTATGACGTCAGTAATCACCTGAGGTTGTTATCATGAGCTGCCAAGGGTATGGAAGCCTCTTCAGTTCGCCAACTCCGATCTTATTTAGACAAGGCCATAGTCAAAGTGGAAGTTCTCTCCTCCCTTCAGAGAAAGGTACCTCCTTCTTTGATGGCCCGTTCTTTTTGCTGGAATCTCACTTGCAGAGATCTTTCATTTAGGTGTGTTTTTTTTTTTTTTCCCAGAGTGTCTTGGCTTTCCATGCCTAAAAACTCTCATGGGCTCTTCAGCCAGATCCAAATGCCTTAAGGGCTGATTCTGAGGCCAGAGTGCTGTTTAGGACGCTCTGCTGTGTATCCTGTTTCCCATGTTGGATCGTTCTCTACTTTTAATTGTATCAGTTAGTATTAGCAGACACTAGTCTTGTTTAGGTGATTCCTTTGACTCTTAATCCTATCTTTTTGATCAATTATGAGCGTAAACTGATCACTTTGATTAGTAAGATGGCCTTGGTACATGCCACCTTGATGGGATTGAATGGGAATACTCCAGCAGGTTTGTAACTCTACCGTTCAGGGAAAGTCCAATTCAACATGTGCTGAACTGTACATCTCCTCCCTCTCTTATTCCCACTCTTATATTTAACAGGGATCACTTTTCAGTTAAATTTAAATACCTAAGAATACTTGTGTGTTAATTAAAGAGTTCAACCAATGGTATTAAGTAGACCAAAAAATACTGAAAGGAATAAAATAGTAAGTTGTTCATCAACAGTGATGATAAGGGCTGAACAAGTCATTGTTTCTCATAGTGTCCATTTCACTAAAAACAGGTTTCCTTTTTGATTCTCGGTTAGTTGTCACCAATCAGGGAGAACATATGATATTTGTCCCTTTGGGACTGGCTTAATTCACTCAGCATGATGTTTTCCAGGCTCTTCCATTTTGTTGCAAATGACTGCATTTCATTGTTTTTGACTGCTGTATAGTATTCTATAGAGTACATGTCCCATAATTTCTTTATCCAGTCCTATGTTGATAGACATTTAGCTTGATTCTAGGTCTTAGCTATTGTGAATTGAGCTGCAATAAACATTAAGGTGCAGACAGCTTTTTGTTTGCCAATTTAATTGCCTTTGGGTAAATTCCAAGGAGTGGGATGGCTGAGTTGTATGGTAGGGTTATATTCAGGTTTCTGAGGAATCTCCAGACTGACTTCCATAGTGGTTTAACCAGTTTGCATTCCCACCAACAATGGGTTAGTGTCCCTTTTTCCCCACATCCTCTCCAGCATCTGTTGTTGGTAGATTTTTCTATGAAAGCCATTCTAACTGGGGTGAGGTGAAACCTCACTGTGGTTTTGATTTGCATTTCCCTGATGGTTAGTGATCCTGAACGTTTTTTCATGTGTCTGTTGGCCATTTGGATTTCCTCTTTTGAAAAATGTCTAATGAGGTCCTTGGCCCATCTCTTAAGTGGGTTGTTTGTTTTGTTGTTGTGGCGTTTCTTGATCTCTTTGTAGATTCTGGTTATTAATCCTTTATCAGCTGCATAATTTACAAATAATTTCTCCCATTCTGTCGGTTGCCTCTTCACTTTCCTGTTTCTTTTGCAGTACAGAAACTTCTCAATTTGATGCAATCTCAAATGTTAACTTTGGCTTTGACTGCCTGTGCCTCCAGGGTCTTTTCCAAGAAGTCTTTGCCTGTGCCTATATCTTGCAGGGTTTCTCCGATGTTCTCTAATAATTTGATGGTGTCAGGTAGTAGATTTAGATCTTTAATCCATGTTCAGTGGATTTTTGTGTAAGGTATAAGGTAGGGGTCTTGCTTCATGCTTCCGCATGTGGAAATCCAGTTTTCCCAGCACCATTTGTTGAATAGACTTTCCTTACTCCAGGGACTGGTTTTGGATCCTTGATCAAATATAAGCTGGCTGTAGATGTTTAGATTGACTTCTGGTGTTTCTATTCTCCAAACAGCAATTTAAAAATCAGTTTTTAAGCAAAATAACAGAGACAATAACAATAAAAGTACAACATATCCAGGAAACAATATGACAAAATATGTGCAAATACTTTTTGAGAAAATTTTTAACTTTTTGGGAAGACCTTAGTAAGCAGAGAAAATATCCCTTTTGTACAAGCAGGAAATAAAGCAATATCATTAAGATGTCATTTATTAATCTGTAGCTTTAATGCAGTCCAATCAAAATATACCAACAAGTTTGTTTATGGTATCTGACAAAGTGATTCTAAAATAACATCCCTGAAGGAGATTGCCCAGCACCTACCAGGAAGAATTAACAGAACTAGTAACTAAGTGAGGAAGTGATATAGTGTTAGCTAAGGTAGATCCATGGAACAAAATAGCAAAGCTACATATAGTCCATACTTACAAGAAAACTTGACTCAGGACAGATGAGCACTGAAAATGAGGGGAACAACAAAAATTACAAGGGAACTGCACAACAAATGGTCCTTGAGCATTTGTAACCCAGTGGGTTAAAAAAAAAAAAAGCAGATCCCTACTTTAACATAAATGAATGGCATCCATTCCAATGTAAACACTTAAAATATAGATTTTTGAGAAGTTAGTACTGTATATTAGAGTATTGCTATCATCTTGGCATAGGGCAAAACACATTACTTTTTGTAAAGCTTAGAATCTTAAGGGAAGAGATTGATAAATTTAACTCCTTTAAAATAAGAAATTCTATTTATTAAGTGGTCCTAAAAAAAGATGAAAAGGTACAAACTAACAGAAGATATGTGATACAGATACTTGTAAAAAGAGATTAGAATTTGAGCATGTAAGGGATTCCCATGGATGAATATGAAAAAAAGATATAATCTTCAATATAAAAATGGGTAAATGACACGAACAGACATTTTGTAGACAAGGAAATACAAATGACTCAAAAACGTGAAATTTTTTCCACTTCATTAATAAAAAGGGAAATGCAATTTAAAGCCATAGTGCTATACCATTTCACACCACTCAGTTCAGTAAAACATTTAAACGTTAAACAGCAAGTACTCTCATACAGTGCTGGAAGTTTAAATTGGTATCAATACTTGAGAGACATTGGGCATTAACTAGTAAAACTGAGCATGTTCATTGCAAAATGGCTGGGGTAGAGCTTTAAGCCCCAACTTAGATACCAGCAGTGATAATAATGATAATAGCAACTGGAAATAACAGCGGTGTGATAGTTTCTGCCTATGTCAGAAGCTCATATCAGTGCCATAGTTTAATAAGGGAAGGGCAGTTAAGTGCGTGGCTTTGAAGAAAGATTGCCTGGGTTGCAGCCTTGTCTCTCGTCTTTTATTAATCGTGAACCTTTGGCGAGATCCTTAACCACTCTATTATATCAGTTTTCCCCCCATCTATAAATGGAGCCAGTAAGATTGAATATTTAGTAAGTGCTCCTGTGATTACTAATTCTATGAAAGTAAGGCTGAAGATGAAGATGAAAGAAGGGGGTGGACATGGCCCAGCCTGGAACAGGGCCCACTGAGAACAGTCGGAGCCCACGTCCCATCCAGGTGTGCTGTCTCCTCAGGACTGTCCTGAAGGCATCAGTTCCACCCCAGATGAAGGACAAGCTCAGGATATCTTCATGTCTTAGGTAGAATACAGCACATTCCTAAGAATTCCACAGAAGTCATAAAAAGAAGCACATAAATTCCATGTCCAGTTTCCAAGCATAAATGAAAAAAAAATATGAAGTCACTGCTATTTTAAAAGCTAATTGCCAGTAAAATACTTTCAGATTCACATTTCCTGTGAAATAAAAAATTCTGCCTTTGAAATAAAGGTCCCTGGCAAACCTACTCAGCAACACCTTGGTTGCAAGCAGACTTTTCCTTTAGTACAGAACACACTGTACCTACTCAGAAAATGACGGATTTAATGTTAAAAAGGAGACAATTAAAGCACATAACTGTTTAGACACATTCAAAAATATGCCATGTCACTAAAGAAACATAAAGGTCAATGAGTTCTTTAAATATTGATAGTTGTATGATGAACAAATGAAATAAAATATATAAATAGTTCACTGTCAGACAATAAAATAATTAATGAGAAGTGTTTGGCACTTTGACATGTTTGACAACCCACACATGGGCTACAAGAAAGCCTCATATCCAATTTCAGCTTCTTTGCTAGAATGTTCCTTATAAATATTTTAATGGCTCCACATTTTAACTGATACTTTTGTTGTATGAAGACTATTGATTCTTCTCAAAAAGCTAAGGAATAAAAAGGAATATGAAGAAAAGAGGATTTAGAACTTTTTATTTCCTACTGATTGAATTGAATCTTATTCCAATTTATGTGTGTCAAGCTTCAGGCTCTGTAACTGGAACAGAATAACAAAAATTACATCAATGAGCTGACTATACTGAGTTCGATAAATATAATTCTGCTGTATTGATGTCAGTTTACTTATAAAATTGCACAATCCTTTGAATTACTTCAAATCACTTGAGGTCAAGAAATAGAACACATTCTCTTTTCTTCTTCCCTTCCCAGTAAAAAAAAAAAAAAAAAAAGGTAGAAAAAGCAGTCTTCACTACAATCTCCATTTCCTCATCTCTAATTTTCTCTTCCTTTTAAAAAAGGATTATGCAAAGTTTAAGATATGAAAAGGTATACAGAATCAAACAGTCCGTGTACCTACCTCCCAGGGCTCCCAGGGTAACACGCAATGTATTTGTACCACAAGTAAAAACCCTATGAATGCTTTCTGATTATCACTCTCCTTCTTGGATTTGCACTATACCATTGTCACGCATCTCTTCCTCATAATTTTATTATGTGTATATCCTCAAACCACATGGAACTTGCTTGGCATTTTTTAAAAAAGATTTATTTATTTATTTTTGTTGTTGCTGCTGTTGACTTTTTTTTTTTTTATTTGACAGATAGAGTTATAGACAGAGAGAGAGAGAGAGAGAGAAAGGTCTTCCTTCCATTGGTTCACTCCCCAAATGGCCGCTACGGCCTGCACTGCACCATCCAAAGCCAGGAGCCAGGTGCTTCTTCCTGGTCTCCCACGTGGGTACAGCAGACCAAGCACCTGAGCATCCTCCACTGCCCTCCCAGGCCACAGCAGAGAGCTGGACTGGAAGAGGAGCAACCGGGATTAGAACCTGGCACCTATATGGGATGCCGGTGCTGCAGGCAGAGGATTAACCAATTGAGCCATGACACTGGCCCTGTTTTATTTATTTTTTACTTGAGAGTCAGAGTAACATAGAGAGAGGTCTACCATATGCTGGTTGACTCCC
The DNA here is from genome assembly GCF_051225735.1 of Oryctolagus cuniculus. Taxonomy (NCBI): domain Eukaryota; kingdom Metazoa; phylum Chordata; class Mammalia; order Lagomorpha; family Leporidae; genus Oryctolagus; species Oryctolagus cuniculus. The sequence continues at coordinate 15,057,532 of NC_142875.1, read as the reverse complement.
TACAACAGCCGGAACTGTGCCAATCTGAAGCC